>NC_088334.1:5137500-5755000 GCF_036884655.1 Musa acuminata AAA Group | reverse complement strand
TCAATAAGATACTATAATCATGAATTAATCATTTATATCAATATGAGAAGTCTTTTAATATTTAGAATAATACACATCAATTCATATTTTCTGGATTGAACATGAATTGAATACACATCAATCCTTTAACTTATTCAATGAGAACAGATAACATTTAAGTCATAAATTTCTTCAACAACTTTCATTCATTATAGTCTTTTATGAATATTATCCCGTTAAAAATAAATTATGCAATTATAGTCTTTTATGAATATTATCCATTTTCTTTACCTCATATTAACTCTACTAACTCAAGTGTAATTTTATAAAGAGGCTTAAATATTAATATTGTCACATGAAACAAATCAATGACAACCTCAGTTTTATGAGTAAACATCCAAAAACAATTTATCAAGAAAATTTCTGGCTCTAAAGATTTTGTTTAAATTTTCAAGCTCTAAAAATCTATCATGAAATAAATCCGAGCACTCCTCTCTCTCTATATATATATTTTTCAAGATAACACGTGTAACACAGACAATTATCCTGCGTCAAACAATTAAGTCCTATGGGTAAGTTCCTGAAAGAGTAAGTCAAGGAAGAAGCATAATGGCACTGAAGTTACAGAGTGGTGGAAGAAAGGCCATGGATGGTGCATGGAATCCCATCATTCCCTTGCACAGCTCTGCTTTGTCCCATTTATTGATCTAAATCTTCTCTCTTCTCACTACCCACCATTCGTCTTCAAGCTGCTGAACATCACCATGAACAAGCAAAAGTTGTCACTAAGAGAGAGAGAGAGAGAGAGAGAGAGAGAGAGAGAGAGAGCGCATAGCACAGCACTTGAATTCAGAGGGCCCTCCTCCTTCCACCCTCTGTTCTTGGTCCCCAGCTTGGAGCTAAAGATTGTGCTGCCCCTCCCCCACTCCACCCACCCCAACATGAGGATGCAGCACCAAGAGGAGTTGAAAAGGCAGCCACCGATCTCACAACAGTAGGCAGTCCAGGAAGAGGAGAGCAATGAATGGAACTCATGAGGCTTGTGTTCCGAATTCCATGACCTCCTCCTCCTTTCTGCCACTAAACAACGCAACATGGCAGATTCCTCATCATCCTTTCTCCCCCCACAGCAGACATCCATCATTGTCCTCCAGCCATCCCTTTCAGGGCAGCAGGCCACCCCATTACCATCTCCTTAATTCCACCTCCCACAGCTCGCCTCCATCCACCACCGCCACCACCATGAGACCTTCTTCCGACGCCGTCCGCAGCTTCTTCTCCTTTCTCTCCTCCGGCCTCGATGAGCTCGACCGCTGCCTCGCGTCGAACGCCTTCATGTCTCTCCATGTCCTGCAGCGAGCCGTCGCCCTCCTCCGATCCCTTAACTCCCAGCTCGTCAGCCTGGTGCAGAAGCTCCGCCTGCCCCCCGGCGAGAGATGGCTCGATGAGTACATGGACGAAAGTTCCCTCCTTTGGGATGTCTGCCATGTGATCAAGCTCGGCATCTCAGGCATGGAGAGTTACAACTCCCATGGAGCTCACGTGGTCTCTTCCCTGGAAGAGTGGCGCCGGAATCCCAATCCCCACCTCACCCTACAGGTCCTAATTGGTTTTCTGGCCTTCGCTCTTTCTTTTCTCCTCCTTCGCTCAAAGTCCCAACTTTTACGTGATTTCCTTTGTTAAGGTGACGAGGGCGATCTCCGTTTGCCGGAGAGAAGCTGTGCGACTGGAAGAGGAGAACAGGGTGCTGGTGGAGACAAAAACCAATCCAGCTTCGCTCCGGTTCGACGACGAGAGAGTGCTCACGGATTCCAGGCTCAACGGATTCAATGGCTTCAGAGGAGTGCTTTACGCGCTGAGGAACGCGAGCTCGCTCCTCTTGCAGATCCTGCTGTGGGGATCAGTCTACTGCAGTCCCGAGCAGGGCGTCTTCCACGGCCCAGCGTGCTCCAGCTCAGCGTACGCGGTCTCAGTGGCACGGCTGCGACAGAGGCTGCACGGCGAGGTGGAGGGACTCGGCGGCCGACCAGGAATCCTCATGCACGAGTTCCGGGCGGCGAGGTCGTCGGCCGAAGAACTGCGAGAAGAGATGGAGAAGGGTGAGACTGAGGGACGCGAGCCGGAGGGCACTGCAGGGAGAGGGAGTGGTCTCAGGGAGAAGGTGGAGCGATTGAAGGGATGGCTGGCGACGCTGAGGTCCGGGACCGAGAACCTTGTGGCGCAACTGGATGACCTGTTTGATGAGATTGTGGAGGGCAGGAAGAAGCTACTGGAGATCTGCAGCCACCATTAAAGCTCAAAAGCAGGCAGAAGTAGAACCAGAGAGAGGAAAGAAGACGACTTTGGCTGATAGTCTTCTTCTAGCTATTGATTCATGAAAGAGAATTACTAGTCCTCCATGGAAACAGAACAAGATCAAGTATATTGGAATTTGTAGACATCTTATCTTACTTTTGCTTTGCAATTTAGTTTCTTTGCCACTACTGTAGATTCCATGGGAGGAAGAGGAAGACGAAGAGGAAGGGAAAGGTGGGGCTGGAGACTGGATGTGCTCACGGTTAGAGAGAGAAGCGAGTAGACAGGAAGACACGAGGACTGTACCGGTGGAATCGCGTTGTCTGATGATGAGGTTGATGCGCCAACAGATTGCAGTTGCCACGGGAAAGCCGTCTGCAGCGGCAGGCAAAATCTCTACTGTTTCTGCATTACTCGAGTGTTGCTGCCAAGTATTACCTACAGCAGCAGTAATTTGCAGATACAGTAAATTACATATTTACATTGGGTTTGAATCCAAGAATTCAACTAAATTATCGAGTTCGAATTGAGACATGATAGAAATTTTAGGTTATTTATGTATGAGCACATGTCTTCCTCACCATCATTGTTATGGATGGAGACCCAAGCTTTTGTAAAGTTGCAGCAGTAGCGGCTTGGCCACTGGGGCATTCCCACAAACACATGTCGCGCTGCCTCCGTCACCCTCTTGTTTGCTTGTCTTTTCCACTCGGACGTCCGCCATGCATACCTTTACCACTTCTTACCGCGGTGAGAGCAGTCGAATTCTCGGAACCCGGTTTGGATTGTAATCATGACTACCTGGAGATGTAGAAGGCGCACACGAGCGTCACAACTGGAGTAGAGAGGCTGAAGAGTCTGCAATCAGAGAAGCAGACCGAACCAGAGGGACAGAAGGCTAATCCGAGAAGAATGTTAGTAGCAGTATAGTTTACATAACACCAGCAGTATTGACAAAGCAAAAGACGATCGAAGAATTTTATTAGGCACAAAAAGGAAGCAATGCACGAGAGCTCTACGACACCATCTCGATTGACTCCTTAGACCAGGAACAACAGCACATCAGCCATCATCGTGTATCCGGTGACGTTGATCTCAACTCAACTGTGCTCTGTCCCAATCAAAAGGGCCATGACCATCAGATTCTTTGAAAGCTGTGGGATGATGGTAGGGACAGTGATCAAATGAACAAACACATGGCGTGCAATTATTCTTTTGGTTATATGGTAGAACATGTCACGCACGCCGAAACCTTATCTTTGGACCGGGCAGTGGTTCGACGGCCCGGACCGGGGAACGCGGACGGCCGAGTCGGCGACCGCGCATGTCGCCTTGCACGAGGCGTAGAGGCCGAAGAGCCCGAGGCGGTCGGAGACGGACCACGCCGCCGCTGGCCCTCTCCGGCGCCGCTCGACGACCGAACCACCGCCCCTCGCGAGGAGCTCCTCGATGGCGGGGCCTGCCGGGTCCTTGGCGCACTCGGTGAGCGCCGTCGCGAAGGGGTCAGCGGCGGAGGTGGCGACGGGTCGCTTCTTGCGCGAGTTGCCGGCGGGGGCGGATCTGAGAGAGGGAGGGAGGGGGAGGAGGGGCCCTGTCGGGCGGGAGGTGAGGGGGCCGGAGGTCTTGGGGATGCCCGGCCGGTGCTCCCACGAGAAGGGGACTGCGGAGGAGGAGGGGCGGGACGGCGATGCCCGCTCGTCAATGCGAATGGGTCTGCTCTTCCGTGGCAGCGGCCGACCGTACCGCGGAGATCCGGCGTCTAGGTCCTTGCTGGTGGTGGACGGTGACCACATCTCCGCTAAAGCCTCAGAGAGACAGTACCTGCGGAGGAAAAGGGCCGTGGTTTTATAGCGACGAGAGCGCGAGGTGAAGAGGGTAAATTGTTGCGGTGTTCCTCCAAGTGTGTTGAACTTATCGTGGTCCGTGCATGGCGGTCGTCCGATTTCACTAATCCTGCACGAATCATGAAGCGACCGCTCCCGACCCACACCATGTAACGTAGTCAAACATATTAAACGACTTCAAATAAATCCTAGCTTAAGACCATATATATTTACATAAATATATATATACATGGCCTCAAGGATTATAATGCCTACACTTAGCCTATGAAGAAACAACATTATTATTTATATATATAAAAGCTTTACATTATGTATATATAATATAAATAATATTATTTATTTCAGCTACTGAAAGCCGCCGGGACCATTAACCTATTATTTATCATCCTGGTCAACTCTTTGTTGCAGGTGTGTATGTATATGTATCTCTTCTTGATGTAGAAATTGGTAAGATATATGATTGTAATGTAGGATGGGAGAAATAATAGTTGGTGAATGGAGGTGTTCATCAAGCAACATGTCCAAAGGTCATTGAAAAGGGAGTGATATTGTGATGACAAGCTTTATCTGAAAGTGACTCTCTCACTGTTCTAAACATGTGTATTGGAAGAACAGTCATACTCTTTGCATCTCATGGCCAATGTGTTCAGACAAAGTTCTCTGCTTACAGGAAATCAAAGGACAATTGTAGATTAATTACTTTGACCGAGGTTGGTCCAATTTCATGTATGTAGGGGTGAGCAAAAAGACCATATTTGCATCTATGTTTGACTAATGGATATGATTTAAGATATGAATATTAGATCTGAATATAAAATGAGTACAAGTGAGAATATTACATGAATCAGACACAAGACTGATAAATAAACAACACATTATGGCAATTATATTGATATATCATATATGAAAAAGCTAATCAAGTGGCATGTTACTTTATACTAACACAAGTGAAGAAATAAGACTAAAAGGATGGGTTTCAACACAGCATTCTATTCAAAAGCTAGAGCAGTAGAAACACCTTCATGATAACAAGTCTAAACTTGCTGCTTCAGTATGAATCTTGATAGAAACAAAAACACACACATTTGCAGTGTAAAATATTCAGAGCAGACAGAATAAACAACCACCATTAAGTTCCAAGACAGTCCTTGTTAAGGATATCTCATGCAAGAAAAGACAATGAAGTTAAAGGCTACCATGAAAACAACAGTCAACACATTGAACTTGTTGGAGACAATTTTACCTTGATGAAGCCAAGTCACATATGCAGTAGCCATGCAGGTGAATCCAGACGTCAAGCTCTTCCCACCAAAGCCCATCTCAGCTGCTGTGGAGTTTCCTTGTCAAGAAGTTGGTTCACTGAATGTTCAGAGAAGAAAAAGAAGAAGTTGATGTAATGAATTAGGACTAGAAACCCAGGGGCCAACAATTATTGTGGAATCTATGGAACAACTAATAAAGCTCATCCCTGTGTTTGTGTGGCCTATAAATTTCATTCAAGTCTATATAAAAAGGAGCAATTATTAATGGAATCTATAATTCAACTAATAAAGTACATACCTGTATCTGTGTGACATATATATCTAATTCAAGCCTCCTTTGTAATTTGCAACTTGGGTGATTCCTGTCGGAATCATAAAAGCAGTGGTTTCACATATTAACAGGAGCCTTGTGCAAGCAGTTCAGTGTTGAAACAAAGGGATATCAACTGTACCTGTCTCTTTCATTTACTGTCAAAATGAACATGCATGTTTTTTTATTCAACTAGTAAAAGAAGAATTACTGTTCTTAAAAAAAAAAAGAGAAACACTGATTCTGAAATTATAAAGATATGAGATTGTCCCTGAAATTTTCTGGGAGCAATTTTTACAAGTTACAAGTTCATATCTAGGTCTTAATTTCCTTGCCAATGTCGATTTAGGAAGAAAGCTGCGTGAGAGCTCCAGTCCATCAAGTCAAACAGGAGTCCTTGCCATGTGGTTCTTCTTTGTAAGGCTGGGGACTAGAAAATCTATTGAGAATCACATCCAACCCAGGTTGACAAGATCACAGGCTTATATGCTGCAGCAATTTATTTCCATAGAATCTTTCAATATATGGGGATCATTCGCAGTTTAAGTAAATTGTTTCTTTGCAAGAAATGTAAAGGACAACCTTTACAGCTTAATTTATATAATGCTCTTGGCATGGATAGATTTAGTGCTCTCTTTTCCAGGTCCCATGGATAGGAATGCATGTAAGACTAATTTGTATTCAACGAAATATAGTTCCATAAGAGCTGAAGATACATTTCATACATTAAACCGAAGGGAAATATAGTTGTCCCAATAAATCGTGTACCTACTGCTCACAATAATAGAGGACAATTTATAAATCATGAGGGGGAAAGATTCAATATTGGACAACATGAACTTTGAAAACTACAATTTAACTAACCTGTCCTCATTCATGAAGTTAGTGCATTAAGGCCACAAATTTTGCCAGAGCAGTAATACCATTAGATTTTCCAACTAAAAATATGGCTTTCAAACCAAGGAAACCAATAGCAAGAGCTGAGATTAACTCCAGGGCTGAATAGCATCATGCCATACAAATTCACATAACTGCCTAGATATGTAAACAGTCAAGGCCTCCATAGACACACACTCAAGAGAATGAAAGATTTTGACCTGATAGAGGAGTATAATTGATATCAAAAGGTGATATATAACAAGAATCTGAACACCATATAAGTCTTCAGTTGGTGTTCCAGAGAACTAGCCAAACTTGGATGACTAAATGCCCAGTTACTAACTAGCTACTGGAAACAACAAGTTCCAGTTTATTTATTGTTCAAAGCCTCTCTCAGTGCCATTTTCCACAAACAAATATGAACATCTAAAAACATAACAAGCGTTAATACTGGAAACAACAAGTTCCAGTTTATTTATTGTTCAAAGCCTCTCTCAGTGCCATTTTCCACAAACAAATATGAACATCTAAAAACATAACAAGAGTTAGCTAAAAGTCCAACTGCAACCAGACTACAACAGCAGGATTAGAGTCCATAGCTTTTTGTCAATTTAACATCAACCACACACACCACTGCCTGCATTTCCTTGATTCACAGCACTTGTATTCAAAGGAAATCAATAAGGCCTTTGCCTAATGGTTGGTTCATCTCTTCATCTTGAAGAGGTTCTACGAGAGGAAATGCCCAATCTATCAGAAATACCATCTCTGATAGCACAAAGATAACTCACTTGGGTTAGCATACATCAGATATCATCACCAAGAGCTCAAAGCAGCATAACATCGAACAGATAGAAGACTCGTACGAAAGGTATCGTAGAACACGCTAAAAAACACAACACAAATCGCAAGGTAGCCAACTGAAGTCTTCAAGTCTTGAAAGAAGGCGGAAATTACAGTAACATCAAATAAATAATGGAGCAGCGCAGAAATTAAGTCTAAAAGGCACCAAAATATTCTAGTGAAAGTTTAAACTCGGAGACAACGAAGGATAGCAAACAGTAGATCGAAGCATAAGGGTCCATCAAAGCATGAATTTTAGTTCATCCACCAAGCGCTTTCACCAATAATAATAAGAAGAAGAAGCAAGAGTCCTTCCCCGCTAGCCCTGCTCCGCGGACTGGAGGGGGAGGCCGAGGCCGACGCCCCTGGTCGAATCGCGGGGAGGCACCGGAATGGCGATGAAGGTCTTCGCCTTGCTGATGGGGCGGGACTTCTCGAGCTGGACGTAGTCACCGACCTTGAACTGGTTGTCGGGGTCGTGGGCCTGGTACTTCTTCTTCTTGCGCACGCGGCGCTTGTACTTGGGGTGGGGGGCGAGGCGGACCACCTCCACCGACACCGTCTTGTCGCTGGAGGCGCACACCACGAGGCCCTGCGTGACCTTCATGGCCCTGACGGTGAGGACCGAAGGCGGGGACGGCGCCGGCGAAGAGGAGAAAGGTGGGATCTTGGGAAGAGAGGGTATCGGGAGGGAGCCATGGAGGAATTGAGAGGGGTGGTGAGGCTTGAGGATAGAGGAGAGTTGGACGAAAGAAGAGGTGAGCGACATGGCCAAAGAGACGAGGAGAAGAGGCGAGAACTGCTGCTGCTGCTGCTGCTGCTAGTTATCTTCGGTTTGATTTAAGCGAAATCTAGTTTGGGTTTCATTTTATTTCATTTGATGTATTGGATAAGGTATTTTTCTTGTGGTTCAAATTGATCCCCTCTCTTCTTGCTGGTTGTGCTAAACCTTTTCTAGTGTTGGCTGCGCTAAAATCCTTTTCAAGTGATTAGATACTCATCAAATATATTTTTGAATATCTCAAAGTTAATGAAGATCTTAATAATATATCATAAAGTGATTAGATACTCTGAATAATAATATCCTTGTCGCCTCAGGTGACAGTTTACCACAGATGACCGTGGCAAAGTGCCCTAAGGTAACATACATTCGATGAGAATAAGAACATTCAAAGAAAGAACCTTTTGGATGAATAAATGAACTAGATTTAAAATTCTTTTTTACAAAGAATAAATAACGAAAACGAAATTCAAATCTATCTATACCATCAAAATCTTTACCACCAAACTGACTAGATTTAAAAAACTCCGTTAAGCATTGAAGTAAAGAAACATGAACTGTACATTAAATTACACCAAAAGGGCTCCTCACAATTCACCTTTCTTACAGTAAAACCAGGGTTAAAGTCCACAATCTATATAACCCAGTCATTAGCAACTAAATGAAAAAACCAGGACTTACATGGCTTCTACTTATCGGCAACATGAGACTCGAACAAAAATAATAGAACGTAGAACTAGAACAATGGAGCATGGAAGCATCATCCAGATGACTGCATGAAATGGCAAGCAGTAATCAGAGGACATTAACAATCTGGGCTACTGTATAATCTACAAAACTCTATTCCATCTTCAGCCATCGTTTAATTAAGTCGTGTTTTCTGGCATCACGTAATTGAAGGAAATACTCTCTATGTGAAATGATCTTGGCGCACTACAGCAACAAATTCCCCAGACAACAAATCATCATCCTTCAGCTTTCCCAGCTCACCATTTCCTTGGATGTGCCAAAATATTTTAGGAGAGAGTGGTGTATACAAATCTGCAAGGTTGCATAAGAAACATATGTATGATGACAATGATATAAAAAAAACAATGAACTGTAGGTAAGACTGTAGAAAATTCCTTTATAGCAACCAACTGGTAAACAAATAAGCTCATATAACAAGAAGATGATTAAAGCTTAATGTTTCTCTTTATGCAGGGAAAATGATCATGACCGATTATATTGGAGGAGCTACAATTGTGGTCCTTGCATAAGGAATTCCATAGTTCTAATGCTCCAAGATGGCATCGGTAAAGTCACAGCATAGGAATTATGAGTATATCAGAAAAAATGAGATAAGTATACATGACTTGAATCATATGAAAGATGCAAATGAAGAAAAGAAACAGAAGTAGATGTCAGACAGGCCACTTCCACTATCACAATGCTTAACTTAGTGTATCAATTGTTATGCAGAGATAATCTGGCAAAAGATTTAGAATATCCACATGTTTGAAAAATCCTAATTATTGTAATTCAATAAACACCTTGAAAACTGTCATATATCACTGTAGTATGAATATACAAATACCAAAATGAGACCAAAGCCCCACATACCTTTCATGTGTTTATATATATATAAATAAATGTATATATATATATATATATATATATATATATGTATGTATGTATATATGTATATATGTGTGTATATATGTATATATGTGTGTATATATGTATATGTATGTGTATATGTATGTATGTATATATATATATATATATTGAAATTCTGTACAAGTAACAATCCTACAACTGTTCACAGGTAAATAATCATCTCAGTGAGAGAATTGGTGAAAAGGGGAATAATGTAAAAGCATCTATAATATAGACAAGGACATGTAATCTTGACTTTCAATAAGAATAAACACTATATCTTATACTGAAAACCAAGAGGTCTTTTAAGGTAAATGAAGAGAAAGAATGTTATACAGGCCAAAATCGCATTTTCATTATCTAGGTGGCTTCAATTTACCTGAAGAGGAAGTTTGATCTGATTCTCTTGTAGAATGTAACACTGTGGTCCCGGAAATTACTGTAATGAGCCCACAAATCTCTGATGCAATATTACTTGCACTCTGGCCAGACCAATCCTGCAAATGCGCAAAAAAGTTAGCTGTAGATGAGCCTCATTGAGAAAAAAAAAAAAGTGATAATACTTTGTCAATGACATGTTCGGTACCTTGAACATAATGGCACTTGCTAATATTGTAAGAATTGTGAACATGGCATAGTAGACAGGAGAAACGACTGCAGTATTGAAAGTATCTAATGCCTGAAGAGAACAGAAAGATTAATTAAAATAAGAATTTTCAAGGTCTTGAATTAATTTTAGAAGAGAAACTGTGTCAGATGACAATATAATTAAATTCTTTTGGTTAGCTCTTCAGTTCACATGAATACTAGTAAACTGTCATAAGCTAATTCACAGATAGAAAAATAAATATAACTTTAATAGCAAACTGACAAACATCCTGATCATGAAACATGATATAAAACAATATCCAATTTGAAATAAACAGATAATGCTACTGGCACTTACATTAATCATAAAATCAAACACAGAAAGGAAACTCTTTTCATGTTTTATATCACAAAATCAAATACAGAAAGCAAACCTTTTTTCTTATTTTAGATCATGCTTTTCTAATTCTTAAAAGTATGACTCTCTGATACAAGCATCACCCAAATGCCACCTTACCGGGGAAAAAGAGTCATTAACCAAAATTTTCCCTGGATAGCAAAATCTGGGCCCGTTGCAACTCTTTCCAGAAGCCAAAGTGTAAGTCCCTTCCATGTTGCACATCCTCCCTAAGTAAATGAGTAGCAGATGGGACCCTCTACTAAGGCTCGGCCCAGACTTGGAAAGCATCAGGCACTTCCATAAACTATAGGAGAAGGTACGTGTTGACAAAAAAATTTAGTAGATTTTCATGTACTTTCAGCAGAGTAATAATTTATCTTATTCTAGGATCTAAAAGTAGATTTGAGATAGGAACTTTTGGACACACTAAAGAGCCCTATGACAAAGATTTAAGCTATGCCTGAACATTATTTCATTATCCCCTTCTTTTTCCACTAATTAAGTTAGATTAATTTAGTTTATTTGATCTTAGGAGCTTTTTTCTCTATCTGGAATAAGGCAAGCGCTTATTAGAGGCGTTATATAACAGTTACCCTAATGTAGTAAGGAATAAGAATTGTGAGCCTCTTTTGGACACCACTTGGCTATTCTCTTCAGAATTTAGTGATAAGTTATTTTTTCTTTCAATTCTATATAGAAGACCTCTTCTCTTAAATTCAAGAAGCACCAGTTAAAGGGTATCATGCCTACATTGTGCTAAGACCAAACTGATATATTAAATGCCTATATTCTTGATAAAATTGCTTCCAAGTGCACATCTCACAAACCTTAACCTGATTAGTTCATGACTAATTAGTATAACCAAGGTTTGTAATATCACCATCAGTTTCATAATCAATCATGAGATTTGGAATAGAAATTAAGCTGGATTGACCAAATTGAACCAGATCATCAGATCATCTTATCCAACTTTTTTTCCAAAAAATAATCGGAGATTGATCAGAACCAGCCAGGGTCATCTGCTAGAGATTGGCTCCTACTCAGCATCCACATCCAACCAAGATCAGCTCCCAACCACAATCCAATGAGATCGACTTCAACAAAATATGATATGTCAGAACCAGTTAGAAGCAGCCAGAACTAGCTGGAGGCCAGAGGAACTGGCTGGAAACTCATCAGAACTGTGAAGTAAGCTGAAATTAAGTAGACATGAACAAACTTGGATAAATCCACGTGGCTGCATCTGAGTCCGACTGATTCCCTAACGTTACAAACGTTTCATTGCTGGCTTTTAATGATCATAACCTGGATCTAACATTCTAAGTCAGCTGACAATTGCTAGAAGAGCCAAAGAAAATATCAATAACCACAACATTCTTAGGCCAAATCTGCAGAAAATGATTCTGAAGCACAATTTTAGACTTATAAATATAATTGAACACCGATCTTCATGTTTCTGGAGACAAACCCCACTTTTTTATTTATGTGTATCTTAGATCAGCTAAGTTGTATTCGGGAAATGTAGCAATTTCATGGGATTTCCACGGAGAAATGCTGGCAAACACAAAAAAAGCTAAATTTATATAAAAAAATACTTCTACAATTGTGCCTAAAAGATGATATTTTCTATGTTAGCTACACTGCTTTATTACAAATACAATAGAAAACTACCCTAATGAAATAAAATATCTCAAGTGGCCATATGCATGAAAGACTCATGTAATAGATCAAAGATGCAATTATAGATCAAGCATAGTGTATTGAGAAGTTCAACAAAAAAAGTTTACACACAGTAGAAGACAACTAGAAATTTCTAACAGGAGGAAAAGATAGAAATGTACCTTGATCACACACTAGTATGATCTACTTCATTGGAAAACACCAAACAAGTTCAAAAAACATAGCAACTGAGATCCAATATATTTTATAACATGAACTAAACAAAACTCATACTATACAAGTGCATATACATAAACTAAACTAAACTAAACTAAAGCTATATACATACATATAGAGTAAAAGAGATATACTAAAAGAAAGAAGGATTCAGGAAGTTGTGAATATTGCAGGAAAGCAAAGCTGTAACATCTCAACGGGATATGCATAAACTAGCAGCACCATAAGACACATGTGAAACTGCACGCAAGTGCAAGTTATGCATCAGGCACCAACCTTGTTTAAGTAATTCAACTGAATTATGATGCAGGAGACTGCCACCATTGCAAATACCCATGTTTGGAAGTAACCAGCTTGGTTGACGCCTTCCAACGTAAGCTTGATTGCAATTCCTATGGCCTTGATACTCATGACCTGCACAACTTACAAAATATTAAGATGACGAATGCAGAGAATCAAGGGAAGCCAAACACACTATTATTATAGCACCATTACCGTCAAAGATCCAATTGCAGAGCATATGCCCAAGTACACCATTATGTTTGTCTGCCCATAACGTGGAGAACAATGCAACATAAGCACCAGAGATACTGCAACTGCCGATGCCGTATACAAAAGAAAGGCTGAAGAAAGAATAATACGCAAAAAGCTAACATCAGCACCAAGATGATCAACTAAGTAGATTGATTGAACAAAAAGTAATGCATGAGAATGAATAGGCCTCAAGAAATCGATTAGATCAAGAATTAGGCATCGTAGAATACCTGGCTGCGTCGCTAAATCCCAGATCTGCTCAACAGAGCTCGGCGTCCTCTCCTCTGGGGCATGGAGCACGATGACTGTTGAACCCACAATGCAAAGCACACAGCCCAAAACACCCATTCTCTGCAATTTCTCCTTTAGGATGAAATGGGCCAAAACGGCACTGCAGCCACCATTTTTCCGCGTAAAAACCAATAAAAAATAATTTTTAGCCATTAATCGAAATCTGCATTCCCCAAAACTCTTTTAGATTTCGCGCTTCTTACCTAACGATGATGCTCAAAGCACCCAGAGGCGTCACCATAACAGCTGGGGCAAAGATGTAGGCCACAAAATTTGCAATCTCACCGATAATCACTGCAAAACTTTCAACTTCCCTCAAGGATTCTAACCATAAAAGAAAGAGGCGACGGAATCGAACGAGAAGGGGCTTACTTGTGACCATTCCGATCCACCAGAGAGGCTCCAGTAAGTATCCGTACCCGCCTATGCCTTAAAGAACCAAACCATGGAAGTTCTATTATTTCAGCACGTTCGGGATTAGGGCTAAAGATAAGGAGGGGGAGGGGGGGGGGGAAGGGGTTACGTACCGGCGCGGGAGCCGGAGGCGCCGGCGCGCTTGAGGCCCTTCTTCTTGATGATGAAGCTAGCGCCGATGAAGGCGCTGGAGGCGACGGCGAGCAGGAAGCCCTTGAGGTTGTCAGCGAAGAAGTGCGCAGACCCCGCCGCGGGCGGCGGCCCAGAGTTGATCGGAACTTTGTCCATAGGTCGGACGGCGTCCTCCGGCCGCTCATCTACCAGTCCGCGGGCCTCATTCGAAGGCCTCGGCGCAACGCGAGAGAGGGAGAGAGAAGATGAGGAGACGAAGAAAAGGGGCAAAAACAAAAATATAAGAAAATAAGCTTTGACTACAAATCGGACAGGAAGAGAGAGAGAGAGGGAGAGAGCGAGACGTGCGGAGGGAGAGAGAGAGAGAGAGAGAGGGGCGGGCGTTAAAATATATCATATTCTCAGAAATAGCATGAGAACAGTAAAAATAACAAAAAAAGAATTATAATTTAATGTGGGTTGGCGGGGAATTGACGCTCAGATGGCCAATTCACACGAGCCACGGCCATCCAGGGTGTCGTCAACTTCGAAATTAAAATTATGGATCGAGGTATAATAATCCCCAGATTCGGATCCGACACCAAATCTATAAACCTTATCGGAGCATGGATCCGGGATTTCTGTACCCGACCCGAAAACATTTTCCGGTACCAGAGCCAAATGTGGGAAACAATACCCAAAAGTACGGGTGGTGTTTTGACCAGGTTTCGGGTCGTTGGCTCCATTGGCAACAACAATGTCCAATGTGGAGATCTATAAACCGTCCACTTGTCCTCGACGAGTATTTCGTTTCTCCTCTTTCTCGGCGGTTCTTACCGTGGCATTGGTCATCCTTGCTAGATCTAAATCGCTCGCCAATGTAAATATATGTACCTCCGATTCCGAGAGTTCAAATGAGAAGGTGAGAGTGGTGTGGGGAGTTGTATTATGCATGGATCATCTGCCGGTCCAGTCCTGTCCATAAAGGGGGGACAGGGACAGCACGTCCCACGCTGCTCTGGGATGCATTCGTAGGTGTAGAAGAATTGAGGTGTGAAGCAGATCTGTGACATGAAAGCTGAGTCAAAGCAGCAATAGCAGGTATATATGTGGGAACGGGATTACAAGCCTCACAGGTGTCGTCTCTGCAACCGAAACGCTCCTACCGCCTATCGGACGGTGCTTATGATGAGGTGTCAGCGGAGTTTTGTGTTGCTAGCATTATACAATCTACAGGGCATGAATCATATAGTTAAGGAAAGAGAGTACATATTAATAAAAATAAAATCCATTCCCTAGTTTTACCTGTTGGCTACTGTAATCAAGAATTGAATTATCGAGTATGTTACCTACTATGCTGTTCTCTTCAATTGTAGACGTCAAAATCATACTTCGCATGATCAATGATATCTGGATGTCTCTTTTCTGATCCATGCAGTGCAAACACTTCAAAAGAAAAGGAAAAAAAAATCCGATAGCCTATACTAAGCTAAACCTTTCGTCCATGTACAGAATTTCGATTGCGTATTTTGTGATTCGTAAACAGGGATGACCTGATATCAATGACAAGGTATCTCTTCCTTCCTGATTGCATCACGAATATGATTTCACAATAACTACAGATGGGCTTAGCTAGTCACCTGGCTATATTAAACTTGGTATATTGACAACATTTCCACCACCTGGGGCGCTCCACGTATCTAGAGCAGATAATTGTATTAGTTCTATTAAAAATTTATGATATAGTAGGTGAAAAAATAAGGTTTAAAAAGAAAATTATGTACCTGCTTATATCAATTCAGTAATTGGCAAACTTCATTATATGTCATATATTAGGTAAAAATATCGTTGACATCATGACAGTCCGATGTGGCCTGAACCTATATATGCAAAACTATCCAAGATACCTCCGAGGTAAAAACGTCAACTTAAGCATTTTAGTTAATGATTTAGGTCAAATGAAGTTGATAAGCCAATTGACCCATTATGTCTAGGTCATGACATTTGGTATCAGAATCGACCTAGTATTTAGACATGATAAATGAGCTCGAGTAGGAAATGACTACTTATGGATGGAGTCAGAGGACTTATCATAGGACTATCATTGAACTACGTCTCACATATACTATGCTACGATTGATATGCGACATGCTATGTTGACGATTCGATTAATCCTACGTAAAAATGATTAAGACTTAACATTACTATCAACTTTTGGCACATATTGACCAGTAATACAAAAACTTTAATAATGAACATCATTATTCTCTTAAGGAAAGAAACAGATTCATAATCCTAGCAAACCTGAAATTAAGTAATTCAGAAATAATTTTATCATTGTAAGGTAAAAATATGTAAGACCATAATTTCTTCCTGATATAACCCAAGAATTTCATAAAAAAAGACATGAAGTGGTCCACAGTAAATAACATCTTACTTGAATAAAGCAGAGTACCAAGGCTTACAAAAATGTTGCAAATGTGGTGCTACCAGCTCTGGGCATATCCAGCCGAGCCTCCCAAGAGTTGACACCCGTTGTTTACTAGTATACCTAGCATATCCTATCATCACAAAACAAAACAAACAAAGGAACAGAAAGGATTGAGAGACTGAAATTACAGATTTCGAAAAAAAAGAGAAGAAGATACACTCATTCACCTCTGAATTTTGCAGAATTGCAACCAAGAATGACATTATTGTGGATGCTACAGAAACATAAATCCAAAATACATCTATAACCAGTCAGTAACTCTTTAAGTAGCACAGAGAACTCTGCGTACAAGAAAAAGATGTCACACTGATAATTTGTTGTGTGTTCAATATGACAGAAACCAGAAATATTCATACCAGCTCATCCATCAAGGATTTACTGGACAACACTTGCCCAACAATTTTTCATTATCTGAACATATGCATTTTAAAGTCTTCGGTTACATGAGAAAGATCTACTCTCATTCAACAAAGACATTATTACATAATTCAACCTTTAAAGAAAATGTATATGGTTTTAATAAGATTAATGATAACACAAAGAGCTGAATCAACCTTCACATTTTTCAGATAATCTTGTTATGTCCTAAGATACTAGTAAAGGTTTTGATATTATGTACCTACTTAGCCTTTGTGCCTTGACATAAGAAGAAAGTCAAGCTTAGAGGCTTACAGAGAGCGAGGCTCCTGGCCAATGTAAGATCTGGGTTCGATTAATGTAACAGTTATACTCCTACGAGCTGAGACTACTTTGTGACTTGAACACTAATCACCAACGAAGTAATCTGTTCATGTCAGCCTACACCAGAAGCCCAAATCTGGGATCAACTAATAATATCACATCTCAAAATTCTCTAATAATATGAGTCATTAAATTTCTTTCTTTTTTTTTGCAAAGGGCAAGTGATAAGGCAAGATTCGACTTAGAACCTTACGATAAATTATTTAAGTTTTTATCAACTAAATTAGCCGACACCTTCATTATCTTTTTGTTAGTAAAATAAAATATGTTAAATGAGATTTCGAACCTCAACCTTTGATAAACGAGCCTAGTGCACCATTAGACCAAAGTTTAAGATGTAAAAATATTTCCAATGAAGTTTTGAATCCTCAATCTTTGGTAAATAAGTCTGGTATATCATCACCAGGCCAATGTTCAAAATCTCATTCAAAATCTCATCCGATAGATATATATATATATATACTATTAAACTAGCCCTGTCATGTTTGGTATATACCTGTACAACCCACGTTTATTTCACCGTATTGACAACAGATCCAAGAAAGTAAACGGACAATCAGAACAAAGTAGGTGCTGAAGTCCAGAAATCTAAATAGCAGCTTCTGATATCCCATCAAAGCATCGTATCTCCTATTTTTCTAAATCAGATCACGAAAACATTTTCACCTGCGCATTAAAAAACGTTTCTCCTTCTAAGTTTCCTTTGCCTCTGTAGAATAATAAAAAACATGCATGACCAAAATTATCAGCATCTAAGATACTTAACATTGTGCAGTTCCACTATCACATCATCCCGAAGTCAAATTTCAAGTAAATTGCAACAGGATTTCTGGTACCATTTTTGTTGTTTCAATCAGGAAACGGCCCAAACAACCTTTCTCACAAACTACGACATGGCACGGAAAAAAAGAAAGACAGATTGAAACAAAGAGCGAAAGAGAAAAGAACCAGAGAAAGAAAGAACGAACGAACTAAAGAAAGGTCTAATGATATTTTCTGGTTAAGGAAGCATGGAAGGCACTAAACCCTTGGATGATCAATCGAGGGCAACATCTCGCAAACAGAAGCAAGAAGTAGAAAAGCAGGAGGAAGACGAGACAACCTCGGCGCTCACGAGAATGATGACGAGGTAATTGTTGAATTCGGGGAACCGGTTATAGAACTCGATTTGCTGCGACATCTGAGACCGATCGGAGAAGGGCGAGATCATCTGCTGCCCGAGGAAGCCGATGATTTCACGGAGCCCTTCCTCCTGGGGCTGCCATAGTCCCACCGCCGCCTTCGATCGACAAGGACGATAAGAGAGGAAGCGATCCCCTTATCGAGCTTTCTTCCGGAGAAGAAACCGAGATGGGGATTCAAATGGAAGCGAGAACATGCAGCGCCTTCGTCGGCGGGAATTATTGGGAAGCTGCGAAGCAAGATGCTTATATATAATGGCAAGTGAGGGAGAGTTCGGTATTCACTTTTGGTGCTTTTACATTTATATCCTTGTACAATTTGAAATAACACATTTGCTTTTCCAAATATCAATGCAACAAATATTTCCCTCCCTCCGCATGTCTTTCTTGATATTCTTATTTTTGAACGAAATTAAATATAAATCCATGGATTTGTTCTAAATTTGAATTTAGAGCGATAGACGACATTAAAATTGCAGGCTTGGAAATTATTATCATTAAATGAGTTTAATACATGACCCTCAATCCGTAAAAAGTGGATTTGATATATTATCATTAAAATTCTATATATATATATATTTTTTGGTGTAGAAATTATTGAGTTTTTTTATTTTATGAGGATGCATTTTATACTGGAAATAATGTTTTTGCCAATCTAATATGACTGACTATATATGTGAGACATATACAAAGATGAATCGATGGTATTCTTTTCCGAATTAGCTTTTCTTTTCTCATAATTATCGTTGCATGGACATCAGCTCCTTAAGATTCGTGCATCCATCCGATCCATGGCGTCCATTTTGGAGGGATGCACTGCATTGATCCTGATCCGTCCATCCGTGATGGGCCCCACAACCGCTTCGAATCTGAGCCGTCCGGAGCTGCTAAATGGAGTCGTCTCTCCTTATAAACAAACGACGACCGGAGACGACCGATGCCGAGGTCTTCGTTAATTATTAGATGGAGCAGGTAGTTGGCTGCCGCCCGCTTCCCGAGGGGCGGGTTTAGGAGGACCAATCTGCGTCCGCTCTTGTTGGAGTCGAGAGAGAGAGAGAGAGAGAGAGAAAGGAAAAGCCATGAGTTCGCCGCCGGTGGACGACTTGTGCTGCGTCTGCCACGAGAGGTTCAACCTCCCGTGTCAGGCCAACTGCTCCCACTGGTTCTGCGGTGAGATCTGCCTTTCTCAATCCCTCAATAGGTTTAGATGTGTTCGTTTCCATTTCTTGATCTGCAATCTCTGGCCATCGTGTCGATTTCCTTGCACTCGTGTGCAGGAATCGGTTATGATTCATTGCCAGATTATTTTATTGTCACCAAGTTTGGCCTCGATTTGGGTGTATATGCTTTGCCGTGCCGATTTCGTTTGGAAGAAAATTTGGATGTACTTTAATCTGGCTCAAGTAGTAGTGTCTGAAACACGGGAATTAACTATCCCAGCATCAAATGGTCCTGATATTGTAATGTGCATAAAAAATTACTATGTTTTTATTTTTATAGTTACATTAAACGTCTGATGATGTTTGTAGCTGTATTGTTGAGGATTATAAAGTGGTTATATGGATTAAAAAGGGGAGCTTAGTGCACAAAGCTCCCTTCAATGTGCGTCTTGCTTTACCCCCGCAAGCAAAGAGGTTATTTACTTGACCTTGAGTTCTAGTCACTTGAAGTTGTTATTTAGACTGATTTGAATTTTGTGGTACACATATTAAAGTACAGAATAAAATTTTTAGATACTCCCTTTCTGTTTTTTGGAGGCTCGCTGACACTTCTTGGAGATCAACAAACTTGATTGGTTGCTGAGCATCCCATTGAAACGCGATGCACAATTTAGATGAATGGTGCCACCATGTCGGCAAGAGAACATTACTAAGTTTTATAGGAATGGTTGGCCTAATGGGTTTATCCTTTCTATTTATGTTTTCTTCTCTTCTTGATGAACTAAGCTGTGGTTCAACCATAATTATAAAGTTGGTTTATCATGATTTGGCCTTTAATCGTTTAAGTTGCATAAACAGCCCTGTACTCCACATGGATGATAACCTCATGTAATAGGATATGTTTCCCATGTTATAATGTTGAACAAGCTAATCCGTATTTTGTTTAAGGAATTGAGGCAATCTGTTTCTGTTGTTAAACTTTTGTTTGATAGTTCTGATAAGTTTTTTTATTCTGAAAATCAAGACTTGCACACATCTGCAGGACTACTTTGTTTTTCCTTTTTATCTCTTCCATTTTTCACCTATGGTGCTTTTAAATAGTGATAATGTGGCAATATTTAGTCTTTTCTCTTTGATATCCGTGTCATAATTGCTTTATCTCGATCAATTGTAGAAAATTTAATGTTTTAGTTATAACGAGAAGAATTACTGTAACGGTATATGGTTTCTTATATATTTAAGGATGGTATATGGCTTAAGGTCTAAAATGGACTCTAAGTACACATCAGAAGTACAAGAAAATAATTCATTCCCCGATAACTAGAGTAGAAGATTCCTCCAATCAGATATCTAGTTCTGCAAGATTTCTTTGTCTTTCCACATATCACCCATGACTGCTGTTTCTGCATAACCATTTTTAGTGTCTAAGTTATGATGGTGGAATATGATCTTAGTTTCTACATATTGTTGAATAAAGGTATAGAGATCAAAACAGGTTATTGTCCCTTGTCATTAGATATGCAAATATGCAGTGGAGTCAATAGTCTATTGTTACCACAAAAAGTTCATTGGTTTAGTGATTGTTATGGCTAATGATTCTGTGTTCTTAGGAAACTGTATCATGCGGGTATGGAGTTCTGGATTTACCCTTCAGCCATGCAAGTGTCCTCTATGTCGACGTTTGATAACTTTACTTCTACCTGGTGCCTCGTTATACCAAAGCTATGACCGAGAAGCTTATCGAGTACTTCGAAATATTGAGAATTACAATCGTCAATTTGGCAGCGGCTCAAATGGCCTTATTCAGGTGCGTTTCCTGTGAGCATTTCGATACAAATGGAGTCTCTAAGAGGCTTCTAGCTTGCTCCACTAAAAATATTCATTCATGTGCTATATAACTTTATGATTTGTCCCATCAATCTAGTTGGTAAATTTTACAATGTGAGTCATGCTCGTATTTACAATCATCTAAGGTCATATTAGTAATAATTAATTGTTCTGATATTTGTCAGATAAATATCCTTTTTAGAATGTGTTTAGCTACTGTTACTCAAATGGTTAAAGATCTAACCAATGCTTCATGTTATGCAGAGTTTGCGGGACGTTCCATTCTTCCTTAGAAGGTTGTTAAGAGAATGGATGGATCCTCAGAGGGCACTTCCTCTTGCCTTTAGGGCACGGACAGTCTTGTCTGTAAGTTCATGCAAAAATATAACTTGGCAGAATGTGATGCATTAAGTAGTATTAATATGTTCTCCTTATGTGAGTTGGTTATAAATTTGTTATCAAGATATGAGAGGCAATCTTTATTGACTTTCCTTGCGCATATGTTGCATGACATTTCAAGATTCTATCAATCTAACCAATATTTTTGGTTCCTTTACAAGTTAATAGTTACAGGCACAGAATATTTAAAGGAAGGAGGTGTGAAACATGAAACCAGATGTATCCAATGAGTTGTAGGAAACTAGTTTCCATTGACATTAATAGGATCATATGTTCTACAGATATCAGACTTAGGATCCTTCTTAATTTGGAGGGTATTTTAAACCAAAGTCTTCATTCATGCAACTGTGCAGGAAGGTTGTGTATCAATAATGTGCATGGTACTCTGATATGTTTATGCCCGCATCTAGGTTTTAGGCTTGTGTTCAGAATGGGCATGATTCAGCATGATGCTTTCCCTTGTCTTGCATAATTAACCATTAATTAGCATGTCTGCCTGCAGTAACGATATTTGTGTTCCTTGGAGTTGGGTGAATTTTACTATATAACCTATCAAATTAGCTAAGCTCAGCATGCTAAGCTTATAATTCATTGTCATATTTGGTTGAGTTTGTTGAGCTTATAATTCTTTATGTATCAACTTTGAGCAATCAGCAGAGCATCACACTGCATAGTGGGCTGCAAGAGCTAGTTTAAGAATTAGTGGATACAGAAATGCAACAACAGTAGATTCTGATAATCTGAAAATATTTTCAGTTTGACTCTATTATTGATGTCTACAAATAGGAAAGAGATCGAATGTTAGTCTTAACATATACACAAATTATAAAACTTAGACCCTGTTTATTCTTTCTGCAAATTACAAATTTATTTAAATTGCAACCTTATTCCTAGTTCTAGTTTGTTAAAGGCTAAGGTTTAACTTAATTAGGTCAAGTAATCTGACTCAAATTTGCAGATGCTGTTCAGTGTGATTTATGTACTCAGCCCCTTTGACATTCTCCCAGAACGTAAGATGCCATTGACTCAAATCTTGTGGATATAATTTTGGATTATTAGCAGTATCATGTTGGTGTTACTTTCAAGTTTCAATGACAAATTTTAATGCCTTGGTGTAGGAATCTACGGTTTTGTCGGTTTCCTGGATGACCTCCTTGTACTGGTGATCGTGTTCCTCAACCTTGCTGCTGTATACCGCGCTTTACTTCTTAACCGTCATGGAGGTGCTTGAATTGCTTGCTTTTTGATGGCTATATGAAGTATTGTTCCAATAGAGAAGTTTCTAGTAAAATTTCCTGAACAATCAAAATCTGGAAGTTATTCTGGCATTTTTCTTTGTCAAGTGCTTCTAGTTATTTTAGCAGTACTAGCTCTCTTCAGTTTGATCATATATGGCACCTCAAGTTTAAGAAGACAGTTTGTAAACATGTATCTTGAAGTCAACTGTTTTTCGATCAGATGGTACCTTTTCTGTATTATAGATTCTTCCTTGTCAGAATATTTGGAATATTTATGCCATTAAAAATCTTGATGTCGAGGTTCATTTAGTAAAATTTTTTTCTATGAATTTTTGTTTGGAAAGTGGTCATAAATTAACTCCAAGTTGGTAAATGCGCCTCAACACGGCTCTTGGATTCCCTGCTACTATTTAATGGCTTGATAGAGCGCATTTAATTTAATTTTCACTTTCTTCGGAACTATGCAGATTTAGAGAAAGAAAGCTGATTTGTTAAATGCTAAAAAAAAAAAATTATTTTGGAAATGTCATAATAATAAGTTGATCTAATGAATGCATGGATCTAAGTAAAGAAAGTTTCAATATACAGATATTGAAACTTAAGTTACAGATAAAACTAAAGAGAGTTAAAGAGTTTATAGGTCATCTTAAGCCCGAATGAAAAGGGCATAAAATTATGTCAGATCTTATAAATATCATCCAAAAATAACACAAGATACCTTCGCTATCTAAGAATCCTGAATGGCAAATAGTCGATTAGGAGGTTGCTCGAAAGTGACTCATTATATTAATACCCAAATATGGTGTCGGATAGGTAACAACAACCCAACTATCACGAATACCTCATAACATGGAAGAATAAGAAAGATCCAACACTTGATCCGATCAAACCCTAGATAACAGATCCAACACTTGTAACACCCCTCTTGTCGCCTCCTCGATCTATAGTTTCTCACTCGACCCTCATGCCCTCGTTTGTCGCTTCCACTCTTCTCTCATCTCTGGTCCTGAACCTGTCATTGACTTTCCTAGTGAGGTTGGTATTAGGTAACTTCTTCTCAGACGACGTTTGTGGTCGAGTGAGTGAGCAAGCAAGCGAGCGACCGGTGAGGAGTTGATAGGAAGGAGTGTCACAAGGTAATAGAGGGGCCTCATTGAGGTCAAGGAAGAGCAGGTCTGGGTGGACCTCATTGGTCTTCGAGATGATGGCAAGACATCCATGCTTGCCGCTTCGATGTTTCTCACCCCACCCTCTCTCCTAAACTTGTTGTTGACTTTTCGTGAAGCTAGCATTAGGCCTTGTGAGTCTTTAAGGTGATAGCAGGAGCAGAGGTGGGACGATGGAGGCGGGGATGGCCATGGCAATATGATCGGGTGATGAAGTGGAAGCGATCATAACAATTGTCGGAGTCATCTCATTTCTAGAAAATAAGAGACATTCCAAGGGAATAAAGCAAAAATGGGAGCTGAAAAACGTGAAAAGAAGTTTTTTTTTTTCCGAAGAATTTACACACACACACACATTTTTTATTGCTAACTATTACAACAACTATTACAACAGATCAAATCATTTTGATTTGTTTTATTTTAAAGAGGAAAAGAAAACAGATCAAATCAAACTATTACAACAACTAAATTATTTCTGAGAGAAAGTAAATCTTTGATAAAAACAGAGGCTTTGCGCTAAAGAGTTAAAAGTCTAAAATTAATTACTCTTCAGTAATCATCCAAACTAATAAAAAAGGCTTTTCGGACAATAATTATCATTCTCTAATATTAAATCGTGATGTCATGATCATAGCCAAACAAGTTTTGCATAATTTGATAGCAATATAAAAGATTACAAACACCTACATATCACTCCACCAAATCTTTCATTTTGTTATGCAAGTTCTTTGTAAACAAGTCCTATATTCACTTATTTTCTCTAATTATATTTAATTTGACACAACCTATGGAGATAAATATTATGACGGAAAGCTTTAGCAGTCACAAACACCCTATAGTATGTTGCTATCATAAGGAATGCATCAGAAATATTGGGTCAAAACTGAATCTACAGCATTAATATATACAAATCAAGAATTAGAAAATTACCAAGTCAAAAGTTTTTGAGCATTTTGGCCAAAAACTGAATGTTATATGTTACTAACAAGGAATATATCAGAAATATTACATCGAAACTGAAGCTAAGGTATTGATATATACAAATCAAGAATATAAAAATTATGCACCAAATTGAAAGTACAGATAGTTTCTTTGCGGGAAAAGCGAGTGTTTCGGTAAAAATTGAAAAAATAAAGGTTTGTTCTTAAAGTTCATCCTAAGTTTATCACAAGAAACAATTAAAACCAACCAAAACAGCATAATTTCGACCAATAACGTACATAAAGTACACATTGTTGACAAATCCAGGTAAATTGCTAAGAGGAATAACAGCAGATACTGTGCTATGATAGATCTGCATTGAAAAGCTGCTGTAGACTTAAGCTACCTGTATCAATTTAATAAAGGTCTTATGACCACCATATATCAGTACTAATCTGTTTACCAGCATCTTAAGCACAAATCAGCTGGTCTGCTCGAAATGCTGCACTAAGTCGAGTAGCATTATCAGGTGTTGCGCTGCCGCTGAAGAAAGTAAAACCAAAGCAACAAGATACACCAAGTGATGACTTAGATTTCTAGTGAGAGCGGAGCATCTTCACCCTTGGCATTGACTTCTTCAGTTGCCGTGCACGATCTTTCTCTTCTTTCTTGCGAATTTCCTGGGCAGTCAGCTTCATCTCAGCCTCTTCCAACGACTTCTTCTTTTCTGCCTTTTTCTTTTGCATCGCCTCTTGTCTCAGATTCTGTTGTTCTTTGTATTCCTCCTTGGTAGCCTTTGCTCTAGCTGTTTCTGTTTTGGATTGGGCCTGTGATACAAATGAATTACAAATATTATCACAGTTAAAAAGTTAATGGTCTTAACGTCAAGAAACAGATGACTTAAATGTTCAGAATGGTCGCACTTCACTCACATGAGAACTTAGTTTGTACCGCCCAATTAAATCGATATAATATGGTACAAGAGCAACCAATCTCGACATGTCAGCCATGTTGTTGGCATCTGGAAGAGCAAACTTAAATATGAGTCTCTTCTTGTGAGATCCTGGATGTTGATCAGAGAAATGTAGTGAGATGAACCACTTCCCAAACTTCTCAAATGCCTTGTCACCAAAAACCTGAAAGTAAAATATGTATAATGTTAATGACTCAATAACATCTACTTGATCGGGCAATGTCAATGAAAAAGTCCTAGCCTATACTTTGTCAAATAAAGAAATATAGCATAAACATTTAGCAGACATACTAGCGACAGCATCCAATATCAACATAACAGCTTTGTCCATCTGTAACTTGTGTTACTCCACATCAAGTTGAATCACTACAGATTCTCTAATAATTAAGAAAAGCTGCTGCTGAGCCATGTACAAAAGTTTGATGCTATCAAAAGAAGGATTGGAAACAGATTCTCTAGAATATTTTGAATAATCTCTCCTATTATTCATTTAATGCAAGAGGAAGTCCTCCAAAATAGGCTTGTTTCCACCAGTTTAATTGCTAATCGATGAGCCTCATAAGAACCAGAGCACTGTTAACAATCCACAGCACTTTGGATAAGATGAGCTGCTGCAGACAACAAAAAATGATAGAAGAACCACAAGGGGGCATAGATTCATAGAAAATATATCAATGCTTATATATGCTCCAATGGAAACAAAAATCACAAGGACTTAAAAATGGATACTCCTTGAAACTTGAGATGACTGTGGTTTTAAATCATAAAAAGAGAATTAATATCTTAGATTTACTAAAATCAGCCATATTGAAACTAATAACCAATCAATCTGGACAAGTGAAAAATTCAAGACCAATATGGCTGCCAGCAGCACTTCTTTGATCAATAATATACCTACCTTATTGTATATTGTCATGCCAAAAAATCGATGTTATTCAATCAATATGACAAAATTCAAAAACAATAACAAAATTGTAAAGCCTCAATTATTTGGGGTCAGCTATGTGGATATTTTGCTACTGTTGAGATCTATAAAGAGTCATATTTTACTTAAATTTTTATTTAACTAAAAAATATATAAATTTTTATTTATAATTTTTATTAAAGTCTATTAAATGAATTTGCTGTCCGAAGCAATGCATAATATAAATCTTTATCTATAATTTTTATCAAGGTCTTTATTTATAATCTTTATTTACATTTTATTAATAGAAATTATATATCGTTTCATTATGATTTATAAACATTATAGAAATCTTTATTTATAATTTAGAATCTGCTGTCTGAAGTTATGCATAATATGATAAAATTTAAGTGAAAAAATAATGAAAAAAATCTAGTAGCAAGTGGCAATCAAACAAACATCAAAATCTGGTATAGTTGTTCGCATAGAAGTAATTAGTTATGCACAATAAAAGAAAATTCATATATTAAAAAATTATACTTCTAAACCGAGTTGCAAGAAAATTAAATGGTTTGGACATGAGTGCAAGGGTGAGTGATTTGAATGGTTGGCAGTGTATAAATCAAAAACGGATACCAACTATGCAGCATTGCTTTATTTACATTGAGGATGGCTGTCGGGCATGTGGGTCTCAAAAGAAGAATTGACAAAGGTGTTGGAAAACGTAATGAAATGCGACAAAGAGGTACCGATTAGAGCTGCAGCTTACCAACTGAATCAAACCCCAGTGACTATAAAAAAAAGGCAATTACGTATTACGGTTGTCTTGGGGCTGAACTCACTTAGATACTGAGATCTTGAGACGGAATATCATTCTAACAAGATCCAATGTGTCATTTTAATTGGACCATAGCATGAAACCTTCTATTAACATAACCATATTAACAATTCTTTCTTCCGTCACAAGCAAGTGATACCTTCACCAGAATACTACAGTGATAAATACACATACCACGGTTGTGAATTTGGCATTAGCCAGTAAGCACCAAATGGTATTTATTGGTGTGGGAATGAACCGGCTCGTGGACACACTTTTTCGACCAACCCAGGTGTGATACAAGGCTTAGTGATCGTAAGTCTTGTGAACGGGATTACCACCTAGATTTTTTTATTTTTTTAATCATAACAACTCTAATATTAAAGTTTGAGGATTTAAAATCTCATCCAACATATTTTTTTGAATGTACTGGCTAGCTTAGTTATCACAAGGTCCCAAGCTCGAATCACACCTTCACTACTTGCCCTTTGCGAAAAGAAAAAGACACCCTAACACCTCTCTCTCCTCACTTGTTGTTCGTGTACTCTTCTTCTTCTCCTCTTGAGAAATTCACAAGTTGTTGTCATAAGTTATAGCTTAACAAAATCTAGTGATGTAAAAGCTATTTCATGCACCACCTAGGTAATATTTCCAAACAAGACAGATAATGAGAATGAATCTGCAAGAGGACATTCCCATAGCAGCCTTGCCCCAATGAGTCTACCTATTGTTGGCTGTCCTAAACCTCAATAATGATGATGGACAAGGTTTATCGTATCTTCACGAAGGGCCTTCCCCTGCAACCTCAGGTTTTGCTTGACCATGAAGCCTTTTATCATGTTACTATTTATGTGAGCCAAGTGCAACTTACCGTCCAGATGCATTGTGATGCCTGACTACATAGGTTGTCTAGTCGAACTAGCCACATTCAGATTGTATGTTAGACTAAGCATTAGACCATGCAAATAAAGTTGTGTGGGACCAAAAAACAAAAACCATTAGACCCACAAAAGAAGTTGAGAGGATATATGTGTGTGTGTGTGTGTGTGTGTACACATACACATACACACACTAAATTAATCAGCATTAAGCCCATAAAAGAAGTTGAGTGAATATTTATAAGGTCAAATTATATATAAAAATACAAATACTTGAGATCTACAAAGATAGTAAACGTGAGAAAATGAAGAAATCTTCGCTGAACCTTCTTTTCAGAGTATATTTCTCTTCATAGGTTTTCAATGAGCATCCTCTTGTTCTATATCACACAATAGGATTAATAACAGCGATTATACAAGAATCCTCTTGTTCTATATTTCACAATAGGATTAATAAAAGCAATTATACAATAATAAAGTTAACAGAGTCGTGAGAAAGTATGTGAAACACAAGGCATTAATCGACCATCTAACATCCTAACAATACTTTGTGCAACTTTTCTATTCCATGATGTTATTGGAACTAATGTTGGAAAACAACCCATCAAGAACATATGCTTGCAAACAACAATTAATTGGTTATTTTGTCATTCCAAGAAACTAGAAATGTGATTTTGTATTGTGTGATAAAGTCATCTTCCGTACAAGGGAGGTAACACAAACATATTATGCAGAAGGCATAAATCACTAAGTAAGTTCACCTGATCAAGCGCGACCTCCGTGATCAGATCCCCTGCGACTTCTTTTGACTCTGCGACCACCAAAACCTCATCAGCTACCCACTTCCTCCCAGACAGCGGCATCACCCCCAGGGTTGCAAATCTCTCCAGGTCCCTCTCCTCCTTGTGCATTGCCTTGGCCATCTTCCTTTTCGCGAGCGCCAGCACAACGTGATCCATAGCGTCCTCATTCATCACCACCTCAAACGTTATCACATCTCTCTTGCGAAACACCAGATCGAGCGCCCTCGAGATGAGGTCATGCCGGCCTCGCATCTCCATCGTGGCCAGCATACTCTGGCAGTACCTTCGGCCGCTGGCATAGAATTTGAACACATCCTGGCCCTCCTTCAGAAGGAGCGGAGTGTCCTTGCCGTCGCCAGTGCCCAAGAGGCTGAAGTTCTTGTCGAAGATGGAGTCTTTGGTGGCGAACTTGGCGGCCCAGGCAAGGGCGATCTCCTCGTTCTGGCGTTTCCCGGTGAAGTAGTTGATCAGGAAGCAGATCAAGAAGCTGATGCACACGATCTCAGTGGTGTACGATCTGACTGAGGGTGGCGCCGGCGAAGGCAAGGGCAAGGAGGGGGCACGGGTCTGATCTGCAGGGGCAGCCGCCGGATCGGCCGATTGGACGGTGACGGGTATGCCCTCGAACTCGTCCTCGTCCCAGAGATCGGACGACGGCGGGGGTTTAGGAGCGGAGGGGGGCCCATGGTGGGACTCTGGGGAGGCCGATCGCAAGAGGGAGGTGGCGGGAGGAGGAGGAGGGGAGGCAGCAAGGGGGACTTCGTCGGAGGAGGAGAGGTCTTCGGCCTCGTCGAGGTCGTCGGAATCGAAGCCCTCGAAGTGGGCAGCAAGGGCAGAGTGGCGGGAGAGCTCGTGGGTAACGAGGGAGAGGACGAAGAGGGGGGCGAGGAGGAGTAGGAGGGCGTCGCCGCGGGGGGCGAGGGCTGAGGTGAGGGAGCGCGGCCAACGACTGGTCATGGCTTTGTTTGGTATTGCGGTGGGAGGAGCAACGGCGAGGGCGAGAGGAGCCGAGGTGCTCTCTCTCTCTCTTATCGTTCCTTACGGGTATGGTTGTGCTGTTTTGAACGCGAGAGGAAACACGGTATCTTCCCCGCAGAATCCCAGGACAACCTCCACTGACGTCATGATCCTCCATATTGACGTCAAAGCCACGTTGGGATTACGCGTTTCCTGTGTCGGCACGGATGCGAACCGGACGTGGCCCGCTCTGGCAATCGTTTTCTTCCGCCAAGGAACCAAATGTGTGATTCGATCACGTCATGTTTGAGTTCGAACCGCATCGCCCAGGCCCAAGGCACGTGACACGCACGTGAACGGCTCTATGCCGGAAGGCGCAGGACGCCTTCTGAAGATGTGGGCCCCTCTGTCAGTGTCGACCCCTCGGTTTGGAGCGATCTCTGAGTAGTCCTCGTGTCCGGGAAAGCTCCATGCATCCGTTGGTTCTCCGATTCACCAAGCCACACTACCATCCCCGTCGGGATCCCACCGCCTCAGCCTTGAGGCCAGGTGCTCTCTCTCTCTCTCTCTCTCTCTTTGTAGGATTGATTTCCGTGTGATCGCGAGTCATGGCTTCTCGAATTTGGTATTGAGCACATCGATGGATTTAAGGCCGAACAAGTCTGTTTCGCAGATCTGCTATCTTGTTCATTTGGGAGCAGTCTCTGCAATGGAAGATTTGAAAGCAGCACTGAACGAGCATGTTGATCTCGCTTCCGAACTCTTCGAGAAGTTCTCCGCCGAACTCCGCAGCGGATTCGGCCCGGCCGTGGACGACTTTGTGAGTTTCTTCCACGCAATTGATTGGAAGGTGCGCCCTTTAGCCAAATACTCTTGCATTTCTGTTACTGATTTGACTTCATGCACCCTGTTATTTTGCTTTTCTTTTATCGAATTCGAGGTAACTATGTAAGGATTTGGTTTCTGGTTGGAATTCATGGTTGGAACTTCTGCAGCATGGTAGATTTTGATTGGACCTGTTGAATGAATTCAGTGTATTAGGGTTATGGTAGAGATAAAACTAGGGGATGAATGAACCATCTGAACTCGGGCAAAGTTAAAAAGATGAGTATGAAAAAGCAAATGTAGCTCTTACTAATGTTGACAATTCTCAAAGATCCTTTGACAGTTTAAGAGGATACAACAACGACAACAAGACCGAAAAGTCCCAACTACAATTTTGAGATTCGATATCATTGTTAATGAAGGGTAGGGTGGATATTGAGATGGACATGGCAAGGACAAAGTATTAGGAGGTTATTTAGTGTCCTGAAATCACAGTTATGGAAAGGAGAAAATCCTAAGACTGGACAATGATTCGAATGTGAGAATCGTCAGTCTTTCACAGTTGCACTGATTGTGAGAATTCACAAATTAAGTATATCTTCTATGCATGATGAAATAACTTCATAAAGAAATTTCAGTGTTTTGGGTTGATTGCTATGGTGTATATTACTGTCAGAAGCATATTTCTTTTATTGAAAAGGATTGTAACTTATTTGACACTACATCATGAGTAGGTTTGCTTGACAAATTTTGAGGACTGAATATAACTTCATTGTCAACATTTGCATATATACAATTTATAGCATGAAATGACCATGTTTAAAGCATCTGCTTCTTCCTACCTTCCTCTTTCTCTTCTAGTCTTGCACTGGCATGCGTGGAAGAAAAGGTGAGTAAAGAAGTGAGATAGAGGAAGGCATAATAAACAATGTTGATTTTACTAGCAAATGTTTTGGCAGTCAATTAAAAGAATGAAAAAAAATTTCCTATCCTTGAATAGAAAATGTTGTTTTGCAAAATATAACAATGCTATGCAGTGTCACCATTTGTTGGTTTCTTTTCTATAATGTTTTATCGCTGTGTATAAGTTGATATGCTAACCACTTAATTGCCCCGATTTTGGTCTCAAGTGGAACATTGTATCTGTTTGATTCTGTGTCTTCTGATTTGAATTTCATATATAACAGTTCATGTTACTAATGTGATGTAAGTTCATGTAATTTTAAGATCATATTACTGTCTCACAAATTTGCTAAATAAAAATGATTCCTGATCCTTCTCACGTCTCAGTTGCGATGACATGAAGATTTTAACATTTTACTTGGAATTTTGAAAGTAAATAATTCTATTTGTTGTTCACCTCTCCTAATTTAAATGGTCTTTTTCTTTGTGTTGGCCTTAAGCAAAAGATTGTTGTTTATCTTTTAGTTTCATTTGTGATTCTCTTCTTTTTTTGCTTGACTTGCAGGAACCTTGGTTGATATGCTTATTAGCTTTCTACTTTATTTTGCTGATCGTAACTATATTATCGAGGAAAAATGTGAACTTCCAATTATGCTTGTCTCTTCTAGCATGTAAGTTAGTCTCTTCTTATCACCTTTTCTAGAAGTAGTACTACTAGTTGTTTTTTGAGTCTGCTAAGTAGCAAATTTTTTTAGCAATCCATATGCTCCACTTAAGACTTCAATTAGTTCACATCTTGTTTTATTATTTTTATATGCTGCTTGTAGTGAGCATCTGTCATGTTTGTGGGACAAGTTTAAACCTAATTGTCACTATTAGATGAAAAAAAAAATCCTCTATAGTTGAAAGGCTGTTTGGATGATTGAATGAGGATAAATTAGTGAGTGTAGCTTTGTTTGTATGATCTTAACATGTCAACTGGGAGAGTGTTGGTGGATAAAGTGAAGCTTCAAGCTTTGTCTTGAGATTTCTTGACACTTATAAGATTTTTTTTCGAGTAATAACTATGAATGTTGAGTTTTTATAGCTCACGATGAACTTATATATATTTATTTCAAATTAATTTCTTCTTCCAGTTTCTGGTGTGTATCTTGCTGAGAGGGTAAATAGTTTCCTGGGAAGGAACTGGAAGAGCTTTTCAAGCCAGAACTATTTTGATCCTCATGGTCTCTTTATCTCAGTGCTATGGTCCAGCCCACTTCTCATCATAACGATCATAATTGTGGTCAGTAGACATGTCTTCACGTATTCCAAGTGCAGTTTTCATTTCTTGTTCTTCATCTCAGACTTCTCTTCCAATTTCAGGTAAATACTCTCTTCACACTTTGCCATCTTATGGTGAAATGGAAAAAAGCACAACTGAGGCATGATGCTTGGCTTTCTCGTGGCAAACAGGAATAGCATGTATTGTTCTATGTTTTGAGCAATTCATACATTGGTTTTCTTTCCATAAGCTAGGGAAGCCTGTAATATTATGCTGTGTTACACGATTCATAGGGATTTTGATCATTTTCTAGCGGCATCACAGACTCGAGAACTGGAATTGATAAGAGAAGTAGCTTAGAAATTTGAGATTTCAAGTGATAAACTAGATCCAAAATTTGTTTATCAAACCTAACCAGCAGGAATTCTTCTGGGTTCAATTAACCGAGTCCAAACTAACCATTTGCAGAATTGGATGAATTTGAATGGCTCTGAAATCTGATGTTCTAAAGTTTTTCCAGGTTTATCTTGAATGCGGTATAAGAATCTGTCTTGAATGTACAGCTCCACAGATAAGCAGCACCATCTTCACCGCTATTTCAAAATGCTTACAACACTTTTGTATTGCAGGTGGATAGCCCAATTTCACTGTAATTTGCATGGTGTTGCATAATGTTCTGTTGAAAGCATTCCTTTGTTGTTGCTGCTTTTATGTGGTCGTGTACCCTCAATTAGTGTTGAGCCAGTTGATGATTAAGGCACTAACACATGTCATGCCTACCAAATTTTTTCCTTCATCCATGCATGCTAATCATATGTTCTCTATACGGAGGATCCCTAATCATCTCATCAGTGGTAAGTATAATCTTTTTAATAACTTGAATATTTCTCCCAATTATCTATTTATTCTAACAATCATGGAGGTACCTCATCCATATTTCTTGGGAGAACTTTTCTCTTTGATGGTAGACAAGATAGAGTAATGATGGGATATTACCATTGTTTATATACTGTTTGTATGAATCTAAAATTATGAATTGATTCTTCATGTTCAGATAAAGAAGATTCTTTCAAAAACCAAGTTCAAATTTTACTCCATACATTGATGTTCATGTTTATATTCTCAGAGAACATTAGAAACAGAAAAGAGCAATCATGATTGTCCCACAACAAAGCTGCTAACTAAAGCTTGTGACTATAGATAATAGGAAGCCACAATCCTAAAGAAATGGCCGTGTAATATCTTCAGTAAATATACTTACCACATTTCAAAATCTACTGTTCAACAAAAAAAAAACAGATGATCAAATATTTCAACATCCATTGCTAACTTAAAATTAACACCACCATATGGATTTCTCACACTTATTCGGAGATCCAAACAACATTGACAACAAAAGGAGATGAAGAAAAAGAGTAGAAGGCAGATTCCCAAGTATCTCAAATAACACTCACCTGAGCACCACTAGTGGGTTCATGGATGCTGTAGGTCCTACTTGGCATAACTTGAATGACACCAGGTTGCTCTGCATGATCCAATTCAGATGATTAATCAGAAAGAATCTCAAAAAGTAATTTAATCGACTATAAAACATATTTTCCAAAACTTTGAGAAGAAAAAGATAAGAAATTCAGATTGAACTCCACACATTGATCCATCAAACAGTGTAAGGGCTATAGGATGCCTTTCTCAACACATACAAAATTTGACTATGATACATTATATATATTCAGGAAATAAAAAATAAACCCAAATTTAAATCATATAAACTTGAATGAGCAACTTCCTGATAAAGTAGTAGGTATAGAACCATCAAATGAACACAAAGCTGTCATAAAAAACACATACTGCTCAAGTAAAAACAATTTATGAGCCAAAAGGGCAATGAAACTTTCACATGGGAATATTTGTCCCAAAAAGAATTGATTACTCCAAAAATCAACAGAGATAAATTTGGGTTTAATGATAATGGAGACACTACTACAATGTTACCACACCAATTTACAACTCTGAGAACCTCAGATTCTTTAAAAGCCAACAGGTCATTTTACTTGCCTATAGTTTGCACCGGTAGACGTCCACAATGAACCAAAATTTTGATTATTTTTCTTAAGCTTCACCAACTAAACTAGCATGACAAGGTTATAGTCCTACAAGTAGCATATAACCATATTCACCATATTAAATAAATACGGATATCTCGTATATCATTTGCCTGACACATCATACGAACCAGGTGACATCGGCAATATCAATAGGGACCCAAAAATGAAATATGGACTTCTAACTAGTAAATTATCTCACATTGGAAATAAATGGAGTCCATCACTTCAAGTCAAATTTTGTTTCTTACAAACAGATCAGAACAAATTGTGCTGATTTCTATTTCCAATATACACTTTTCCCACTAAACTTCCACAAGAAAATGAAAGAAAAAGGAATAAAGAAGGTAGAGAGTCCTTGAACTGATGTTTGATTAATAAACCAAACAAATGATAATAATTTTCACACTTTCTAACATTTTTACAGCTACATGCAAGCTTTAGTATCCATTTACAACCATCAACAGCAGACAAGAAGGTAAAAGAGAGCCAAGTGCCACAGAGAAGTAGAAATTATGGCATTACCCTATGGAATATCAAACTTCCATACATGTAAAAGATCATTGACAGGTTTAATCAACCCCGATAATGCTGATTTTTTTCATTTTATTCTAGGTAAAGTTTGACAAAATACATCACCCAAGTGGCAACCAAGATCACCAAAAAAGAGAAACATACATAACATTCACATAAATTTCTCAAGACTAAGTCAACTAAACAATGTAATGCAAGGAGATTATGAAATGAACACATACAGATAAGGAACACAGTGATTTTTGGTGAGAACACAAGAAAGAATCAGAACAACCAATTCATCATAACAAGATTTATCAAGCACAGAGATGGTATAAACAATCTTAAATAAGAACAAGATCTACAAAACAAAGATTCGTTGTAGGCACGATATGGCCAAACTGAAACGCTTAACCAGATGCATTTGATCACTCGATCATCTTTGTAAATCCATGGATTTAGCTGCAAGAACATCATATTAGATCCGCAACATCTAAAATATACAACAGTGGAAACAGAACCCACTCTTCAATTCCTCGACCTGTTTCGGCGTCAGCTTCGCCGCGAACCCGCTCGCCGCATGCGTGTAATGGAAGAGGATGGCACGCCTTGCTGACTCCTCACTGCATCGCGAAACAAAATCAAATCTTCACCACGAAACCGGAATCACAACCCAGGAAAAGAGGAAAAGACAGAAGAACAAAGAAACATCGGCCGATCGGAAGGGAACCGGAGCACCGACCTCCCGAGGACAGCGGCGAGGGTTCGGATGTGGAAGGCTTCGGGCTTCTCGCCCACGGGCTCGTCTACGAAGACGATGTAGACGGCGGCGCCCTCCTCCGCCGTCGAGGTCGAGAGGGATGAGGAGGAAGAGAAGAGAAGCGACGCGGCGAGGAGGGCGGAGGCGATAAGAATCGACCGGAGTTGCTTCATGGCTGCCACTTAACGCGTGTCCGTCACCTTCTTTTGTAACGGCCTTGTGGGTATAAAAAAGGAAGTGAAGGTGAATACTACATCATATATATATATATATATATATATATATATTATATATATATATATATATATAGTTATTACACTCGAGTTATATTCATTAATAATATATATTATAAAAATTTAAATATAAAAATATTTTTTAAATTTATCATAAAACTAAAAAACTTAAACTATTATAAAAAAAATATTATTTTTATATAAAAAATCTAAATTGCATATAAAAAAATATTATACTCAAGTTAACTTAAATTATATACGAATTATACTCATTCACAAAATATTCTAAGAAGTATATATATTTCTATATAAAATTATCATAATTATCTAAAAATCATTATATTTGAGTTGCACTCTGGTACACTCTAGTTATACTTATATACATAATATATTAAATATATATTTATCCTAAATATATCATAGAACTAATAAAAAATTATAATTATAATTCTTTACTTCTTACGTTGACCTAGTAATACTCGAAATTGAATTAAGTTAGGTTCGATCACCTATTTTTTTAATAATATTTTTTTGATTATTAAAGATAATTAATTATTAAAACTATGATAATTCTACTTAGAATATAATTCTAATAAAATAATAATAGTTTTAAAAATTATTATAATTTTAAAATAAAAGTTATATAAAAATTAATATATTTTTAATATGTCGTAAGAATGAGTATAATTTGATTATAACTTAAGCATGGAAGGATTTTTCTAGGTTAAGAGGAGGAAGTCGATGAGGGGAATACAGTTGAAACTGAGTATAAGATAAATTAAAGATTTATTATGTTGCGTGTGTATATATATATATATATATATATATATATATATTCTCTGAACGATTTAATGATGTGTTGTCATCGATAATCCAACGTCACACCAACATGAAATCCTAATTTTGCATCACTTAAAATATGGGTCCAATTAATTTAATTATATACTTATTGTATTGGTAAAGTACACTATAAATAAATTTTTGGTATTTTTTGTCGATAATAATAATGTTATTATTATCGGTAAAACATATTTATTTATCTTTCTATCGTACCCGACAATGTAAGATTGGGTTCGGATGTACATTCGGGCCCTTCGACATATCCTATTGGATTCGGGTATAAGATGAAACCAACATGCATCCGACTCCGATAACCCACTTATCTATAGGGTTCAGGCCTTCTTCATCACCCTTCTGTCCGATTCGGCCGGTAAGAGCTCGCTGCGCAGTTTCCTTAAACCCTAAATTCATCAGGTGTCTCTCCGAGTCGATTTCTTGATTTCTTGGAGCGCAAGTCGACCTCCTCCCCCCCTTCTCTGTACTCGGTTTCGTGCTCGTAGAACCCGAGGGACTTAGGTCGCTCCTCATCTCCCTACTCGTGCCCGGAAATGGCGACCTCCGCGCTATCGAGGGCCTTGAGGCGGCCCTCGCTGCTGTACGCATCGAGATACGTAAGTTCTCACCTCCAATCTTTCCTCGAATCGTTGTGTTTCCCGCTTGCTTTACGGTGACCGGTATATCGGTCATCAATAATCCAATTAATTGCCAGTCGCGAGAGTTCTTGGGATGGTCCTCTGCGGTAGAGACCAATGAAGTCTTTCTTTGATTCGCCAGTTTCCGTTTGTGTTATTGTTTGACCGAGAAACGGCACGTTCCGCGTTAGTTATGATCAATCGAGAAAGCAAGACACTTCTAAGCTCGTCAAATGCAAAGTAGGCCTTGCCTGAGTATCATGCATTACCTTATATCTGCTCTGAGTTAATAACCCTGTAGGTAAAAGCTAATAATTTATCTTTGCTCTTTTCAAGTTCATCTGTCATGTGTTTGTGCTTATGCCCTATCTAATGGCTTGAAATCTGTCGATGTCCCCACCATTGTGAAATTTGATTCTCCTAATTGATCTCTGGTTTAAATGACTGGCAACGCCATTTTTTCCAAAGAACTAATGTTAATATCCAGTCTTTTCAAGTAAACGGAACAACAGGAGTCCAAAGGACAAAAGGTATGGGGCATGATGTTTCCCTTCCGTACCATCTGCACGCGCTAGATACGGGCTATTTATAATTAAGATTTTCTGGAATTTTTCCTTTCCATTTGATGGTGAAGAAAATGAAATACTGATCTGCATTGCTCTGTGTGCCATGTTCAGATTCGATAGCTTGTTCCCTATTTGTACCATTATACTACCTTGTGCCGTGTCATGCTACATACTGACATGGTGAATTTCAGGCATGAGATGCAGTGCAACATAAACTTATGACTTGTATGAATAATTATGGTTTTATGAAATTACATACCACGGTACCTTTCTAAAAGTTGACGTAATCCATAATTGGAAATTTGGCATATATAGTTGCACAAAGGAAGAAAGACAAGTCTAAGTTCTACAAATGGAAAATAGATCTTTCCTATTTTTTGTACAATTTCATATATCTGTCCTGAATTAAGAATCTAAAGCCCAACTATGTCATTCATGCCCATTTGTTGGTGAATTCGCCCGAGCAGGCTTATCTGTTACCATAGGTAAAGCTAATAAATTTTCTTTTCTGTCTAGTAATTTCTCTGAATTTTGTCTTTACAAGTTCATTTTGTTTTGTGTTTGTGTTTATTTCTATGTCCAATTGTCTATAATCCATGTCACTTCAGTGATTTTAGTCCATGTTATATGACTTGAATGTTCTATTTTGATTAGGAAATGAATATTAATGTTCAAGTGATTAAAGGAAATAGGCATTCAAGTTATCGACGATTTAGTATCTTCAATGAGTTCTCAAAGCAATTGAAAGGAGAAGCTAAAAGGTAATATGACTGGTACCACTTTGATCACCATTTGTCCAAGTTACTTTACTGGTCTTACATGGTGCCATGAGGGATAGTAATTGTAGAATAAATGTACCGAGCTTCTTGGTATATGGTTGGAACATAAATACTGTTTAATTGTGAATTAGACTTGGTGTCATATATCGAATTTGAATTCATCTATTTTCCTAGTTATTTTGTAAAGATGAATATCTTCTTTTGAAGAAATGTAGCTATTCTTATATATGTGCTATATATGTGCCTCTTTCTATCTCTATAACATAGAGAAGTTTCTATATTAATACTTCATTGTTGATTCATACACTTTTATGCTCTTTTTTTATTTATCTAATACCTCAATTATTGTCTTTTCTGCAACGAACTTTTCATTTTATATCTTCTGCACGCATTAGCTGGATGTTAATTACTTCTTGATTTTAATTTATTCTTTATAAAATCCCTTTTCATGGAGAAAAGAGCTTTATAAACGATGTGATGTTTTCATAACTTCTGACTTGGTGATGCAGGAAAGGTCTTTTTAGTTTGAGGTAAGGTGTTAGCTTGAGTCCAGATTCTAGACTAGTCTGATTTTGTGACAAGTTTCATTATATTTTCTTTCATTCTTTTAGTACTTCTTGATATAATTTTTGCCATCACCTTTAGTTGTTACTTTACAAAGTGTTTATTTGTCTTACCTGAATGCTCATGAATCCTATTTTAGGTATAAGTTAGTTGATTTGCTTAACAGTATATGGTAGAGAGATGATTATGGTTGGAACTTGGGAGAAAGATATTAAAAGAAAATTTTGGGGGAGTTTCACTCACTAAGTAGGTGTATGTTCTTCTTTTCCCTTAAAACAAAGCTCAAGTACAATTGAATCAACACAAATTTAACTTGCAGTTGAAATCTCAAAGAAGATTTAAAATAAATGAACATCTTTATGTTTCCTAGGTTGCATATCTGAATCCTTCACATATTGGAATACTTCCTTTCCTTGTATCTTCAGTAGCCAGCTTTATTGTCAATCCGAATACTGCTGTGTTGACAACCAGTGAGATCCTATTTTGGGTAAGTGATAACTGCCCGATACTTAATTCTAAGTAGGGTTCTTAAAGAAACTACATGCCTGTCTGTTTTAAAGCTCAAGTAATAAATCCTTTTGGGATATAGCTGGCCACTCTTTCCTACTACAACTGTGACCGTCAACCAACTAATAAAAGGATTCTTAAATTGCATGTATATCGTGCTCAAAACTATTACAAAATTGGACAGAAACAGATGTAAATCCAAAGCTGGATTATCTTGAACTGACATAAACTATAGTTCATTAGCTGCCTGTCTTCAAGTTGAAGAAAAAGGAGCCAAGATGCAGAAAAAAGGTTTGCCGGCTTGCTGATAATAGTCAATTTGCTTATTATGTCTACTTAGTTGGCAGTGTGATGGTGTAGGTTTTGGCATCCTTACAGCTCATACTAGATTTCAACTATTTTTGGTCCTTTTTTGTCTTATTAATTTTTGATAGACTATGTATATGCTTAGTACATAAATATTTTGATGCCTCGTATCTTGTTATGAACAAATCTTTATACACAAGAAATTAGATGGAACTCTTTAGACGCCTCATTTTTTTCAATGAGGACATCGGAGATATATTTGATTGAATTTTTTTATTGAAGTTTTTGAACTGCTGAAATTAGTACATCGAGCAATTCTCATCACTTCCCATCGATCATATTCAATTTATCAGGGTTGCTATTATGATTTTTCTTTGTTTTTCCAAGGAGTTTTCCCTTACCCCAGTTTTTATATTGTATTGGAATTTCTAGGGGTTTTCTAGAACAAGCATTCACGTATTGAGATATTCTGCATGTACCAGCAAAGACATTTCATGCTGACACGTTGTCAAGACTCGATACAGATTGGGACATTTTGACACCATGTCAGGGTTACACTAACTTACATACTTTGTTATTCCAAATTGACCATACTACATAGAAATCGACCAGATTTTGTTTACTGGCCAATATAACGCCACAAATTTATACTTCTAGCACATGTTTTGTAAAGTCTAGTGCTTCAGACATTGTTGAAAAGCAAAGGGTAATTGCCACACTGCCAATTCCTTCCAATGTCTCCCACCGGAAAGTAAGTGGGATCAAGGAAAACACCTATGTTGCTACAACCTGCAGGTAGTTCTTTTGGCTTGATTTCAGGACTTTTTGTGTTTTTATCTGGATTTTAAAATTCTGGAGGTATGCCAGTCCTTGCCAACTACCAAACATGCCACATTAAATGACTCAACATGAGCCATTCTTGCAGCCAGCTTGCAATTTTTGTGCCGTTTCTCACTCCCTATGTATAATGGGAGACGCATTGAGTTTCTATGTTGACATGTTTTTTAACATGTTATCCAATTGGGACAACTAGAAAAGCATTCCTTAGTATAACTCTTATGTTTGCTATCAATTCATTATATGAGTTGTTATGTTCAACTTATCTGAATAAATCAATGTGTTATGCATATTTCAACGAACACATGATGGTCCTATTTTTATCCTTTGTCATGTAGAAGCTTGTTATTTAGAAGTTTAAACCTATTATGTGCTTACTCTAAGTTGTACTTCTTGGTGTTGATGACAGTAATACAGAATTCCAACAATCAATGAAGGACCTAAATGAGAAAATTGGAGTGGTAAAGGAAGATATCAAAGTAAGGTAATTTTGCAGGAAGAGCTCTAATTTATCTGTTGTCATTTTTACTACTCTAGTTGTATGTTAAGATGTAACCTTGTATATCAAGGACCACAGCTGTTTTTAAGGTGCTGATTAGAAGATATTCTTTCTAATGCAGAACACAGAAAACCACAGAGAAGTTATATAGGACAGTTGATGATGTTTGGACAGAAGCTGAAACAGTATCAAAGAAGGTTGGTTGCAGTGTTATCTAATATCATTTTGCTACTATCTTATGCACTCACTGTCTCTACATGTATAGTTTGTAAATTTGAAATGTTATATAATATTATTGATAGCTGTTGCAAATTCGCTCCAGGATTATAGGAGACAGTGCCTGTCGATTTTTTGTTCTTTTCATGTCTTCTATGTACATCTCTGACATATTTTTCTCATCATATATATGATACTAATTTTTAAGGCATGTGGCTAAAAGTTGTACCTGCAGTTGCCTGGAATAGGAGTTGACTTGAGGTAGAGTGGTGGATTTCTGACCCTTATGAGCATGGTGTACCTTTCTGCACCCTTCTCTTTTGACACAAACGTATCTACTGGAACCCAAATTGAAGTGCCTTCTGTAAAGATGAAGTCTTCAAAATCAATCATTTTTGTCACCAATTCATTTATTGATATTAGATATCTTGGGCTTCTAGATGCTAGTCATTTGTGGTGATTCATTGAGTGCTTTTTTTTTTGTTGATCATACTGATTTTTTATTTGCACTATTTTCTGTTTGGTCTCTTGCAGAGATGTTCTTTTTTTTTTCGCACAAGTGCTGCACTAATTCGGTTTCATCCAACACCACATTGCTTCTCTTTAAGATTCTGATTAAGACATAACAGAACTTGTAAAAAACGAATCTTATGGCTTTGTGCTACAAGCTTTGGTCTGTGGAGATATCCTGTGTTTGAACATCATTACATATGCTCTTCATTGTTATTCATATTTTGAAGTATTTATTTTATTCTATATTTACAGGTCTCTGAAAATGTGAGAGAGCAGTTATCAGCTGCTAAAGAAGAGGTAATTGTATTCGTTTCCTATACTTTAATTTCATTAATGTCTAGAAATAAATGCCTATGCAACATGCCATATGCTTTGGGTGCAGTAACAATAGAAATATCTTTTTGTAAATTTTGGATAAAATAAAATATTAATGAAAAAAATGTAGGTAATGACTAATAACTGAAAATTTTGTGAAATCAGTCAACTTTTATATATAACATTAGTACAATCTTGTTCCAACTAATGGCTTGGTTTTTTAAAATTAATTAATAAAATTTTAATAATAGGAAAAATCATGATTAATATCTATAACTGATGCTCAATGATCTAAGTCAGGTTTATACAAGTGTCATAGAATTTAGTTTTCTGCTAGCTTAATTGTTTATTCTCTGCTGTTCTCTTGTTTTAGGTCAAAGACACGCTCGGACTTGGAAAGCAGGAGCCGTCTACAACGTCCAATTCATCAAGCACTTCCAGTCCAAATGATGGAAGCACACCAACATCAGAAGCAGAGAAATTTCAAAATTTTAAAGCTAACAGTAACGAAGAATCATCTGGAGAAACAGAAACACTGTTTGGCAAGTTCAAGTCCACAGTTTCATCAACTTCTCCTACAGTCTCCCAAGCATTTCGGAAATTGACGGAAGCAAAGATCACAAACTTAGCTAGGAAAGGATATGAAATAGTAAAAGATGAGCTGAGCTCTAACCAAACCAGGAAAAAGCGCATGCAGTATGCTTCTGCTTCTGTTTCATCTGAACCAAGAAGCACAAGAACTGATATAGTTGTTGTTCCTACAAAAAAATCAATTTTAGGTGAGAAATGGGAGGCATTTAAGAAGAAGGTAAATAGAGGGACATGTTTGAGAAATTTTCCTTTTATTTATTGGTGATCATCTGTTTTTAAAAAGCTACATTTATCAATATCAATTACTGAAAATCCATTGGTCTTTTCAGATGCATGACCATCCTATTTTTAAGCACGTTAGTGGCTACAGCCAACCAGTTGTAACAATGGGACAAGAGGTAGGTCTTTTTTATGCCCCTCCACTAAGATTGTTCTATGAACTTTTGGCCTTCCAGTGAACTCTAAAATTGTTACAATATTCAGAATGATTATTTTATGCTGACAGTTAGCGGAGGACATGCGAGAGAGGTGGGAGACAAGCGACAGTCCTGTTGTTCACAAGATTCAAGAGTACTTCATCTATTTTTCCCCTCTTCAGAAGTTTTTATATTATTTCCTACTTCAATACTATATTATTCATTGTTGCAAAAACTATTGGTTGGATCAGTAGATTTTTTATTACGAACAGATTTTAATGCAATTGGTCTAGTTACTTTTTTACCTTTACTTCATTAGTATCTAAGGAGCTACTGGACACTGAACATTTACCACTATAGCTGCTTCGCTTATTGAATGTTCAGTTTACTTTCCTTGATATGCAGTCAATTAGTAAATGAACTACTTTTATGTGATTTTTGCAGGCTTGTATTCTAGCTCATTGACATGGTCTAGGTGACTATTGACTCCTTTGTTGTATACAATTTAAATAGGTTTCCTGAGTCTGGAGCATGGAACAACAGGAGATACTTTTATATTATGAAAATAAGACCTATAATTTGCACAAGCCCTGTTTACATTGAAAAATGCAAAAATCTGGAGCTTTTAAGTTGACAAGTTGTGTTGTATGCTACCAGTGCATTTGGGGACCTCATGTGGTGAACTCATGTTTTCTCCTTAGTTTATATGGAAGTTCTTAAAGCTCTTTAATTATGTCCATGTGAAACTCATGAATTTTTGGCCATGTTTCTGCTTCGGCTAGGCTCTCACCTCTGTTTTGTTATCTATACTGGGTTCTTCAGGACTTCCTTAGATGCCCATCAATCCTGCTATTCACTAAATCTGGCTTTGTTCAGAAGCTTTGATAATTTATGCTGTTAGGGTGTTGTCAGGTTAAAGTCCAACCCAAGCCTGGTTTCAACAATTCAACCAAATGCAAATCTGAATATGTCAATAATTAGATTCGGGTTGTATATTGGTCTTTATGGATAATATTGGTTGCCAGTTGTGGATTCATATCCAGTAACTTAGTGGACTTAGTTTGGGGGATACATTCTCATGTTGTAGGGTCGAATTTAGATTAAGTGGGTTATCAGGGTCTGCTAACACCCCCTACCCACAGGATGTCAGATTTGCAATATAGGAAATACTGTTTTGTTTATATTTCTAGCTGCATTTTGTTGTTTATAAAATTCTATGGATTCACATTATTCATTGGTTTAATTATTTGTTTCAGTTTGAATGAAACTGTTTTTGGAGAAACTGCAACTGCTCTGTCTTTCAAGGAAATTCGACGGCGAGATCCGTAAGAGCATACTTATTGTGATTTACCAGTGGTCTTTTTTATTGTAATCAATACTCTGATTTTTATGGAATTTGTATGGCAAAGATCTTTTTCGCTGCCAGACTTTGTTGCTGAAGTTCAAGAAATGATCAGGCCTGTTCTGACTGCTTATTTCAAGGCAATTTTCTTCAACTTATAGGAAGCATATTATATTTTCAAAAGGAAGTGGATAATAATCTTTTATGTTCTCATTGACTCTGGTTTATTTAGTGGCATCCCCATCAACTTCTTGATGCATGTGATCTTGTTCTTTTAAATCAAAATTCTATCAACAATTTGTTGTGATCTGCAGTGTGATGTTGAAACTTTGAAGAAGTATTGCAGTCCTGAAGTGATTGAACGATGTAAGGGAGAGCGAATGGCTTATGAGAGTCAAGCCATGTTTTTCGATAACAAGGTATAACAGTGGAGTTGATATCTCAGTTTGTTGCATCATAGTGTAGATGCTCCTTGCATTCTGAGCCTCCTAGTGGAATAGACCTTACACAAAAGAAGTGACAAACTGTATGAATCCGATGACATGTTCCATGAAAGAAGTGATGTAGGCAATTGTACATATCTGGAACATATACTTGGTGTTGGCATGGCAGTGCAACAATTAAACAGCACTCACAGGCTACGAAGACCATGTTGACACAGGGCACTTAATTCATAATTGCGTCTCTAGAGATTCTGCTTGGGGTTGTATTATGGTTGTTCTTTGATTTAAGCAAAGATTTCTTTGAAGTTTCGTTTTATCTTGTCATGACTGCTTTCTGCCTATGCTATATTGCAAGATTTTCGAACTTGTCTTTATCATAAATCAAATTTTTTGTTGATTTTACCAATGTTTTCCTGTTGGCACATAGAATAACATGCTCTTTTGTTTTTCTTTGGTGCTGCAGATTCTCCACATTTCTGAGGTTGATGTTCGGGAAACTAAAATGATGGGTTCCTCTCCTATAATTATAGTAGCTGTAAGAACTTCAACTAAGTACCTTTATCTATGTTATTGGAAGAACGCATGGCAACAGATAATGGTTAACCTCGAAGCTAATGGGCATTTTTTTTTCAACTTTCTATAGTTTCAAACACAGCAGATCTACTGTGTGCGTGATAGAGAAGGCTCAATAACAGCTGGTGGAAAGGTAAAATTTTTCATCATCACCCTGGGTTTACTGTGAGACGTAGCACATTAGAATTCTTTCATGGGTTTTAACTGCTAGCTTATTTCCTTAATGATGGAATTTGATGTACATTTAAACTCTCTAAAAAGATGAAACATACAGCTCATTTTGGTAAGGTCAGTACATGCATAAAATGAGGAAGTTCCACTCTTTACATTGCAAATAATTCTCTCTTATCTATAGGACACAATCCAGACTGTATATTATGCATGGGCTATGCAGCAAATGGATGCCGAGGAGCTTGGAGAAGGAGCATACTACCCACAATGGAGGTTACGAGAAATGCAGCAACTGGGCGTTCAATCACTTATCTAGGATTGACCACCGTCGTACCATGGTCCCAAGGTGTTTTCTCGGGCGTTGGCTGCTTCAAGAGAATCTATGACCATTTCAGTTTAACCAATCTCTTAGGAGAAGGTGCCATTTTTCCGTATACAGATGAAGCGAACCTCTGAAAAAATCACCTTAAAATAATTGTTTTCTTCATCATGGTGGGTTGTTTTGAGGAGGAAGGCTATTCTTTTTCTTTGTAATATGCTCAGCAAAATTTGATACCCAGAGGGTCCATAGTGGTGTATAATGTACTAGTAAAATTGAGCTGCTGATTCCAATTTTGTTTTCACGTTACACTACTATCATAAAGCACTCATGTCTTTTATTTTTTTTCCACTTTTTTGTCATATGGCGGCCTTTTTTCCTATTATCCAGCCCTGTCAGTAATTAGTGGAGTGAAACATTGAGATGTAATCATGATTGTAAGACAACATTTTACTTCAAAATAATATAATATGAAGATTCTCTTCTAAACCTGTGATGTTGGTGATGTTTAAACATTGATTACTGCCTTCATGTAAGATGCTACGTGTAATTTCAGTTGTCCTTGAGGTAGAATCAGTAGCAGACTAATGGTTTCATGCTTGAAACAAGGAAGCCACATGAACAGGCAATTTTTGTGCATCATGATTGAAATGGAAGCTGCTTGACGAACTCAAGCAGCAAATTCTGAATACTTGAATTGGTGTTATGCAATGGCACCAGAAAAATAGGAATCAGAATGAGCAGCCACAGCAAGAGAACGGTAATACCCTCCACGGCCGGAAACCTGTTACTGCAATCCTCAATCTGCTGTACTGCGTGCCTGAGTGAGCATATTCAAAAGTCGTGCAGTGATTTGATTGCAGCTTTAGGATTCGTGCAAGGTCTACTGTATCTCACCAATTAACGAGGTTGATTGCTCTCTCTCTCTCTCTCGCCTCGCCCCCCGACTTACCTTAAGACCGCAGTCGCGGCTGAGAGGCTGTTGTTGTTCTCCGTCATCGACGTGTTGTTGGTGTTAGAAGACAGATGGCGTCGAGGCAGATGGAGGTGATCCAGAGGAAGCTGGAGATGCTCAATTACCCTCGATCCAACGCCCCCGCTCAATCCCTCCTCTTCGCCGGGGTCGAGCGATACGCCCTCCTCGAATGGCTCTTCTTCAGGTATCCAACGTACCTTCTTTCGCTCGCCTTCCTCTTCGGTTCCACCACCCCATTTCCAAAACTCTTTCTTTTCTTTCTTTTTGTGAAAGATTTGTTCACTACTTTTGCTTCTTGAATCTGAATCCCGACTTTGATCCGTGTTCTTTCTTGATCTTACAAGTCTTGGAGGATTAAAGCTCAAATATTGATGGATCTTGGCATAATTCGTTCTTGATTTTCTTCCTCGTCTCTTGGACATTGGTTCGAGGTTTCGAAATGAAGATTGGTTTTTAGAAATTGCTCTTCTTACGATACTGACTTGTAATTGTGACCTAAAGTGTAAAATGTTATTGATCTTGATGTAACTTCCATTGTTTCGGTTAGATATCTTGCTTCTTTCTTACTTCTTTGTCCCAAAATATCTCTTTTTTCCTTCAAGTTTCTTTTTTCTTGAACCCTAGTTACATTGACGCCATTAAATCCGAGGCTTTGTTTCCTGGTAGGCTTTTAGGTGATAGGTCGCCGTTCACTCAACAGAACTGGCAAGGAGATAGCATGGATCGGGATGAGGAAAATACTCGAATTCAACGTGAGTATTACTATTCTATTACGAGATGATGACTTATTATTTTTAACGACTTCAAATTCCCCCATTCATTCCTAGACTGCTTGCTCTTAACCATGTGCAATAGTGTCGCTTGGCCATGTATGGCCATGAAAAGCATTACTTCAAATTTGCACCAATTTTGAAAACGAATTTTTACAGAATACTTTCTTGGATCTGAAAAATATTTGTTTCAGTTTCTTGTGTCCATATCCATGCAACGCTGCTTTAGGCTAGAGATGAAAGCATGTAAGGATTGTTTAGCAGCTTCAGCACAATGAGGTAGTTGATGACAAAGATAGGCACTGGAGTGTGTACAGAAACAATATTCTTACAATACGTTGACTGCTTTACAGCTTAAAGGTTATAGTAGGCTTAAGTTTAACTCTTGTGCTATCCTGCCAGTGCTTTTGCTGACAAATATGATATTTTCATATGATAATACTATTACATGGGACACATTATTTTTCAATTGCAGATAATGTGGTTGTCTAAATGTCTTTTATGTCTATTCTTTGCACGTGCATGATCATGCAATTTATTCTGTTAAAGATTCATTTTAATAAGAAAATGTTTTCACTATTTTCAGACTTGGCTGAGATAGCAAGCTTCTTGGGCATTACATCTTCAGTTGACACTGAAGCAATCCAAGTGAGTGATTTGATTGTTTAAAATTTAAAGTCCTTTTGCATAACATTAGCTGCATGAGACTGAAATGTACCATTAAGTATTTTTATCATTTTTATGTTCCTCTTTTTGTTTTCTATGTAAATAGAAGTCTGATATCTTGTGCTGGCAGAGCTTTTGTATGACAATAGCCGCACTAGTATTATACTACACCTCTTGTGATGACAAGTTTATTGATGTTTCACAATGAATGCTTCTCAAGTGATAGTTTTTCCCCAAACTGACAATGGTGAACAAATAGAGTATACTAGACTTGTTTCAACTTTCAAGATTATTTTTATGTTCAGTAAATACAGTTTTACCATGCAAAATTTGTATTCCTTTCGAGGGGATCTCTGAAAACCTTTTAATCTTTCTAAGATGGTTCTCCTTGTGAGGGAATTGTGTCATTCTGTGTGAACCATGGTATATTCCTGAAAGTGACTTCAGATTATATGCTGGATGAGGATCAGGTCTTGTCAACATTATGAGGTAGAAGTTTCTTATATCAGTTGGATGTTGAGATGTTCTTTTACTTTTGTAGTACATATATTATCAAACTTGTTGAAAAAAGATACAGAACTGAAACATAAAAGATCAATGATTGTACAAGAGACAACAAAGTGAAAGATGATGTATATAATTTATTTAAATATAACAATGATGTAATTATTAAAAAAATTAATCATATTATATAAAGATATTATTATGGCAGATAGCAATTACATGTCATACAAAAAATTACAAGACTTGTCTGCTTTTAACTTGGAGGATAGAGACAAGGCCCACTGTGATCATGATGTTTTTCTAGTTATTGTACAGGTAAGTGTTGGTAGTGCAAAGCCATATAAGATAAAACGGTATCTAATGAAAGTGCTCATTGGTCTCGAATATGATGGAATATCCATCCTTTGTGATAGCATTTTTTATTTCCTTGAAAGGTAAGAACTACCCTGTTCTCCCCTTAACTCTCATTAGCAATGCATGACAAACATTAATAGTGGTGGTGGACAGCAATTTGAGAAGTTACATCGAGTGATGATGGTAGAGACTACAAACCTCAAAAAAAAAAAAAATTCATTTTTCCTCCTCTGCTGCCCTCTTCTCCCCCCTCTCCTACTATAATTGCCACCTATTGCAGCTGCCAAACTCTTTTTTTGTTTTCCCTCCTCCTCCTCCTCCTCCTCCTCCTCCTCCTCCTTTCAAGATTGTCTGATCAGTTAGAATTTGACCGTAATTGGCCAACTCCTAGCACGTTCCATCAATTCTGGCATTTTCTACTGATTTGTATGAGAAATCTATTGAAACTGGATCAACCTTTGATGATATGAATATGGATTGGGTGCATACTATATGGGGAATTTTCCGATACCACGAACTATGATAAAATGGCATTTGGCTCCAAACAATTTTCTTGTGTGATTGACAGTCAACTAGGAAGAAGACTTCTGTTGTGGTTTTGCCAGAAAACCAGATCAAAAAGATATCAGAAGGAGGTGGTTTTAACTTGGGTGATTTTAGTTGCTCTTTCAGGTTTCTAATCAAAGACTAATTTTAGTCATACTTGAGTTGTTGATTTTTTCTGGTTTCAGGGAAAAGGTAGCTATGAGGAACGTGTTGAATTGCTCCATTTATTCGTAGATCTTGTTGAAGCAAGCCAATATGCTGATAATCCAGAATGGAGGTCAGGATTTTATGATGATATTCAAAAGCCTTATTCTTTACATTGGTGCAAATAATGTATTCTAGCTCTTCAAGCAATATAAAACATAGCATGCAAATACTATTTGATATTACCTATATATTCTAAATTCTAAACCCGAATGTACTTTCTTTTTGGCAGTGTCGATGAGCAATTAGCAAAAGATGTGCAGTTGGTAGATTCAATTGCAGAAAGACAAGCTCAAATATTCTCAGAAGAGTTGAAACTTTTTCCAGCAGATGTGCAGATTCAGTCTGTTTACCCCTTGTGAGTATTATAAAAGATTTTGATCCATCCAAATCCAAAATACTGGAGTAGATATATTGTCATTAGACTCACTACCATATTAATAAGAAAGCTAAGAAAAATAAAAATGATGTGCTTTGAGCATATCCTGTATTTATTTCATTTTGGTTGGGATTTGGACACATGTCCCTGACATTCATTGTCAAGCATCTGTGGTTCGTCCATGCTGAAACCAAGTGAAATTGGATAATTACCAAACTTTCTGTAAGGATTTAAATAATAGACTGACTCTTGATATGAGAACTTTTCACTTTTGTTTCACCTTGTGTAATTCATTGTCATTGCTCCAGTATGTGTTAGTTTTATCTCGGTGATTTTATTACATAACCGAAATGGTTTGCCGCTCAGGAAGCACTTGCATTGTTTCAAATATCCAATTTTATCCAGATAATAGAAATCAATTTTCTTGGTTAACTTGGTCAATATTTGTCTTTCAAATATTGGACCGTTGAACATATGCCTGCTGAGCAAATTACAGATAGCAGCTTTTACTTGCATGCAGTTATCTGGAAAGAGATGATAGTTTCAGTTCTTTGTGTATTGGTTAGCAATATCATATGTTTCTTCTCTCTCTTGCCTGTCTGGGTTCCTAAATTAAATAGCTTATAAATGTGCTGATTTTTCTATTTCTTTTTTTCCTTCTTGAACCTTGTACATGTGAAAAAGAATGCCTGATACTTGTGTGACACTAATTTTTCTGTAGTCCTAGCATTCTTATAAAGCACATTCATTCTGCAGGCCAGATATATCTGAACTGGAGCTAAAGCTCTCTGAGCATTCAAAGAAACTGACAAATTTGCAACAGATGGTCCAGGAGTTAGCATCTAAGGTATTTTTAAAGCAGATAGCATTATGAGCTTGCTTATTTTTTGTACGAACATACATTACAGGGAAATGTGCATTGCTGTGAGAAGAATCAATCAGTTAGAGACATTCTGAAATGACAAGGCAAACTCTGACATTCATATATTTGAAATTGCTGCACCTGAGCTTCCTGCAAACTCGGGTTTCTGAGCATATTCCAAATGAGTTTGCAATTGATTCTTAAGGATGGTTTATGAATGAAGCATCAGATAATTGATTTTTTGACCATGGATATGTGCTTTTCTTGGTGAAACCTAAATTTGTTTGTGTTATTTGTCTCTTAGCTTTTTCTTGTTTACTAAAATTGGTTTCCATAAATTTTATACAGTATGATTACAATCCTAATGAAGACTATACAGAGGTAGAGTTAAAGCTGAGGTCACATTTGGAGTCTTTCCTCGAAACTGTGAAGTATTTCAATTTAATTTATACGAAGGTAACACTGAGCCTTCTGAAATATTTTCTCTTGAAGATTTGCTATTTGGTTTGTTGTCTTCTTGGTTTCAAGAATGTCCAGCTCTAAGGGAAAAAATTGATCTGAAGTATATTGAAAGCAACATTTTTGTCTTTGATAGTTTAGCTCACCATGGAAAACTTGTTGACACTGAGACCCATGTGTCTTGGTTTCTTTATGTAAACAATACAGGAAATCCGTCCTTGGACCCACATGATGGAGGTGCCACAATTGCATGGGTTTGGCCCCGCTGCTAACCGTCTGTTAGAGGCTTATAATACGCTTCTGAAGGTATATTTAGAATTTTCTACTTTTAGCCCACCGAAGGTTAAAATTCAATAGTTGAACCATCTAATGGTCAATTTCATGCAAAACGTTTCTCTTTTTCATTTATTCTCATTTAAGGTTCATTCTTTTTCACTAAAGATCCCCCTTATACACTTTTTGGCTTTTGTTTCAAACATCTCATAGAGACTACACAACGGGTGTGATGTAAGGCAAAAGGTTTGTACAGGATACAGTGATCCTTAAGCTAAACAAAGCACAAAAAAGGGTATTTTGATAGAGGGAAAAAGAACAATGCTAACTAAAATGATATTGTTATGACACCATATGTTCGGACAAGTATGATGGTCCCTACACTGATTTTGAATGTACTTTTTTCAACTTTTTTTTCGAACTTCTTTTTTCAACTTTCAAGAATTCAAAGATATACCAAACTTAATAGGTTCACCTGGATTAAATCTAGTTTATATAAGTATATGCGATAAAGCAACTTTGATATACAGTTTTACTCTTCTATTCTTCTTTTCTAGTATCGGTAGTGGTGGATCATAACAAAACATAGTTGGACTGCCATACAATCAATCAAGCACTAGAATGAAGTCGACATCTGAATATGCTCGCCCTTGCCGATTTCTAGAAAATAGTTCCTGTACTAAGATATCTTTATATTGTCATTTATTTAGCATGACTGATGAGGAATTGATATATTTGACAAGTTAGAAAATTCAGGTCTTCCATAAGAACAGTTCTGTTAAATAGTTCCTTACTGATTGGCTTTGGCATATGCAGTTTTTGGGAAACTTGCGAAGCGTACGAGATTCATATGCAGCTATGTCTGTTGGATCACTATCGACGACAACCGATGAGCCATCCTCTATCACGAAAATAATTCTGGATTGTGAATCTGCTCTGACATTTCTAAACCGCAGCCTCTCCATCCTTTCTACTTCTGTGGCTAGGGAGCAAGGAAAGACCCCGTGAGTTTGTAAACAGTTAGTATGTACAGATGTCACGGCAAATCCAATCTTCTTTCCCTGCAACTGCGTGTGTTCTTTCATGTTGAGAGAAATGCCAGCGAAAATTAGTGACATGGGAATAACATGAGTTCAGTCTTCTTGACTTTGCCAAAACCTCATACTCCATATGTTAGCAGTGGAAATATATAGCATGGTATGTTAGTTATCTGATCTGATGAATTTTCACTCTTTCGTCAAGAGCATAAAATTAATGACAGTGTTGCTTCACCATGTTTATAGCTCGATGCTCATCAGATCAATCACCTGCTGCATCTTTTTCCATCACATGATGCTTTTCTGAATTGAAGTTTCAATAATCTTTTTAGAAGTGTAAGTGTGCCAAATTTTCACTTGCCATGAAATCCGCTCCGATCTCATCCGCCACTCATGGCATGTGTTCAACGTGCGCGCACATCTGCGAACAAAGGGCCAAAGACGGATCCAAAGAACGTCCAAAGCATCCCAGTGGTAGATCTTGTAAATTATTCCAAATCGAAGCGGTATTTAACTTAGCCAACGCCTCGTGTCTCTTCCCCGTCCGTCGTCGAAGCCTACCGGGCAAATAGGGCTCCCAGAAATCTTGGTTGCGTCCCGACTCCGCGCGACGATGTCGACCTTCAGCGGCGATGAGACTGCCCCCTTCTTTGGATTCCTCGGAGCCGCCGCGGCTCTCGTGTTCTCCTGTAATCTCTCGAGATCTATGCTTTTCTAGGGCTCTGTCGTGTTGTGGGTATTCTTTCTTTGATCTGAAAGGTTCGGGTTTGACTGGTGGTTTTTGTCGAGTGTAGGCATGGGGGCGGCGTACGGGACGGCCAAGAGCGGAGTCGGGGTGGCGTCGATGGGAGTGATGCGGCCGGAGCTTGTGATGAAATCCATCGTGCCCGTTGTTATGGCCGGAGTGCTCGGGATCTACGGGTTGATCATTGCGGTTATTATTAGCACCGGGATAAACCCCAAGGCGAAGTCGTACTACCTCTTTGATGGGTACGCGCACCTCTCCTCGGGGCTCGCCTGTGGTCTCGCTGGCCTCTCTGCCGGAATGGCGATTGGGATCGTCGGTGATGCCGGAGTCAGGTAACGCTTTTGATTCTATCTAGTCTTCTTGTCTTTATGGTAATTAGTTTTTCTTCTTTTTAGTTAATTGTCTGGCAAACTAGATGATCAAGTGCTTTTACCTGTTGTTACATTGCCGTCATTATTCATGATCAGTGTCTTCTAGCTTTGTGTTGCTTTGATTTGTTTTGCTGCCCAATTAAACAAGTATTTTAGGATGTCAGTTTTTATATTTTTGGTATTTTTATTATGATTTTTTGATTTGTTTCTTGATATATGCCTGAGACTTCCAGTTTAGATATCTATTAAGACTTGTATACTATGAGCCTATAGAAGGCTTGAATATTCGTAACTTGAAATAGCTCAATAGAACTCAAACATCTTGATATATGGAGGGTAATTTGCCGAATCTTGAAATTTATTTGTCTATTCTGTTTACTGATTTTTTTTGTTTGGGTTCTATCAAGAGTCACATGTATTTTGACCATTCTTGTATAAGGGATGTTCATAAAATGGAAGTCTTGGCCCGAAGTAAGTGGTCTGTTTCTGTATTTGGTCCATCCATGTTACTTCTATTTTAGGATGGTCTTTTAATGAAAGTTTGATAGGGAAATCTTATTACCTTGCATGCTACCTTGTATGTTGTGTCATGTCAGCTTGCATGTCTAACAATGTGGTTGCATGGATACTTCTCATTTTGAGCATACTGAACACTGTCAATTACGTGCATTATTCTGATACAGGCAAGCAGAGAATATGCTAGATTGTCAGAAAGTGGAAGAAGTCCTATCATTATGTAGTTTTTTCTCTGTGTCCCTATCTAATCCATTCTTGGGCTTCTTAGTTACCCCATATCCTGTTGATAAGCCTATTTTCCTTGTCCTTTCTTCCATTCTTATATCTCCAGGTGAGTATGCATTTAAGACAGTGTTCTTAACTTCATCGTTTGAGTTGTATTTTTAGTGATGGGACCTCTGATCATATCTGCTAGAGCACCACCACGACCATGCCACTTGCTATGGCAGATCCCAGACTCCCCTCTCTCTACGTGTCTTGTACTTAATTTGTATAGATTGCATTCATATTTGTATGCAAATGGTTCATGCATCTATGCTTTACTTATGCAATCGTCTAAGTCAAACATCTTAACATCATGCTACTCGTACTCATCTATGGTTTAGCATGCAGAGGCTAGTCTTTGTTCCCCGGTCTCATTGCTTTCTCCTTCAAATTGTGTTCTTTTCTTGCCCTGTTGATTCATTGAGCTTCATGCTAAGTTGGGGACTTATTTAATTACCTCACTTATGCCAAGTACATGATTTGAGACAATCCAAGATTGTGAATTCTTTCTGTCCCAACATCTATCTTGGGCCTTGTTCAAACATGACATCATGAACAGACAGGAGGATTGGGTAATCATATGTTTTAGATTGGTAGTACTATATGCACAGAGACTTCATGCATTGCTGAACAATAATTTATTTTTTTTAACTATAATTGACTTGATAAGTAAATTATTGAGATAAAATATGATTTACAATTCAGGAGTTTCTTAACAGTATTTGAGTCATTCTCTCTGGACCCATCTTTAGGATTGTCATAGCAAACTGTGTCATAGATAGGCTGATGTTTTTGGACTTGTGACCTAAAATGCTATATTAGTAATGAAATACCTATGTTCAAAATTCTGGATTTATGGTATTATACTTGGAATATGGCATGTCAATGTTTAACTGGAGTCCATTTATTAGCAACTTATTGGAGCAAACAGTTAATTTTAGTTAGGTGCTCCAGTTTTCTTATATCTGTTTTTTACCCATTTGATAATTGACTTGGAATATCTTTTTAGTTCATGTTTACTTGTTACTTATTTCTTAACCAAGTAATCAACCAAGAGATGTAAATTTAATCTGGGATATCAGAAGTAAGATCAAATCTAGATTACGTTCATTTGTAATATTGTGAATCTTGACCCATGTCCTGTTTTTAAGTCCTGATGAGCACTGAAAGTGGATTGGCTGTAAGCGTGGAGTGGAGATAGGATGAGAAGAGGTGACAAAAACACACGTTCCATTCAGTTGTTTACGCACAGTTGGAATAAACCTGTGTCCTGTACCACTCGCACTGGCAAAGTACAGCTACTTTTATGAAATTAGATTCAAAACTGATCATTCTGAAAGTGGCACACTGATTTCATTTTATAATATCAAAGTTATATTTATTTTTGTGCATGCCACATGACATTGTAAATGCATGTCTATTGCAGGGCCAACGCTCAACAGCCGAAGCTATTTGTAGGCATGATTCTTATTCTCATTTTTGCGGAAGCCCTTGCTCTCTATGGTCTCATTGTTGGAATCATCTTGTCTTCTCGGGCTGGTCAATCTCGGGCAGATTAAGAAAACATGATTGCTATGTCATATTCCGTGCCCCTATATGTCACTGTGGAAACAAACAGGTGTTCCCTTTAAGCTTTATGATCACACACTAATATTTGTTTGGCACGTTACTGGCATGAGTCATCGGTTGACGGCCGATGAATTCTTATTCTTAATAATGTGATGTTTTGATCGATCTTGTAAGGTAAGGTTAGGGACCTTTTGCTGCAAATAACATGAGGTCAGCAACTGCGAAGCACAAGGATTTGTATAGTTATTCAATAATTCTCATATGGATCAAATTGCTGAATATGGTGGTCTGTTCTTCCATTTTGCTTTCATTTAATGTTGAGTTTTAGTTAAATTTTAACAAATATTTTGCTGGATTAGTATATAACATGCCTTAAATAGCCTCGTGTTCCTACACAAGCAGTATTTGTGGACCACAAAAAAAACCTGAATGTTCTATAAACTCGGCAATGCAGCAGAGATGCAGAAAAAAAAGAAGGAAATATAGCTCACTTGAATTTCTACAAATCTCCTTCAAATTATAGGAAGAGTCGAGTCTGAACTAATTGTACATTGGTTGCTTGTTTTCCAACAACTTCTTGTTCTTCCAAATGTGGCCGGACTTTTTGAGACATAACTGAAACATGCGATTGACATGCAGAAGAGCAACTGTAAAAAGTCACCACCCCGAGGCATAAGTTTTGTATGCAGATTTAAAGTTGTCATAGCCATAGGTGAAGTTGATCCATAACCCATATTTATGGATCGCAGAACAATAGAAAGATAAAGTTGTCATAGCCATAGGTGAAGTTGATCCATAATCCATATTTATGGATTGCAGGACAATAGAAAGTGATGAATCTTCACACTTCAACAAAATTGTTGCATTGTCCACATATCACTAGTAATTTATATTTCGCACATGCATTGGTCAAGCCCTCATCAACCTGTTTTATGACAATCTTGCCTATTAGGATTCCTGTGAACCAAAGGGGTTACCCAAACCCTAATATACACGCAGTTTACAAGCTTTTGTTCTTTGACCACCACAATGAACGACTTTGAGCCCAACGTGATCAGGTTTTACATTTCTGATTAAACAGCTTAGAAAAAATAACACCAAAACAGAAAAGAGGCAATCGTCGACTAAAGAAAAGGCCTTTGTCCGTGGAAGCAGAGTTTTGGAATCATCTGACTAAACAAAAGAGCCCCTCAAGTACCCTTCTGGAGATCCATAAACGATGTTTAACAGCACAGCTTGTTTCACTGATGGCTTCCATGTGTTTGATCTGCACATGCACAAGATGTGAACAAAAGTTTGTCTGGGGAAAGAGTATCCCACAACATCCCACATAAGTTAAAAAAGTATAACAGCTCCTGTAAAAGAATTATAACCAACCTCCAGGTGTGTCAGCATGTGGTGCAAATTGTGATGAAAGCATCCCCACAACAGACCTCAATGCATCTGATACTTGCTCGAGACCACCGCCAAAATTCAAGCTTGCATTTGCATCAATTCTTACCTCAGGTTCACTTGATTCTCCCATGTTTCCACTATTTTCCTGGGTGGCTGAATCCATGTTGACATGTATATTGGCAAAATCGGTGGGAACAGAAGAATTCATGGTGAATGATGTGAACAGTGGGTTGCTGTTTGCTGGCGTCGATGCTTGTGAAGATGAATCTTGGCCATGACCCGGAGCCATGCTCCTGAAGATGTTAGCAACAAATTCAGGGGTGGGAGCACCTATGGGAAACGATGCAAATGGGAAGCTATTATTGTTTGTAGACCCTGCTGATCGTGTGTTTGATCCTTGGCCATGATGTGACCTTCTATTCTGTAAAAAGTAGCAGAGGTAAATAGCAATACTGTTAACACAGCTATAATTTTTACAAGCTGCACTACTTTCATGGGAATGATGGAGAAATCAAAAAGTCATAACCAGTTAATGTCACAAAACCCATCCCTACCAATCCATAATCAGGCTGGTTTCCAATACCCATGACGGCCCTTTTGATGAATGTTCCTATCATCCTGTAATGATTTTGCGGAGGGTTCAGGCAGGTTGATGCAATAAGAAACTTCGACTCTAGGGCATATGTTCAGTATTTGACCACTAGCCATAGTCTAGTAGATGACATTTTGGTATTAAAAATACAGCACCAATAAATGGAAAATCTGTAGTTTAAGGTTATTAAGCTACGAGTGCAAAACAAATGAGAAAAGGCAGAAAATTTTAGTTGAACAATAAAGAACCGCATCGAAATTATGTAGCAAATTGTAGAGGACGAACCAAAGAAAAAAAATATAACAGTTCTAGTTTAATCATATAGCTTAGTCCAAAAGTTATCAGGATTACAATATTTAAAATGGTATCAAATATAGGTGTGATCGGTACACACAGACTGGTATTTACCAGTCCAACTAAGGATCAATACAGGATCATATATTTTGGTACCTGTCAGTACTTATTTTATTATTATTAATTTTCAGTCATCCCAAACAGTACATGTCAGTATACTACTCGATATAAAAGTATCGTACCAGTCTAACAAGTCATCAAAACCAATATCAGACCAGTATGTGCCCCTAGTATTTATCGATCTGACCAAGAAGCTACAATGGTACATATGCTTCAGTATCAGCAGGATCTATACAGGACATATAAATTCTAATACATAAAACCTCTAATTACCTGATCTGTTTCTGCCTGCTGTTCCATCAGCTTTTTCTCAGTTACCTAAGATTTGATGTGCACAATAGATGAAACAAGATATCTAAAATCAGAGAAGAGTAAAAAGATGAATCAGATGCTAACAATATAAGTTTAACCATACCTGAATGTTCTCTCGAATTGTGTTGTTATTTGGGTCCAACTCCAATGCTACGAGAGAAACCGGCTCAAGGTTACAATGATAACCACAATGTAAATATATTAATATTGTGCAGGAAGAAGCTTCATTGCTCAGAGCAAAAACAATAATTATGTATGAAATTTCTATCATGGTGTTAAACACAACTCATGCTTAAAGAATAATATATCACATAGAATGTCGAAGTTATTGGATTGTAACACTTTTCAGAGATCTCATGAAACAGATCTAGGTGCAAGTATAATGGTGACACGTCTTGGCTATAAATGCAACAGGGGAGTTGATGAGGTTCATACTCGAAATATATCGAGATTATAAAAATAAATTAAAATTCTCAGTTTACAATTTAGTAGAACTGATAACAGAAGGTTTGTGTAGTCTTTAGGAATTTGCGAGTACAAACATAGATTTGATGAACGAAAATTGCTAGAAGCAACTAATTGTGATGAACAAGATTCGAGCTTTTCCAATAGGCTCACTAGTGGGTTTGGTAAAACACTAGATTGAAGAAAAAAGGGATTGGTGCTCGACCAAAAAAAGTGGGCCAACAGAGAGAATGGAACGATGTTGCAAAAGCATTTTCTATTTAGTATCAGGATGAGGTCGTTGAAAAAGGATTGGTTAGTGAAAAAACCATATTGGTATTTATTTTTGGTCGATGGATATAGTTGAAAACGGATATCAACCAAATACCAAATTACGTAACATAATTGTTTCAAGCAGATACGAATACAAACTGGATATATAAAACACATACGGATTTGCAATAGAATTTTGGGTGATAGTGGATGTGGATGTCATATGAATCTATGATAACAGAAAAATAAGATATTCCAAGACTAATTCAATTCTACCAATCATATATCTAACATGTACATGCCAATTTAATATGAAACTTTTCTCAAGTACATGCCAATTTAATACTTGGATATATTCAGATATTTAAATATTTCAGCTATGTTTGAAACTCAACCTACGTCCACATCAGAAATATTTTGGGCACCCACGTTTATGGGACTCCACTTGGACATGGAAACAGAATTTGATAGATAATGCATAGTTGCACAATCAATCCTTCCCTAGATTATGGTATTATCTGGTTGGATATGATGGGCTAATGCTAGGGTTGGAAAATGTGTGAAAAAAGGCTAAAAAATCCCCCCCACCCCCAAAAAAAACAAACATCCTATTTAGAGTTCTTTCTCCTTTTCTTCATATATACAATCAAATTAGATAATATAAAAATAAATTTAAACTGTAAGACAATAAAATACAAAATTGAAACATATATCAAATAAAGATTAGAAGCAGTACAAAAGAATACATATACAAACTAAAAAAGAAAGGAGTTATAATTAACATTTATGAATAATAAATGAGATGTAAAACCAAAACATATACCTACTCGGGCCGATATCAGTTCGAGCTAGGACCAATACAGGTCAGGTACCCGAGATGAATATTGTAAATTCCTTGCAAAGCTCGTACCACCAAAATAAATGATGTGAATCAATGGCAGATGGATCGGGATCCTCACCTCATAAAATTGTATATTAATATGGTACATATGCAGGACCCAGCATGGAACTGCTATCCCTACATCTTGATACTAATAAACTATATGCCGTTGTTGCAACAACATGGTATGGACCCGTACCAAGTGGTAAGCCTGGTGCAAGCCCAATGTTAGGTGGTACGCATAACACTGGGCTTAAACCGTGCTCAATTTGCATTGGTCTGCATCCTGATTGACAATTGGAGAGCTAAATACTGATTGTACTAGACTGAATCAAGCGGTCTAGCCCTGGGTGGCCTGGCAATCGTGCCTGGGTAAATGGATTATGTTTAACCAATTAGCTTAACCCTACACCAGAGTGGTGTGATGTCTCCTCTCTCGCAAGAACCATACCTCAGCACTTGCTTCTCCTCGTGTGCAAGGCAGCCGATGACCAGTGATCAGCATTTGTGCGCAAGGTGCGTGTTGATATGCTAGAATGGTTCGAACCTGTACCAGTCTGACTATGGACTGCCATGAGTCTAGTACCCGAATTAGAAACCTTGCTCTCAACCCACCCCAAACCCAAAATATTCATATCATTGAAAGATGGTGTTTATTAAATACAATGGATTATCTAAACTAAATATCATTTGCTGTCTCAATCTTTGGATCTGATATCTATAAATTTAGAACTGAGAATATAAAAAAATAACAGATGTTATAAGATTTGCCAAGCAACACAGGTAGAAGATAAGAAGCTTGTAATTAAAGAACCAAGCAACACAATGAGGCAGTTCACTATCTGGTCAAAAAGGTTAATACAGATTAGAGAATTACATATAAGAATAAAGATTTAAGAAACATGAACAGATAAATAATGGAGAAAAGGGAGGCGTATAATAAGTTCACAAAAAACAGAACTTATCTCCTGGAAGCCAAAGAAAGAAAAGGAAATTGTCCCATGTTACACAGCTGAAAGATTTCAAACTTGGATAATGAAAATGGATGCATGAAGTGTCTCATTGTAGTAATTCATAAATTCAAGTAGAACAGTGACTCAATAAATGCTGATGCAACCAGGATCCAGTACCAGTAAACATGTACCAAGACAATCCAAATGTCAAAAACTAATAAAGAATCATGAAAAGCATACAGAAACATCTTTTTATCATATACAAATAACTCCACAACACTTGAAAAAAATTATCAAATGCCAATATTCAACTAATAGTATCCAGCGTAATAGATATTCTAATAGATTCACTTAAGACAAAAGAAAGATAACCCTAAAATCTAAATGCACAGAAGAAGAGATGACATATAGCTCAAGAATACAAATTGCACATAGCAAATTTTAGTTGACTAGAATGGAAAAAGAGAGTAACCTCTCAGATAACCCTTTTCTAGAGCATCACGGTAATTTCCTTGAGCGAAATATGCCGAGCCAAGGCGACTATATGCTTTGCTATAATTTGGATCAATTTCAATTGACTTTAAGCAGTCTTCAATAGCTTCAGAATATTTCTTAATATTAGTATATGCAGCAGCCCTAGAAACAAAATATAATATTGTTAGCTTGTCAAACTTCTAGTAAAGTTGCAAAAAGCTTACATTATACATTGGGGCATAAAAAATGACAAAGGAAAAGAACGGTAATGAATGAAAGGCAGGGAAAAAGAATACTAAAGCTGTCTTCACTTTAGACCAGTGATTTAAAAAGCGCTAGGCGCCAAAAGGCGCCAAGGTCCAAAAACGCCCGAGGCGCTAGGCGCTCGCCCGAGCGAAGCGAGGCGCTAAAATATAAAAATATATAATATAATTAATAAATATAATTATTTAAAATTTTAAATAAAAATATGCTATTTTAAATAAAAATTCTAGTCGCGAGCAGAGGGAAGGCTCGCGGGAGGCGCGAGCAGCGGCAGCGGGAGCAGGAGCGACGAGCAGCGAGATCGGGAGCGGCAGCGGCAGCGGGTTAGGGTTGGGTAAGGGTTATATCGGTTTAGTTGGTTCGATTGAACCAACTAACAACCGAACCAGGACCGAACCAGACCTAAAATCCTGGTTCGGTCACTTGGTTTACCTAGGCGCTCGCCCGAAGCGCCCAGGCAGCGCCTGTTTGAAGCGCGCCGCCTGGGACATTAGCAAGGCGCTCGGGCCTCGCCTCGCCTCGCCCGAGCGCCTAGGCGAGCACCCAAGCGCCTCTTTCAATCACTGCTTTAGACCAAACAAAACAATCTCCTGGAACAGAATACACTAAAGAAAATAAGTTATATCATAAACCCTTCCAACTTTATGTTGAAAGGTGAAAAGGGACTAGGGGTAGGGAACGGTGGAAGGGGTAAGGGAAAAGCAATCCTGATCCGGAAATATTTTCAATGAAAAGGGGCATGAGCTCTAAACAAAATCTAACATTCTTCCACTGTTTCTCACGGTCCATATATTTTTACTTATTATTTCATTTCATGTGAGAGAAAAAAAATCAAGAGCAGCACACGGGAGCAGGATTATATCAGATAAAGTTGTCAAACTGAACAGGCGGGAATTTGCACTCATCACTAGAATCAGCTGGTCAATTGTTAAGATTAAGTGAAATATAACCCTAAGAAATTGGGGGTATCATGGATTAGATAATTATGTAAATATAAATAGAATCTTCAATAAGTGCTTCAAGGCATAAATAAAATAAAAATAAATTTCATATCTGCTATGCTCCAAAAGCTTATGAAGATTCTATGTGAACTACCAACAATGACGAGAAACAAAGATATCAGTTTCATAAGATTCTGTATTTGCTAATCCATGGATAAAATATTTAAATGACAGAATGCTCCCTTGTCTTTGGAAATGCATTGTGCAATAATTCCATTTATGAAAATAAAAATATTTTAGTAATAAATGAGTCAAGAACTCAATATATATGCTAAATTCAAGCAACGAAATAAAAAAATGGGAGTTCCTCTACAAAGTGGTGCATCAGCACAGTAAAAATATGGGAGGCTGCTGTCTTCACAATATGAAGATTTAGGTAAATGAGAACCCATCTGTGACAATGATTTCCAGCATTCTTTGCATACTGAAAATGTCAGAATTGTAGGAGCAACAAACCTCCAGAACTTCCCCCAATTTCTACTCTATACCCTCCTGACAACTGCTGATCCCACCATGTCGGGTATCATGAGAATAGGCTGCTGGACATCCATACAAGTGCAAATAGTACAATTGACACAAACGATGAGTTCATGAATTCCATTAAAAGTTTCGGTAAATTGTGCTGGCTTGACTGACAGATCATTTCTTACCTGTTACTGTAGTAAACAGCCTTCTCACATATTGCAATTGCACAGGTATACAGTTCAATAGCTTCAGAGTATAGCTTCATTCGGATGCAGTCATTACCTGATGAATGTAGTGAGTTAAAGAAATTTGTATTACTAAACAGATGCAGATGTAATTTAAACATTGAACACCCATATCCAGAAACAAAACAGCACTGGAACGAATATATCATATAGATGCTAGAACACACCAAATCTGTCATCTGATTTTTGTTGATTGCCATAGGAAGAATGAGTTCCAGACAATAATAACAGGAGAATGACAGTACAAAAACCATCTAGTCACAGTAATAATTGCAATGAAAATACACCATTAACTTAACTTTTCATCTTAAAACGTTGAGTACCTTTTGACTTAAAGATTTCAGCAAGGTTGCTCAAGTTCATAACTTGCCTCTGTGAGCTTCCTATTTCCTAACAAGGAGGAAAACTGCTACAATCAATCATGAACATTATCATATAATACAAATTAAAGCAGAAAAATGAACATAATTTTCACATCAATTGTGATCTCCGATGATTGCTAGCTCATTGCTTGCATCTCCTACTGCTATTAGTTAAAAACTGAATTGTGAGAATTGTAATAGTATCCTTGAACCTCAAACAGAAGTATCTAAAATTAAGCACAAGCAGATTTTATGTGATGAAGATGCTAGATCCTCACAGGAACTACACTAATATTAGGCATGTGCCTCGCATGTGATAGCACCTGTTTTATATGAACAGTTTATCTATTCTGAAGTAGTGACAACAAGCTTCATAACATTGGACAGAGACCACTATTATAAAAGAGATAGAAATATACTTATAACCCTATTTTTGTTCATTCCAGAACCATACATGGTTGGTCAAGAGAGATTCATTATATAATGCAAATTGAAGATAAGAATGTGGGTAGCATTTTCTGTAAGTGCACCCTCAGTTAGTGTTTCCTAAATTTCCTTTATTTCTTCTGCACCTAGAAGAGTGTGGCCCTTATACTTCACAGCCCTTACGAGTTGTTAATCTGAAATTTACTTTACCATTTGGTAATTTACATAAAAAACTGAATCTATTTTGAATAGACCAAAGGCTCCAAATTTAAAGGTGAAACCACTGAGCATCTCATTGTTATTATTGCATCAAGCAAGGACAACATGGTCTTGGTTTTTACCACTTTTAAACTAATTGTAGAAGATACTTTACTTTTGCATGACTAGTTCAACTGAGCAAGTAAATCAAAGACATTCTGGCCTGAAACATTAAACTAAGCAAAAGAGATTGATCCATGTATATGCTTTAGAAAGATGTCTGTTTGCATGTTTATGAATTTTACATCAATGCACAATATAGCATGAAAAACGCATACCATCCATGCTTCATCAAACAATTGTGTTGCTTTTGCTATTCGGTTTGGGTCTTCAAGTCCACCAGGTGAGCTCGTGAAGAAATTGATTTTATCAAGTCCAGCATAGAACCTACCAAATAATTCATCTCTAGAGACAGCTCCTGCAACATTGAAAAATTCCAAGTATTGCAAAACAACCTGAACAAATAACAAAAAATAAAAAAAGGAACTTTGATCATAAAGAATGGCATAACTTGATTACGAAGGAATCAAGATTGAATCTAGAATACAAGATAGTTATAATAAAATGGTAAAAAAGACACAAAACTATAAATAAGCATTACATAACAATCTACCATATTTCAGAACACCCAAAAAAGGCACGTTCCTGAATGGTTGAATCCACAAGTAAAGAAATTGATTGGCTATGCAAGTCATTCAGCAAATAACAAATTCTTATTCCAGCGGGGAAAAGAATGGCTAATATAGTCGAACCAAAATTCTCATCTGTGCAGACAAGATTACTGTTAAAACATGGGGCCTTAGCTAATGAAGTAGCTGTAAGGTTCAAAATACTAGTCAGACCGCAACATCCTTGGTATTAACTAGTCTAATCAAGGACCGGTATCAGACCATACAGATCAACATTGCCAGTATTTAATTATTTATAATTTCTTCAATGACACCAGATGGTACAAATGAGTCTACCTCCCAGAATACTAGTATCATATCAATCTAGTTGCTGAAACAGGTATTAGACCACTATTTAAAACCTTGATATTAATGTTGTATTTCATCAACAGAAAAAAACTTCATTGTTGACTTACAGCCTCTCAACATAATATGTTATATAAGAAGAATTATAAAGAAAATAGAGCTCCAAGTCTCAATTTCTTTCCTACGCAACAAAGAATACTATAGAACATGGACATAAATCATAAGAAATGACATGCTTGCTGCCACAAGAATGGAAAATGCCACATCAATAATGATAAATTGCAAGAGACAATCCATATAGCAGCTCCTAATTACTTTGTTGCTTATAAATCAGTTTGTTGCATTAGTTGTGTGGTAACTATAGTTACTGATGGATTTCTTTGTCTATAGAGGAGTCAAGAACTTCAAAATTAAAATTGCATCCCAACATGAACATGATGAAGCTAGACCATTGATCCAATTGCATGATTCAAGTCAATCAGTGAGTTGGATACATTATCCACTACCAGAATGGGAAGCATCTTTTTCTTAACTGATATAATTTGAACTACAATTTATTGGAGACCAGCGATAGTTTTCTTGAAGAATATGCAATGAATAAATGCATTGGCAATGTTTTAAATCATTTCTTTCTTTTCCATACAAAAGTTTTAGAAGTTGACTTGATCAACAATCTGAGAAACAAAAGCAACATAAAACTGTCCAAAAATGTTATAGACCTAAGGACAACAGACACCATTTTAGATTTAAATTATTACCTAGGCCATGGAGCCCTCCAGCTGAACCTTCACCCTAACCGATAATAGGAGAAATTAGACAGAGTTCATTACAGGACATTAATAATAATAACAATAATGATAATCAATAATAATAATCATAAAAATGAGCACCAGGAGAAAAACAATGCTCTTTCGAAATTTCTTTTGTTTTCTAGGTTGCAACCAGGTTTGTAAAAGTAAACAAAGCAACAAAAATCCAACTGGCACATGACAGTAATTAGCATTTAGCACTATTATCTTTGCATTAGAAACAACCATGTAATGATCAGCACTGTATCTTTGCTTTAAAAACAGCCAAAACCTGATAAATATCAAATAGATTAGAACAATCTGTGACAAATTGAGGATCTATCAGATGGAAAAAATGCATTTATTCTAAAACCACAACTGAATTGGTCATATCACAAAAGAGTGGAAAACTAAAAATATCTATCTTCAATAACCAAAATGAACTTTAAACTTTATTATCTGACTAATAAATTTAAAAACCTTACACCTTACTGTCACGGACTTAGCTGGAATTGCTTAAGCCATGAGGCACCCTTGCAGTCGTGTCACAGACTAAGTTAGAATTGTCTAAATTGTGAAGCACCCTTGTACCAATATCACAGACTTAGCTGGAATTGCCTAAGTCGTGAGACACTCTTGTGCTAATGTCATGAACTTAGCTGGGATTGTCTAAGTCATGAGGCACCCTTGCGTTATCCGTCCGCAAGGGGTCAGTCTAGTTGCAACCTCGCTTACTTCCGAAGGATTTGTAAAAGAGTAAATTGATTAGTTTGAAAACGAACGATGGACAAGTCTTGACGTCTCGTAAAGAGGATAACTTTACAAACAATTCAGCAAACACTCGATGTACAAGAGGGAAAAGAGAAGAAGTAGAAAACAAGGGCTTTAGAAGGCAAACGAGCAGTCGCAAGTTCACAAACGATTACTCATCGGGTGTCAAACGCGATGACAAGTTCTCATAGGTTTTACGTGCGAACTTGTAAATTCAATCAATGCCCAACACTACCCTAAACCCCCGTCAAGTCCTGTGCCACTTGGGGGGTTCCAAGGTGCTTGGATGACTTATATTTTGCACCACACCACAGCCTACAGAAAACAGGCCATGGCACAAGAAAGTTGGGCTATTTTGGGGCATTTTTGCCTATTCTGGTACGCAGTCGCTCTACAGCGTTGCAAACTGTTCCTACTCACAGTTTCCAAGCAAAAATTCACAAAAACAAAACAAAACATGCTACCAAACATATGAACAAGCAAACAAGAACGATAAACGATCCGTTGACGAAGATGTTGCGGGTACGTGACAACCGTTCGTGACATTACAGTGGGGGATATGATTTAAAGCAGCAGAATTGGTCATAAACAATTAGACAATATTTGTAATAAAACTTGATTGTGCTCCACAACAAGTAAAAAATACAGGAATCTAATAAAGGAAAAGAAATTGTAGAACTAAAGTATGAAAAATCTCAAAATATTTATACCATTACAGCACTAATAAATTTATTAAAGATGTTGAGCACAATAATTCTGACGTGTGTGCATTCATTGTGCTCTTTTCTTTTTTTCTCTGTTTCATTCCCTTCCATATTTATATTCGACAAAGTTGTAATGTCTCCTTTAGAAATTTTAATGCACATGTTGGCTATACTTACAAGAAAGTTAAAAAGGTTGCTCATAGCATAGAACTATATGCAATTTAATAAGTGCAATTAAGATAAACAATGGATGGGCTAGCCAAAGCCCAAAAAAACTTGAATTGGGCTTAAATAGCTGTTAGCATTGTCACAGTACACAGTTGACTTTGGGTCGGTGATATGTAGATCAGGTGTCAGTCACACCTACACATGTTCCATAGGAAAATATTGAGGGTATATATATATATATCCATGCTCTCATGCCAAGGGCTATCTCCTTTCTCCAGCTAGCATGTGCCTCAATGTGGCTCACATAAATAGCAATGATCACTCACTTCTCCCTCCTTTCTCACCCACCCACCAAAGAAACCAACGCCACCCCACTCCAGCCCACCCCCATCCCCCCAACCCCCCGAAAAGAGAGAGAGAGAGAGAGAGAGAGAGAACAAAGTTATCTCACATGGTCATCATGCATTACCATGCCACTAACCTTAATCTTCTTGTGAAACTCGATGAACACCTTGCCCAACCCAATCCATATGACATGCAGGGGTTGGGTTAATTTGTGGATTAGGTATTTGGGATATAAATAGAGCATAGAATGAGCCCTTAGCCAATCCAGTATCCAATGTATACAAGAAGCAGTAAACCAGAAAAAATAGGATACCTCTTCTGTGACAATTTACTAGGTCTGTGGAGTAGGAGGACAATAATCTTAAAGTTCCAGGATTTAGAAGAATGCTTGAAATCAAGTAGTTTCTACTTCCAACCACATCTTTCTCATTAATTAATTTTAGTTGCTACATGAAACCCATTCTTGGCATGCTCATTCACCTGCTGTTGACACACTGGAGGAAGAGCAATATTTTCTCCTTCCCTCCGCTAGCTTCTAATATCATTCCAAATTTAGCAGGTACCCCAGCTCTTAAAAATGAATTAACAAAGGGTTCCAAATAAGTTAATGTAGGATATCTAGAACTCTATACTTCGCATATCCATTAGAAACATTACAAAGAGAAACTAATATTAAAGTACACAGACCATGAACAGGAATCCACAAAAGCACAAAACAATGGCATATACATCAACTGACACAAAGTTATGAGAACGAAAGAAAACACATACTTTTGATGCCTCTAACATTTCAGAATCTTCAGCTGCTTCCGGGGAATGTAATGTTGCATGGGATGTATCCCCTGCTGCAGCAGAATCCAGATATGATCTTAACTGGTGTTGACCAATTTCTTCTGATGTGAATAAATCCAACAGCAATCCAGGACATATCTTTTCACAAGAGGAGGAATCTAGCTTAAAAACATCTTCCAGACAATCTCTGACAACATCAATTGCTTCAGAATCAACTCCAGGAGCCATTTCAACTGTTCTCACAAACCATTTAGCCTATTAGCACATGAAGAGATGAAAGGCATTGCTATAACTAATTGTTTGTGAATTGATTAAAGCTTGTTGCTTGAATAAGCCTATACTAATGCCATAAAGGTCGTTATCAGGGGCGAAAACTAAGACACTCAAGAGAAACTTTTTCACCTTAAAATTTTATCAAATTATCCCAAAAAATGTTATAAAATTCAACAGATCAAGATGAGGTCATACAACTATCACATCACAAATCTTCAAATATAAAAGGCTACCTGCCAGAAAGTTGGCCAATAACCAATGCAAACATCTTAAGATTGTTTTGTTTGCATTGTTTATAGCCCACATAAAGAGGCTAGTTCACAATCACCTGACTCCATAATAGACTCAAAGATTGAAATGAAAACAAATTTATGAGTGCACAAATGCTCAAACACTCCAATTTTTGGCTGTATCAGAATCTGAATTCTAATTAAAGGTGTTCAACGAAATTAGATACTAAACCAGTAAAGGGCCCACATCACTATTTTGCATACTGTGTTGGTCCTTTAGGATTAAGCAAGCACCTGCAGAGTATCAACTAAATTAACTCCTCCAACTATATCCATTTGATATGATCAATATATAATTGAAACATCCTAATACTAACAAAGACTTGAATTTACTGAACTAAGCACCAATTAAACAATTCGTTTTAGCAACATCACTGAAGTCAATTTTAGTTTTCAGTGGTGAATCTTTTAATTTTCGGTGCAAGTTAGGGAAATGTTATGAACCAGTCAATCGGCCACGATCTAATGAATCATTCTTCAATCTAAAAGGTTGGTTGCAAAATATGTAATGCAATTGGTGATACAACGTTAAACTTTAAAATGGAGAAACTGACGTCTAGGTGTAGGTTGGGTCACTTTTACCAAAATGTAGAAAGATAAACCGCTGATCTCTAAAGGTACTTCATCATGATAATGTCATCAAGTTATGGTCATAATGAATTCCTGTTTTCATTTAGAAGGTCTACACATGAAACAGATGGCACATCATGAAGCCCTCTTTCTTTTCTTTTCGAGGCAAAAAAATGATAATCCTAATAATTCGTGTGCAGGAATTTAACTACCGCAAGCGACACTAGGGTTCTGCAGGTGCATTCGACGATGGAACTTCATCGAAGCAACTGTTTCTGTTACCGCGTCGGATCCCAAAATTACCAGCATACGTCCCTGATATTTTAGCTTGTTATCCATCGGGCTTCAGAACCACGTTCGATCGTGGGTAGGATAATAAATGGAACGGAAGGGGGAGAAGGGGAAGAGAAGACTGACCAGATTGCAGGAAATCGAGGAAGGCGAGGACGATTCGGCGGCAGGTCGGGGAGTCTGACCGCAGGTTCACCATCTCCCCTTTGACTTGGGAACGGGGGCTTCGCTCCTCCCTTCGCGTTTGCTTGCGGCAGCGGCTTCGCTCTCTTCGACGGGAAAAAGGATTATTAGGCAGCGACGAAGTTCGTTCCTTCTGCCTCCGCACTCGGGTCGAACATCTGGCGATCCGATGACGGCTACGAAGGGATCCGCATACAATGGATCTTGGTCCACTTCACCCAAGGCTAAATTTTAGGGGGAGATTCTTGGATCGGCCCGGTCCACGCTGTTTCCTCTGGTTCAATCAATCACAATCATGCAGATCGATGGTGGAACTTAAACCTCAATTCATTCTGAGCTTTATCATTGATAGGATAGTGACGTGTCCCTAAATGAAAATTCCAAGACCGATGATCGATTAGAATCTTTTTTAATGCCTTCTTACTTTCATCTACGGTCCATTTCGGGCCGGTTTTTAAGTGTTCAAATAACAAAACAAAAAATTAGTTTGGTGGTAGGGCATTTGACTTATTTATTAAAATTCCATCTTATAAATTTACATGCTTTGATTAGCTCAATTGGTACAAAAATTGTATCAAATTATTGTAATGCTTGGGATAAAATCCTGCCTTCATTTTGAAAATACTAATTTTAGGATGCTGATTATCTTAGTTTGTAATAATTATATCAAATTATTGCAATGGTTTTTGGATCAAATCTGGCCTTTACATATTTGAATAAAAAGAATGATGTGCATCAATATGACAATAGAACAAAAGAACAAAAAATTGTCAGTCAGATTTTATTTTAATTTATTCCAGGCGATACTAAGCATAACAAAAAACGCTGCATCTTAATTTAAGAGAATAAGGGATGAATGGGAAGGTAGAAAATCGAACCGATAGAATGATCAAAATCAAGAGTAGCATTGCATTTGTGAAAGATTTTCTACTATCAAACCAGAATTGCGAGATTATAGTGGCAAAAGAGAAATGACCAGAAACTTCAGGAGAAATTTGCTCAACCATAGCTGACATGAAAGAAAATTTTGATGTGATGATGACGGACTATGAAACTTCCTCGTAGTTCACTAGTGAAAATGGTATCCGATATATTCAACATGACTTTGGACCAGGTGATTTGCCCTTTGTATAATTCAGACAAATTAAAAGCAGTCACCGTCGAATATGTATACGAATGCACACACCAAGCAAGAGGATATACACGTCCCAAATAAAGCTAAGGCAGACAAACGATGATAATTGGTAATGTAAAAATTTTGGGCATCTCAAAAGAACATACACAGGAACAGAATCAGTCTTAAAGAGGTCACTAGTCCAAAAACTTGAAACCACTTGGAATCATAAGAGGAACAAACTAACGGTGCAAATCTCCATTTAAACAGAGAAGATAAGGCAGGCGCCATGGAACTACTCGAAAGATGCAGTTGGTGCCCCTTGTCCATAGCCTCCACCACCACGGCCGAATCCTGGTCTGCTGCCGCCACCCTGCAAGGACTTGTGATTAGTATATCTCTCGACACAAAATCAATGGATACATCACCATCCACATCACTAAAGCAATATGAAAGTTTTCACATTCTGTCCCCTCGAATAAGTACTACACAAACGTCATGTTTGTTTCCCCCTGGATTGATTGAATTGAGTTTTGTTCAAGCTAATCATGATAGCTGATGACACAAACTGATTATATGGAGATAGCTGAAGACTTCAACATACCATGAAGTGTGCAATTTGGAGGGTTTCTATAGCTCCGTCCTCCTGGAGCATTTGTGCTTAATCTGAACTAAAGATGTGGATTTACAAGAAAGGTAGCCATTCAACAATAGATCATTACTGCATCTTTAGGTTCCATAAAGAACAAGACACAAACACTTTACAAACATGCTAATCCTAGATAAGTAGGCCATAACATAGTATGAACACAAAAATAAATAATCACACAAATACTTTACACACGACAACCTTAGCTAAGTAGGCCATGACCTAGTATGAACACAACAATAAATAATCATTTTCATATATTTGTAAAATTTTGTCAAAAAGATGCATTTTGATTTAGATAATTAACAATTAATATTAAATTGATAATAAGAAGATCAATATTTTTACATAAATACTCAATTTTGCTGCTGCTTTTTTCTGTAAGCCATATCCTTAACTGTGTTCTCCCTTGACGGGCACCCACTGACTTTTTGGGTGATAGGCCATCCACCTGTCCCTGCTGTTGTGCCACACAATAGACACATTGCCACTGCCATTGCTACTACCTTAGCCACCACTGTGCTGTTTTCCTTTTCCTTGTGTCATCATCATGTGACGACTATTGCCCCTGCTGTGGATGAAGGGAAGTGCAGAAGAGAGGAGAAAAAACCGTCGCCTGTCATTTCAATCCTCGGTAATCACAGACATATGACTAATCCCTAGCCTCGTTTATAGAATCCAAAAAGCATACTGAAGATATCGCCCACAAACTTTTTCCTCATATATGTCTCCTGAAAACTTGACCTGCTGCCAATCAGATTCAACCATCCAGGCATTTCCGATCCTCTGATTCAATTCACCTATTACAACATACCTGATCCAGATCATTTTAAGAACAATTGATCCTATACCTGATCCAATTTTTTAAAACCTCAGTCCATAAAATTTAATTTGATCAATCCAAAACCTCAAGTTATTGACAGGTGCCACTGTCAAACACAAAAGCAGAACAATCTTTAGATTTGTTGTATCAATGCTTGATATAACTAATAGCCATCTAGAACAATTCAAGAAACGTCCAGTAACCATTTACTCAAAAGAACATAGAACATCAAAGGATGGAAGTCCTAGCTGGCTACATGTCAAACAGCAAACAGTTCAATTAGAAAGTTAAGAAAAACAATACAAGTTTGACATTCCTTAGTACAATGAAACTCTCCGGACGAGAAAAAGAAACTGATGAACATGGTGATTATCACATATGTTTTCAAGGCAGAATGACAAAAGGGCATCAGAGATGAAGTGTTATCAACCCAGACAACATGGTATCTCAGATGATTATCATGAGTAAGAAACATCTTCTCACATGGCTCCTTTGCTTTTGGCATGATCGGTACCCAAATTAAGCATAAGAGAACAATAAGCAATCTCTACAAAATTATTTAAAAACTTAGCCCGTTTCTGGATTAGACATCTTGGACTGGTATGGTATCAGTATACTGGATGATATTCGGACATACACCACCCTTATCCTTCACTGAAAAAAATAAAAAAACGTGCGGCTGTACTAAGCCATATAGTCTGATTCTTAGTCTGACTGGTAAACACCAATCAGTATGTGGTACAACCAATGTCTGAAACCTCACCAAGGATGATGTCCAAGCGGTATGTAATCAACAAGATGTCAAGACAACACAGAACATATGAATAGAAAAGGTATGATGTTACAAGTTGACTAGAATGAAACATAAATTAGAAGATATATTATTCAAATAAAAAACCAAGAAGATAATTCCAAAACACATTATATGATATGAAATCTTGCTATCAGAAATATGCCAGGAGTCATAAAACATAGCAATAATCATGAATTCTAGAAATATTATATCATTTTCACTATGACCCATTCTTTAAAGAGTACAAGCTCCGATACATTTTCTAACTAATTAAGCCCTCCATAGGATCTTCTCTCCTTCTATTATTTCGATAACATATTTACTTCTTATCCCTCTAGACACACTTTCAACTACACAAAATTGTTTCCCCTACAAATTTTCCTGTCAATAAAATCACCCAATGAAGAAAAGTACTGAAGTCCCTAGATATAGATTGATAGCCTACTGATGGCATAATCTGAAGAAACCAGTAAAAAGAACATAGGTATAAGATAAGATAATTGATTAATCATTGTCTCCAATGACATAGGCTGCAGAGGAACAAACAGGTAGAGACAATTTAACTTGACAACTGATAATTTAATATTGAAACCCCTTCTATCTATAATAACAATAATCTGTAAAGTCCGAATATTTGAAAGATTGGTAGATGATAATGTAATGGAGTTTAACTGTACCTCTTCTATCTACAACAACGATCCTTAAGGTCCCAAAACTAGATTTATGAACTTTTTCTGGCCACGGAACACTACTGAAGGCAGCAACACTAGTGAAACTAATAGCAGTCTGAATCTTCTTTCAACATTTCTTTTACTTATAGATTCTATTATAGATGGTCTCACAGAAAGCATCTTATCGCTTTACAGGTTTTCCTAAAACCTTGCAGTACCAAACATAATGTCTATCCTACATCTGATTAAGGATAAACACTTATCTAAATCATACATCGCATTCGGCCTCTTCAAAATTGGAAAGAGAGATTTGATACAAAATGCACATAAAAAATAGACAGATTAAATATTTACCCGGAAAGATGGCTGGAACTCAGGAGGTGCTCCACTCTTGTCACCAATATCACCTGGAGGGCCAGCACGAGGGCCTCCACGATAACCATCCCTATCTCCAAACCTCGGCCTATCTCCTTCAAACCGGGGTGGTCCCCTGCGGAATGATTATGATTAACACAATGTAATCACTGATAGACAAGTAAAACCACTGATACATTGAATGAGAAATAGTAGTACCTGGGACGGTCACCAGGAGGACCAGAGCCAAATGGGCGGGTCGGCGGCCTCACAGACTTCTTCAGGGTGGCAGGAACGATCTCCGAGGGCAGGTTAAGGAAAGTTCTCAGGTACTCTATACCATCATTAGTGAGGTACCAGTAGTAGTGCTGCCAAGCAAAGGTCTCCCTCACATACTCCCTCGACTTGAAGCTCTGCATCAGCTTGATCACCTGGAGGTTCGGCACATCAATCTCCGGGTGCTTCGCAAGGTTATAATCCTTCTTTGCGTACAGTACCCCCTCTATCATCAGACACCAAAAGATCACAACAAATGCAGATAAAGATGCAATACTTGAACTATGCCAAGGCAATGTTACGACTGAAAACCCTAGACCAGAAGATGCACCGATGTAGTCGATAGAAGAGAGCGACGTACCTTGGAAGAGGTACTTGCAGATCTCATGGCGGTTCTTCTTCGGAATGATCTGGGAGAGATGAACAGAGGAATCAGAGGAATAAAGAATGGAGATCGAAACAGGAAACGGAGAGAGACTGGCGACAAAGGTGAGAGATGACAGTGCTTACCATGGCTTCTTCACGCAGGAAGGGAAGCCTCTGCAGGCGAGAGAACGAAGTGCAATGCGCCGACGAGATGAGGCAAGCAGCCAGCAAAACCCTAGCAATATGATTTGTTATAGCGGTCGCCGATGGGCTCGATATGGGCTAATGACATCGTGGACGGCTATTTATCCGGTCCTTTAAATATACGCCTAAATAATTTTAGGAGATAACCCCTATCTCTTAAAAAAATAATAAAAATAATATTTTACTAATTATAATCTCATTAATTTTAATTTTAATTTATTTTTCTTTCGCCACAACCTCGATCATCACGTATGTATCGTGCCACCACCAATGCTCCCCAATACTCACTTTTACTCATCTTATACTCTTCATCGATCATTACCTTCAACCCATATTCCTTGATTGTCGTCTTTATCTCACGTACTCTCAACTTGTATATTTACAATCAACTCGCTGGTTATAAAAGTTATCACCATTGATCTCCTCTTACGTCAATTAACATCCTCTCAGACAACCTAACACAAAAGTAATAATATCCATAGACTCGCAAGCCCCGTTGATCAAATTCTATCGGGAAGACTATTTTCAAGAAAAAAATATTATCCAAAATATACATCATCCAGATCTCTTATGTAGTACACATGTTCCATACGTTATCAAGACCATCCAGAAAATATATCTTTTGTGCTCTTTCATCACTATCGGGAATATATATTTTTGAGTGCCTCAAACACCACGAATTGTTTTTAATACTTTATCTTTTAAGCCTTTAGCAATTTGTATCATCAAATGGCACCTATCATATTTTTCTCTGGATGCTTGAATTATGGTACTATATTTGAATCATACTATCCAGATATTATCTTATGATAATTAAGATATGTGCATAGAGTATCACAACCTCCTTATTCACCTATGCATGCTGAGAGGGGTATTAAATATATTAAATATAATGTAAAGTATGAGTATATTTATTCATTGTGGGAACATCGGCAAAACCATGTATTATGCAACACATCTTGTGGCGCTCAAGTTAAAAATCGTCATGATGCATCACCTAATTAAATGAATTGGGATCAACGTATCTCATATCCAATCTACCTAGAGGAGGTCAAACTACCTAAAGGGCGACTCGTATAGTTGATATAGTAAGATTTATTTTACTTATTTTTAATAATATATTTATTTTAAAATTATGAATTCAGATATTCTAATAATAGTGTTTTATAGCACATATCAAGAGTCGTTGAAATTATTAATCATATCCTAAACATTTTATTTTCAGATATACAATGATGAAAATATGCTTTTACACATATTCATGATGTATTAATTAGCTAATATGAGACAACGACATATGCTACATATCCACTTCATGCAGATGATCCACTTGAGGCACTTCATGTATATATTCTTTCATGAATGACTTGGATATCTAAATACGTGAATATTAGTTATCTGAATATGTGGATGTTCTTTTATACGAATATGTGAACATTAGTTATTTAGATATAGATCTTATTTTGTATGGATATATGGATGTTAGTTATCTGGATAGGTGGGTCTTATTTTATATAGATATGTAGATGTTAGTTCTCGTATATTTGTGTTAGTTATAATATTATGTTTAATGTAATATCTATGTATCTTATAGGGATATGTATCTATTATTGACAGTAATATCCATACACAAAAACATCTAATCATAATAGTACTATCTATAGTTAAATATACAAGGGAAATAAATTATCCTAGCAATAGTATCCATGCATGCACATAAGTATCGAAATCGTGGCATCAGTTTCCATAGTTAAACATACACAAAAGTATACAATCGTAGCAGCGGTATCCATCTAAACTAGCAAAGCATCCAAACAACCTAAGAGCAATAACAACATCAATGTCAACTCATTGTCGGACTATATATTACAACATCATATCTGTACCTATACCAACTAAGCAATAAGGGGTATCGGGGCTTCGGGCGCTAATATAACCTACAACATAAAAAGTATATAGATAGCCTTACTCTCTAGCAATACGTCAGATGACATTAAGCTGCATAGCTTCTCCATTGTCATAGTATAGTTATCAACTCGCTCAGCTTCCATATACACAAATGCAACAGAAAATGTTAAGTTGTAGATGTAATACTCATTATTTTGAAAGATGATCTGATAGAAGATATAAGATTTTTTCAACTATACGAGGAAGTTGAGAAAAATCCTTCATTCTATTGAGGAAAATCCTTCTTCCTAATATGTATAAATAGAAGAGGAAACATGTTAATACATTTAAGCTTTTTTTCTTCTTTATAAATAGGAGAGGGAACATATTAATGTATTCAAGCTAAAACTACTTCAATAAATTTTTTTTAATAATTATTCTTATCTTCTATTCTTTCTATTAGCATCCGATATCTATTGAAACGGATGCAACAAATCAACTTCAGTAGGATGCGTCCAAAATAAGTCTTTAAGAATGTTGTCTTATCATTACTTCTATGTTAAATAATATATATGTTTTCAATAAACTTTTTCATCAGTTAGTTGTATTTGTGTTCTTGCAACTTTCTCCAACATCCTATACTTATGCAAAGCATTATGTATCGTTCTCATGGTGTTCATATTATTAGTATCTTTTTGCTTCAATGTCAACAATATTTGTCATATCGAAACCATATTTTTTTGTCATGTCAAAAATAATTTTTTTTCTCTTCATTTGATAATTTCTCAGCAAATGGATGCCCGTGAGTTATTTTATAAGAGGATGATTATGCAATCCACAGGCCACTCGAACCATCCATTCATCATTCTTTGATTTTAACACCAAAAAGTGAAAATGGATAATCACATTTTTCTAGATCCACACATTTGTCGTTGTCGCTCTTTAATATTGTTTGCTCCGTTCACAGCAAAATCATGTTTTGATCTCTTTATAACATTGACAAATTCAAGCATACTTCCAACTTCCGCAACACATCCAATTAATGCTACCTTATTTGTGAAGATCTAAAATGTTAAATCAATAAGTTTAGCATTTATTACAACATGAATAATATTAAGTATATAACTATCATATATACCTAGCATGGTGTAAATGACAAGGTGAAATCCTCTATCATAGATTGAGCATTTATATCGTTATTTCCTATTGACACCTAAAAGAAAAAGTGGGAGAAAATAATAAATATTATAGTTCCAGATGTTAAGACCTACAATACTTGAAATATCGATCCAAACATTATGTAACAACATACAAAATGTCATATTATGAACCATCAGAGGATGATAATATTTTAGGCTTTTTTGAATTGACCTAAAAGATACCATAATTTTAAGTTTTTTACAAATGCCCAAAAGATGATAGTCAAATGCCCAAAAGATGGTAATTTGTAAAAGTTACATATTTTGGGTTAATATAACTGATAAAAAAGATTACATCTTCTCGGTGGAATGGAATATATAACTCTAAAAATATTAAATCATTGTAACAAACATAAAAAACTATTTCTCACCTCCTCTTTGATCTTCACATTGCCTTATTTTATCATTTATTTTTTTCTGACATTTCATATCACCTCTAACGATTAAGATGAGAAAAAGAAGAAGAACGAAAAAAAAAAAGGAGGGGACGAGAAAGAGAAAGAAAAAGGGGTTGCATGAGCAAGAATACTTCAATAGAATTAAGTGATAAATTAAGGACACATATGTCTATTCACAAAGGGGTATATTAGAAATATTAAAAGTTCTTTGGGTTACAAATAACAAAAAGGAATTATAAATAATAATATCTTAATTTAAGCTATTAATAATTTATTTTCTCTTGGTTGATTTGTATCAATAAGTTCCTTTTTGGGGCTTTTATCATATGATATCTTCATTTCAGTTTTTTTATTTTATATCCTATTTTTTATCATAAGGTCACACGAATGCTTTTGCTCGATTGCTTTTGCCCTATCATCCTCCTTTCCCTCCACGAGGTTTTATTGTAACCGTCTCCATGTGGGCAAGCATGAAGAGAAGAGAGAAGAAAATGAGATATCATGTGTGATCATGGTGTGATAAAAGTGATGGGTGTTGAGTGATGACGAGAGACATTTAGGGTATTAAAGAAAATATGAGAACTAAATAAAGAAATCGTAGGGGCATGATTTGAAAAAAAAAAGTAAATAGAGAATCTTTTTAAGAGAAATTGTTCTTCCTCTTAATGAACTAGATTTAATTATCATTTAAATGGATGTATGATGTGTCTAGATTATAAAAATAAGTTAAATATATTTGATTAGAATATGTCATTAGTACTAGCATACTAAATACACTTAGAGGATTCAAAATCTCATTAAATTAATTTTTTGATAAATTCTAAAAAAATCTCAAGTTTTTTTTTCTAGTATAATGCCCCTTATTTTCTAAAAGATGAGATTATTCTTGGCTTATGTCCCTTGCCCTCGAGCATGCTCTCGTTCGCCCCATCGACCCTCACCCTTAAGTGCAACCTCACCCTTATTTATCATTGTCAATGCTAATGTTTGCCTATGCTGTTGTGCTCTCACCCTTGTGCATTGCCCTTGCTCTTAATCTCTATCATAGTTTACATCATTGCTATTGTTTCTGTCTTCACCACAGCATTAAATGCCTCTCATCGTGTCATCTTCAAAAAAAGCATCCTTAACCCTCTCCACCTCTTGGATTTCAAGATTCTCGTACCAAAGGAGAATACCATCGTCCACTTTCGCTCGCTATTTCTACACCTTGTCATTGCTCGATTGAGGGAGTAGTGCAACTTGGGAAGAAGGCACAAGCAACACTTGACATAATGAATCATACACGAAAGGAGAAACATAATAGACCATGTAGGGGAGGAGGGACGGAAAGCCCTATTATGGTCGCCTTCTTTCCTTTTGTCGATGTCGACGATATGATAGTAGGATGGATGAGGGCTTTTGGTAGTGTCACACCAATAGTGGATGAGGACGAGGGGTGGCGGCAACATCTTTTTTTTTTTAGAAAACAATGGACACTTGTAGAGAATAAAAGAAAAGAGCGCACTTTACGAGAAAAAAAAATAAAAACTTTAAATTTTTTTTAAAATTTATCCTTATTTTTAGAATATAAAATTTATATATCTAAATATATTGTTAAATTAGTTTTTAAATGTCTAAGGTTGAAGCTAATTTAAATCCAACATAGTCTTCTTCTCATGTCGATATTAAGTCAAACTTCTTTAGTCCAGTTCAAATCTTGCAAAACTGTTTGAGGTACTCTCGATAATATCTTTTCGATGCTTAAGTCAATAAACAAGTCAGATCCGTTAGATATATGTTCTGATTCTTAGTGTGTTAGGATGTATGTGCATAACCCCTTTTTATAGTTGGTTCCCAACGTTGTTACCTCAGAATAATATGCTGCTTGTGGGAACGTGGAGTGTCAGTATCGAGCATAATTATCGTTAGCCTATGTTGAGTGTGAGATAATGTAATGTTCTGACATGTGGTGTAGATTACATGGTGGGGGTGACTAGTTGGCTAGAAAGGGTAGAGTCATGGGGTGTTGGCGTGCCCATTGTATGAGGGTTGTTTGATGTTGGTGTAGCATCCAAATGAGGGTTGGGTTTCGGCCACATGACATTAAGGTAGTGCTGAGCTGCTGCCTTTGATGCGTCAGTTGCTCAACACTATGGTATCGGTTACGTGGATCTGACATATCAACCTCATAGTGCCAAAGTGTTGACCACATGGCATCGTCATGTTGGCCACGTAGTGTCTAGCTTTTAGCTACATAGTGCCGAGATGTTGGTCATACAGTAACGAGGAGTCAATTGCATTATTGCCATCTTCTTATTATGATGTATCGATTATTTGGCCTTGGTGTGTTGGTCACGTGGGTTTGACAGATCGATCATGTGGGTTTGACACATTGACCACGTGGTGTCAACGTGTCAGTTATATCGCCATAACACATAAATATATAACGATCAATTAATTCTAATAATATTATATTTCAAAATAATTCAAAATTAGAAAAAACATGTAGATTCTAAAAACACATAAAATAAACTTTGATAAGTGCAAATCAATCAAGTTTTGCTAAGGGTATATAGATTTGTTAGTCCATTTACATTTTTTGATTGGATTAGTCTGATTTTATTAACAATTAGAGTGTTAACCAAAACATGGATTACCACTTTTAGAAGATTTGATTTGATTAAATTAAAAAAAAATTATTTAAACCCCCGATATAGAAGCCTTGAGTCATCTTATTTGTATGTCGATCCACCATCACTCGCTCGCTTTAGTCCATCCACCATCAACCCATCAATTATCATCTTTTTTTTTTTTTCTCTTCCTGCAACTCTCGTTACTTGGTTCGACTCTCATTAATTTAAATTAGAGTTAGTTAGCCTATTACATACGATAATTATTTTATCTTTGCATCTTTCAAAGATAATTTTTTTTTAGAAGTAGAGTCTCTTGAGAGTAATTAAATTCTCTCAATAAATAAAAAAATATTATATTTGAATCTAATCGGAGTTCACGATAACTAAGGAACCAGATTAAAAAAAAATGATAAGATATCTAATGAAAGCGTATTTAGAATTAAGATCTCATTCAAAAATCGGATACTAGGTAAGGCCTACCCATTTTAATTATTTTTCTTTTTTACGGCCAATTTAGAATTTGAACCGGAGGCCTTTTCTGCGGCGAAACTGATTCGTTATTAGAGCTCTCTGGTAAGAGCCCCGATATGGGTTTGGGTCAGACCAGTCCGAACCGAACCAATGGACCGGTGTTTGAATATCGAACTCTTGCCGCTTCAGTCCGGCTCCAGAGCCGGTGTGTAACGGTCTTTAGTGGAACCTTCTGGATGTCGATGCCGCTATAAATATCTGAGCTTCGGATGCCTAACGGTCGGGAGAATGGAAGAGGAGGGAGGGGAACGATCAAGCTTTGCCGTAGGGTTGATAGGAAACCGAGCGAAGGAGGTAACTCCGATTCATCACTCGTCTTTCTATTGTTCGCTTCCATCGGTACGATAGAATCAAATCGTTCTATTGATTCTCTCTCCTCCCATTCAGATCATTTACCGTCGTTTACCTGATCCTGCTAATGTTCTATTCCGATCTTGCTCTGATCTGAAGCTTCCATTGAGTGTTTGAACGGAAGGATTGAATCCTGTTATTGGTTTAAGTTCGTTTCAGCTTTTTGTGTCTGCAACTTGTTTCTAGGGTTTTTTTTTTTGCGACTCCATGAAGCAGACGACAATATAAGTTCACCATCCGTTCTTTAGGATCCGATCTTTCTCCGTTTCCGCAGCTTGCATTGGCGCATTTGAAGATAAAAATCTAATCGTGTTTTCCGTTCTTTATTTCTTGGTAATATCTCACTAGGGCTCCTTCCTTGGGACGTACAGAAAACGGGTGAACGGACGAATTAAATCATTCTTTCTCTGCTTCGTGTTCAGATCTTTCTGCCTGATCTTTCTGATCTTCTAATCCAATCTTTCACTGGTTCAAAGCTTGTATTAGAGTATTTCAACGCAAGAGTCAAATCTTATTCCTAGCTTACGTTTCTCCAGGTATTGTGCCTTCAATCGTTTCTAGGGTTCTTATTTTTCTCGGAACACTGTAAAGTGGACAGAAAGTAAATGTAAGCCGGGCGTCCGTTCTTTGATCTCTTGGGGAATATTACCGCTCAGCCTTAGCTACTCCCCTAATCCCAAGCTCTGTGATACAGTTCTGATCAGACAGGCGTCGATCTTTAGTGTGATTGGCTAGGAAGAGGCGGAAAGCAAACACTTCACTAAGATATTAGAAATAGAGCTTGAAGCAACCATAGATTTCATATGTCCAACTCGCCATGCCTTTGTGTTTCCAAGGTCCAGACGCCTGTTTTCAGACATGAACGAAGTGAGTGAACAGTGAAGGAGCTTTGAAGCACAGGTTCGTATTAGTAATACAGAAAAAAAAAAAAAAGAGAGTGATAGCTCAGAGTGTAAGGAGTTCCAGGATCCATTATATAAACATATAAAATGATAACCAATACACAGAGAAAAAAAATCAACCCATTTCCCCGGGAGAAATGCTTCTCTCAAGGGAAAATTTGAAATGCTCCGAAGGATACCCACCAATTTCCATTGTCCTGCTATATACAAAGATTATAATATAGCAGAGCATTGGAAATTGGCTCAGGAAATATTGGATATGTTGCAAATGAGTGAGAATAGCAGTCGAAAAAAAGGATTCAGTCGTTTTGCTCCCTTGAACACAACCCAACAATTTCCATTGTCCTGCACTCCTGCTATGGACAAGGATTGTAATATAGCGGAAACATTGAAAATTGGCTCAGGAAATATTGGATATGTGTTAAATGAGTGAGAATAGCAGTAAAAAAAAGGGACTTGGTTGTTTTACTCCCTCGAAGACAACCCAACATGGATTCAGAAAATCATGAGCTGCCTTTCCCTGAACATCCAATTTCAACCCAACATTGAAAATTGGCTCAGGAAATATTGGATATGTGTTAAATGAGTGAGAATAGCAGTAAAAAAAAGGGACTTGGTTGTTTTACTCCCTCGAAGACAACCCAACATGGATTCAGAAAATCATGAGCTGCCTTTCCCCGAACATCCAATTGGATTTGGGAAGTTAGTGTGCTTAATCCCCATACATTTCTCCCCTCAAACAACCAGCACAATCAAAATAGTCTATGCATGAACTAGCTTGTCGGGAGTCTTTTTTGGGTCCGATCTATCTACTAATAGCTCCAGAACTTTCTCTGTTTCTGAAGCTTGCATTGAATTACTTGAACATAAGAATCCTGTTTTTTGTTGTCTTCATTTCAGGCTTTAATTCGTGGTCATGTTTTTCTAGGTTCTTTTATGTACATGGAGAAAAGATAATTATAATTTGAATGTGGTAATTTACTGTGCCTTTGACTCTTTATTTTGGAAAAATGTGAAGTGGATAAAAAGAAAACTATTCAGTTGAGAATCTCTTCTTTGAATGCTGGCTTGATAGGTTAGATTTTATTTTATATCATGGCTTTGTGTTTTTTCATGTCCATGTGGAGAATGAACAAGGTGGGCATCTAGTTCTAATTGATGTCCCATCAATGATTCGGTACATTGATTGATTCTAGGTTGTTTTTATTTTTAGTTTAATGACCTCATTCTGAATCAAGAAACAAGCAAAGAGACAGGTTTTGTTTTTGTATCCTCATTTTACTTCTCGCCATTGTTCTTTTGCAGCCTTCTTGTGGTTTTTAAGTGTGCATTTAGGAGTTCAAACGAATTGTATCTGAACATCTAGGTGATTTATTTGTTCTCTAGGTTTATTCTTTTTTTATGGTATACTGCAGAACAGAGAAAGATAGCCGTGATAGGTGATCTGTTCTTTGATTTTCTAGGGCTGATGAAATATTGGCTGTAATACTTTACGGTTTTGAAATTTTGGTCGGCACTCTTTTAGATTGTGGTGATTATTTTTTGATCAACTTCTGTTATATCATATTGGGATTGATAACGAGTGAAGAATGTTAGGTTTCTCTTATTTCCTTTGTCTGATTTTCTGGAATTAATGTTGTTATTCCTTGCACTAATATGAAATATAAGAAGTTGCAAAACTGACTGGATTATTGGTTTCCACTTTTATTTTTTTATATGATTATAATCACAATATTTCTATTATCAGCTATTGAAAATGGGATGTAATTATCAAATTATCCATTATGTGTCCTGGATGATGAAATTTTAGTTAGGTCATTTGCATTCTTGGTTTGATCTACTTTTCCATCATCATCATCATGCTTTGTCTAACATGAAAATTTGTTACACTATGAAACTTATTTGTAAAATTATAAGCATCTTCAGAGTTTTCTTGGACAACATATTATAATTGGTGAAGCTGCTTAATGGCAATTTGTTTTTAAATCATGGCTTGAATACCCAAAATAGTTTATTCTCTAAGTTTGTGTTGTGTCCATCTAGAAGGTATTGGCATCACATTTGAATAAAAAAGTTACTCTATTTGAGATAAGTGACATACAAAATAAGGCTAATTTTGTAACAAAAATATAGCTTAATTTTGTAATATTTCTTTTTTATAAATATTTGCATAAATAATGTTAATTATAGTTGTATATTTAGAATAATTATTTTGAAAAGCATGTGTTTGGCTTGTCAGGTGGAACATATTCATACTAATTGGTGTACTATTGGATTTGATAAAAATGATATCGAGCTTTCTATTGAATTTTATTTTCTCTTATGAAAAAATTATGGTTTTGAATTTTACGTCAAATTGTCTGAAATGGTATTTTTAGACAATTTCAGACAATCTGACATAAAATTCAAAATCATAATTTTTCACAAAAGAAAATAAAATTCAACATAAAGGCAAGCCTATATACATTGACCCTCCCCAGCCCCGCATTGGTGGGAGCCTCGTGCATCGGGTATATCCTTTTTTTATTGTTTGAAATGATATCCTATAAATCTAAAAATGATGACTACCTTTAAAGTTTAGTTTCTTCTTATATGAAGTCATGAACTGAATCTCAAGATCCTATTATAAACATGCCTGGTCGGAGGCTGCATAGTTCCTTCAATTCTTCATATTTTGTGCATTACATTACCATTTTGATAATCAGGTTGATCATGAAATGCCAATCTTCATGGCTTGCACAAAAGTATTTATCAGTTCTTTTAAATTATGTCATCAGTTTTAACTTTTCCATTGGGTTTTTCTTCAATGGCAGACAATAGGACATTCATTTGTATGGACAAATTTCTTCCAAGCTAGATTTCGAGCACATAGTAATCCTTATTGTTGATTTCCTATGTCATAATATGTTAGAACTTACCATCTATGTAGGTTGGTGTTGCAGCTTTTGACTTGAGATCAGCCTCATTACATCTTTCTCAATACATTGAAACTAGTCGTTCATACCAGAACACAAAGACATTGCTGCATTTCTATGATCCGATGGTTATAATTGTACCACCGACCAAACTGTCTGCAGATCATATGGTGGGAGTCTCAGAGCTGGTAGATAAATATTATGCATCCAACAAAAAGGTCATAATTACTTTTCAACTTCATCTCCAAGTATTTGTCATATGCTTAATGACCTTCAAATGTGCAGGTCACACTACCTCGTGGTTGCTTCGATGATACTAAGGTCATCTACACTTTGTTATTTTTCTTTGGTTTAGTTATTTAATACTTCTTACATGCTTCTCTCAAAGTATCATTTGCTGCTTTTCTCAAAGGGGGCTGTGCTTGTTAAAAGTTTGGCAGCTAAGGAGCTATCTGTCCTTGGTTTGGGTACTTTCCATAAGCAATACTATCTATGCCTGGCTGCTGCTGCTGCCACAATCAAGTGGTATGTCAGTGTCACTTATTTAATGGTTCCAAAATTTATGATATTGCTATCTTGTTATTCATGTGGCTAAATGCTACCTTTGAAGTTTGGAGTCCTGTTTACTCTCTTTAGGTTAGAGGTGCATAATGAAGCCGGCCTTTTTTTTTCCCTATCAAGCTCTTCATAATTTGACCTTGCACATGATTGGGATTTTTCTTTAAAAAGTATAATTTGATTTTTTTTTTATAATCCAAATGACCCTAATATGAGGTTTTACACATAAGTATCTGATTTACTAAAACTCTGTTGGGTGTTGCTACGGAAAATAGTAGTAAAATGATGGTGGTTGAATTGATCAAAGATAATGGTGTCTGAATAAAAGCTAAATGACAGTCAAGGATTCATGTGGGCAACCGAGTTAAAGATATCTTGTTTGTCTTAACACAGTTTCAACACCATAACTAATGGATACTTATTTCTGAACTTATGGTTTTACTACTTTCAATAATTTTTAGAGACATCAGATTGGCTTGAAGCAGAGGTTTTTTTTCTTGTATTCTTTTTTTCTGTTAAACATTTAATGGCATTGTTAAATTATATCTTTTAATGTCAAAAGTCATACTTGTATTAGATTCTATTGTTACATAATAAATTATGAAACCTAGTTAGTTGGACTTTTGAGTTTTTTTTTAGAGCATTAACTGACTTACCCAATGAAATTAACTAGGTTCTTTGCTCATTTGGTACCATGAATGGCATATAGATTTTGTTGCCATTCATAAAAATTCCCTAATTTTGATATTACAGGATTGAAGCAGAGAAAGGTGTAATTGTTATAAACCGCTCATTATTGGTATACCCTTGCATCCAACTTCACATGATAGTTACCTTTTATGATAGGAAGTTACTAGATGCTGTGATGACCTTTTTGTTTGTTGTCACATTATTGCATTCCTTTTATATGTGTTGTCACATGTTTAAATATTATTGCCATTCAATGAAAATAAGGATCCATCTTTTTGTACTTAATATTTACATTTGGCTCTACTTTTTACTATATAATCGGCTAAAGTAAATTGGAAAATGGACACAGGGAATATTACAATCATAATACTGATTTGCATATATAAAGAGCAAAAGTTTCCAATTTTCCATGGTCAACACAAAAATTAATTTTAATATAAATGTTACCAAAATCGTACATCTTGCAATTAGACCGGCAACAATGCTCGGTCACTTCAGTAGTGGTAGCATGAAAGACTTCGTAAGCTAAGTACACATGACAAATTGAAACTAAACATCAAAACGTTGGATAAGCTACACTTGCCTAATTTAAAGATGGTGAAGTCTTTGTGATTAGTATTGGTGTCGGTGATCCTTGCTTAGGTGGCCAATCGGGCAACTCTGTCCAAAATCCAATCCTTGCTAAAGCGTAATGACCTCACTTGGATGGTTGGAGGCACTTGAAGACATAGTTCCTGAGGTGGAGTTAGACTCTTGATCCCTCTTTGCCTGCACCAAAACAAAATCTATTTTTCTCTCCAAATGGAGGACTTAGAGGTGGCTTTCTTGTCCTTTGTCAGTCTACATGGAAAGATGAACAATAAACACTTTAGAGGCCTTGAAGGACCCTTTGTCCTTCGATGTTCTCAAGGCCTTCAAGAACTTGTATCCTACTAGTTTTGTTGAAACCTTTCATTCCCTTATGCATGCCTTTCTCCTTCACACCTTTTTGCTTCTGTTTTTGTTCTTTCCTTTTGTTTCTTTTTTGGTACTTGTTTCATACTTAAAATAAAATAAGCTTCACCTCTACTGTTTTTACCTAAAAAATTAGTATGTCATCTGCTATTATTTTTATCAAAGTTCTTGGTTTCTGTTTGACTGACTAAAGATCTCTCTCTCTCTCTCTCTCTCTCTCTCTCTCTCTCGCTCTCGCTCTCGCTCTCGCTCTCTCTCATGCCTTCCTTTCCATCTCGTGTTTCTTAGTCTTCGCTATTCCTTTTTTATTTATGTTACAATTTCAGTCTTCTGCACCCTTTGCATGAAATTTATTTGTTGGACTTGTCAAACATCTCGGGTAAATGGCACTTATTTTTTTATTTATGTGCTAGAATTGATAATTATTTCTGACAGCATACTTCTCAGGTTACCTTCAATGGTTCATTTGACCACATGAACATCGATGCTACTAGGTATCTTTTCTCAGTGATGCTTTGCTATATTTATGATAGATGTAGAGCTAGGAGCATGAACCAATTTTGCTTTGTGTATTGTCTCTTAAAATTTTATCTGAAATGATAAAGTGTTTAAGTCTGTCTGATTCATGCACCAATGTAAACAGTGTCCAAAATTTGGAAATTATTGACCCATTACATTCTGAATTATGGAGCACCAGCAACAAGAAGAGAAGCCTATTTCAAATGCTGAAAACAACGAAGACTGTAGGAGGGTATGCAATAATGCAACATCTTGGTGGTCATACAACATCTTTTTGTGCTAATATTATATCAAGCATAATCTTTTAGTAGTTGTAAGGTAGTTTTAACTTTTAACAATGATATTTTCAAGTAGATACATGAGAAATCAAGGTTCGTAATTTCGTATTGTACCAGTGTTTCAAGCTTTGCTCGGTATGGTATGATACAAGCATACCAAGCGATACGCTAGGGTGTACCACTCGATACGTATATATATATATGTATAATTATATATTAAAAAAAGGAGGCGTATGCTGCCTCGGCGATGTCGTCTCCTTTTCTTCTCCTCGTCACGTCAGACGAGGAGAAGATTATCTGCGGCATTCGGTGAAGGCGTCAAAAGTCACAGACGCCTCTGGACTTAGGCGAAGAACGCGGCGAAGGCTACAGGCGTCTCTGGCCTTCGGCGAAGAACGTGGCGAAAGCCGCAAGCGTTTCCGGCCGTTGGCGAAGAACGCGGTGAAGAAGAAGTCGAGCCGTCGCCACTTCGGTACCTTCTAGATCTGGATCGTGGAGGGAGGGCGGCACCGGATCGGAAAGCGTCGAGGTTCTCCTGATTCTCCCTCTTCTCCCCCAACGCTTCTTCTTCCCTCGTTGCAACCAGGCTGATAGTGCATAGTAGCGGGCGGTCTATGTACCACCCACTACGGGCGATATTATTCGAAATTAAAATCCTCGTGAGAAATCATTATTTAATTTTATATCTTAATATTGTTTGTTCTTGATTTAACAATTTGGATTGACCGTCAGGTACTTGGATAATGTTTGGTTTGTGGGTCATATTTTCATAGAAATTTTAGTCTGGCATTAGTTCTCGATTTATATACTAGCTTTTAAGATTTTCTTCCAGAAGCTGTAAAAAAGAATAATAAGGCTAATCCAAATAACCATTATCTTTAAAGGAACCATTATCCAAGTAACAATACATGATATCTTACCTAAAACTCTTTTATATATTTTTTGTTTTTGTACAAATCTTATTGATTTTATATTGATTTGGTATCCAATACTATTACCAAATCTAAATTTTAAACCATGTCCTGATCTCATTCCATTTGTTGTTGGATATACCAAGTCATTTTGGTCAGCACATCAAATGTGGACTATTATCTTCTAGGTACTCTTTCTAGTTGCAAATTTGATTTTGATAATTATAATATTTGATGGCAATGGCGTTTAAGATTTTGGTACCAATAACCAACATTTGATGTGTGGTTATAGAATAAGATGATACACAAGTTGCTTGACTGCTACAATATTTTTAAGCAAAGCATGGGATTTTTAAGAATGGATTTTATTTATCTATTGTTATGATCATTGCTTTCATTTGTTAATTAGAAAGAGTAGAGTTTTTTTTTCCTTTGCTTGATAAATAGACCTTCATTTTCTTCAATACATTTTCAAATATAACCTAAACAATTATTTATTTTTCACTCCATGTGTACGTATAGGCCAACTAAAATTGTTTTGCATACACGATGACCATCTATATCAGTCATTTAGATTTTAGTCTATTATATATTTAAATATGGAGGACAAGGATTGCCTAATTGTTTGCTGTCTGTCGGCACAAGCAAAGTCATGCAAAACCATGCTCCATCATGTGGAGTTATGCTAGTTGTGTTGAGATATGTTTATGCACTAATTTTGGGGCGTGTTGTAGACAATGCATTTGTAGTGCTGAAAAAAGGTATTAACAATTTGGCATGTCCCACTGCCACAAAAAATATTAGTTCCTACTGAATGTTTTGGTGAGTTTAAACTAGTTGAAATTCTCGTAGATCACCCGTCAACATTGTTGTAAACTTGTAATTGTAATTTTGAGGGTTTCGATCAAAGTGATAGTTAAAGCTCTAACTGCTCTTTTCCTTTCTAGTACTCTCTAAGCTAGGGTTTTGACATATCTCCTTTCTGTCCTTCAATTTCTCTGGCCATCAATTGGCTGCCCAAATGTAGATGACCATCTATGTTCCTTTACCTGGCCCTCATTGCTCCAGCTATTGGAAGGCTTCATTTTTATGTCATTATATTTTCTCACTTATCAGTGATCTATTTTTTGAACTTTGACTAGATATATGACTTTCCCTGTCAAGCACTTATTACACCATCAGTTATTGATGGTCTGAGACTTGTTGGATGGTATTTGGCATATGGTATTATTTTTTATTCTTTCCCTATTTTCTTAGAGCTGATGGACTTTTCTCACTTATCAGTGATCTATTTTTTGAACTTTGACTAGATATATGACTTTCCCTGTCAAGCACTTATTACACCATCAGTTATTGATGGTCCGAGACTTGTTGGATAGTATTTGGCATATGGTATTATTTTTTATTCTTTCCCTATTTTCTTAGAGCTGATGGACTTTTCTCACTTATCAGTGATCTATTTTTTGAACTTTGACTAGATATATGACTTTCCCTGTCAAGCACTTATTACACCATCAGTTATTGATGGTCCGAGACTTGTTGGATAGTATTTGGCATATGGTATTATTTTTTATTCTTTCCTTATTTTCTTAGAGCTGATGGACTGAATGATTCTTTTTCTGACTTTTCTCCTAGTTGTACCATCAACAAATTGGCATTCATTAATATGATTTTGTATGATATTTTATTGTTTTGGCCTAGGGCTAGCACAGTACCAACTTGTTTATGTTGTCTGTATCGTACCACTTTTATATACAGGCACCAAATAATGCTTCTTCCAGCCCAACTTCTTCGAGTCATTTTCTTTTTAATTTTCAAGGTCTAAAGATTGATGAATAGCTTCAGCTACTGTTGGGTAAAAGTTGTATGACTCTTCTTTTTTTCTCTGTTTTCCTATTTATACCTTTGACAAATCAGCATGCATCAAGATTATACAATTTGATATTCTATTGTACTGAGCTAAGGCAGTTGAACACTATTGACACCAAGATAAAAATTCCTTTATTATTCATGATTTTTTGTCTGTGGAACCTCTTGTTCCACAAATAAAAATTCTTTTTTTTTTGGGTAAAAGTTGTATGACTCTTTTTTTTTTTTTTTTTCTCTGTTTTCCTATTTGTACCTTTGACAAATCAGCATGCATCAAGATTATACAATTTGATATTCCACAGATAAAAATTCTTTTTTTTTTTGGGTAAAAGTTGTATGACTCTTCTTTTTTTTTTTTCTCTGTTTTCCTATTTGTACCTTTGACAAATCAGCATGCATCAAGATTATACAATTTGATATTCTATTGTACTAAGCAGTGAGCACTATTGACACCAAGATAAAAATTCCTTTGTTATTCATGATTGTTTTGTATGTGGAACCTCTTGTTCCTGTAGACAACTATTTTTTATGGAATATGTAGATATAATGGTTATTTTAGCCCAGCTTTTAGCATCACTTTCTGCTCCAAGGTCTACAGATGATGGATAGTTAAGACAAATCTACACAGTAGTAACTTGTAAAAGTAATGCTTAGGAAGAGGAGTGGAAGTATGCTTATAAGTTGGATGAATGCTATTTGGTTATAAGGTGGCATGATAACCAAGCATTGGTCTTCTCTTGATTATACTGTCTATTATTCCAAGTATGCAGAAAAAAAAAAGAAATAGACATTTACATGTGCTTTTCCAGTGATTTATTTCATTTACAATGTAATCAACCCAGTGACACTTTCCCTCTTCTTGCTTTGCTTATTACAATACAGATAATCTGTTATATTCCAGGGCTAGATTACTTCGCGCAAACTTGTTGCAACCTCTAAAAGATATTGAAACTATCAATGCTCGATTAGATTGCTTGGTAAGTATATTTTATTTTATTCATATTGTATTATGTTATTTTCCCGAAGCTAATATGAAATCTTTTAATTTTGTATTCATAACAAAGAATTTTATATTTTGTGGCTACATATATTTCAGTTTATTTTTCATTTTGTATTAACCCCTCTATATTTCTTCTGGTGTTGTGCTAATTATCTTTCAGTTTACATTCATTAAATGCCTTTTAGTGATGTCTTAGTTTGAAGCTCAGAACATGATAGTCATTAAGAATCTGAATCCTGTGTTGAGATATTTACTGTCATAGTACTTATATTCAAACCAAGGTTTTAAATTATCAGACCGCCACCAATTTCGGTAACATATTAGACCTTCACAGTTCCTGTATACCAAGCTATATTATCCAAAATCATTGACTAAAACAATAAAAAAATATAAAATGGGTAGTATATGTATGATATCGAGGTGTCTGTTTTAATCATTATTACTTGGTCAGTTGGTTGTACCAATAAATACTGGTGTGTATGTACTGTTTTGACTTATATTTTATTCAGGTTATGACAGGATGTGTCAAACTATCAATGTTCTTATTTGTGATGTTTGTTGACATTTGAATATCCTCTTAAATAAATGTAGGAAAAAAGGTGCATTGTTTTATCCAATGTTGTTATCATTTCACATATGCCTTGTTCTGTACGAAACACAATTTTTATCATTTCTTATTATTTTTAATTGTAAAATACAGTTATTGGTCACTTATTGTTCAAATTGTAAAATACGAAAACAACACCTTTAAATATTTAAAGGTAAGGCTGCGTGCACATTGACTCTCCCCGGACCCCACATTGGCGGGAGCCTTGTGTACTGGGTATGCCCGGTCACTTATTGTTCAAATTCCCTTCAAGTTAAGTGTATTTTTTCAGGATGAGTTAATGAGCAATGAGGAGTTATTTTTTGGTCTGTCACAGAGTCTTCGCAAATTTCCAAAAGAAACTGGTAAGTTTGTATATTTTATTAAACAAGATTTCACATGTTGGTTATTTGTCAAATGATTACCATCAGCTGTTTAACATTCTCCTAGATAAAGTTCTCTGTCGTTTCTGCTTTAAACCTAAGAAGGTCACAGAGGAAGTTTTGAGGCCTGCAAATGGTAGGAAGATTCAGATACTGATATCAGACATCATAGTTCTCAAAACTGCTTTGGATGCACTCCCTTTCCTTTCTAAGGTATACAGATAAATTTAATTTGAGAGTATGATCATTGAGCTATGTGAAAGAAAATTGCAAAACTCATTGTCAGCTTTAGCAGTTTTAATCATTTTATTGTTCTGCATATGGTACATTTCTTTTGCATTTTAATAGCTGATTACATTCTCTGAAACCACTGCCTACTGTGTGCTTTGAGAACCATTTCTATCACCTGTTCACCACAACCACAAACCACTGACCGTGTACCTCTGTGATTATATTTGACTAAACATACCCAATATTGTTTATAGGTGCTTAAAGATGCGAAAAGTTTGCTTCTTCATAATATTTACAGGACTGTTTGTGAAAATAAAAATTATGAAGGAATGAGAAAGAGGTTTGTTCTTCTAACATTTTCTGTATTTTGTTCGTTTTCAGCATTCAAGTTCGTCTTTGCATTTTTTTTTTAGGGATATTAACTAGGCCTATTTGACTCAAAGGTAAGCGAAATACTAACTGTTTCATGCATCTGAATCAAGGAGAGTTTTACAAGATCTTACCTTGAGTAGCTATTACTTTAATTAATAAAGATATCTTCTCTCTATTATGTTCATCACATATCTCTTGAGTGTTAAATTGAAGTCAATGTAGTGATTATTATGTTAGATTATGTCAGATTTATGTCTTACCAATCACAGGAGGTTGGTGCATGCTGGACTTTATTAACTTAATCACATAAGTCATTAGATTTTGGTAAGTGTATTCATGTTGACCTTAAGCCAATACAATGTGAACCCAATATATCTTGCTCCAATTGTCACTTCTATTTCCGACTTCCAAAAAAAGCAAAGATTTTTACATGGTTAGCTCTTAAAGATAGGGCCCACTTGGGATAAATTATAGCAAGGAAGAGATGGGGGAGGAGAATATTATGTCTTTGGTCATCATTCCGTGACTCAGTTGGTTACATTCTCTTAAATTGACCCTTTCTCAATCAAGATTAGAGAATAAGACGTAAGTGAGCAATTTTTGCTACTTTTCAATTAGTTTTGCTGCAACTTCACCTAATTTTTAGATAAAAAATTAAACCTTGTTCAGATAATTTATTTGGTATTAATTTTGTTTTGCTACACTTAAGCTATTGATTGTGTTTTCTGTAGTAAGTTTCTCCTCTTATTTTAATACACACACATATATGAAACCTAATCCGTTTGATCTTTTCACCCAATAACTTGGATATGATGGTGCTACAAGTTCTGAATTACAATTTCAATATGTCTCGGGCGGTACATACCGGTCCGAGAGCCTCTCGACACGCGGACCGCCTGCTATCGAGCAATATCAAATTTTTGGCCCCGTATTGAGCGATACGGGGCTGTACCCGGGCAATAACGATCGAAATTTCGATCGTTACCAACCTGTACTATGTTGTAACGGTCGAAACCGGCAGTTGTCGATTTATATTTATTTTCTAACGATCAATTTGACTGTTGGAGGCATCTTAAAGGGTTTCTAAACTGTTTTGCTCCCCCCTTTTTCAATTCATTTTGTTATTGCCTTGATGCTGTCGACTGTGAATCGACACGACTCATTTCCGTTCGGAAGGCCCGAGGTTGTCCTGACAGCCCTCGTGGCAATTAGGTGAGGTGGTTGGAGTTGGTGAAGGTTCGATCGAAGCGATCTCGAGGTGGTGGTTGAACACATGAGGTTGCTTCTGAGTCGGACCGAGGTGGGCCCCGACCTCCTCGGGGTTCTAGGGGGTGAGCCGAGGCGTGCCTTAACTTCATCGGGACCCTACATAAGAGGTCAGTGTCGAGGGGGATTTCCCGATCCGACACCTTCGATAGTAAAGTTAATCTTTGTGGAGTGGGAACAATAAAGGTTTTCGAGTTTGGCGCCTTGTTCAGGCCTTGGGTTCAGCTTTTATACTTGGGCAGCCGACGAAGGAAGACCGATGGTTGGTGAAGACTAGCTCGTACGTCCTCTTGTGGCTCATTTATGTGGACGGTTGATCGATACAATTCCCTATGGCACATCGTCAGTGAAGGACACCTGCAGGGGCGCCGCTTGCCAGTCCCGACGGTTGCCCGAAATAGGTGGACGATAATCGTCTGTGGAAGCTGACTAGGGAGAGGTCAGACAAGCTTTGTTGCCTGGGGGTTATTGCTCCTGGCGGTTGGTCTATACCGCCTTTCCCTGAGTCGTAGTCTACCGAGGGTAGTAGGTCATTGCCCTGTCGTTTGCTGTTGGGAAAGCGCGATGCAGGAATTTCCCTGCCTATGTCAACGTCTTGGTGGCAGCTAGTTGGCAGGTCACAACTAATGTCAGTATATTCCCTATCATTCGTCCCCCCCAGAAGGCGTGTTTTGAGACTTTGACAAGGGGGCTCGAGGCACGTCATTTGGCCTTTTTATTCATTCAGGGTCTTCGATTTTCACGTTTCGGGTGAGGATGTTTTGAAGCGGGTTGGGTTTCCCAACTCGCACGCCTCGAGCGTGTTATGCTCGACGCCCCGTTGTGGTGCGGGTCGGATTTTCGCCGTGGCGAGTCTTGGATTGATCCCCATAGCTAGGCTTGTGGCTTCGCCGTAGCAAGTCTTCAATCGATCGCCATGGCAGGATTTATGGCTCCGTCATAGTGGGTCTTCTATTAATTGCTGTGGCAGGCTTCCGTCGTAGTGGGTCTTCGATCGACCGACATAACGAGGCTTGTGGCTTCGCCGTAGCGGGTCTTCGATCGCCGTGGTAGGATTTATGGCTCCACCATAGCAGCTTATGTCGTAGCGGGTCTTCGATCAACCACCGTGGTAGGATTTATGGCTCCTTTATAGCGGGTCTTTGATTTACCGCTATGACAGGATTTATGGCTTAGTCGTAGGCGCTTCTGTCGTAGCGGGTCTTTTATCGACTACCATGGCAGGATTTGTGGCTCCGTCGTAGCGGGCTTCTGTCGTAGCGAGTCTTCGATTGATCGCCTTGGTGGGGATTTATGGCTTCCATCGTAGCGGGTCTTCAATCGATTGTTGTGGCAAGATTTATGACTCCGTTGTAACGGGCTTCCGCCGAGCGACTTTTGCCATAGTAGGTCTTCGATTGACTACCATGGTTGGATTTATGGCTCCACTATAGCGGGTCTTCAATTAACTGTCATGGCGGGATTCGTGGCTCCGCCGTAGTGGGCTAGAACATATGCATTCTCATTACCATATCCCGGCGGAGTACACAGTGTCCGTTCCCGAGCTCGGGTAGCGTCCCTTCCATTTGGCCCCTAGGGGTTTTTTTGCCTATCACGTGATGCTCTGGAGGCGGGGTTGCACCTTCCTTTTCACCTCGTTACTGTTAATAAGGCGTATTTTGGGCCTAAGACACGTCACAATTGATGTCATACGCCAAGTCAGAATTTGTACCGAAACGCTGTTCAACATGTCCCGTCCCGAGAGCTCGGGCCGGTGTCGTCTGACGTCGCTCCGCACGTCTCGAGACGGCGACCAGTTAGAAGTGTCGTCCCATCCCTCGAGGATCAGCGGCCACGTCGAACTAGCGTGCAACCGACCCTCGTACAATAGTATAAAAGCCCCTGGCCGGCATCCGGCTTGGGAGAGGACAAAAATACAATTGAACCCATAACTGACTTGCTCGTCGGAGGGGCTAAAGTCGGGAACCACCCGACGAAGGCTATTTTTGTAGGCAAGAGGCCACTCTCGAGCCACGAGCGCCTCGACCTGGGAATCGTCGTCTAGTGAACGAAGGCTAGCTGCCAACCAGCCCGGGAACGGAGAGACGATGCTCGACGCTCGGATCGAGAAACGCTGATCAACACCCTGTTACGAGGGCCCGGCCTACCTCGGCGTCCAGCTCAGCCGACAGAGAACTCCTGACATCGACCCGTGGACCAGGCCGTGCTGACTCACCAGCCACGGCACATTTGTTCACCAAAACTTTTGGCACTAGAGGAAGGGCCACGTCGCAGGAGCATCTCGCAGGAGCTCTCCCCGAGGGAGAACCACCGACCAGTCTCCCCTCCATCGAGCCCGGAAATCAGTCCCTCCCCACCCTCAGAGACGGGGGGATCCCGGCCTCCCGACCTTCAACGACCCAGGTTTGTCGCCCCCCAGACTTACCATAGGACCCTCGGTCGTGACACCCGAGGCGTTCCTTAACCTGACCAAGCAAGTGCAAGCTATGGCGGGCATGATGCAGACGCTCGTTCCGCTCATTCCTCAGATCGTGCAGCTAGCGGCTCCCCCGACCGACCCGACCCGACCCGGCAGAGGCCGAGGGGGTAGCAGGTTGGGACGGGAGAAGCCCGAGAGCAAACGGCGGACCTGAGAGGTCCGCCCGAGCAGAACATACCCGCACCCTACCGAATCACACCACCCCACTTTGAGCCTGACACCATATCGTCTGACTTCGCGGATGACTCGCTTAGGACCCAGCTATCCCGGGTCAACCAACGCTTGGACGAGTTCCAGTGCGAGTTTCGAAAATCGCGGAGCGAGTCTAGCGAAGGCGGCTCAGGCGGATCCCCTTTTACTCAGGAAGTAGAGGACAAGCCGGTACCCCTCAATTTCAGGCTATCGGCATTAGAGACATACGACGGCGACTCCGACCCCGAGGAGCATGTCTTCGCATTTCGGACTCAGATGGCCCTCTATGGCACCTCCAATGCATTGATGTGCCGGGCATTTCCGACCACCCTCAGGGGACCGGCACGAGCGTGGTTCAGCTGGCTGCGCCAGTCCTAAGTCTTGTCCTTCGACTAGCTCGCTAGGGAATTCGAGCAGAACTTCCTCGCCAGCGTGCGACCTAGGCCTTCCATGGTCACCCTGCTCGCGTTATCTCAGCGCGAAGATGAGTCGCTCTCCCAGTTCGTGGCACGTTTCGCCACTAAAATCCAGGGATTTTCGGACGCTCACCCTTCTTTAATCATGCAGGCATTTCTGATGGGCTTGAAGCCTTCGAGGTTCTTTTGGTCGTTGATTGAGAAGCTGCCAGTAACTGTCTCTGAAATGCTCTAGTGCGCCAACTAGTACATCGCCGCTGAAGCGCTGGTGGCGGAGAAGCGCATGGATGGCAAGAGGCCAAGGGCAGAACAATCCCGGGGAATGACCTCCGCAGCCCCGACGCAACCCCGCCGAAGGCCCGATCGACAAGAGCTACTGCTCCCGAGGCCCTCGCCTCTCCCCCTGAACACGTCTCGTATCGAGATCTTTCTCCACGTCAAGGAGAAGGGTCTCTTGCGACAACCTTATCCCATGAGAACCACTCACAAAGATCGGTCCAAATATTGCAGGTTCCACCGGGACTATGACCATGACACGGAGGACTGCCGCGAACAATATACTCTCCCAAAATACTATGACCACTTTCCTGACATCTGTGGATGCTTGACCATATCGACCTTACGGAGAACAATATAAAGTGGTAAAACACCTTTTATGATTTCTGGTATACTCTCCCAAAATCTAAAGGAAAGAATGGTCTTTTCTATCTTCTTTTCATCGCTCAATTTCGAATATCTGGAATTAGACCACTCTTGTGAGGTGACCATTGCCTTTAAGTCATGCCTTTTTTGTGTAATGACTTTAATGGAATAAAATTGGTAGTAAACCGGGTAATTCCAGGTCGGAGTATCTCACCGTTTACATACTTTTGCATTAAAGTGTGGACCCAATGATGATTATATATAAACTTTGTAATTAATTGTGCTCGAGCTACACAATTCTTGACCGCGTTTAGCTCACCAATATCCTTCAGCATTAGATCTATGCAATGAGCTGCACATTGAGTCCAAAACAAAGTTATTCTTTTTTCCATCAATTGCAAACCAGCCTTCTTGAAATTCGCTCCATTGTCGGTTATTATTTGGACAACATACCGTGGTCCGAACTCCTCTACTATAATGTCCATCAAGCTCTCAATGTAGTTTGCATCTTGGATCTTTTCAGAAGCATTAATGGACTTATAAAACACCACTCTTCTGTTGCAATAAACAAGAAAGTTGATGATACTCATTTTTGTTGGTCTTGTCCAAACACATCAGTGTCACCTCATATTCGTCCCATTGCCTCTTGCAGGATTTAGTCTAAGTACACACCGTAAATCTCCCTCGGTGTTGGAGGTTAGATCCAATGCTATGATAATATGGACTTTGGGCTGTGTTGGTTGGAAGTTGAACAATTTTGAGATTGCCTTCCCAATATCTCATTTTTTTTCTTTTGTGTATGCATCGTCAATCCGTGTCTGTTTCGTTGTTTGTGGGGGATAGGTTTGCGGATTAATATCAACAATATCTGGTGCGGACCTCCGGTCAAGACCTATCATAAAACCACGAAGTCCACCATACCTCATACTACTAGTTCGACCTAACTGAGAAGGAGCAGTTGGATGTCTCATGCTGGTCGATCTTTGGATTCCACTACCACTGCCATGCTCCAATTGTGAGTTAGGTCGTCGATGCCTCATTGCTTTATCGATCGTATACTGATGCTCCAATGATGCACGAATCCCAACTATGAGATCCGAGTCGACTTGATCGCCGCAACCCTCATATTGGTCAACTTGATCCGGGTCGACTTGATCGCTCCAATTATGACTATACTGATCATAAACTGGTTCCTGCGTAGCCCTATAATATTCTTTCTCAATTCTTGCCTTCTTTTTTAATGTATCTTCCTTTGTTTGTTGTAGCTTGCTTTGAAATAATTCACGGACCTCTTTCGGAACCTTCTTGCATTTTGCAACATCATGATACCTATCAGCCAAATGCATTTTCACTCGAGTTATTCCTCCACCCTTGCCAATGTAGTCACAATAAATACATTGCCAATGATGATTGTTCCCATCTATCTTTCAGGCATGAACCCATGAATCATCATGTGGTTGTTCTTTTGGTGTCATGATCCTACCAAATTTAAATCAAATAAGCTATAAAGTATAAACATATTGAATCGACCAAATATCGATTCAAAATCACTAATCGCAACATTAAATAATTTTATTAAAACATAATTAATCTCATTTTATAATCATAAATATGTTACATATATAAAAGAAGCATTAAATATATAATTTTGATCCAATATGATTCAAATTATGATAAAATCATCATTAGATACATTAATTAATGATTAACATAGTTAATTACCTACTAATTACTTCTCTTTTAACACTATAAACATGGCAAACACCCTAATAGGTATTAAACATATTGAATTGACATAAAATCGAACAAATTTAGATTAAATCATCATTAAAATGACTAATTACAGAATAACTTTAATAAAACTTAATTAAACTTATTATAAATATTTTTTAATATTTAATATACCTGAAATATAAATATTTGACTTATTAAGTATGTAATTTCGAATTAATCAATATTAAAAATACTAATCATAATATTAAAGATCTTAATTACTGAGAATAAATACCTCTTGATTATAAAATTCTTCCTCTTAATCTTTCCAAATTAGTCTTGATTCAATTCGCAAATCGTTATTTTGTAAAGTTTAGGAGAGCACAAATATGAGATTTAGAGAGTATGAGAATGAAATGGAGTGAAATAAGGGAGAAGGGTTTAAAAACCTATGAGAAAGGGCTCTAATGGTTAATTTGACTATTGGAGCACTATTACCGAGCGGTAACGGTCAAAATCGATTGTTACTGTTCGATACACGATACGGGGCACTTTTAAATGCTTCGCTCGGTAGCAAGCGGTCCGCGTACCAGTATGCTGTCGGACCGGTACTTACCACTCATATCGGACAGTATCATTCGAAACTGTATACTTTGCCAAAATCCCCACAAGTGCCCACATGACACAACTTTCATTTGCAAGCCTAAAACGACCACCAAAGCCAACCAAAATGAGGCTGCCAAGCCTATAGCCAGCCCTCTACATGCTATGTATAGTATAAACATAACCGAAAGCCACAAACATGTATGAGCATTACATCAAACACCTCGTTTACAACTTTGTTTGTGGCATAACGTGCAAAGGCAAATTTGAGAGTCCAGAGACATGATAACGATGTGGACAGTAATGCCTCGATTGATAATGGCGGTGATGCCGATGGTCCCGTCTATATAATTTGAGGGTGGTGCATAGTGGTATTTTGCATATGCCGCCCAAGATTCAAATCATGGAGATCGAAGAGGTACTGGTCAAGTTTATACATGAAAGAGGAGGAGAAGGCAGTAGATGAGGTTCAAGTTGTAATAGTATGAGTCATTACCCACATATAAATAGCATCTTCTGAGTACTTTACTCTGGAGTCTTGACCAATGTGGTTTTGTTGTAATAGACATAATATTGGAGGAACAATGGCTTGTGGTGTGTAATTCCCTTGGGAACATTATTATGCATAATGGTAAATATTTATCTTGCAAGCACAAATGTTATGGATGGTGGCAGTTTCATGGTGGGTTGGCCATAGAAATTCAATCTCACTTGTAGGTAATCCTGCTGATCCATGAAGATTTGTGAGTGACTTTATGTGGACCCAAAGAAGATGGATATTTTATCTTGCATGCATAAGCATCATGGATGGTGTCAACGGCCTGGTGGCAGGCCTATAGACTATAGACTACAGAATATTGGTGATCCATGCAGATTTCTGGTCACTTTATGTAGACCCAAAGAGGCTGTTAGATATTTATTTGATTAGAGAAAATAGTGATACCCTAAAGAAAGCCCTGCTTCGAAATTTGGCCAATGATTTAGAGTTACCACCAACTTCCAAAGAGCACTCTCTGGGTACTTTTTGGGGATAGACCCACATGTTTCAAAGCTTGAGTTGTGACGGTATAAACAATGATTGTATATATCTGTTATTAGAGAAGCCTTCTATTGTCTTTTGTTAGGTAATTTGTTTAAGTATAAAGCTCAATGCCCTGACTTACAAGGCTAATCAACAATAACAATTTAGTAGCACCTTTTGAGTTATGTATGCAATGTTCATATATTTGCATTTCGTTGATTAACATGTCTCAACAAACTACTATCATGATTTATTGTTAAATAGTTCAAAAAATTCTCATAGTGCTTGAACCTATGTTCGCCTAATATTTTTCTTTCAGAATTGGGGATGTCATTGATGAGGATGTAGCACATGCGAGGGCTCCTTTTATTGCTTGCACACAACAATGTTTTGCTATTAAATCTGGAATTGATGGACTTCTAGATGTTGCACGACGCTCTTTTTGTGATACTAGTGAAGGTTATTCATCATCTATTCTTTCTGTTAACTTGTGTAGCTCAAATTCTCATATGGAATGTAAACACAGCTATTCATAATCTTGCAAACAAATATCGGGAGAAATTTAAGCTACCAAATTTGAAGATCCCTTATAACAATAGGCAAGGATTTTACTTTAGTATTCCACAAAAGGACATCAGCGGAAAGCTTCCTGACAAATTTATTCAGGTTTGTGTAAAATCTGTTTATATATATATATATATATATATATATATATATATATATATATATATATATATATATATATGTATGTATGTATATATACACTGATGTTTCTTAAACTCTAACATTAGGTCATGAAACATGGAAAAAACATACACTGCTCCAGTTTTGAACTTGCTTCTGTAAGTATAACTTTTTCATGCCTTTTCTCTTATATTCAACAATATTTGTGTTTTAATGAGCAATTTTATTATCACTTTGGTTGATGCCTTAATAGTACCTAGTAGAAGGGAATGGTAGCTAAATTAAGGTAACCTTTTATGCCTCTAGGTTTCAGATGTTGTGATCTTTCAGATGCATGATAACCAATAACTTGTCTCTTTGCTAGTAATCCTTTGTTTTCTTTTGCTACTAATTCATTAAATAAATGCAGTGCAGGGGTTGGTCAGTAATGTCTGTCTGTAACAGACTTCTGAAAGATTAAAAAATAAAAATAAAACAGACTTATGAAGGGTTCACAACACAATCATCTTTATGAATGTTTATACCTTAGAAGAGCCATTGTCTTAGTCTGTTTTAGGATGCTGCTTTAGGGTATCGTCGATTGTTTTGGAGCATGTCTTTTGTTGTTTATAGAGGTAGTATTTAGATGGTTTTTTAGTAGTACATTATGGTTTTGGATGTTGGCAGGATATGCAATTTTAGTTACTAAATGAAGACATTGCAACTCTAAAATGGCAAATCCTGATCCAACATCGGCCTAACATACCTTGGTGAAAGTTGAGTTAGGTTGAGGGCTTCGAGGAAGGTCTCCCAACTTTGGCTTTTGTCACTTAGCATCGGCTGAGGCATACCATTTCACACAGGAATCTGGTTTGTGGAGCAGGGCCTTTAAAAGTGGCATGTAAGCATAGGAATACCAACACAAAATATGTTGGTATGTATTCTAGCGTTTAAAAGTGGCATATGAGCTCAGGAATGCCAACACATAGTATGCTGGTATGTACTGTGGTTAAGGGTGTTTAAACGGAACTAGTTCATCAATAGTTTAGTTTTGAAGGCTATATAAATGGTTCTGGTTCGGGGTACTCTTCTTCGGTTTGGTTTAAACCAATTAATCAAATTGTTCACCGTCGATTAATCAAATCGATTCAAACCGATTAATTAAATCGACCCAATTTCAATGCCACAATTTCACAAATGACGTAGGTCAAATTTCATAAATCTTGTCGTGTCGTCCCAATTGGACCAATTAAACGAAACTTATTCATTTGAAATATATATATTTTTAAATTATTTAAAATTATAAATCGATTAACTGGTTAACCGAGTAGGATTAACTGGTTTGGTTATCAGACCTACCTTACTTTAATCAAACCAAACCGGAAATTGGTTTGGTTGGAACGAGTTAGAACACCCTAACTATGGTACCAAGAAGGATGATGAGAAGGAGAAAGAGACAAAAGAGTACTCAGGCCAGTGGCAGCAGGCATTAAATGAAGTGAGCATTAGGTGGGCCAGTGGTATCTAGGTTCACACTTAAATCGAAAAATACCAGTACCGGTCCGATGAAATAGGGAACTTTTTTGGACCTAAATCGGGTTTATTCATTAGTTATTTATCTCTAAAGAAAATATGTTCTATTAGGTTTAGGGTTGAACTCCATTATTTAAAAGATACATCTCATGGGCATTGTCATATATTCCTATTAAATGTTGCCACTCTTGTAACAATAGGCTAGGGAGGAGAAATTGATACAAAAAGAGGGAGGGAGAGCGAGAAAGAGAAGGCAAATTGTTGACATATATATATATATATATATATATATATATATATATATATTTTCTAATTGAAGATTTTCTGTAGGCATTCTAATTTTTCTTATGTTTTTCATTTATGCCAATACAATACTAAGAGATGATAATTTCTTCTACTATATTGTGGCACATATTGTGATGTTGAAGGGCCAAAGACCTTTGTCCTTATATAATACCAAGGATTGACTTTTTTGTGTTGATCGATTGCACATAGTGTGCTACTGAAGGGTCAAAAACATTTGTCCTTATGTGATACCAAGGATTGACTATTTGTGTTGACTGGCACAGTCAATTGCCCAACAACACGACATGTATCGTTCAATACCGGTGTACTATGTGTCGGTACACCTGAGCGTATTGACAGTCCCAAAAAAGCCCAGAAGATTTCTGAAAGTACCTAAAATTAGGAAAAAAACATAAATTAGGGTTTTCTAATTAGAACTATATGTAAAGTTAGTTTAATTTCATTAAACAATATCTAAATAAGGAAGGGATAGTTGATTTATCTTTTTTGGACATTAAAGAGCAGCTTTGCTGCACGTTTCAAATCGTTCTTCCGTTGATATTGAATTACCTACAAAAATATAACTTGAATTGTTAGATAACATGTCAAAACTTTAAGATTTAAATAAATCAAGTAATAATTGAATCGGTTGATGGATCCACAATCGGTGGGTTGATGTCCTCGATCCCATGTATTTTTATATTGATATGGTATGTTTGTTAGACTCAATCCTAAAATTGCTTCTATGACATGGTACATTGGTAGGTCGTGATGCATTAATGTGATAATGATGGTTGTGTGATCATCCTGAACCATACGTGTTCGAGGTGGCTCCTAAGGCAAGTATGATTGTGGCATGTGTTGTCATCTTCTCCGATTAGTCCATGTCATTGTCTTGTCCTCCTCAACCTCATCCTCCACCTCCATGTCCTATTCTCCTCCTCCCCTCTTCTCTGCATCTTTCACTCTGATCTAAGCGGTAACAACCTGTACCAAGTGTTGATTCATCAATTTGTACTGGTATTATATTTGTTTTTGTTTTTGATACCAGACTGAGTTCTTAAACCTTGCTCTGAACAGCTTTTTTATAAAATTCCTTTCTAAATTGAAATAATGCATATTCTAAAGTGGCTTCTCCTTGAGAAATTCATGAAGACTAGGTCTCTTCATAGGGAATTTTGGCAGTTCAAAATACCTCCACTTGCAAACTTTGATGAATCTTTGGTCTCCTTTAAAGATATGCTCTTAATCTTATTGAGTTCTTTTAAAAGACTAGAGGGACGAAGGAAGACGAAGAAGAAATGGCTTGGTAGAGTCGGTGATCACAAGTCTTCCTGTAAGGAATAGGAGCTTGATCTTCCCCTCATCCAATCCATATCCAACCTTATTGCGAAGTGCATCCATCATCTTGGAGATGATAGTCTATTAGGTTTGAGAGAGAAAATGAGGTACCATACAGGAAAGCTTGAAGCTTTATCAAAATTCGCAATACCAAGATGACATTTATTCTAGCCATGGACCGCATGGTATAATATCAAGCACTTGGCACCTGTGCCAGTCAATACATATTGACTGCATTGGACAATCGAAATAAAATTTTATTGGAAATATTTTCCTCTTTGATATTTGTATATCAAAACTTTCTTAGTATACAAGCCAATTTTGAGGGATAAATTCAATCCAATAGCAGCATGTTGATCAAAGTGTAGGCAAAAAAGTCCACTCCAATCTTCTGATGAGCTATCGGTGATGCAAAAAAGAACTGCCCTCACATTGAAGTTCTTTTTTCTAAAAGTGTAGGCATTTATTTTTTGTGTGATTATTTGTTTTCTTTCTTTATCTCAGTGGATATTCATATGCTAAAAAGATTTTTTTGATCTTAACGTTGATAGCATCATGTGTTTTCTGAGGCTTTGTACTAGAAGTGCTTGACAATAGCCCATGTAGTCCTAATTTCAATTTTTTTTCTCTATCTAAAAAAATGATGTGCAGTTATTTGGTTATACTTATAGTATTAATAGACTGGTTATACATATTGCAGCTTAATGTTAGAAACAAGTCTGCTGCTGTTGAATGTTTCATGCGTACAGAGATCTTCTTAGAAGGTTGTTGTTATCTTTTCTCTAGATGAAGGTGCCTAAGTCCTATGCGCCATTCATTTTCTTATATTTAAAAGATAGAATATATTTTTCCAGCTTTTAAAATATGACATCAGACAAGTAGAACTTTGTATTGAATGAATATAATGGAATCTGTTCCCATAGCGAATATTTTCTATGGTAAACTTCCTTATAGCTACTTATTGTGCTTCTTTCTTTATCATGTTCATCACCAAACAGTATAAATGATTCACAGTACACCTAATTCAACTGACTCATTGTGTTGTTTCTTCAAACAGTAGTCATATCTGATATCAATGTTCTCTTACACTTCATTACACACTTCACATTCATGGAGGAATCTCCAGAAGCCTGCATTTGCACAGATCTGTTTGACACATGGTTTATGCTTTCACATATTGGTGCATGTTACTAGCTTCTCCTTTATTTATGGCAAGTTCTAGAGAATGTTAGAATTCTGACTTTTTTTTGCCACTCTGGCTTGTAGGTTCTATATTCAAATAGAGTTGTTTGTTCACCCTGATCCCATTATATTGCCATTGAGCAATAGAAGCAACAATAGTTTTTAACTGCTTTGTTGTTAGTTCCTAAAAGCATGGTATGCAATTTCGAATGGTACCACCCGGTATGGGCGATACGTACTGATCCGATGGCATAATGGTACGCGGACCGCCCGCTACTGGACGGAACGTGCTACAGTGCTACACTATAGCAGTGCTTGATATTAGTGATACAGTGATACAGTAAGAGGAAGACATATTTAAAATCGCTCGATAATAGTGATATAGTGCTCCAACGGTCAAATTGACCGTTCGAGCCCTTTCTCATAGTATTTAAACCCTTTCTTCTCCCTTATTTCACTTCATTACATTTTCATACTCTCTTAAACTATCTCAAACTCTTTTTTCTCACATTTGTGCTCTCCTAAACTCTACAAAACAACGATTTGTAAATTGAATCAAGGTTAATTTGGAAAAATTAAGATGAAGAACTTTCTAATCAAGAGGTATGTTTATATAAGGACAATTCGTAATGGACTGAAATACGAGCACAAGATATTCTTCAAAGCCCGAAAAAGATATGTGATAGTATTCTTACCTAATTTACATTGATTTTGCTAAACTTATGCTATTACTATATTTATTTCTAACTTAAAAACTCTATCCTAACTTTTTTTTTTTCAGGTATTTTCGGAGGGTTTTACACCTAAATTAGGTGTATCACTCGGTATGCCCTGGCGTACCGCTCAGTACACGGTACTGTACCATACCGAGCCAACCTCGAAACATCGGTATGGTATGGTATTGCATACCTTGCCTGAAAGACTTTCTTTTTTCAAGTGAAATATACCATAAGTTTCAATTTGATACTTTAAGCTTTATACCGAGCGGTACATGGTACCGTACCATACCGAGCCAACCTCAAAACATCGGTACGGTACGGTATTGCATACCTTGCCTAAAAGACTTTCTTTTTTCAAGTGAAATATACCATAAGTTTCAGTTTGATACTTTGAGCTTTATGTCAAATTTATTAATCTGTAAACTCTATTTGTATCTTTACTGAATCACCAAGAAGGAAATCTTGATATTCCTAGCTTAAGTTGTAAATTGTCACAGTTGACAGAGCCGCAATAAGTTTTAGTATTATGATGTTAGAGAACTATCAGATGATTCATAGAACAGATGATGACCTCCTAACTAATACAAAATTGAATGATAAATAAATAAATAACAAAGTCCTCTTTTTTGGATAAAAATCAATAAAGACCTTGTAAACTATGACAATGGTATGTGTTGTTTGAAACCAAGTCTATAAGGTACCAAAACCAAAACAACTAGGCCCTCAAAACAAGGTCTAAACTCTAAAGGACCACATAAGGGCAGAGGTTTTTGACCCTTCAGCAACACAATATGTGCCACAATACAGCAGACGAAATTCCCATTTCTAAGCATTGTATTAGCAGAAATGAAACACAAAAATAAGAAAAATTGGAAAGCCTACGAAAAATCTTCAATTAGAATATACACATATATACCCACAGAAAGCCCACTTGATCCACCATGTTGCTTTGCTATGGTGTAAGTTCAGTCGTTGACCACTTTTGGTTGTGTGCTTGCTCTGATACCATGTGTCAAGGATTTAGCTAGAATTTTTTAGGTTGTGAGGCACCCAAGCAAGCCCTACCGGCAAGGTTCAGTGTAAGTTTCAACCTCTTGTGATCTCAAAGGACCTACATAAGAAAAAAAGAGTTAGTCGAAGAGGTGAACGACGGGCAAAATCTTGATGTCGCTCGGAAGGCATGTGGAACAAACAATTGAAAGCAACAGAAACTTAATTAGCCTTAAAATGACACTTGCATTCGAACAACATTAGGGAGAGCTTGATGGAGTCTTGTGCTTGTATGAGTATATCGCTTATGGCCTCACAAGTTGTAAAGCTCAAGTACTATACAAATGCCCCATCAGGCTTGGTGCCACCCAAGAGGTTCTAGGGTGTTGAGATGGCTGACGTTTTCTCTACCAACCATTGACATCAAAATCCTATCTTGGCACAGGCGAAAAGGTCTATTTTGACTAGCCCGGGACTACTATTCATGGTCGATAGAATAGTCTACGTCTACTGCAAGAAAAAAAGTGAATTACATGCAAAATGAGGTTGCTAGGCTATCCCATGCCTTGCTATTTAGTCGTACACTGAAAAAGGTGACAAGAAACAAAAGACAAACTGCTCGAGCAATGAAGGTGCTTCATTGTAGGCTTGCTGCAGCTGTCCATGACTAGCCGAATCGGTATTTGAAACCTTGGTTTGTTTTTAGTAAGGGGAAAGGACAGTTATTACCTTTTCAGTTATAGCCATAATCCACATGTTATTTCCACCATTGATTGAGGGTTTTTTTGGTTGGAATAACACCAAGAGACCAAGGGAAACCATTGTTTCCTATAAACAATTAATGCAAGAAAACATTTGAAACCCTTCAAAAACACTTAGAAATGAATCAAATTGATTTAGTACAATTTCATTTTTGTCAGTTAATGTGCCTTAGCATTTGCCAAAAATGAGACTAGGAGGGCATATGTTATGGGCTCACACATATTCCATGTCAAACTTGGTATTTTCAATTAACAATGGCATCCAATTTTGACATTATAAACTCTTGCCTTAAAAATGCATTAAACAGGAGGCACTGGTTTGATATTTTACCTCAAAATTACATACAGGATTACTGATATCTGGGCAGTTGGCCTGCTAGTTCATACATCCTGGATAAGATTGCCAGAGTACTGTTGGAGTGGAGTTTGGACCAGCATTTGGATTGCTTCAGGGCATCAGTTTTGTTGGAGATCAAATTTACCAATTTTAATTAGTTGGGCGTCTAGATTTTTTTTATTATTTGGCTGGTAGTGTAGATGTTACTGCATCTCCTACTCAAAATTCATTTTCTGGTCTGTCCCTTGAGTCCTTTACCGCTTTAATTCAAGACATCTTTATTGCAATGCAAATATATTTTATGGTGCTTGAATTTTCTTCACCTAATATGTCAGATATATCTTCTTGAAGAGAAGCAAGTTCACTTGAGTTCTCTCCCACTTCATGTAAGTTTGATTTTCTTGAAGAAGAGGCACTTAGATATTGAAGTCTAGGATTTAGGCTTATAGTTTAATGCTGCATCCAACAATTAGATAATGAAGTAATTCTCTGCATTTTGCCATGGACATCTACATAATCAGATTCTAAAGTGAAAGGCTCAGAAATTGTAATTGTTTTCTTGACATTCATCCATTATATAAAGAACGGCTTGGCATAGGAAGTGTTACTCATGTTGACCGGTGCACAGAATGCTGGTCCATTATCGAGGGCATGCTATAAAATTGAAAATCTTATTTTCAAAGAATTATATATAAATGGAGTTGATCTTGATGAGAATTAATGTATGTTGGTAAAATACTTTTGATTAAGGTTTATAATTTTCTTCTGTACCGGTGTACCAACCAGGCGTCAGTATGGTACGTATCGAGGCATACTGATGATATACCCAAAATCATCAAAAATAGCTTCCAAAATACCTAAAAATAGATAAAAGTTAGATTAGGGTTTTTAAGTTGGGAATAAATATAAAATTAGTATAATTTTAGCAAAAATAATGTATATTAGGAAAGAATAGTGACACATCATTTTCGGGCTTTGAGGAGTAACTTTATAGTACTTTCCGTATCGCCTTTCCGTTAATATTAAATTATCTACAAAGAAATGATTTGAATCGATAGATTATTTTTTAAACAACTTATTCAAATGAATTAAGTAATCAATTTAATACGATGAGCTTCGCTTTGTGTCTACGTCATGTAGGTCCTGTCGCATTTGCTCCAAATCATCCATTGTCTTCCTATTCTCCTTCTGTGTATAAACTTGGCTAGTACCTCGTCGAGTTCCATGATCTGAATTTTGGGTGGCATATGTAAAATACTATTTCTTGATTCATGCACCACCCTCAAATTGTATAGTTGGGACCATCGACTCCCTAGCATCGTCGCCATCATCGGTTGAGACATTGTTGTCCACGTCATTGTCATGTCTCTGGACTAAGCGGGTTGTTGAATGCGATTAAGAAGGTGTTTTGTCGCCCAACTTAATTTTTTCTAACGGTGTGGCTGAGGCTATCGCCTTCCCCCTTTGTCTTTGCCTTTGCACGTTGGGCGAACAACTGTGATGGTTGGGTGCAGGGCTTTTAATTTCGATGTGTATCACCCAATGGGCGGTATGTACTGATCTGAGAGGATACCGGTACGCAGACTGCCCTCTACTAGGTCATACCAGTGTTTTAATCGATACCGAGGCATATCGATCGATACCACCCCAGATTTCGATCGCTACTGAGTCATACTGGTCGGTACACCCTGGCGTGGTAGGTGGATGTATTTTTAAGATTTTATGATGTACCATCGAGACGCCCTGGTGTACCAATGGTACATATCGGTACATACCATTCTGAGCAGAGCTCGGTACATCGGTACGGACCGGTATTCAAAACCCTGGTTGAGTGTCTCTAGTTCCTCAAGCAGTCTGACTCAATGTTGTCTTGATCCTTTCGTCACATTCTGACTAAGGGGGATCTTCCTCTTACTTCTTTTAAGTTTGATCTAATCCACAAATCATAGTCTTGTTGAGTTTAGGAGAGTGGAAATGTGAGAATGAGAGAGAGATGTGAGTGGGAATGAGTTTGAGAAAGTTAAAGAGATTGAGAGAGTGATATGAGTTGAGGTGGGGGAGAGGAAAGGGTTTAAGAGAAGGATCTTCCTCTTAATCCTCCTATATTTGATCAATCCACAAATCATAGCCTTGTTGAGTTTAGGAGAGTGAAAATGTGAGAATGAGAGAGAGATGTGAGTGGGAATGAGTTTGAGAGAGTTGAAGAGCCCTTGATCAGTAACGGTCGAAATTCGATCGTTACTGATCCGATCGGTACAGGTCAATAACAATCAGATTTCAACCGTTACCGCTCGACACAGACCCCGTATCACCCGATACGGGGTCAGGTTATGGTACCGCCTAGTAGAGGGGTAGTCCGCGTATTGGTCCCTATCGGACCAGTATGTACCGCCATACTGGGTGGTACAGGTCGATACGACGAACCCTGCTTTTGATTCTATTTTCAAGTTGGGAAAAGTCTTCAGTAACCATGAAGAGCATTTGCTAAAAGGTGGCCTTAAATCTTTAATAATTGTCAATGTATTAGCTGGAGTTCATCTTGAGAATCTTTTGTTGTTATTCTTATGTTCGGGGATCCTTTTGGAGGTGAAACTGGCATTGGAGCTGGTGGTGCAAAATTATCTGACACCTTTATCCTGTTAATGTTAAGGTTTGCTTGTTATATGGCTTATGTATGCATTGGAGTTCTGCTAATCTTGCCTCAGCTAAATTTGCAGGGCTAATTGATGTCATAAGGAATGATATCTCCATACTAACATTGCTTGCAGAGGTCTTGAACCTTCTAGATATGATTGTGAACTCATTTGCACATGTAATATCTACCAAACCTGTTGACCGCTATACAAGACCAGAATTCACAGGTAACTGCTTAGTTTACTTGCAACTCCATCTTCTTCTATATTAAGATGTAAGTAATATGAGATGCCTAATTGAACTAAATGTCCAGATAATGGTCCTGTGGCTATTGATGCTGGAAGGCATCCTATACTAGAAAGCTTGCACAGTGATTTTGTTGTATGTATTGTGATCACATATGATACGCTTTTCAATTGATTTAATTTCTTTCTTCAGATTGTTTCAGTCATGTGGTTTCTTCTCTAACTTATTAACTTCCTTTTTCATTCTAATGCAGCCTAACAATCTTTTCCTTTCTGAAGCATCTAATATGGTTATTGTCACAGGACCAAACATGTAAGAGGCTTTCTTTGGAAATAATTGCTTACTTTATATCATGGATCATGAACTGTTATCCATCATCTTCATATATAAGGTTTGCAATATTGCCAATACGATACAGCACAGTCGATATTTATCAGCCTAACAGCTTACCGGTCTGTGGAGTAGGGTAAACTGGGGAATATGCTTGATACAGGGTATGTACAGCTCATTATATGTCTTGTACTACCCGGTATAGAGCATGTATGAGTGGTATTTGTCAGGTGCTATGTACCGGGTAGAACAAGACCTATACTGGTTACTGGTTGTGTTTGTCAGTCCAACAGCTTACTGGTACTAAATGTTATGCCCTGTATCCTGGTATATAGAGCCTATGCTGGCCGGTACATGTCCTGTACAGGGCTTGTATATTGTTTTTTAGTATTTTCTTTGAAACTCAGTATATAATGGTGTATCTAGTGTCTGTGCATGGTATGGTACTGGCACAGTATCAACCTGAGTTCTGACTGGTTAAATACTGATACATTCCAAACTTTGTTCAGAATGTCTTGACCAGCAGCACTTGAAAACTTTTCTGCATTTAACTATCAGTTGCACTTGTGCTTCTTTGTGACAGGAGTGGTAAAAGCACTTATCTTCAACAAGTTTGTCTTATCATCATCCTCGCACAAATTGGTTGCTATGTTCCTGCTCGTTTTGCATCACTACGTGTTGTCGACCGCATATTCACACGGATAGGGACTGGGGACAATGTTGAAAATAACTCTAGCACGGTATGAGACTTTAGACTTATGTTCCTTGAAATAACAATTTGTATAATTGTGTTTGTCACCCCGTCAATTTTTTTTGTTATAGAAAGTGTATCCTACCAAGACTTGTTATTTTCGACACAAAGACATGCCAAAGCAGATATATACTTCAAATAATGACTATAAATCTATAAAATAGTGTTTGTCACCCTATCAATTTTGGTTTTATAAGAAGGATCATACCAAGGAATGTTATTTATAGCACAGGGATGCCCGGATATCTTTTTGGCTCGTCACACCCATATGCAAAAAATCAAATGCCAAAAATTGGTCTACCTATATATACATGTCGGCATCTTTTGTGCCAGTGGATATGGTGTATACTGGTACCTTTTTGGTATGCTATGTTTTGACATGTGCCACACAATCATGTGTCCCTTGGCATGGCAATTCTTGGAACCTGTTGAAGCTGTGTTGTCAACTACACTCTATCGGAACTGAGATCTTTTTGTCCATAAGAAAGAAAATAAAGTTCAAAATTCAAATTACCTGGTACTTGTATCTTGTCAAAAGTTTCTATCTTGAGTTGGTTTCCCCCCCATATATTTTAAAATATGTTTATGAGATATCAGATGGTGATAAGATCATTTTAGTTACATAAACTAAGGTTAGTATAAGAGATTCAAAATTGTAGAGATTATTGGTCTACCTATATATACATGTCGGCATCTTTTGTACCAGTGGATATGGTGTATACTGGTACCTTTTTGGTATGCTATGTTTTGACATGTGCCACACAATCACGTGTCCCTTGGCATGGCAATTCTTGGAACCTGTTGAAGCTGTGTTGTCAACTACACCCTATCAGAACTGAGATCTTTTTGTCCACAAGAAAGAAAATAAAGTTCAAAATTCAAATTACCTGGTACTTGTATCTTGTCAAAGTATTGTCACTCAACTAATAAAATAAATATGACATATCATAATTCCAAATGAATAACTAACTTAAACCTTTTAACATGGTTTTATCTTACCGTTCCGTACCGATGTACCGATCGGTTATTGGTACGGTATGTACCGAACCATACTAATGTATCAACAAACGGTATGGTGGGGCATACCAACAAATCGATATGTACTGCCCATATCGGTCCCCTATTGGATTGGTACATATTGCCCGTACCAAGCGATATGTTACAATACGACGAACCTTGCCTTTTAGTAGGAACAGAAATAGTAGGTAAGGCAACAAAAGGACCTTGAAATCTTGAAGTTTTATGAGATTTTTCTGCCATGAACTCTTGATCTGCTGCCAATTGCCAAGGGTGTTTTAAATCCCTTGTTATGGCTTATATGGAACCAACATGATATTTAATATGTTTGGAAAACATGGCTATTGATTTGAAAAAACAAATGTCATTGTTCCTGTAAAAGGATTGTGAGTGATTCTGTACAACCAGATGGTTTATAAGAAATCAGCAATTATATACCTGAGGCATTTTTTTTAATCAAGATGTTTGTCATTTATCTGGTCTGGTCTCTTTCAATTTCAAAGGCATTTTCATGTATTGTGGATATGGAAAATAGTGGAAGCAGCAGAATCATTGCTTTCTTCTATTGGAAGTGCTTCTTATTGTGTCTCTATAATCAGTGATTATTCTGAAGGTCTCTCTCTATGTTATTTAGCCACACTTAATATCTGATAAGAATTTATATAGGGATGTAACTGTTGAAAATCTCATATCCAGTAAATTTTGCTCATTAGTGTATTGTGTTTTGCAGTTTATGACTGAAATGAAAGAGACAGCATTCCTTATGCAAAATGTTTCTCCAAAGTATATTCTCTGTAGTGATTGCTGTCAACAAATGTAACATTTTTCCCGAAAATTCATCTTATGGTTTTCTTTCATTCTATAGAAGCCTGATTGTTATGGATGAACTTGGAAGAGCTACTTCTTCTTCGGATGGGTTTGCCATTGCATGGAGTTGTTGCGAGCATCTGCTGTCTCTCAATGCGTAATTGCTAGCACCAACCATCATACTACCTTCTGTTGGTTTCCTTTGTTTATTGGATAATGATATGCACTGTTAATTCCTCTGAAGAAAGACTCCTCGTTGATGATTGGCTGGTTTTGTTTTTTCCACATGCTTCAAGTTATTTTTATAGGTTCCTTGTGCTGATATAGTAGTTCTCTGGACATTGGTTAACAGGAATTAACACTTTTCCATGTTTTTTCTTTTTTTCATGCATATGCTTCCTACTTGTTTGGATTTTTGGTTCTCCTTGGATTTTACATAATTGTCTTGAGCTCTGCTGCTTCATCAGGTACACCATATTTGCTACACATATGGAAGGCCTGTCTGAAATGGCAACCATTTATCCAAATGTGAAGATACTCCACTTTGAAGTGGACTTAAGGAACAACCGCTTAGATTTTAAGGTGACTATCTGGTAGTTTAATTTTACCAAGAATTTCATGATGACTCCATTGTGTGTACCAAATCTTTTGTTGGTCATCAGTTCCATCTCAAGGATGGTCCACGCCATGTGCCACATTATGGCCTTCTTTTGGCTGGAGTGGCTGGTCTACCAAGTTCTGTGGTTGAAACAGCGAGGATCATTACAGCAAAGATTGCAGAAGAGGTAACAATCTTATTACTATGTCATTGTTGAAATGTTATTATGAACTTTAATGCATTACACCGCCGTCTTCTACTGGAGAAGAAAGCATAAAAAGATGTCAGGTCATCTAAAAAGGTTTCAAGCACTTAAATACTTTTTTTTTCATATTTATGTTAAAATCAGTAGTTGTTATTCTTTTTTATATACTATATACTAATCAAGAGAGTGCTGTAACTTCGGCATGCCTATAATTTTTGTTAGGATGTGAAGAGGATGGATATAAACCGTGAGCAATTTCATTCAATTCAAGTGGCATACCAGGTTGTCCAAAAGCTTATCTGCTTAAAATACTCCAACCAAAGTGAGGATTATATTCGACAAGCTCTGCAGAATCTTAAGGAGAACTTCACGAACGAAAGGTCAAATTGATGTCGCATATAAAAGTTGTGTGATACTATCAGTACTTTGTTATGTAGGTTTTACAATTTCTTCCATTTTAGTCATTGGCTTTTATATCAGAAGATGCTACTTTGCTTTTTTTTTATTGGTAACTAGTAGTAGTCTCACAAATATGTGTTGTGTATTTACCATAATCTGTTCATCCTGGTGAGTGCATTAAGTTGGGTACACTCTGTTCATCTCTAGGTGACAGTATTGCACTAGTTTTAGAATGGTTCACATGGTTATCTGGAGTAAATAGATCTTCAAATTAACTTTTCTAATAGTTTTCAGAAGATTAAAGCAAATTATTCATAGTGGATACAAAACACTATAATAAAGATTTGATTGTGATTTTTAAATCACATAAATTCTTAAATGTTGCTTCATTGGACCGATTTGTTCCAAACACTTGTAGAGCTGGTGTTTTAGCAGTTGATTGAGGCAATTTCTTGGCAGGATTCTCAATTTCTGTTCTAAATATACACATTTGTTTCTTTGGAAAATCATTCTGTATATATTTAGTAACGTAGTTCTTTTCTTTTCTGGTATTATAATTATATTATTATGCCTGTACAATCAATTCTCCTATGCTATTTGTAAATATTGTTCCATCAGAAATTTTTTATGGCTTATTTGGTTGATTTAAGCCCTTGATTGACTATGCAATTCATCAAAAATTGTCCCAGGAATTGATTAAGCTGGAATTATTAGCTGACCGTCGTTAAGATTAAAAAAATTCATAATATAACAAGGATTTGATGTGTTACTGGTTTATACTAGATTGCGAAACACAATAGTTGTCTTGTTACACTGAAATTTCTTTATGACAGTGAATTGGGATATATTTGACCTGTGAATTTTCTGTTTTTTAGCTCTTGGAAATGTGTTAGAACATCAGGTCTGATCTCTTAAGTTGATCGAGCTTAACCAATTAAATCACTTTGTCTGTTTGACCATCCTACCATATAGGATTTGAACCAACCCTAATAAGATTTAACCTCACACACACAATTCAGGTCCAGTCTTACGTCAGAAGCAACAACTCTTAAGCCTCTATGAGTTTTGGAATATGATGATAGATTTATTTTGCCTGCATTTTTTTAGAAGTTATGTAGTATGATGCTGTGTGTATATTAAGTGTCATATCTTATGTTGAATGAGTAATTCATCTGTGCTTCGCATAGAACAATTAAATTTTTTTTAATGTGATACATAAAATTGACTGTGATCATTGTACATATTAGTCCATTCATTTTAGGGAAACCATTGATCGGTTCCTAACTCTATCGTTATCAATATTCTGGCATCAAGATTTTGCCCTCAGATTTGAATCGTAAATATTTTCTCTATGCTTGTAGTAAATATTTTTCTCAACAAATTTCTCCTGATTTTTTTATTCATATGCTAATTGAAGTCACTGTCATCATCTCTTCGGTTGGAAGTGCTGAAAGATTGCGACCGTCACCGTCCTTCCAACTGTGGGAATACATTAGGATCATGATTGTTGCGTATCCATCGTGATGCATATTGTATATTGTTCTGATATCATTTTTAATCGCATTAGAAATCATCTGGATGAAGAGTGATTCGTATACTAATCAAAATCTTAGTTCACATTTTATGTAAGACTTTTGAAGTATTGCATTTACTATTCGGATCATCTGAAGACACAAACAGCAATGCTGCTTATCAGAATTAACATGCGTGTTTTAGGATGAGTGGTAAATCATAATATAATTAAAATCTTAGCTAAATTTCCATGTTAGACTGTTTTGTAATATTGCAGTGACGCTTCAATTCATTTAACAAAGCTGCTCGTCAGAAATAATCCCGCTAGAATTAAATGTCATTCTTTAGAAGAAACAAAAACAGAGCTTCTCCTTGTGGTCTTTGGATACTCATAATAGTTGCAGGAGATTGATTGTCCAAGGAGGCACGAGGCAGCTGATCTCACACCATGTCATTAACTAAGAAAAGATTAGATATCATTTTTGTGATTTTGTGACAGTGAAAGACTTGTCTTTTTTTTTACCCACATTTTCTCGAGCTTCCAACTTATTTCATGGATAGTTTCTGCTATATCAAAGCATCTTAGAGAGAGAGAGAGAGAGAGAGACTGTTAGACATACTTATTAAATCAAGATTGCTTTAATTAAAAAAACGGTTAGGAACTAAAACCGGAAGCTGGTAGTTAATTAAACTGTTTTTTATCCATATTAATAAAAATAACAATAATATGTTTATTCTTTTTTTTCGATAATTTAATTTATAAGCAGGCAACCTTTTATTTAGCAAAGCATATGCTTTTATTATTTTTGTTTATTCTTTACTTTAATAAAAATAACATTGGAAATTTTTTTATCGGTACTTTAATTTATTTTTATCCATATTAATAAAAATAACATTGAATATGTTTGTTCTTTTATTTATTTTTTGTCGACACTTTTTAGTTTATAAACTTAATTTTTTGTCCATATTAATAAAAACTGTTGCTTGTTTCTATTTATAGCCCATTAACAATTTATATCAATTGGGTTAATTAATAACGTAAATAAATACTTCTGAGAATCCAAACACCACAGGGCATTTGGTCTAGTGGTATGATTCTCGCTTTGGGTGCGAGAGGTCCCGAGTTCGATTCTCGGAATGCCCCTTTTATTATATATTATTTTTAAAACTACATTATTCTAGAAATCATTACATCATTTTACAAATTTCAAAAAGTCGTGCACTATGTAATAATTAATTTTGTAACACAACTTAATTATTATGTAATATAACAGATAATACAAATAATATTTTTATATTATAATTTAATTATTATGTAAATAATAGTTGGGACGTTATAACTTTATTGTTGGTGTTGTGTGAATAGAATTCTAATTGTTCTTAGAGATCTAATTTTATTTATTATTAAACTTTAGTTCAAAAAATTCCTTTCAAGATCACTGCATTATGTGTTATTTTGCTGGAGTTGAATAATTATTTTGCGTATATATAATATTATCATACCATCATATCATATCATGTAAGAACAATAAAAATTAAAAAGTCACGTATTATGATAATAATTATTTTATAACACAACTTAATGAATTAAAAACCCAAAATTAATCTGATCATGATATATATATATATATATATATATATATATATATATATATATATATATATATATATATATATATAATTTTATGCTCTCATGTTCTTGTTTTTACTTTTTCGTGTTCTTGCATTAGACTTTTAAGTCTTTGGCCTATAAGTTTCCTCATCCTTATGCCCATTCACTGTAAAAGTGAGCTACAAAAGAAAAGTCTTCTTTGATCACAAGGAAACTCATTATTTATGGCTTGCCTATTGTTTAGGCATGTAGTTTCATTATTCACACAAGTGTATAGCATCTATGAAGCCATTAACAATATTATAAGATACTTATGCTAAACTTCAGCCAAAGGATATGAATTCAACTTTCATTGTGTGGAGATCTTTTTTGGACCCAACTCTTGTAATGATCAATTCCCAGCTCAGCTTTCTAGACAAGACAATCAAGTTCCCTTTAGTCAACACATGTCATAAAGAATTCTCACATACTGATATGGGTATTCATATAATATATATATTATATATAAAGAATCAATGTGTATGTACAATGATTTAACAAGTGGAAATATGCTTAAAGATAATTCAAATAAACATCTTTCAAATAGTTTTTTTTTTGTTGGGTTCAAGAAACTCAAAACTTTGACAAATTGATTGTTCTTATAATGCAGACATATTTGGACAGGCCATGGAGAAGGTCACACTGATATATGGTGGAAAGCTGAGTGATCTTACCATTTTACTAGATAAAATGTGATGAATAATTGATTGATGGAAGAAAGACTTATGACTCTTTACATTATAGCCACACTGGTCCCACTTTTAACTGAGTCCATAAGACAATTCTCACCTGAACATGGTGAATGTGGAGAAATAAAATATGCTATATCCTACTTACTTTGTCCCACTTCAATTAAACCCACAACAACAAGAATCCCTACACAGTGTGGGTAAAGGAGAAAGAGTCCAACTCTTTATTCTTCCAATTCATCATCCTAAACGTATCTTTCTTTCTATACCTCATAATACCATTCAAATAATAATAATAATAATAATAATATTGTTATTATTATTAATTATACAATTGTTCCTTAAAAAAAATTAGAATTTCAAAGATACATTCACCTTTAACCATTAAAAAATTAGAATTTTTTTTCTTTTAATGTTCCAATATCATATGAAAAGAAGACTTAGTTCAACTAGAAGAATTGGGATATACATAACGTAGTAGTAGTGTAAAATGAAAGCCATGATGAGGAATTTTCAACAGTTTATAGCATTTATCTTCACACAAAAAAAAATTTATTTCAAAAACTTATTCTTTAATGTGTTTGTGTGTGTGTGTGTGCTTCTTAATTTTCAAAGGATAAGATTGAGGGATTAGAGGGACCAAATATGGCATTTGAGAATTACAAGGGTTAATATACAAAATTGACTTGAATTTGTGCTGCTTTATTTATTTATTTATTTATTTATTTTCCAGCTATTTTATGTATATATGCCAAAGAAACACTTCGACATCACACTGGGCTTCAAGCTGTCAACCAGCAGCCTTTTGATCCAAAATCTCAAAACCCAAAAAGGGGAGGAGAAGGAAAAGAAGAAAAAGAGGGAGAGAGAGAGACAGAGAAAGGCAGCAAAAGAAAAGGAAAAGCCCTAATTTTGCTGTCTTTGTTGTGAGATTCGTGGATTAGGCGGAGGAGGAGGAGGAGGAGGCAGCAGAAGAATCCTACCTTTTTTGGTCGTCTCTCTTTTGTTTTTATCTTGTCTCTATCGCCATAGATTCGGAGGGGGAAGGTGGAGTAAGATGAGCGATCTTGATAGTCGCTGACTTGTTTTCGTCGTGCTGAGCAGCGACGGCCTACTGCTCGCCGGCAGCCATGGCCAAACGGGTTTATCAAGCTTGGAAAGGGAACAATGTAAGATTCGGGTTGTTTGATATTGTTATTGTTTTCATTTACTTCTTTACACGGTGATTTTCTGATTTTTTTGGTGGATGTGGAAAATCTTGGATTCGTGGGGGTTTGGTTGTTTCGGTGGATTTAGGGTATTGGTGTTGGGTTCTAGTCGATTGGATGTTTTGCAAAGGTTTTCGTGGGCTGCAATGCTCAAAAGGAGAGTCTTTGAGGTTGCCTGGCGCCTACATTTAGGTCTTTATTCGTGTTGTGAGCTGGTCTAGGAGTGTTTACTAGAACTGGAGCTTTAACCCGGACCAACGTCTTTCAGCATTGGAGCGATCGAGCGCGATGGGAGTGACCCGTTTGGGAGATGCTGGGGTTTTTTTTTTTTGCTTGAATTTTTACATGGCAAAAATATCAAAGCATGTTAAATCGATCATAAAAATAATCCAATTCGATTTATTTTGTTTCTACCATGTGAGTTCCTACTCCGTTCTGAACAAGTGTGTTAGTGTTATATATAGTGACTTATTTTACTTGGCCATTCAATTTCATCAATTGTACACCGCTGAGAAAACAATACAAGTAGACAAGGGCATGACACAGAGAAAAGAGGGCTTGCTTGGAGCTGAGCCAAAGATGATCAAACTTAGTTGAGTTTGTATTTGGCTCGTATAGGAATGAAACATCTTTTTCTGATTGGATTTGGTTTAAGGTGCTCTCAGACAAGAAGAGCATGGACTGTTCATGAACACTGAGCCATATTTACACTCCTAATTACAGCAACTCTGGTTATTTTCATGCTCCAAAGTTCTTTGTCATATACATGCTTTCCTGTCGTTTTAGTCGAAATCACTGCCCTTTGTACATATATGAGTTATCCTGTTTTGACTTATTCTAGGACTCTTATATACACAGAGTCAATTAGACACCTTTCATATCTACTTGAGGCTTTTGAAATTACGAAAAAGGAAATTTGTAGTTAAAAATATTATCTTTCCTCATTTAGGCTTTCATAAATTTAATTTCAGGATAGAAACTAAGTTCCTATTTGTTCTGATATCTAGTGGACTTATGTAGCCAGTCAAAACTGACCTGCTTAATGTACTGTTTTACACCAATGCGGAATCTCACTGTTGTACCTGTTTTTTTGTTTCATGACCAAATACAATGCTACTTGATGTTTCTAAATGTCTAGGAAGTAACTGGACCTGGAAAGCACTAGTACAGTTATCTTGGATGTGCCTGGGCTTGGGTGTTGATCCCTGCAAATCAACCATTTTCGTACTTGCTTCAGTCTGTTCATCCGTGTCTCATTCTTGTTTGTGTTCTCTTTTGTTCAAATCTTCTTCGATTGATTCTTTTTGGTTCTTAGTTTTCTTATGTTTAACTCCAACCAGTTCTTGAGGTTGTATGCCGCTTTCTGATGAACTAAGTGTTTCATCATTTTCTTTGCATGATCTCATTTCTATGTGACGATGCTCATTTTGAGAGTGCTGAAGATTCCCAATATAATAGTTTGCTTTTGCACTGATTCAGGCATTGCATCTTTCTCGTCCATAAGTTCAGATCATAATCCCATTGGTAGATGGGTTGTATAACTTACTGCTTGACAGGGTTTCTCCAGGAAATATGAAAGTACAGGAGAATTACAGAAAGAAAAAAAACAACTGAGTAAATTTTGACTTCATATAATTGACTTCATATTTCATGCAAGAGAGAATCTTCATCAAAACACATACATTTCTTTTTGTTTCAGTTTGATTTAGTTTGGTTTTTAGGAGACCTATTCAGGATGCAGAAATTTAAAATCAACTGAGTAAATTTTGCACGAAATTGAAATTATTGATGGTTTTCTATTCAGTTCCCCTTGTGTTTTAGATGTCACATTATATTTATACAAGACCGTCATAATCATAAAATATATTAAACATCATGAGTACAGAATGTAGTATTTATGCCTTTGCATAAATATAAATTTAATTGAAGAATACAAAGAAATATAACATTTATATGGAATCTATAACCTGGTTGATTTGGAAAGTTGTGCCATTTCCAATTTTCGTAAACAAACTAAATACATAATCTATCTGTTTAGATTATCTGAACCCAACAGAACCAATAAACTAGTTTGGATTCTTGGCTTTACAAGTTCATATGCTCACTCTGACTAGGATTCTCATAAGTTTTATGGAAGGGATAGAATTGCAATGCTACCTTGCCTATTTAGGACCCCTTAGGGACACTTGGAGAAATCTGTGACAGAACAATTTCACTCTTCTTGCCTGTCAGGTTTGTGGCTTCTCATGACAAGTCTTTAGCTGAAGACTGAACAGCTGATGAAATGACACAGATGTCATATAGCAGAGAAATATCTTCCCTAGAATTTTGTTTTAAATTTTCTCAAATAATAACTCACTTTAAATTCGATCGGAGAGCTAAAACTAGTCAAGGCGACCCACTGCCTCTCTACAACAAGATCATTCCTAACCACCTGAAGTAAAACTAGAAATTGAACTTAGCATGACTGTTGCCTAGCATGAAGGTGGGGAAAAACTGACAATTGGTTTTATGGGCTAATTTGAAATGCAGCCAATTCTGAATATTAATTCATAAACCTTTGATCTTATTTATGGTTGGCTTGTCTTATAAATGCACATTGTCACATTTTAAGAGTTTGTATGACTGTTACTGTGTCTATAACTTTTGCATTAATCTTTTGCAGAGCTTCTTGTTATGTGGGAGGTTAATATTTGGACCTGATTCCAGGTCGCTGTTTGTCACTGTTGCACTCATCGTTGTTCCTGTAGTGATCTTTTGTGTATTTGTTGCAAGAAATCTTCTCCATGAGTTTCCTGCCTATGATGCAGGATATGCAGTTCTGGTGGTTGCAATAGCCTTCACTATCCATGTAAGTGCACTTCCTGTTTATATTTCTTTCGAACTTATGAAGCATTACTTCTAATGGAAATTTTTTGTGGTTTGCCTAACAGAACTTGAGCTATCTTGAATAACTGAGAATCAGTGCTTCATATCCATATGAAATAATCTTTAGATTGCTTTCTTATGAAAAAGAAGCCCGATTTTCATCATCTTTTTCTTTTCCTTTTATGAACATTAAGTCTGGTGCAGCAGCTTCACAAGATGGGGCTCACCATATGTTGATATTTTTTTCATGATCTAAGAGGTTTCGTGAATGGTATTGGTATTGATATAATATTCTTGATGCTTTTGAGATTTAAGTAGTTTTCTATACTTAAACATCTGAAGCAGCAACCTTTGTTTTTTTAATCACTTTTGAGCAGTTCTTTGTTGTCCAGCTGCTTTTTTTATTTATTTATGAATGTTGTTTGTTAGGAAAAACTACATTCTTCAGGAGCACATAAAAAACATGTATGTGATTCTTCTCTCTTTTTTTTTTTTTGTTGGATACCAGATTTATAAAGGCATATAAAAATATGGTGTATTTCTGGTTTTATTTAATATTTTGTAATGAAAACATTCATCTACTAGATCCACAAAGTCCTGCTGTTCAGGATTCAACTTCCTTGTTCTTCCTGATGTATATCTCTAGCAAGTGTTATGTCCTTCTTCTTTCTGATAATAACAAATGTTAAACATTGAGTTTCTAGTGCAGAGTCACTTACATGGATCTTTTCACTTAATAATCGCTTAATAAATTTTTTGTATCCGTGACTTCCATTAACAAAATAATAGCTTTACTTTGAACCAAATGAGACTTTTTTAGGTGCTGTTACTGTTACTGATGACTTCAGCTCGAGATCCGGGTATTGTACCACGTGCTTCACATCCACCAGAGGAAGAATTTTCTCATGATACTTCAACTCATTCTGAAATTGGTGGGAGGCATACACCCAGTTTAACATTTCCACGTATAAAAGAAGTAATGGTAAATGGGATACCTGTGAAAGTGAAATATTGTGATACTTGCATGATCTATCGGCCTCCTCGTTGCTCTCATTGCTCCATATGCAATAACTGTGTGGAACGATTTGATCATCATTGCCCCTGGGTTGGGCAATGCATTGGGCAGGTTCGTTTCTCAAGTTATTTCCTTCAACTTATCTCAGTTATTATTTTTCGTTGATTGTTCTACAAATTATTGATTATTATCTCAGCAATATTTTTATTAAAATGTGACTTGGATCTATAAGTTCCACTGCATGCTTGTTTAGTGGAGCTAGTGAATCTATGATTGCTTATCAACGGCATACCTGAGTACAAGTTATTGATATCACCCTTTTCACTATTATTTTTATGGAAGTGCCACACTTCTCTCAAATTCCATTTTTCTGAGCCATTATTTTAAAGTTCTGCGATACATTCATCTTGCTTTTCCTCTTGATACTCTCTCCCCTAGTCCTGGATCATATATTTTCACTAAATTTTGAGACGCCTATTGCTTTATCTTGTTATAGAACTCCTGTGTTACATATGCCAAGCACATCTGGTGCTGGACATTCACAAGTACATCCAGTGCTGGATGCGTGGATGCTGTACCTTCTCTTTTTCTTTTAATATTCTGTTTGTGTTTAGTATTTTTTTCTTGTGGTTAATATTCTTTTGTAGATGAAATTGTCAGTTTGTATCTGACTCTTTTTCATTGTAATTTATGCTTTCATATTTGCTGAAGCAAAATTTTCAATTTTTAGATTTGTCTGTGCTTTTTAGTTTTAGTATTTCCCCTTCATTAGATCTGGTGAATTTGTGTGCTTATCTTATTTATTTCTCTGTGCAGCGCAATTACCGCTACTTTTTCCTGTTTGTGTCTTCCTCAACTCTTCTTTGCATATATGTATTTGCAATGTGTGCATTGTACATCAAATTTCTCATGGATGAAGATTATCCTACAGTATGGAAGGCAATGAAACATTCTCCTGCATCAGTGGTACTAATGATATATTGTTTTGTTTCTCTCTGGTTTGTTGGCGGTCTCACTGGGTTTCATCTATACCTAATTGGCACTAACCAGGTCAGTTCATCTGAGATTGTTGCATTGTATTCTTAACGTCAAGTTTAATTACTTTTTATATTCGTTAAAAGCATGGTTCACATTACCGATCCGTCTCGGTGTACCGATCAGCTGTTGGTATGATATGTACTGAGTTGTACTGAGTTATACCGAGCATACATGGTACATTGAGGTATACCGATGTATGTACCAGTCCTTTGTCTGATTGGTATGTACCGTCTATATCAAGCGGTATGCTTCGGTACGTTAAACCTTGGTTAAAAGAACTTTAGAAAAGTCATGGTTAATATTTTTTATGATTCTCCTGGTATGTTCCAGTTCCTGTTTAGTCTTGGTTAATAGAAAATAAATTGATGTTTCTCTCTTTGTTATGAGGTCTGTGCATAACTACATGCATGCACAATGATCCTTTCTTTTGTGTTGGCCTATTCGCTTATTTACAGTTGATTGTTATATATACAGATGGAACTGTTTTCTATTTTATTTTCCTTTACTAGTTGTATGATCGAATAGCTACATCATGCCTTCTTTATAAAAAATTGTATGTGGTCAATTTCTTTTGAGAGAACAGCCATAATCAGAACATAACAGGAAGATGGTACAATACACTATTTTCCATTTCCTAATCGCATGAGATGAATAACATGCTAGACATGAAAAGAAGTTTCTTTGTGTTGATATGTTCATGTTCTTTCTTCTTCAGTTGTGTTTCCTTTAATAATCTCTATCATCCGAAGAACATTGTGTTCTGCAGACCACCTATGAAAACTTCCGATACAGAGCTGACAACAGGGTTAGTGCATTTGATCGAGGTTGTTTGAGCAACTTCATCGAGGTACTCTGCACAGAGATCAAACCTTCTAGAAGCAAATTTAGAGCATATGTACAAGATGAAATCCCAAGACCTCCCCCAGTTGGTCGCACACGGGATATGGAAGAAGAACCAGCCAGTAGTCCACGTGTAAAAGTTGAAGATGACCTTGATATCGGAGGGGATCTCTTGAAAATTTCTCGACGTCGTAATTATGAAGAAGTCGATGAGGAGATGGGTGGTAGAAACAGCAATGGCTTGCATCAGGCCCTCTCGGAGTCCGAGCTTATGGTGGATTCCGAGACAGAGATTCCTGTTATTAGGACTGAAACGAAGAACTCAAGTCGTGGTAGGAGAAGCGGGAGCTGGGATCTCTCACCTGAGGTTTTAGCTGCAAGCTCTTTAGCAGCTGAAGGCGATATACCATCATCTCAAAAGCCTGTGCCGTAGCAAAGCACACGTATCCCATCATCTCAAAATGAGCAGAATTCGAGCCAAAAGAAAGGGAAAGGCATCTGCAAGCTGCCTGACCTTTCAGGTTTAGGAAGCAATCTGCCTCATTGCTGCCTGATGTGTATCTACTTGTATTTGGTGTTTGGTTGGAGGAATTTGAAAGTGATATGCTGTGTCTTCTGTTTATCTCACCATGTTATATATATAATGTCTTCTGATTCTTCTCGAGTCTCTCAACATTCTTTCTGTAACCAACTGCTTTTGATATGCAGAATGTTGGATATAGTTTTCTTTTCCTCATCTTCCCCACTGTTTATATATCTTTCCCATCCTTCTCTTTCTTTGTCAAGGAAGAAAAAAGGGAACTGTTGCTGAGTAGGCAGTGATGTCTCTCTAGTGGGATCTGATCAAACAGTATATTATACTTTCATATATATATATATATATATACACATATATACATACATATATATATGTATGTATATATATGTATATATGTATACATATATGTATATATGTATGTATGTATGTATGTATGTATCTATATATTTATGTATATATATATATATGTATACATACATATATATGTATATGTATATATGTGTATATATGTATGTATATATATATATATATATAGTAGGAGGATCTTGCTGCTTACACTCTATGTTATAACCATTGGGAAGATTAGATGGATCCTGGTTAACATACCAATTGTTAAAGCTATATGAATCAAAGACAATCTTAGTAGTCATATGGACCATTCGAAAAACTTACCAGTACATTTATCATGGTTCATCAATCATCAGTAAGGTACATATCGAATCGTACTAATATATCGATACATGATATGATAGTGCGTACCGATAAACTGAGATACCACCCATACCGATCTCCTATTAAATCGATATGTACCGTCATATTGGGCAGTATGTGACGATACGATGAACCTTGGCATTTCTATGCTTGTCTAAAGTGTAACAACTTTATGCTTCAACTAATTAAATTTACTCTTTTTCATGCTCTAAGTATTGGAAATATTGGTGCTTACTGTATTAGCTTTTGGTTTTGAAGTGTTGCAAAATCGCATGGCCTTATTTGCGTTTGCATGCTGTTGTTGATGCAATCAAGTTCCCTGTGACCCCTCTGTGCTTGGTTTAGAAGCCAACTTTAATTCACTGATACAGCACCTGACACATTGCCTTGTGTTCCTAAATTTTTAGTGATGGTCTTTTTGCAGGTTATGAAATGCAGAATGCTAAGCAAGTGGAGAATGATGATGGTCTAAGAGACAAAATGGCAAAAAGAACATGGCATATGGAAACTAAGACATCTGACAGTGCATAGTTAGACTTGTTGCACAGTTAAAACACAACTGAATGACTCATGATGAACTATCATGACCTCTTTCTGCCCTTCTCTGGACTGCGTTTGATGGATGGCACAAACCTTAAGTATCTCTTCATTTGCCGCATTAGTGATGTGTGGTTTCCTAGCACCCAAGTTTACTTGTAATCTTCATTTCTTCACATAGAGCAGTGAAATGGTAGAATGGCCAATGTCATATTGGATTGGTAGTGCATGTGGATGGTGACTGTTTTGACATTACCAAATGCCTTGCAATGTTTGGGTGTAGATTTCAGCATGATCAATTATCAGACTTGTCATTGCCCAATACATGACAGTTCATGTGAAATATATGGTGTGGATGTCAGCATATATGATGTTGAAACATGCACCATTGACTTTATTATGCTTTGCCAGCTAACTTATGGAAGTCATTTTACCTGTGACTAGACCTACTAAATTTGACATATCCTGCAAGAATGACTTTTAAGTATATGACTGAATGTGACATTTTCTGGTGCTGTAGAATGATCAAGTGTTCCAAGATGACATTCCTTGGTTCCTGCTATGCTTTCGATTCTGTATTATATGCTATTCACAAAGTATTCTTGATGAAAGTGGGTTGTGAAATTGTCTTGTTCTTGTGAAAATGGCTTGTCAGATCCTGCACTTGATCACTCATTTCAGCCCTGAAATCAACCTATGGTGTGACCTTGAGTTTGTACTAGTTGCTTCAATATCATTGTCACCATGAATACTGGTTAACATCACTCTTTTTCTTTGTTCTTTGTTGGCTTTTGTGCCATATTCCTCTAGGAATTCAAGGCTTGTATCAGCTTCCAGTGGCAATCAAAGAACAGAATCCTCTTGCTGTCATTTTTGGGTGAGCATATTCAATCGACCCAGCACAGCTTTTTGGATTTACTCTTTTCATTGCTCTGTTGGATGAACAGTAGAAAGAACAGTTGGTTGCCTTCATCAATGAGCATGTTAAACATCTGACCTGTGCATTTGGAGTTTTAGTATATTTTGTGTGTCTAAACTAAACTAATTATACCGATATCAACACTCATTTCAAACTTTCTCAATGATTTGGTGAGGGAATAAGTGATTAGTGGTAAATAATTGAACTCCAAAAGCTTCTCGGAGATCATTCTCATTGGCTTCTGAGTAAAACAATCATATGCGTGAATATTTCTTTGTCGCATAATGGAACAAACCTACCGTTGACTTTGGCATCATTGTCTGAGACCTCGAAGCTCCGATCAAGAATGGTGTGGCATCATTTCGTTTGACTCGACTGCTCTATATTCTAGCAAGTGTAAGCGCCGCCAATTCGAGGCCTTCGAAGACGACAGGCATTGACATGGAACCATTCCTGTTGGTAGATTCTCTACCTCACTATAATAACTGGTGTTGAAACCGAGTGAAATTTCTACCCTGCAGAAGACAGCATTTGCTAGTACTTATTGCCTGATGATGGCCTTAGTCTGCAATGTTGACTCTGAAAGAAGAAGGAGTAGCAGTTTTGCCGAAGCACTGCCTTTTGTTTTCTTTCAAACTTTGACTTCAGACATGCCTGGTTTGAAGCTGGTGAATTGAAGGTTGAACTACTAATCCACCACCAAAATTCCATTGGCTGAGTAAATGCAACATGGAGTTCTAAGGTTTTGCTGAAAATATTCATGCATGCATATATTGAAAGAGTTAGATGACATATACGGAATATTATATGTTACTTAATAATTTAAATTTTAATTTGTATAGGTATATCAATTACGTTAGGCAAATTAGCCAAACAATCCGAGCAACCTAAGTTTTATGGCATGACTCGTTACCGATAGACGAATAGACCGAGCCCTCAAAAATAAAAGAAACATAATTAATCGATATAATAAAATAAAAGATGTTAAAAAATATTCATGTGTGCCAGTTTAAATTTTTTGCATTGTATTAGTTCTCAATCTCATGTACAATTAATTAGATTTGATCTTGCAGGTTCATCCACTCCAAAAACTTCCCTTGTTTGAGATATCCAAATTAGGTAGATGACTTCCTTGATGGTCTAAACCTTCAACTATCATTCTCTTGAATCCCCTTCCTTCCTGTAAAGATATCAAACCAGTTCTCATGTGAAGGGCAGAAAACTGCTTCTGCATCCTCAACACATGAAGAGAATTAAGTCAAAGGTTAGACATTGTGGCAGCTTTGGGATTCGGTTTTGACTTGGAAGTTGCAGGCTCTAAGACACTTTGGAACACTGGATTTCCACTTTGACTTTTGCATGGGTCATGAAGTCACTTCATGGGCCCCAGCAATCCAAGTTAGTCCAATCTCTCTCTCTCTCTCTCTCTCTCTCTCTCTCTCTCTCTCTCCAACCTGCCCCCAAAAGAAACAAAATCCAAGTCCTCCTGAGTCCCTCCTGCAAACCATCAGTCAAAGAACCTAATAGTTCATGTTTCATTTTGTTCACTTGAACTTCTGGTGAAACTAAGTTAATATTAGAGCAAAAGATTATATTGCTGCTATGATTATAATTTTTTGTTCATATATTTTTAATTTATAACATACGAAGTCACTCGAGTTATCTCGATCACAATTTGAAACCTTAAAACTATTTAGATGATAAACCAACATGTACATACATTTTAACTCTTTAGGTTATAAGCATGAACACTTCATGGTTTAAGTCCCCCCCTGAAAGAGCACTAAGACCTCGTGATAGGTAGTGACTTATATAAACCATGAGAAGCTTTTAACTTAGTACATACATAATAATCTCTTCTATCCTTTTCCATAGTTCAATCAAGTTGGCGTGAGAAGCAATCAATAAAGTTGGTGTGAGATGCATTTTACTTTCCCTGATCCCAAGATTGCGCTCCCGACAACCTAACTCCTTTTAGCCTTCTCATGCCAACCCTCGTCATCACAAGAACATCTTTATAATAGAGAGAGAGAGAGAGAGAGAGAGAGAGGAATGTGTGCAAACACATTGCACCGAAGGGAAGAAAACGTGAGCCTCTCACTCGTATTTTATATTGTATTTGAGAAGCTTCTTGTCTGGTTCGTAGTTCTTCTCCTCCATTTAAGGCGATGGATTCCACATCATGTAGGGAGGGATAAGTCTTAAAGATCTTACTACTTCGAATTAAAGCTATGGATTCCACGTCATGTAGGGACATAGAAAGTGGTAAGTCTCAATATATTGCTATTTAAAATTAATATCAATGGCATTTTTAACAATGCTTCGTATGCTATCGTAGTAGTTTGCTTACCTAAGAAGACACAAATCATCATGGAGGTTTACTAACCTAACTAGAAACCTTTTTGGTCTTTTAAATAAGCTTCAAGCTTGGAAAGTGATTCAGGTTAGCTAATCACCCCAAATATAATCGGATAATGGTTTTATGAAAGGACATCATACTCCCTTCTCTATCTTTTTTTCTTTCTATTTAACTCCAAGCTTAGGTTATAATAATAATTCTCTTTCTTAATATATTATTTTTTTTCAAAAAAAAGATATTATATATATATATAAATAATCAAACTTTTTGTTCCCTTCGATCCATAATGCATTAAATAATTTTTTTCATTTATATATATATTATATATATATATATATATATATATATATATATATATATATATAAATCAAAGTTCAAGTCACAACAACTCATTCCCTATTCATCGTCATGTGCATGTGAGATGTGAGGACAAGTCTCGCATCACACCAACTGAAGTCGCCATCCGAGCTTCCAATTCCCGCATGTGGAATGTGAGACACGATACGATCGGGTGCGCCTCCCTCCGCCGCGTGACACGTGTCTCCAACAAGTAAAAATTCGCTTGTTCTTTTCCTCCCAGATTGAGTCATCGTGATTTGACAAGCCCAACCTACCGCTCCTCGTGATTCGTGCGATGGCATATCCGAAATTATCATCATCGCCATCATTCTTTAAGTGCCAAACCCTAACTTGTTCTCCGAATGTTACGAGAGAAATCGATTTGGATATACGAACTTGTCTCTACATGACTATCAAATCCATTAACATGTGTTGATTAGGTCAAGAAAAACACACATGCATCACCTACCATGCGAAGATCATGGCCTTTGTGGACCATAGTCTTTTCCTCCATTGAGAATGTTCAGTGCCCTTCTTTTCCGAGAACAATGCTATCACATAAGTGTCTCAACTTGTCAGAAATGGCCATGCATTGTTTGGCCCACCACACCATTAATCTAATGCTTGAGGACGAAGCGATGCCATTTTTATTGCTCGTCAAAGGGTAGGAAACACATGGGAGGGAGACGATGAGGAGACGTCGTGGTCGACCGCTTTGATTGGTGCGTGACCGGTGTCTTTGAGATTATAATTATGATGATGGCGATGGTGCAATCATCTGATTTGGCCTAGTGATCATTGACCGACAGAGACCTTGTTTTGATCTTATTTGATCCGTGACACATTCATCTAATTATAGATTACTCTATGTAGTTATATAGGATTAGATTTTTACCATTGCCAAAGTGTCAAAATTTTACCATTGCCGTATGCGAGCGGACTCCTAGAGGGAGTCGTGCGACGAAGTGTAGGAGGCGCTTCCCGCTATCTCATTCGTCTCCAACACGCACAACATGATCGGCGAGATCGAAAACTGCTCCACACACCTCATCGGTGTAAGTCTCATTCCTCTTTCCCCTCACATATTATCGGCCTCACATGTCATCGGTACTGTTGACCTTACACACCGTTAACATTGTTAATGGTCTATCATTTGTAGGGGGAGGAAAATAGAAATTTCTATAAAATTATTTTTTTACCTTTTTGTTTACGATGAAATTAATGGTGTGATGAGAATTAAAATTAAATGTTTAATTTTTATAAGTGTAACGATCACAATGTTATTTTTTAAAATACGAAAATCGAGATGTTGATCGTATGTAAATATAGAGAGTAATATATAATTATCCCTTTTTAATCTTAATGTTAGATTAGCACGTGAAGACTATGGAAGAGAGAGAGAGAGAGAGAGAGAGAGAGAGAGAGGAGAAATCACATGCAAAACAGAGGAAGAAGGGAGATAACAGAGCTCAACCATTGAACCTCAAGGCAGCATAATCTGCACGTAGAAGAAGCTAATCGTGCTTAATCTCACTCCACAGAACAATTAATGATCGGGCCACCTTCGTGTCGGCAACACAAAGTCCGATCCAAATTCTCCTCTCTCTCATCTCTCCATCAGCCCCATCACACAACACCACCTACTCCTTCCTCTCACCCAACCTCACCGGTCAAAGGTTGTGTGAACGGCATATTCTTTCCTTCACACTTCCCCCATTCGTTTTATGGAGTGTCTTGTTGTAGATAAGATCGCCGTGAAGGCATGCAGGCTCGGTTAACGCAGGAGCCATGCTTATCTCCTCCACCCGCAGCTCGGCGTCATGAGAACACGGCCAAGAAATTTCGGCGGGCACGTGTGCCAATCCGATAGTTGTTTAATGGGCCGCGTGAGTTCGAATCCACTTTGTGTGTCTCTTTATATAAGCTGCTGTCTTCATCTCCCTGAAGGAGGCGGAGGAGTTCGAGGAGTGATTTCATGCATGTGTCTAAAAGTGGCGAACCCACACCAGTCGTCGGACGGCAGCTTCGCTGCGGCGGGGAGCGATGAGATGGAAGAGGAAGAGGCGGCGGCGGCGGGGATGATGTATTCTTCGGTGACGGCCCAGGCGGCGTTGCTTTCGGGTCATCGCCGCTCTCGGGAGACATCCACCATGGTCTCGGCCCTGACACGCGTCATGGCCGGCGAGCAGAGACCGAGGCCAGTTCCGATGGCTGTGGACTCCATGTCGGCCGTCTCTTCTTCCTCGCCGTTCTCTTACATCTTTTCTCCTCCTCCGTCGTATTCCTCGCCATCGACCGGTGGTCAAAGTGGCGGCGCAAGTAGTCAGACGAGAACGAGACCGGAGCTGCCGTCTCACCTGGCACTGAGGTACTACCGATGTCTTGGCGAGTTCGGGAGCTACTACGGCGGAGCATCACCCGATGTTGCAGGTGTTGTTCTACTTCTCATCCGTTTGTTTTGTTTCTCATCTTGTGATTTCATGTGACCTCTGTTTGAATCCTGTTGATGTTCCTGCTGTTGCTTCTACTTCTTGGTTTTGTGTTCATGTATTGTTTGGCTCAATTTCTTCTTCTATGATTTCATGTACTTCTTGTATGCAAACTACTGCGTTCATCACTTTTCTTAATGTACATGCAGTAGTAGCAGCATCTGCGCTTGACTCTGTGTTCTTCTCCTTCCTCGATACACATGAAAATAGCAGCATCTGCAGATGTCATTTACGATCTCTAACTGCGGACTTTTGTTGTTCTCTCCTGTGTGAATGAAATCAAATGTGAACCATCACATTCTCTGAACATGCATGCTTTCATCTCTTTCGTGTTCTTATTGAAACAAATAGACTCCCATCTCCAAACACAAATCGGTAGTGTGGCTACTGTGTCTCCCTGCTTGCCTAGTGGAGATTCCACTCATTCTCTATGCTTATTTGATCTACAGCAGTGGAGCAGTATCCACAAGCATTTCTGCCGATGCTGCAATCCCCTGCTCCTGCAGCAGCAGCCGTGGAGGAGGCCTCCCCTGCTTCCTCGAACCAAGAGGAAAGGGAAAGGGAGGCGCCGAAAAGGAAGTATCGCGGCGTCCGCCAGCGGCCGTGGGGCAAATGGGCGGCCGAGATCCGCGACCCCTACAAGGCTGCTCGGGTATGGCTGGGGACCTTCGAGACGGCCGAGGAGGCGGCGCGGGCGTACGACGAGGCCGCCCTCCGCTTCCGTGGCAGCAGAGCCAAGCTCAACTTCCCCGAGAACGTCCGCCTTCAGCCGTCCCACTCCGTCGCTCTGGCGGCGCAGATGCCGCCGTCCAACTCCCCCGCTACCTCTTCCGGCGCCGTAAGCGACTACTTGGCGTACTCGAGGCTCCTGCAGGGCGCCGCGGAGTACCAGAGGCTCCCTCCGGCGAGCCTGTTGGACCCGTTCGTGCACTCTGGCGTGAACGACAGCAGTTCTCTGCCTGCCTCGTCCTTTCACGCCAACTCCGTTCAATCTTCGACTGTTATCTCTCCTTCTTCCTCCTCCTCCTCCTCTTATCCTCCATCCTACGCTTCGAGCACACCAACGGAGCGGCAGATGATCTGGGGCGGGGCGTCGGGGTTTCCTGAGACATCATGGACTCATTCAAGCCAGTTTCCTCCGTCATCTTCTGGGGACAGCTGAAGCCGAGCGTCGGTTCCGTTCCAATGCTCTTCCTGAAGGGTCTGCGTGTGCGCGTGTTGTACTATGTAATTTTCCTTTCTTTTGATGCCTCATAATTATTCTTTCTCAGGGGAACAAAAGGACAAAAAAACAATTAAGTTGATTTTACTCGAATTAACAAGTTGATTTTGTTATATAAAAGATGAATAGTGAACACAAAATTCAATCCTTCATCTTACTACCAATTTAGAGCTTAATCAAAAAGCGGATTAATTTTTTATCAAGACAAAAATAAAATTCATTGGCAGGAGAAATGAATGTCACTGAATTTTGGCATGGATTTAATTCCAAAAAATAAAAAAAAAAGGTTTGAGTTACATAACGTTGCATTCGACATTTAGAGAAATTTTGAACTAGAATTATTAACCTTAAATTAACCATATTTTAGCTTCAGGTGAGATTTGAACCATCAAATTCCACAGCATGGAGGATTACTTTAATGCAATAAAATTAATTTTGGATCTTTTATGTCCTAATTTTTTCACCATTAATCTCATTTTCCTTTAATTTTATCCTTCCGCAAAATCCTAGCCTCTCCAGTCACGTGGAAGACACGTGAATACCAGCTTCCTATCGCGTGCGCAACACGTGAACGCACGCATATAGATAGTCCGTGGGTAGCGCGCCTTTTCGTATTCGATCGCGTTCTTGAGGGTTTTCTGTCTTCGACGTCGAAACCCTCGAGGAGTGCGGTGGAGGAGCCGCGGATGCGGAAGGAGAATGAGCGCTCGAGCTCCCGGCACCACCGCGAGTGCGACGGTGGCGAGGATGGCCGGTTGTCCAAGAGATCCAGGACGGGGGAGGAGAATGGCGACAGGGACGACCACGATGATCGGGATCGCCGGCGCAGTAGCCGGGACGGGGAGGATCGCGACAAGGGTCGGGATCACCGCAGCCGCGAGAGGGGCTACAGAGATCGGGAGAGCGAACGGCGTAGTAGTAGCCGGTCGAGAAGACACGATGGGGGAGTTGACAGGGAATTGGAGAGAGCAAGGAGTAGAGAGAGGGCGAGGGAACGAGAACTTGAGAGGGAGATAAGAGAAAGGGAAAGCAGGTATCATCACTTTCTTTCCTTCCGCTTTTGATGCGTTTTTTTATTCTTTGAAATACGTGTTACTGGGATTGCCATGAATTGGGGTTTTGATGCATGAGGTCCACAGAATGTGATGTATCGGATTTCTCATTTTGCGATGATTATAGCTTGGTGCAGATCAGAATAGAAATAATGGCTTAAAGTAGCTCTTTAGAGGTTTTATCTTTAGGCATCCTGATAAAGTGAAAACTGGATGTTAGGAATTTAGAAGTTCAGTGGTGTTATCATTTCCTGCATTTAAGTTCAGAAATGTATCAGATCGATCAATGGCAATAAAAAGAGAACAAAAAAGAGAAATAAACTAATAATTTGTACAAATTATATTTCATAAAGCCTCAGTTATCCTCTTTTTATTGCCATTGGTCGATCTGATGCAACCATATGACAGTCTAAAATTCTTAGAATTGTATATTTTGAAAGGAAATTTTGTCATTTTAGCAGAGTTTCCTTTAAACTTAGTAAGCATTTCCGAAAATTGTTGAGTGTCATGCTTCATAATGTTTAGCAATCCATGCTAGTGAGATCACTATCTTTGTAAAAGAATATCTATATGTGGCTTGTCATTATTTTGGAGATTAGGTTGTCTTTAGTCTAAGGATTTAGTTATCAAATGAGTATCTGCTTCTGAATGAAACATTAGAAGTGTCTGGTGTAATTTACTCTTGGGTGGAAGTAAAGAAGTCAACTCTGTATGTAATGCTAGCCCAGATGTATGAAGCACGATGCTGTTTCTGTTGTAGAACTCAAGCACATCCTAAGGCCTTATTTCTATAACAACAACAACAAAACCATAAGTCCTAATTATTTGAGGTCGGCTATATGGATCTTTTGTCGCCATTGAGATCCTAAATTCTTATCTCTAATCTTTATTAATTATAAATAAGGAACCACATATTAAAGGGAATCAATGACAAATAGTGTCAAGCGTACCAGCTGCAGCACATCAAACATGTTCAGCTTGTTTTTTCTTTGATGCCAAATGCCATTGGAATGTTGTCTGCTTGAATGCACTCTGTGGGGTGTTTTGTGGACATTTGGAGCTATGGAAACTAGAGTTTGATTCTCAGTGTCAGCAAGGGCTTCAGAACACTTATTATTGTACTAGATAATTCACCATGATAGCAGCTGGGCCATACTGGTGAATGCATCTTGACAAATGGCTCTTATTACTATTTACACACATTTGTTTGCCTAGACTTGTGTACCTAGGAGGTGTCTTTTGGAGAAGGGAACTAAATATAATGATCAAGTATCACTACTTAGTTTTAACTAAACCATGCATGCATTTTTAAGTTTGAAAATTTTGAATTATGTATATTATGGACACTCCTGACACCTAATAGGTACTTTTGCAATGTCAGTAATTTTGACCCCATTACAACCAAGGAAGTTGATTTTCATATGTTGTATGGATAAGTTGGATGTTATTTGGAATTATGGCGATATTGAAACTTTGTTTGGTGATTACGGTTCCAAGTGATAGTGGGAAGAGCAAAGGATGCAGCTTTTACATGATTGGACACGGTGTTTCTGCGATGTTGTAAAGCTGTGTTCTAGGGTCTAGTTGTTCACGTTCAAAAATAGACTAAAATAACGACCGCTATGGGCTTGACTGTCTGGGCTTGATACAAGTGTCTTTTTCATTATTGAGATTTTCTATGGTTGATATCACCGGCTTGACTAAGAGCCATGATTTTTCATTGATTATAGAAAAAGTTTGTATGTCTATTTCCCTCTCCTTGCATCAATACCATTTATTATTATAATGTGAGCGGGCTTGAGAGTAAAGCTTTTTATGTTGAAGCTTACAACACCATCTTAGCATGAGAGTTGGATGATTGATGCACCCTTTTTTCCATTACGTTCAACATATGTTCTAAAGCTTATGATAGTGTGATTTTGTTGTCCTTGGCCATTAGGGGTGAGTATTTTGTTTTTAAAATGTTTTCCCCAAAAAATATCATGTCAGCATTTTTACAAGTGTAGAGATCATGCAAATACACGTCCAAGTTAAGTCACACCATTTTATCTCTTTGGTCATGTGTGTACCTTTTTTTTTTTTTTTTTCAAATCCTCTTATTACTCATGAATGTAACTATTTTTTCATTTTATTTCTGAAAGTTAAAACAATATTGATACTAATATTTTTGACATGTTGTTTACTAACTACACAAATTTCCCGATCCCTAAAGCCTCTCGGCATCACACTCAAGATATATATATATATACACACATATATAGGGGGCAAATAGTCTCACAGGACATCATCACCTTGTCCAAAATAAACTATGTTTGGCAGATAGTTGGATCAAAGTATATGTTTAGGAATGCTGATATGGATGTGATATATGGTCAAATTCTTGATCAAATGTATTCTTGGATATTATGATGCTTAAATATTGTAAAGATAGCATACAAACTAATCTGTTTGCAAATTAGGTATGGTAATAATATTATCATTACATATTATTTTAATATAATATACATCTTTAGGAAATACATGCCTTGAATTGCAATATGGAACTGCATGTATATTGTATTGGCATACACAAATTTGGCCCTTGATAGTGGTTTGGCTGATGCTTTTCCTAATTTTAGATGTCAAGGATCCATGCAATAGCGCTTTGTAAAAGGTGAGGCAAACTTTTAACAACAGACATCCTAGAAATTTCATTTTGATCTGTTTAAGTGTATCTTTCATGTAGGAGATCTAAAGAAGGAAAAGAATTGATGGAACCTGAAGCTGATCCAGAAAGGGACCAGAGAACTGTCTTTGCATATCAGGTGTGCAGATAAAATTTTCTTTTCTTTTTTCAAGAAGTAACTTTTCATTCATGGACACATGATATTTTTCTGATTTGTTTACTTTGCAAATTGCAGATGCCATTGAAGGTGACTGAAAGAGATGTTTATGAATTTTTCTCGCAAGCGGGAAAGGTTATGTTTCTTTTTGTTTATAATTGCCATAAAGGAGACAATAAATTGATGCTTGTTATGCAATTGATTAAGTTTAGCTGCATGTTTTGTTATAGCATACAAAAAACATATGTAGATCGTTGAATTTGCGTACTATATACAATGAAGGTATTTACATATTACCATTGTGAACATCCCACTTTTGTGCAATTTGCTCTTTATATAGTTCCAGCATGAGGAAATTGGAACTTAAGTATACAGGTCATGGCCCAATACAGTATTCTTGAATGTCATTGAAATTCACTTGTCTCATATTCGGGATGCCTGACTTCAATGAGGCTTTGTTGTTGCCCCACATGCTTTTATTTGACTAGTTTGGTAATAAGTAGAAATTTGATTGCTTCTGTTGTTGGTTTAAACTGTAATGAGCATGTTGACCCATGCTGTAACTCATGTCATTAAGGTGAGGGAATGCATTTTTAACACATTTTTTAGTTTTCAGGTGAGGGATGTCAGATTGATCATGGATCATAATTCAAGAAGGTCGAAAGGAGCGGGGTATACTTCTGTTGTTTTTTTTTTTTTTTCAAATTTGCAATAGCACATTGAGCTCATTTTTTAATGTAGTCGCTTGCTAAAGTTTCACATGATTCATTTAATTTACATTGACTTGAAAAATTCACTGAGTTGGCATATGAGATTGTTGCAAATTTGTATTTTAACAGTACATTGCTGAATGACCATCTGCTTTTAGAAGAGCATATATATGTTATTTGTAATGACTTACAATCTACTCTTGGTTTCAAGGTTATGCTACTTTCCTGTGAAGTTTGGAGTTTGTCTTTGGTGATTGCTCCAGGTACTTTCTATTGAATGTTGACAAACACTGCACAGCTAAATTGCTTGTGGTCACAAAAGAGAAGATACAGGTGTCTATTGATGTGCTAAATGATAAATTAATCTTGATACATATATACACACCATATTAAACAAAAAGTGGTTTGGTTGTCTTTTTCTGGTGCCCATTTATGTCCCTGCTGGGCCATCTTTATTCATCCATAGATTTCCATTGGCATCACTTGACCATATCCCTTTATCTTGATTAAATTTGTTCCATTTGAATTGCCTCACTTCCAAATAACAGGATGCCTGTCCCATTTATGTGTAAAGCAAAGCTCTCACCATTAACCAGATATAGTGCTTGTTATATTTGTGCCCTTTTGATGTTACAAGTCATTTCCATCAGTCCTCAGTTCAAGAGGAACTTCACTGTTCTCCCGTGGCCAACTTATGATCTTCATAGCTGCTCATTTGTAGCCATTTGATATGCAGTTCTACAGTTATCCCATTGTTTGAACTTTGAAGGGAATGTTATATGAGGGTTTGTGATCACTAGCTATATAAGTGTATGATAGGATAATATTGAATGAAAATCATCACCAACGAACAGTATGTTATTTGCATGACCTGCATGCTTTTGATCACTCTTGATTCTCTTCTTTACTCTTTATTTTGCTTTAGTCATGTGCAACCAGCCTAGTCTGTTGATGGATGTATTCTAATCATATTAATACCTTATTTTTTTGTTAATTAAGTTGAAATGAATTGATTGCATAGCATTGTGTTTGTATCTTTGTGTACTTGTTACAATTCTACCATTATGTGTGACTGATGTGATGATATCCAAGATCCATCCATAATGCTTGTTTAATATCGATGTACTCTAATTGCACTCGGTTTTAGAGACGAAAAACATAAATATTCATGTTGTTCCATGCAATATTTAGAATACAAATTAGATGTAGGACCTTGTATTTATATTTTAAGAAGCATATCAAATGTTATAGCTAGTATAACAGTTGCATGATAAACTTGCACATGGAAGTAACATCAATAGCTTTCCCTTTTACGAATTTCGGTTAGCTATTTTGAACTGCCTAGTTCAAGTAAACATTCAAATTATTTATAGTTTCTATATGGTGATTGCAGTTTTATTCTGCAACCTGCAAGGATATAATCTGGGTTGGGTGTTTTTCACAATCAACTCTCTTATGCCCATTATATTTCATATTGGCTTGTTTTGGGCAATTATATGAGATCATTTTGCACTAGTATTCCTCAAGCGAAGCTTCATTATTAGTGGTATATAATTGTTCAAAATCATTACTTCACCTTTTATTCATTAGGTAACCAATCTCTTATTCCATTTATATTAACAATCTTTATCTGATGTGACCTCAAGGGTTTAAGAGTCATGCTCAAAACCATTCCTTCAGTCTCCTTTCATTCATTAGGTAACCAATCTCTTATTCCATTTATATTAACAATCTTTATCTGATGTGATCTCAAGGGTTTAAGAGTCATGCCTTTGTAGATGGAAGTTCACTATTAGATGGGTGATCATCAAATTTTCATGAAGATGGATGGTTAAGGTATACAACAAAAATGATCAAGATGAGAAGCAATATATTGTATAGCTCGAAATTATTTGTCTATTTTAGGACAAGGTCCAGGAATGTAAATTATTTAGTCTCCACTGTTGTCTTATTACCATAAATAAGTAAAATGAATGGATGCCTAAAATCTCTTTGCTTAGAGATTTAAGCATCTATATGCAAATAAGAAGAATCAAAGGGTACATGTTGATTGTAAGGCAAGGACTAAGTGCAGGCTTCAGTTAATGTGTTAATGTATAAATTATTTTATATTCCTTCTAATTCAAGGCTCAGATGAAAATGTTTTTGGCTAAGACTTGCTTTGGTAGAACCTGATGCACCTTTGCAATGCACTTAACATGTTAATAATATTTTAGTAGTTCATACATTCGAGTGCAACACCTTTTTGGGATTGCACATGCAAAGTCTACCTTATAAATCAATAAATAATTTTAGGATGACACATGCAAGAGTTAACTTCGTTTTTTCTTTGTTGATTATTGTATTAATATTTACATAAGCCATTTTTAGAATAAAGCTTGAAGTAGTTGGTACAATTTTGATGTTTATGGTCTCAAAAATCTTTGGTTTTCTGTTTGGACACGTCATTCAAGATTTATAGGGACTCACTATATGTTTGTATATGATGGGATTGCAGCTATATCGAGTTTGATGATGTGATGTCAGTGCCACAAGCTATTGCACTATCTGGTCAGCTTCTTCTTGGCCAACCTGTAATGGTCAAACCATCTGAAGCTGAAAAGAACCTTGTTCAGTCGACTACCGCAGGGGCTGGAGCCACTGGGGCAGGTGCTGAAAGGAAACTTTATGTTGGAAACTTGCACTTCAACATGACTGAGGAACAATTGCGTCAGGTAAATGTGACTAAAAGGCTGGACTTTTCATAATCACGAAATGGTTAATTATATTACTTGTAAACTTTGAATCCGCATGCATACATGCATAAATTCCCAAAAGGAAATTTTTGTAACCTTGTGCAACTTTCACACTTAATTCAGACCATGATTATGCTAGATCTTGCCACTGTAGATCATAGATTGGCCTACTTTTGTATACATGATTTAAGGGGGCATTAATAGGGGCCATGGTTTAAAACACTAGTTGCAATGGTGTACAGTGGCTCCTCTTTGCATGTTCAAACTTGTAAATTTTATGCATAGTTGTAATTTTCCAACAAAATCAAAGTACATCATTCTCCAACAAATAATGTTTTGTGTGCAAGAGTTCTTTTGAAGAACTATCATGTTGTGTTACTCATATGTGGATACTGTTCATGGGTCCATAAATCAAGTTTGCAAGAATGCCACATTGGATGATATTCTTTGAATGGCCTCCCTTATTTTTATCTAGCCCCCTTTCCAACCCAAAACCTGCTTCTCTTTCTTAAATGCACATGACAAGGGGAGATACCTATAACACACATAAATAGATCAGACAAATAGAATTTGGCATTCTATAGAAGTTTCTTGTTTGAAAATGAAAAAAGAGAAATGCGGGTTCTAGCACTTTTCTCTTTCTTAGATACACTGGAAAACCATTTTAAATATGTTTTATTGTTAGAGATTCATTTTGCAAGAATCAAGATACTATCTGTTGTGCAATTAAACAAATTTTCAACATTGATCAAATTTGTATTGAAGCTTTTAATTTTCTTGTGGTTCTTACTGGTGGTTGTTTATGTGCCTTGTTGGCCCCACTGGGAGGTTCTTCGATCTGCCTGTCTGTTGTATTTAATCTAGCCACTAGCCCCATGGGTATCTAACCTTAGGCTTTTGTCACTGCCTGGGATACATACATATATATATATATGTATATGTATATTTGTAGCATATGAATTATATTATTAGTAAAAAGCTAGAAAGGCAAGCTTTTATTGTCAAAAATGCCTATTACTTTTTGTTGAAAGCCAAAACCAAAATGGAACTAGAAATGCTTTTTATGCATGAAAGAATCCATCAGAATTTTTCTCCAGCATTTATATTTTTTTCCTACACTTCCTGCACAAAGTAATTGACTATCTTGTCTCTTGTTGGTTGTCAACCATTCATTCAGAAGCTTTGGTGCCTTGGAACACTAATTTTGTATAGCTTCTTCTGACCCTTGGATTTGAGTATTGGCATGTATTGTTTACAGTGAAACCACAATCACAATTTTGCTATTCAGAAATAACTTGTTGAGATTAAAGTTCGAAATTCAGTATTGTATGTGAAACTGGGCAAAATTTTGGTTTTTTAAGTTTGTACAACTAGATACTTGCTTTTAAAAATTGCACGGAAAGTAGAGAAAATAAATGTTTTGGTATTTTGGTATATCCTTTCATGCAAAATCTGAAGGGGAAAATTATGCAAAAATAGTACACGAGTGATTTTATAAATTTTCCATCTCTGATGGTTTCTTAAAAAAATATTGTCTGATCTGAACAAAATCATAAAATTTGTTAAAATTTTCAGGTTATTGAGTGGTTATGGATAAATTTGGTTATGAAGCATGGAACTTGATTTCGCCTAGACCAGTATGTACCGATCAGTATTTACTAGTTTAGATAGTGTGGTCTGGTTAAAAAAAATTCATAACCATATGCAATGCTGATCGTTTTTTCTGCCATATCAACTGCAGAGCACTTATGATCTATGTTTTTTAAGATCTTTCTATCTTTTGGTATTACATGTTTCATGATTTTGCACAAAGTGAAGTGAGAACTTGTTTGTGTCCTTAAATCTTTGAACCTTTTGGACCTGTAGAGCTTGTGCAACTACCATTGGATCTAGAGACCGGTCACTGCAGAGGTTATGGATTTGTTCAAGTGAGTGAACTGTTTACTATTTTGTTCAATCGCATATGCTGTTCACTGATATGCTTTCTGACTTGTTAGTTTGCACAACTTGAGCGTGCAAAGGCAGCTCAAACTTTAAATGGGAAGTCGGACATTGCCGGCCAGATTATCGAGGTGGTAACACATTCTTTCAATAAGTCATTATTAGTTGAGTTTTATTTTTTTTGGCTTTTCAATGAAGTCCTCCACTTTGGTCTTTAGTGACTTCAATGTCTCATAATGTTTGTAACGATGTCACAGGTTTCAGCTGTCACGGATCACGTCCGACCGCAGGATAGTGGAACTAATGCTTGCTGATTTTGATGATGAAGACGGTGGTTGGTTTGGTGAGCCATTTTTTCGTTAAATGCCTATTTTCTTAAATGTCTTGGAGTTTATAAGTTGTGAATTCTTTGCTTTCATATAGTCTCTCGATGCTTCTCATGCAGAAACTTGACTGCACTGGAACTGCAACAAGGTGCACTTTCTGTCACTAAGACTTATGTTACATGTCGCTACTTAGACCCTCAATCTGATGTGTACCTGTATTTGTCAGTATTGCTGAGTCACTTGGAGTCTCCATTGTTAATGGAGCACTTCTTAATGCACAGCATGCTTCATCCATTGAGCCTAATGTGCAGCCCAGTGAATGCATATTATTGAGGAATATGTTTGATCCAACAGAGGTATGTGGAGTACCTTCTTATACAAGTATGTTTCCGACATTTCTCTGACTTTCTATGTTTTCCAGACACAACCAGATTTTGATATGGAAATTCAAGAAGATGTTCAAGAAGAATGTTCCAAGTTTGGCTCTGTCAAGCATATCTATGTGGAAAAGTATGTTGGGTGTTGTTCAAAGTTAGATGTGTCATAATGCCTATCCATGTTTTGGTTTTATGCATATTTTTAAACTGCTGCTGTTTAATCATGTGATCTACGTACTTGACAGTTGTATCGTGTCTATGCGTTGGTGGCACCTTCTCATGCTTGCATGTCTCCTGAATCGCAAGAAATATCAAATGCTGGCTAACATGCTAAGAGCATCCCAGTCCAAATGTGACCAATTGATAGATAGATAATTAAGAAAATTGTGATTCCTGCTAGAAGCAGTGATTCAATATGTTTTGAACCTTGTGGTTTTGTTTAATATGTTTGTATGTATGTGTGTCCTTACACCTTGCACTTTCTTTCTTGCAGGAACTGCATTGGTTGGGTGTACCTCCGATTTGACAGTGCGGCATCCGCCGCCAGTTGTCAGCGTGCCATGCATGGCAGAGCAATTTCTACCACATTCATGGTATGTGTTCCACTGATCCAACCTCATTTATAGAGGAGCTTCATTTACCTGAAATTTTAGAATTAGTGCAAAGGATACCCTTGAACCAGTCTCATCTCTGATTAGCTGTTACAATGGACTGTCTACTTCTGAATGGAGCTTGTGCACGGATGATATTCATTTCCTGACCATACTTGGGAATTCGCCATGGCCTCTATATACTCTATAGTGTTACAAATTAAATACTTATGATGGATGGAGTCAATCGAAGCCTCTCTCTCTCCCTCTCTCTCTCTCTCTCTCTCTCCCTCTCTCTCCCTTTTTGTCACACACTTGCACGCCAACCACGTGAAGACAGCTGAGAATGAAACAGCATAGCTCAAAACTGGGTGGATGGACGAGTCAAAAAGGATTAGATCAATGAATATCTAGCTTCTGGAATACTTATGCAGCTTGTGTTTGGTGCAGAACCATAAAGAATATGAAGCTAAATTCGGACGTGGTGCCTGAATTGCTGGAGGGTTAAGATCGTTCCAACTTCGACTAATATCATATCCGCGATGGATGAAAAATTCAATATTGAGATATTTCTTGATTGCTACCGTTAACAACTCACTTGAGGTATTTCGTTTAATTTTTGTTTGATAAGTGAAAATTGTATCTTCAAGTTTAGCTGTAAACACTACACTGGAGTATTTTAACCCTTTGGGAATAGTCAACTTCCATGTTTTCCTCAGGTGTTATGTTTGTTATGTCTTCGGTACATTATCATATCAGTAAAGGGATATGATATTTCTAATTTCGGCAGTTATCTATGACCCGAGAACAGCTTTTATCAGCTAGACCTGATTAAAAACTAAAAACATCACCATCCTTGCCATCGCTTTTAAAGATGCAGGTAACCAAAGCCCTTCGTATCCCTGACGGGGCTTGATGAAATCAGAATCAGTTCGTAGGCCAACATTTAAAATGAAGTGAGAAATTGTCACTCAACAGTGTCGATCCACACATTCGGGTCAAATTATCTTTCACATTACAGAAGCTTAAATTTTCAAAAAACAAGTGCTGCGCAATCATCCACCAACATCCAAATGTCGCAAGAGAAGAAAATATCAAGTACAAGAGAAGAAAAAAAATAACGGATAGACTTCGCAATCTTGTATAAAATAAGATAAGGCCTCTCTAAATACTCTGTAACTGGGAGAAGGAAATCCGAATGGTGGACCGGTCAATGGTGCTTGCATGTTTGCATGCAAGGGCCTCGGTAGCCTGCTCCTCGCTCTCGAACAGGACCAGAGCCTGCTTCTTCCCATTCACCTCGAAGAGCTTTGTGTTCACAATTGTTCCATGCTCCTGTAAATGGGTCACGATCTCCTCCTCCGTTATGTCCTGCGCAAGAGCTGACACATGAATCATCTTCGTCGGGGAACAACAGTATTTGTAGTTCTTCACTGCATTATTGTTGAAGCGGTTAAGATTTGATCCAGCATATTCGTGGGTGTCAGCTGCTGGGGTTATGCTTGGATACTTGGAGAAATTCAACTCCAACCTATTCCCAAACAACAATGCCCCCTGCAATTAGAAAGAGTGAAAATTTTGATGGAAGAAATGCCATTAGTTTCTGTGAAAAATAGTTGTTGATGAAAGAATGCAGAGTGCAGGAAAAATGAATATATGATTTTTTTCTAAGGACCCAAACAATATGTTGCATTTCAAGAAAAATGCAGCAATACTCAAAGTTAATCTGAAGATCAACATCAGTCAAGGCACAAACAAACCTTTAAGAAGTGTACAGCTAATTCTGCCTGAAACCCATCCTCCATCTGAACGAGTGCATGATCTGGTTTATTGCGCAGCAGTTTTATTCTTACAATATTGCCATATAACGAGAATAAATTGAAAAGCTTATCTTCATCAACCTTCTGCAGTTATGGAACCGATGGGTTAAACAATTTGCATGAATTACAATAGGAAGGAAACATAGAGCAAGAATGACAACTTACTTCAGGATTCAAGTTAGTTACTAAGATTGTGCACCTGTCATTAGTACCAGTTACTCCAGGAGGCAAACCTCCACCAAATGCAGCCGCAATTGCTGCAGTGTTGCTCATCTAATTTAATGAAATGTTAGCACCGCATGTAAATATTACCTTTTAATGTCATGAAAGATACATTTAATAATTGTGCAACTAAGCAATCAGAAACACGTATCAACCACACATAAACATGATAACTTAATAAAAATAAGACAAAACCTGCAAGGATAAAGACCACCATGGTACTCACCTGAGCAAATGCAACTGAAACAGTAAAAAAGAAAAGAAGCAATCAGCAAACATAATAGAGGCAACATATTACTTCAGTAGTAGAATATGAACCTCTAGCACCAGATGCTTGAAGTGCATAGAGACTTCCAGCATCACCATAACCAGGCTGTTGCACATAGTGGGGAAAAGGAAAAAACACAACATTGTCAGAAATTAATTGTTTAAAAGAGTAAACTTTGATGGTGTATTGCAAGTATAGAAAATAAGTCGAGAAGCAACTCACTTGTGAAGATCTACCTCTCTGTTCAGTAGGCAAAGATGGATTTGTAAAATCCCTAGACAGACAAAAGACATATTTCAGAAAAGATATCTAAAAAAGAGGTAACATGAGCATCTGCTACCAATCTCAGTTTTTATAGTGTTTAATACCAACAGATTAATGCAGAGTTGTGAAACATTTGTGCTACTTCACAGTACAGTTATACATCAAGGCAAAGTGCACATCACAATCACAATTAATGCAGAGGGGAACAAGATGATAAAAAGGGTTTAAAGATTCACAATGCTAACAAACATGGGTCTAAGATTCTAAGCAAGCAATGCCAAGGTAACCTAGAAACTTGGTCTAACTATTACTATGGAATTGGAAAGCATCAGGACAAGGAACAATATGTAGAAGATGGTAAAAGAATGCATCACTGTTTTGCGGAGTAGACCTTATATCCTTTAGTTTTATATTATAAACCAATCAAGAAAATTTGGACTAAAACGCTTCATCAGGTCTAAGATTCTAGCAAATCTGTATGGAAGAATCTTCAGACAGATAAAATTGAAAACTTCAGGACTCGTTATATACTTAATTTGGTCTAAAATGTTTCATCAGGTCAAGCTTCCAGCAAATTTGTATGTAAGAATCTTCAGACAGATAAAATTGAAAACTTCAAGACTCATTATATACTTAATGGCGAGAAATAAAAGCTCTAATGAAAATGTGTTTAGCGAACATAATTATTTCAGAATTGTTGCCAGTGGACACCTGTCTTTTGTTGAGATGCCATACACAGAGCCGGTTATACTTTCTATTAACTTCATTCCTACTTTCTATTAGGACATAATACAGTATTTGCTTGAATTCTTGCATACCCGAAAAGAGTGATAGATATTAGTTTAAATAGCCAACTAATCAGCTATTGCTTTTATATGGCTAATTTACTCAACAATTTACTGTTCTGGTGCAACTTGAAATGAAATAAATAATCAAAAACATGTTTTTCAGTACCGGATTAATGGGAAAGTATATAACATACCTAGACCTCTCATTGTTGTAATTTACTTGCAATTCATTGAGACTGGATTTGAACAAAAACAAGAAACATGTAAGAATTTCAAAACGTGCAGAGTAAAAGAACCAAGTTAATATAAGATTTTTATGAGAGCTAACTTTGAAAACTGTATATCTAGCTGACAACAGCCATCATATATATTACGCCCCTGAAGAAGTAACAAAATCATAGTATGAGCAGCTTATACAAACACATTTAAACATCATAAAATTCGAGTGAATACAATTACATACTTGCAGAGAACTTTTTGCCTGCACGGCACTCTGACGAGACTGATACTGGATAAGGGCCTGAAAACCTACAAAACAATAGATTGGAAGTAATTTAAGTTTATGAAATCTTTCTTTGTATTAAAAATATGAATAGCTCAATCCAATTAGTTCTACCAGTAAAAGAAACAAGAAAAAAAAATCCTTTAAGAAGAAATAAGATAATAAAGTAACCAAGTACAGACAACAAAATTGTTGTCAATTTCATTTTACATTGTTAAAGTCTGGAAGAGCAAAATTCAGAGAGAAGCTGACCAGCTGACTTCTGGAATGTGACGATTTTCTCTACATATCCATAAGGAGAAAACACTTGATGCAGCACTTCCACTGTGATAGGATAGAGCATGTGATGAATTGTAACTAAGAGGATCCGATTTGGTTGTGAATCCTGAGTGCCCAACACCAAGCCGCCAAAGATGATGGGAAGAGAAATAAAATAAAATAAGTAGAAAATAAATAATTCAAGAGAGAATAAAACATTGAATATTCAGCTAATTATAGTAGAATGAATATAAGTGAATGGGTACGTGAAGATATCATATACAGAAAAGATATTTCTTTTTTGTGAATTATCTACGCTCTTAGTATGCTTCTACGTCATGCAATTAACCTTTGGTAATCATAATCATGAATGGTCCCTCAAAACACTTCGGATTGAGAAGATTCAAAACAAATGCAAAATACACTAAATTACCAGGTCATTTTTTCCTACATAATTCTCCTATGGCCGGTTAGCTCTCTTTCAAGTGGGCTCTAATTCAAACTCTGAAAGAAAGCAAAAGCAAATTGCATTTAACTTTCCCATCACAGATTTAATAGTAAAATCCCAACAGAATTACAGAAATATACAAAAGAGTAGACCTAACTTAGCTACGTTAAACCCTAAAACCTGATCCACCCTGTGTCGATAATTTCAAATGAATACATCTTGGTTTCAAGATTCCAGTTGTAAGTCATTTCAAATGTATACATAATACATCTTGACTTCGAGATTGCAGTTGTAAGGCTGCATACATTGGCCGTCCAACGATCACACATTGCCAGGAGCCTGCATTGGCCACCGTTTTTCACATCTTGACCTTGAGATGTTCTAAGTTTCTTAACTCCTTGTGTGATGAAGCAACTGTAACAATTGGATCAAGGTAACTAGAGAAGTATAGGGTTTCCTTGGACTTCAATTGGTTGCTTTGATCTATGTTTCATCTTCAACAGTAATACCTTGTTGATTGTCTAACTTTGATCATTAGTTATAAATGGTATCACAATGGATCTTAAAAATTGTAAAACCAGTAATTATCTCTAGGATTGATGAAATTTCTATTACAATATTGATTGCATTTGCCAAATAGTAGTTGTCTATTAAAATATGATAATACTGTTACGATAATCAGAATAGTTATCAGATTTAGACTAAATAATACAGATGAGGTCAAAGATTTGTTTGATGAAAAGCTTCAAGCTGGTTATTGTGATGATGTCCACATGATACTTGATTGAGACTGAAATGGTCAAGTCCTTTTCTCGTTTTCTTTCTAATTTTCCCTGAGGTTTTTGTGTTATAATCCCAATATTTTCTAGTTTGTTGCTAAACTAAGGCAACTGCTATTTGTCTATTGAAATATGATAATATTGTACTAGATCAGTGGCTACTGTCGTTTGCTTGTTTGCCAAATGCTTGCTTGATTGTCAAACTAAACTAAAGCAACTGTTGTTTGCTTGTTAGGATTAATCCAACCAAGCAAAATGTTTGTTATTTTTAAAATTTTCAATAGAAAACTGCAGTTGGTTAAACCAAGTAAACTGTTTGGTTATTAGAGTAATCCTAACAAGAAAACAGCAATTGCCTTAGTTTAACAACAAACTGGAGAATATTGGGGTCATAACACAGAGCTTAGAAAAAAATAGAAGGAAAGCAAGAAAAGGGCTTGACCATTTCAGTCTCAATCAAGTACCAATGTAGACATCTTCACAATAACCAGTTTAAGGCTCTTCATCAAATAAATCTTTCACCTGATCTATATTATTTAATCTACAACTATTCTGACTACAGTAACAAGAAGCCAGGAATAAGCTATAAGAGAACTGAAACCACAGCAGATATCATCTCCGACTTGTTATGATATAACATAAAAACAAGTCCCCCGTTTTCAGTGTGTAAGAATAAAAGCAAACAGAACAACTAGAAAAAACACCAAAATTAATTTAATAGGACTCAACCAAAGAATTAATCAATACCTCAAGCTTGATTGATGTAACTTTAATCTGACGAGAACTACATCAATTTGATTAAGGAAATGTGCATCAAGGTGGTGCCAAGTCCCGATATAACCTTATATTCTGACAATTACACTATTACAGGACATTTTATTTTAGATGATTAACATACCTTACTCACATAAATTTCTAAGATCTGTTATGACAACTACAGCATTATTTGGTCTTAGACTGCAGTTTTGAGTGGCCAAACATGCCAAACTCACATGTACAAAAATATTTCGGTCTCAAAGGACAACAAAAAACAATAGTAAAGTTAGGATGATTGGACATTGTAGACAAAGGTACATATTTAATTCAGACTTATGATATATCAAGTCACAAGGGACCCTCGACATTCAGGAAAGGACAATGTAATTATCTGATTGCAGACCTGATCACTTTTCCACCCTGGAGAATCTGTAGTTGTCAGTTCCTGATGTGAAGAAAATTGTATATAAACATTTCTTCCCCTGAAATAATACAACTAAGGTTCAAATGGATTCTAGTAAAACCACTGAATATGAAAGCTTAAAACAGAATCCATAAAGGAGACCTTATGGTAAAAACTAGAATTAGTTATTTCCTTTTTTTTTTTTTAATTCAGAAATATAAAGAACTAGCTAGGAATTGAGAGTAACTTAAATCTCAAAAAAATGAACACATTACAATAATGTACAATGATCTACCAATGACTGGTTTATAATCCAATGATGTAAATTTTGAACCAAATCTTGGTGCAGTACAATGACAATACTGCTGTCACAAGCAATTGCTTTGGCTACTGAAGCAGTAAATAGGCATATACACATATATGAATACATTGTTCTAATAGGAAATATAGAAAGATAAACCCAACACACGAGGCTCCTGCCAATGTGGGATCCAAGGATCAATGTTTACAGCTTAACCCCTTCAAGTATAATAAGAAAACCTAACTGAGCATAATATATTCACCTATATGTTGATCAGGTTGGCATAACAATCATGTGTATATACTTGTATGTTCGAATTCTTCTATCTAATTGCTTTGCAACATACAATATGCTTTCAAGTATTCTTGGATATTTTAATGTTACTACCATAAAAGCCAAGGTATAGCAAAATGTTCTCTCTCCAATAACATCGAACTATCACAATATTTGTGCACTACCTTACAAAATTATGATGCTATTTTATTTACTAAATGGCAGGGGTGAGTTTTAGTATTTTAGAATTAAGGAAAAAAAAGGGGAAAATGCTTACCATCCAGTTCACAGGGCTTATCAGGCAGTAAGCCTTGAACCGTATGTGGACCATCTGAAATTGGGCACTCCATGTGCCGGTTCACACTCAGACGGTAAATACTGATTGATACAAAGCCCATCTGACAAAATTTGGATCCCTTGGTAGAAATTGACCAAAATATACACTTCATCGCCAATTTGTGGAAAATCACTAGGTATGAATGCCTCAAACATCTATAGCTTAATTGGTGAAATAGTCTCTCTACATAAAACTAAATTTTATTTTACTGACACATACAGAAAATATTTTGTTGTGAATGAACAAGATAGTGAATAATCCTTATGTATGATAATAATTATGGAGACGGGTGTTCTCAAAATTTTGCTACATTTAAAACCAGAAGTAGTATCAATCATATACTTTCTACTTGTACTGAAATATACACATTCCCTGCAAGAGTGAAGCTATACTGAAATGATAAATCTAGAATATTATGTTTTCACTTACAAAGAGGCAAATCAAGAGAAATAACAAGCAACTTTGTAATAGCTACACACTTAGGTGCCTTGTTTACTGCATGGGATTTAGGTTAGGTGGATGACCAAAAGTTTGGCTTAAGCTTTTCTAACAAAGGATGAGGAAAATCCAAGACTTGAACTAAACCCACAACACCAATGACCTTTTCAAACCTTAATATAGAACTAAAGAAATGGGTAATGGAGTATTTTTCTCAAAATCTGAAAGAGTTTATTATAACCAAAATAACAATCAGTTGAATAACCGGCACAAGTTGATGCCCTTTTCTATGAGAATACCAGCACAAACCAACAATACAGAAGGAAGAACATAATTGCAAGAATATTTTGCTAAATACATCTTGCAAAGCCATAGTTGAACATTTGAACAAACTGTTGGCATCCCCATATACTTAAATTATTCAAAACCAAGGAACTAATGAAGGCCAGTTCTTTGCGTTTATTTCTGAAATGTCAAACAGAGACTAGATGCTCCAGTACTAAAATAATGGTTCGTAAAACTAGATCCCTAAATGAAACCCCATCTTTCCAGGCAGTGCAGCACAATTAGATTATACAGGGACAATCCTACATAAATGGCCAAAATACCCCCAGAATAAAATGATTGCTCAACAACATTTTAAGGCTCTGATGGGTATCTCAAAAATACACTTTATGTTTCAAATCAAGACATGATGGATAGCCACTGATCTTTCATCAGTAGGGGAAAAACAGAACGTACAACAACATATAATTTATGAAAGATAAGCAGCAATAAATTTAAGGAAAAAAAATATCATGGTGCACATCCTGGATGGCTGAATCTACGATTGGCAGGTCAGCGTAACATATAATCTTATATAATATCTCAGCAAAAAATAATGCATAACATACCATCTATATAATATCTCAACAAAAATAAAATAATGCATAATTTGATAAGCCAAGCAGACAATCGGGATACATCTTAACTTGTTTCAAACACAATAAATAAAGAACTCAAAGCCAGAAGACCACACCAGTGTTATAAGATTAAAAACCACACCACATTCAGCAGTGTTAACTGCAGAAATGTCAAATTTATAAATTTCATATTAACTGGTCCAATGTTATGTCATATTGGTAGATTCAATGTCGGATAGATGAAATATATGGATGAAGTAGGAAAATTTCATCCAAGAAAAATAATTTAAACAAGGTGTGAATATGTTATTTCTTAATTGTACAACCTTTTGTTCTTTTGTCAAATATCCATCACCCTGTATTTCCCATAAATCCTACATGTTCTATTCATGACACTGCTTAAATCACCATCTGTAAAAAATTCCCCAGTTTCCCATTCAACATCACTCCTATTTGAGAAGCATAAACCTTACACTATACTAAATATCTCTTCTCTGAAACAAGTCATAATGTTATTATTCTATCATCATTTTTAAGACAAAACCAGTGAAATTCCTTCTAAATTTTTATATAACAATACTGCTGTACTTAATTTTTTTTCTTCCATGTGCCAAATTTTATATCTAATAATATTATTTATGTTTTCCCCGATTGATTCTGTACAAACCAATTATAACAATTCCACTCTGATTACTTATAACTGGCAGTAATCTCTTACATGAAGTGTTCCAACATTTCAAGTTGTTCAAGTATACCAATGAAAAAAAATTGCAAATCCTTATATACAACCAAAATCACAAATTGAATAATGTTGTCACTTCCTGGTGGTTTGTGAGCCTGCCTTATTGGTCTCTTGAACTGTCTAAGCAGCAGGAACCACTTGCAGTGAGTCCTTGGTATGGGAAGTATCTAAGGTATGGTTGAAATAGCCTGAGTGACACCTCATCTCTGAAAAGTTGTGATTGTTATTTGTAGAAAGAGTGACAAAAATTAACTTTTTCTTTCATGATAGAAAATGTTGCAAGAAGGAAGAATTTATGTCTGTGGTGTGTGCAGGAGTGGGGGGTTTGGGACGGGTTATATAGTAAAAATTACTAGATTTTCCAATTATCCCAAGCTGCATGACATGCTTGAGTATCTGCAAGCAAATTGATCAGCTCTAGGTAAGGTTCATAGGAGGGGGATGCTTCAACTTAATCCTAGGAATAGGCTATCACAATGCAGCATCTTCACAAAGTGTTAATAACCTTAAAAGCACCCAAAACAAGAAAAAGGATAAGTATTCAGGACCACACCTGACACTTGGCTGGACACTTGTATAGTACTGTAGAACATTAACAGCAGAATTCAAATCATGCATCTGAAGAAGAGCCTGTTAGATAGAAACTGGATTATTAGTGGCTGAAAGCTGCATATAGGTGGTAGATGGAAGAGGGCGACTTATAATAAGAGGGGAAAAGGAACCTGGTTTTTGGCTCGTAACATCACAAGCTTAGTAACAACACCAAACGGCTGCACTAACTGAAGAAGGTCATTCTGCATACAGCGCGAAACTTGAGTCGATAAATCAAGAAACAAATTGGTCGAACACGGTATCTCACGAAAAACTACCTCAGATATCTCATGCCCAACGTTGCGGATGTGAATGACCTTGGACGGCTCCGCCATTGTCGCACTTAACTCTCTAGCTCAAGCTAGAAAGCAGAACAATCTCAAGAACTCTTCCTCACCTTACCGGTACAACACCAACGACAAAGAATCAAAACGCAGCAAAATTCAATCTTTAATCTTCCACTCTACACGAAAATGAAAAAGGAAAGGCAAACGACGGGGAGGAAACAGGCGGCCGTGATCCCAAATCTAACGCGCAAGAACGAACACGACAAGGAACGAGAGGGATCGCGGTGCGCACCCACAGCGACAGAGAGGACGATCGCGGCGTAGGGTTCTCGGTCGTGCGAACCAGAGCTAGTGAGATGGGATCGGAAGCACACTTATTCGACTAGGGCTCCGATGATGGCTCACTTCCCTCTTTATCGAGCCCCAAAGTGCGTCGAACCCTAACGGATGAGCCGCTGATCTTTATCGTGGTCCGGAACACCCGACAACAAATAAGTGTTTCGGTGAGCCGCCGGAACACCGAGGGCTCGATCATGCTGTTAATCCCCAACATCTGATCTAAGTTCACGAACTTTGACGCATCGATACTGTCGTTCGATTTCCGTGCATACAATAACAATAACTGTCATAAAATCCCAACTGTCCGACGTGGGATCGGCTACGGATAATTTTATAAAAGCCATATTCTTATTTAAATTAAAAAAATGGAATCCCTATTTATAATTTATAGTAAGATTTTTTTCTTAAAATTATTTCACTTCTTAGGAGTTGAATCTTTTTAACATATGTTTATATTTATTTATTTTTTAGTCTATACTTAATTATTCACAAATGAAAAATATCAAACAACGACCTAATTGAAAATGATTGAATTGATCCCTCTGAAGACTATACAATTGGAGCTATGTCGGAAGAAATGATTTCTCACTTTTATCATTTTTTTTATTTCTTTCATATCGATACAAGAAAATTAGACATCAAAAGATGTTTGGATTATCAATGAACGGGTAAAAATTTACGCGTTTAAATCACGAAAGGTGTAGTGTTTGTAATATGTATTCGTTTCAAAATTTAGTATGAAAATATGTAACATCCCTCAAAATTTGATAGGCATTTTGTGGGAAATAACCTCTCCATTTCATCAATCATATCGAAATAGATAGTCACATGTAATATATTAATGGAAAGATGCTTGAATTATTAATGAATATAACAAAAAATTGATGTGTTTAATTCAGAATTTGAATACTCATGTAATATATATTTTTCAGAATTTGAAATGAATATATATATATATATATATATATATATATATATATTCAAATGTATTGTATTATCAGCTACTATGGGCATCAGAATAAACCCAACAACAGCTACCAACTCTGCAGACAAGCATCAGCTCAACACCTTGTGACAGCAAGATTTGGTTCAAGAAATGCTCAAAACACAAAGCCTTTCTGGAAACTGAAAAGAACATGGCACACTCATCAAGCTTCAGAAATTGTTTACAAGAACACCATGTCACAGAATCAAACACTGAGGCCTAGTGAGAGTTGGCACCAGTAGCTCAGAGAATCCACAATGAAGAAATAGGCTATGATCAATTGTATGAGTTTCAAAGGTCAAAAGTAGCAAATGTTTCTTGAAGATTACACAATGCCAGACCATGACAGTGAATAGCCATGAAGGTCAAGAACCAAGAAAGAATCAACAAAAAATGCCTTTATAGTGAATTATTGGCGATGAGTCAGGTTCCAGCTCCCATATCTACAATGGCCAACAATGACCATTCTTTTCTTCCACCTCTTTTACCAACCAAATCTCCCTTCTTGCCGGTCTTGTACAATGAAAATTTTCCTCAAAACAATATTCACCTCGACTCAGATTAAGGGCACTCTTTTTGCAACTCCCAACTGCAAAAGTGACATCATAGAACTCCAGAAGTGCTAATTACAATCCAAACCACAAACTTCTAGGACAGGCCCGTCATATTTTGCAATGAATGGATTTACTCTGACCCACAGAAGCGAACAAATAGATGCCAAAAGTATAGACCAAACTATCACTATGGTAGGCACTCGATCCTGCTTTCCCATCATTCCTTTCAGAAAAGGATAGAGATGGACGATGACCCAGAAGGCAAAGAAGAGCTTACCAAACAATGGGCCCCATGACTCATACCCATTGGAAATGGCATTAGAAATTCCAGCTACGACACCGATGATGTTAAGAATGAGCAGGGTCATAGGGGGAATCAGCAAAGATGTCCACTTGAAGAGATAAAGCTCCGCGAACTCGCCATCATCCCCTCCTTTGGATGTCACGGTGAAGTTGGTCTCAACACCAGCAAGAACCTTCAGAAGGCCCTGAAAGAGGGCAAAGAGGTGTGAGGAGACGCCACCAATCACCCAGAACTGCTCATTCCTCCACCAGTCATCAATGCTTACGCCTCCCCATTGCATCTCAAGAATGCCAGTCGCAGCAATGGAGATGAATAAAGCCATGAATACTATGCTAGCATAGCTACTAATCTGCAAAATACAAGTTTTGGTTATTTATAGGGCAGAAAAGTCATGTAATGTAAGCTATTATGCAATACTAACAAAAAAGTATAATGAGAGAAAAACAAATAGGAAAGGATAATCATTTGTGTGCAAACAAGACGTAATGAACTACAAGAAAACAACAGCTTAAAATTGGATATGACAATTAGAAACTTATGGTTATGTTCAAATGATCCATTTCACACTTCAACATGTATAATTTCTTGGCAACTACAATAAGCAAATGAGCTTCGGTTCATACAATGTCATTTCTTCCACCATGTCTTTTTACCAAAGATTGTCTCTACCTGATCCTGCATATTTTCTCATATAATATGTTTTCAATACACCAAATTTGACCTTGTTTCTCAGGTAGTTACCACAGTATTTTACATAAAGTCATCAAAACAATACAAGGAGCCTGTCAAAAAGCCATCATTTTGGACCCTAGCAAATGACTGATGAAACTTAATACACCCTAAAAATAATAACAAAAAGATTGTATCCAAAAAATTAAGATGGATATTAGTGAAATACCTCAGGTACTATAAATTTTCCGGAGAGAAGACAAATAGCTGGCAACGTACAATAAGCAATCAAAGGAATAGATGTCCATGGATAGACAACAGAATTTATATAGGAGAACCTCTCCAACCACTTTAACCCACTTCTGTAGCCATACCAAATAGGGCAGTGCTTGCTCAGAAAAATTTCTACAGATCCAAGAGCCCATCTCAAAACTTGATGAAGACGGTCAGAGAGGTTGATGGGAGCTGACCCTTTAAATGCTGGTCTTTTAGGTATGCAGTAAACCGACCGCCAACCATGGCAATGCATCTTAAAGCCAGTAAGAATATCCTCTGTAACAGACCCATATATCCATCCAACCTGGACAAACATGCAAAATAGGAATAAGGAGATTAGTTGATGCATAGCAATCTGTCAGACAGGTAACAGTGCTCATGAACATTAAGACTTGCCTCTTTTCCCCATTCAGTTCTATCTTCATAACCACAACTTATTACATGTATAGCCTCACCAATACACGAAGCAAAACCAACACCCTGAGCCATCCCACCATTCTCCAGGAGAGTTGAAGCCACAAAGACAGGAGATTGCCCAAACTTTTTCTCCAGCTTTTCTCGGGGCACTAAGGATGAGCTTTCATTTTCTTGTCCTGCAACAAGTACAATATCTGAACAAAAATTCTATGGATGGCTCTTTAACACCTAGGTAACAGTTGTTTAAAAGTTACCTTTAACTTTGTCAATACTCTCAAGCGCATGTACTTGAATAGATGCTTCTCTGTGCTTTGCCCACTTTGCTTTCTTCTTCTCTTGCTTAATTTTCCCTCTTTTATTTCTTTTAGATCCACAACAGCTGCAGCACCATTTTGGCCAACAATTGCAGGTTTTTCCTGGAGGCTTCTCCTTGACAGGAGCATCAAAACCATACAGAGCTTGCCTTCTGAAAACACATCCAGTACCAACATAGATTGGTCCCTGGATCCCATCAAGGCCTTTCATATTGATCTGTTCGAGCAAAATAGCATCAATTTACTGTCATAAAATTGTAAACGTAGAGCTGTATTTATATATAACATAACACTGAAAGAAATACTTCTACTCACATCAAAAAACACAACATTGCGGTTTGAATATCTGTCATGACGATCGATCCCATCAAATCTCTGAGGAAATTGCACGTAGCATACTTTCTTTCCTGAGATGGGATCCATCAAAAAGCACATAGCTTCCCGAAGAGCTTTACTATTGTTTATATAATGATCACAATCCACATTCAAAATGTAAGGAGCATTGGAGATTACAGCTGAAACTCGCACCTAAATAGCAATTAAATGTCAAAGGTTAACAAAAAGGGGAAAACCATATCTGAACTTCACAAGAAATGTAATGCAGAACGCAGGAAATTGGCAAGAGAGGAATAATACCAATGCATTCATGGCACCAGCTTTTTTGTGGTGATCATATCCAGATCTTTTCTCACGAGATACATATACAAGACGTGGTAGCTCATTACCTGCCTCATCAAGCACACCATTATGACCCAGAAAGACCTGTTAAAATTTTCAACAAGGTAAAGAATTCTTAGGATTTTGTGTAAAAGATGTGTAGAATTCTAATTTTTCAATTCTTAAAAAAAATCATGTAGACAACATTTTTTGTACACAGTACTGCAAAGCACCGGCACACACCAGGGTAAAATTAGACCAAAAGATCAATGTAAAGCATATAATTCCACATTAATGTACATTACATTTTTTGTCGCAAACCAGAATCCAAAAACCCATATTCCTTGTTCCTTGCCATGCTGTCTCATCCTCAATTATGTACCATGCAACTTGGAATAACCCAGTCATTCAATGCTGTGTATTTTGCACCGGCACACACCAGAGACAGCAGGGACCGACCCAGATAACAATGAAGTGGCAAGCAGAAAACAGCAGTGTAAGCTACCAGGCAGGTTATATTGAAAACAGTTAAATATCACTCCATGTACAACCGCTGCCTTCATCAATCTCAACAGGCCCTTTGCAACTCGCACTCAAGTTTGCTATGAATGCTCGAAAAGTAACCACCATTCTCAATGAAGGGAAAAAACTTCACTATTCTTCCACCAGCTTCCAAAATAATCTTTTAACAAGGTTTATTGTCTCTCCCAAAAATAAATAAAAAATAAATGTAATCCAACTTCCTTTTAGCAGAGGAAAATGGACTCTAATTCCATTTAAAGATCTAAATGCTTGCAAGACAAGAAAAAGGTTTTCCCTAGTAGGAACAGAATATCATTGGTTATAGTACAGGGAAACACCTGAATCATTCCTGGATGGTCTCGAACGTTATTTCCAGGCCATAGAGTTCCATCCTGCATTGTCCAGCCTTCCTCAGGAACTTTCTGTGCTTTGGCAACTAATGCATTAATGTGAACCTTAAATTCCTCATACTCTCTCTGCATGAATGAAATAAAAAATAAGAATAAGTTGCACATGATATGGACAAATATTAAGAACCAGAACCTTGGGGATTAAAACCAGACTTTGCCAGATGGCAAATATTAGACCATAAAACAGATGAAATGGAAATGATAACTTTAATGAAGTCAAAGTTGATAACAATAAAGACAAACCAAATTGTTTCATACAAATACACTCAACAACAAATTATCAGAAGTAAATATTGAGTATACTTGTAATGACACAAACCTTCATTGCACGACGTTCCCTCACGAAATCTGGATGAACTTTATCCTTCAGATAATCAATTTTCTGCACAAAGTACCATTCAGGAGCACGAGGCTCAATGTTGAATTTCTTACAGAATGGAACCCACTTTTTAGCAAATTCAGAGGTTTCTGAAAGTGCCTCAAATGTGAGCATTGCAGCACCATCATCGGAGACATAGCATGAAACTTTATCAACAGGATAATCCACAGCAAGAATAGACAAAACTGTATTTGCAGTGATCAAGGGGGGTTCCTTTGTAGGATCAACTGTGCTAACAAAGATATCAACGTCTGCTAATTCAGATGGTTTCCCTTCTTTCTCATACCTAGGAACAAAGTTACATGCAAGAAAATAAGGACCTAATAAATAATGATAACAGTAAGTGATGATGAAATTCATACCTCAATGAGAGACGATCCAAGTAGGTCTCTCGCTCTATAGGGAACCATTTTGGGAACTGATCAAGAATCCATGAGACAGCAAACCATATTTCACATATAACTGATGTCAGCCATAGTCCATAAGCATCAGGAACAGGATGCAGAAGTCTATATTGGAAAAAGAAGCCAAGAATCACAAGCCTCAGCAAAATTATTATTCTGTAAGGGCTTATCATACTGGAAGTTATGGGCATCTTCCTCGATAATGGTTGCCTGCTCTCGTCGGACCTAAAACAGTTCAATGAAAAATATACATGAGAGCATGAAAAGAAAAGATTATATGGCAATTGAAACCCTGACAAAGCTAATGGTATTTTTCAGACAATTAAAAACACAAATGAACTACAACTAAGCATACTCAGAGCTAAATTTTCTTCTGAGAACGGAAGAGGAATTGTTGATCAAATATGAATATGATAAAATCACTGCTTTGAAGAAAACAAGAAATCATAGATCATAATGAACAAATAACAAGAATTTATAATGGTTTGTACTGAGGCCAAAGATCTATGTAGCCATCCCCAAATATTTGAGATATTACCGCTTGTTGTTGTTGAATAAACAATAAAAGGTTAATAGAACACTGCTCCTCTAACAAGGGTCTTTAACACTTATATAACAGAAATATCCAAAGCTTGCTCCAGGTCTAGCAATGTTCTTTAACACTTCTCCTCTAACATAGTTATGATAGTAATGGTGGCAATCAAAGTACCATGTCTAGCAACTTGCTTTTGTGGTGTTGGCATCTTTAGCTCTCGTCCTTAATGCTGTAAAAATGCCCTAACTCATTACAGGCCAACTATGAGGTAGAATGCCTTGTACTTAGATTAATATACCTCATTAGTTAAAGAGCACAACAGACCACGTCTCTAAGTGCTTTAGTACATATTGAATGTATAACAAAGGGCATGAGACAAGTAATTGATTAACGACATTCATTGAAAAAGACAATTGGCTATTTTTCACTTACAAGGGGGCAAATGAAAACACAATCTATACTTTATAGCATAAATAGCAATATAAACCACACGCTGACTGGTAAAGAAAGAAACCGTATTGCAAAACCATCAGCCATTGTATTTCATCAGCTACAGACAAGTTAATAAAACATTAGAACTCCTCTCCACCATATATCAAGCTGCATCCAAGTATCTTTACATTAAGATACATATCCAGAGAGATCCTTTATCACAATTCTAGAGTCACCAAATTTCAAGCTCCCCAGGAAATCAAAGAGCGTCTGTGAGACAGTCTCATAAATTCATTCCACAAGCTCATACTTAAAGAACCAGAATTTCCATCACTGATCTCAAAATTATTTGATTTGACATGTCCAATTTGAGCAACCAGAAATCAGCATATCTTACATTACTTGTTTCAAACTTTTCACATTCATTCTACATAGTGACTTGGATGCACAGGTACAATATTCAAACAGCATAATACTTAGAAATATGTTTGTCACAGTTCATGGCTTTTCATCACAATTCATGCCAGACTAAACTCAATAATCAATATATTGGAATACTAATCATCTCCTGCAGCTATCTGTCACAATAGTTTTTCAGTGTGGTATGCACTTTCACTACTTACAACAAAGGTTCTCCCAAACTTACCGATCCATTTCTAACTTCTTCCAAAATCCTAGTCATGCAGATAACTAATATTTTGGATGTGCTAAACATAGAATTACAACATCAATAGATTCCCAAGAGATCTCTCATAAGCAAAACAATCACTAAGACTTGAGTGCTTCATTGTAATTATCAAAAGCAACCAAATGAGGAAGCTTACATGTAACAGTAAAATTTAGAAGTTAATAAGAAATATCAAAATCCAAGAATAGTTCGATAACTTTACTAGTTTAATATGGAGAGGAAAAAGTATAAATCAAAATATTTCTATAGACTGTAAAAAGGAAAAATGTTGAACTTACATGGACAAATCAGAATTGGCTGGATCATATCCATCAATGTAGCCACCATCCCCTCCTTCGAGCTGATGTTGTTGCATTCTACTGAGTTGGTTTCTCTTCCACTCATCAATTCGATTCTTCCATGCAACGGTTCCATAGCCATAGACTGAAATGTCTTTATTAGGATTTATGGGTCTCGATTGTGCTGCAGAATTAAATTAAAAGAACATGTTATGAAATAATAAAAAATTGTATACACACAAAAGAGTGCAAAATGTTTAGAAAGAACAATACATTAGACCAAAGCAATCAACTCACTAGAAGCAAAAGTCCCTGAAGCAGCACCTTGATGAACTTGCCCTCCAAAGCCCCCGTATGGAGGAATTATTAGAGCATGGTCGTCACAGGAAATTCCATCAACCTAATCAGACAAAATACTGTTACAAACATAATATGTTCCAAACAAGAACAAATCAAATTTACATTTAAGAATCTTACTTCTTCACCATATGTCAGAAGTGGAATATTGCTACCATTTTGCTGCACATTATTGGAAGGAATACCCAATCCACTGAGAGAACCTTGTCCTACATAGGGATATCCATAAAGTTTTGGATCGGGTACGCTCACTGTTTCCTTCCCATTGAAATTGTAATAATTGAGTTCTTTGTAGATATCATCATCACCATCTTCATCCTCGTCACCCTCGACTCTAGCACTACCTGAACAGTAATGTGCTTGTCCAAATAACTCATTGCTTTCGAGGGGAAAAAAAACAAAATCAAAGATGCCTAATAATTAGTTTATATGCCAAGCTCGCACCTTTGTGGCGCTTGTATCGGGTCTTACACCGTGGACATGCCTGACTCCCCTCCCTCCTCTCATACTCATAGCAAGTCCTGCAAACAGGGAAGGCACACTCATTGCAGGCAACAAACAGCTCCTTTTCTTCCTCCAAAATCTCAATATCATCGCCACATATCTGGCATATTTGCCCGTTCGAATCATGGGCAGACTTGGACTGCAATGACCAATAATATCATGAGACTTACGACTGGGGACGCTGACAACCGAAATGAGAAAAAAATTGTAACATGGCTGGTTTGGTTATATTCCCATCATAGTGAAGTGAAAAACAAATATTACCTCGTAAAAGATTATAAATCAACAAGAACAACAAAGACCACAAAAAACCCTCAAGAACGTTCCTTCAAAGCAAGAAATAAGTATTGGGAATGATAGGGCAGTGGCCAGCAGTCGGAAAATGAGATAAATCTGGAAAGAGAAAAAAAAAAAAAAAAGAAGTTTTGATTTACAACGTTGAAGAAGAAAGGATGATCGAACAGACTTGCAAGAAAATGAGAACTATTCTGCCCAAAACCAACATTTATAAGGGCATATACGATCGCATATCTCAACGATAGGGCAGATAAACTAACAAATGCTAAAGAAACGCAACGCAAATACATGTCCGAACGCTGTAGGCAAATTCCAGTACGAATAATCTAAAACAAATGGAACAAAGCCCAGTAATAACCGAACGCTCATCAAAATCGGAGATTTTTAACACGCTCACCTTTCCGAAGTCATCTGCATTGATCACCACGAACTCGTTCCGGTTGCGCGACCCGGCGACAAGCCGCCGCCCCGTTTCCATCTCCCACCAAACCGATCAAAAAGAAACCCTTCTTTCCTTCAAAGCACCTCCCCGCCGCCTCCAAAATCCTCCAACAAATCGATCACTCCCTCTCTCGCATCGCCCACCGGAATGCAAATAAATACGCGAAAAGATGAAGACGAGAGAAGAAAAAGCGTCAAGATCGGTTTTTTCCTCTTCCTTTTCGCTTCCCCCGCTCCCCTTTCCGCTTCCTCTCTTTCCGAAAACTTCTGGAATAGACGACACGGGGGAGTGAAGCGGACGCTTGAAAGAAAACAGCACAGAGCAGAGAGAGAGAGAGAGAGAGAGGGAGTGTGGGCCTGGGAGAGTGTACGCGGTCAGCAAAAGGGACAGTAGAAAACAGAGGGAGCCAGAGAGCGATAAAGAAAGGAAACCAAAGAACAAATTTTTATCCTCTTCAACGCGTCAAAACGAGATCGGACACTCAAAAAATGAGGATATGGAGACGGGAAGGGGTAGCGAAGGGAATCTGAAGCGTATTGGCCGCGGGCACGGGCCCGCTCGTTGGTGCTGTCCAGCGCGGCCGCCCCCGCGTCCCGTAGCGCCCTTTTCTGCACCCCTCCGGTGGTGCACTGTAGGGTTTAGGCGTCCTCCACACGCTTCTCTTCTTTAGACAGAGAAAGGGGGGGAGAGCGCAGTCGCCAACAGGCCGAGGGGCCAACCGCGTTGCCGTGTGAAGGAACGCGATCGTTTGCGCTTCGAGGGGCGAGGTATTGACTCGGTCCTTTGAGATCCGTGCCGAGATCGGTCTCGATGCTATTGTGTCTGGGGCAAGCAGACACCTCCATGGATCGCAGATGAGGGAAGGATAACTGCAGGTGGGAGATCGTAGAGATTCACTTGGCAAACATGGCTGGATCTCATCACTGCACTGCTGTCGTCCAAAATATCTCTTCCTTCTTCCTGATGGGTAATCAATCCATACATAGATTACATATGTCTGTAAGAACGTCTTGCAAGTAATTTAATATATTTAAAAATAATAAATCATATTAAAGTCATGTTTTTTTTTGAGAATAAATTCATTGAACTATCTATCTATTAACAAATTACAAAATTACTTACGATATTTAAAAATAATAAATCAAATTAAAATCATATTTTTTTAGAGAATAAATTCATTGAGCTATCTATTAACGAATTACAAAATTTAAAAGGAAAAGCACTTTTCATCAATTATTGATTTATTTATGAGTTTATTGAGTTGACATAAGAACGTCTTATAAGTAATTTAACATAATAGATTAATAAATCTATAAAAATATTAATGAACTAAGTATGTATTAATAAATTACAAAATTATGAAAAAAAAACACTTCTCCTCAATTATTGCTATATTAATGAGTTTTTTTAGTGTATTTTAGAAATTCAGTATAATAAAGATATCACTTTTTGAGAAATCAGCAAATAAAATATCTATCAGAAAAATTAAAAAAAATATGAAAAAGGCCCCATTGGAGTAAAATCTCAACAATTATTGTTAGTTAGACTTATGAGATTTTTTTGAGTTTATGTAAGAACATATTATACATAATTTAATATAATAAAAAAAATATGATTTAAAAATAATTGAATTGAGTATCTATTAATAAATTCCATAACTAAAAAGACATCCCATTGGTGTGAAATCAAATGGTTAATTTCATTGTCCAGAGAAAAACAATCAAAAACATAAATTGCAAAATTTGTTGGATTTATCATGTTATTTTTTTTTTCTCTTTGGCATCATTTCTCTCACATATCAACTGTAATCCTTCTTGTTTGGCTCTCACTATTTCATCTTTATATTGTGATTAATACTTTCTAATTGTTGTGAGCAATAGATCCATTAAATCCTAACCAAAATCTTACCTCATTGATATGCATGACTTTCTTGGTGGTGGGATCAAACTAGGAAGGATGTCACAGCCTGAGTCCCCATCAATGCACAGCTTGAGTCCCCATCAAGCACAAAGCATGGGGTGGATGTAGTGATGGTGACAATGGGGCCATTGGTTGTTGGATGCTGCAGCTTTTTGGATCCATGGTTTAGGGTTTTGTCAGTGTCTCATGGCAGTGCCAGCTACATGTGAACTGTGCATCAGTTTCTTGTGGGTTCCAACCTGGTTCCAAAAAATTGTTCTTTTATCGTAGCAAACAAATATTAGGAAGGAAATTAAATGAAAATTATTTTGAATAGTATATAGATATACGGTGTATATTTAAATATATTTTACTTCATCCTAGAGATAGAGCTCTTCTATAATAATCAAAGCAACTCTGTTTCCATGAGGGGATTGCTTGTGGGTTGTTTCCTCTTCCTTGCGTAAAAGATTTTGGTGCAAAATCTCTCTTTTTCGAATGGTTATTCCGAGAATTATTTGAAGGTATACAAAATATCTATCGAGAGTTCAAACTCTTGATTCGAAATTGAAACCTGAAATATATCATTATATTAATTATTTGGATTCGCGTTTGTCTCTGACTCATTATTGATTTTGATTAATCTTTTTTTTCTAAGACGAAACATTACTTAGTGTGATTTGTGATTAGGCATTAAATGTGTACAAACAATTGACGAGGCATCGAGAATCGATTGAATCAAATAGTTCATAATCAAATCATAATCGATTCAATCAAAAATCATCAGGTCTAATTTGAATAACGAAATTTTTGCTTATCTAATGTTTAGTCCAAACATCTTAGCATGTATTGATGGGTTAAGTATAGATACAAGATAGAGAATGCTCTGCTTGTCCCTATCCCTTATTTATGTTAGTGATATAAAATACCTTTTCTTGTCATTATTTATTTTTTTTCATCCTCACCCTATTAAAAATGAGTTCTCTATCTTTATTCAATTACTAAATAGAGTAAGATAAATTAAGATGAATATATTTAAAACACATTACTTAAAAGAAATTTTGAGGTATTATAGTGTTTATTAAAGTCATTTCCTCGAGAAATTTTGTTCATAATCTTGATAAAATCATTCAATACTCAAGTCAATATAAAATTTTATATGAGAATTAAAGAAATTTAGAATCTCAAACCAGAATATTCCTTACATAAAAAATGTTTTATTATATTGATATGACTAGAGTTTTGAATAATCGAAAAGATCATCGATATCAAGAACATTAATAATATTATTAGTGTCATACTTTTCTTTTATTTTCTATTTATTTTCCTTTTCTTGTACTCCATATGTGGTGTTATACTTCCTAGTGAAGCAAAGCAGGTAAAGTTTCTTTATCCTCAACCAAACACACATTATTTTAAGAGGGGAAAAGGGATCTGTTCCAAGGAAAGACAACCTTCCTTTACCTTTTCTTCTTCGTCCTTTGAGTGTCAGTCGAAAACAACACCGAGGAAAGGTATCGATGACTTGGTCGCACTTGTTTGGCCATCAAATCACACATCAATTTAGACCAATTCTTCCATCTCATGCAAGATAACGAGATCTCCGATAGACATTTGGTGATAAGGATTTTTGCGTTGCATGGTGATCCACATCTTACATCAAACCTTGTAACCCAACAAGTATGTGCCACAAATTACTTGTGATCCGTATGTTTACGAGGAATTATTCGTTTTGGGCGATGAACGTACCCACATGATTTTATTCTTCTAAGGGTAAAGGAGACATGACGAACTTATGAGCCATTGGTTCCCATACTCCTCGACCAATGTGACTAAATGACTTTAGCAGTGCTCCCTCCCGTAAGGGAACCACGGGCTAATAGCCAAGATACACGGCTTGAGAGCGAGTTTGTTCAACCAAGGTACAGGCTTCCTGATAAGGGACAATTTGATCAGTCGACTATTGGTGCAACCCGTAGGCTCGTGAGGAATTGTCTATTTTGGACGATGGATGTGATCATATTCGAACTTTGATATATTGAACATTTAAATGTATATTTTATTAGTTTAAACTTTTAGATTAAAAAATATATGATGATAAAAACTAAAAAGATAATAAGTTATAAGGATTTGGTATGAGATCAAACTTTCTCGTGAGTATAAAAATCCAAAGGAAAAGGGTGGGATCAATCATGATCACCATACATACCCACTAGCTGAACCTATAGGATAATACTGTGATGATCCCATGATAATAAAGTTGAATGTTGTCCAATGAATTGGTAACACATTGAGAGGCAATAATGTGGTACTAATACTGACTTTTGGACCTTTATCTGCTCACCTAATATTGTATCGACACGAAAGAGGCTTACATCTAAAGTCTTACATATATATATATATATATATATATATATATATATATCACTACGATTGAAGGCTAAGTAGAGAGAGCACGACTTTGGCTTGGCTTGCAAACGTTGTTGTCTAATTCATGGATATGATGTAATGGTGATATGACAATTCTAATTCGAACGACCCTTTGCTCGAGTAACATTTGACAATTCCACATAACCCTTCACAACCCTTGAATTCCATATAAGAAGTCCAAAGATAGATACATGTTTGAGGAAACACATGCGACGTTGATATGACAAGTCTAATTAGAACAACCCTTCATGTTTGAGTAACATTTGACAATTCCACATAACCCTTCAGTTCGAGTAACATTTGATAATTGTCAGTGGAAACACATGCGATATTGATATGATAATTCTAATTCGAACAACTTTTCATGTTGGAATAATAATTGACGATTTCACATATTCTCCAAATTAGATTTACCCAATCCTCTTATAAAAGACATGGTGTACGTTTGCCTTACGATTACTAAATCCTCTTATAAAAGACAGGAGGTAACTTATTTTTCCCGAAAGAGAATACTTTTAACTCTTCAAACCTTTGGAATCCACGATTAATTAACTACTTTCGACACTAACTTAAGTTAGTACCAAAGAGACTTATCGAAGAAACCCCGATATATTTTTTGGATGATCCCCTATTAAATCCTCCAATTATCGTGACACAATACTTACACTAACTTAAGTTAGTACCAAAGAGACTTATCGGAGAAACCCCGATATATTTTTTGAATGATCCCTGTTAAATCCTCCAATTATCGTGACACAATACTTACACTAACTTAAGTTAGTACCAAAGAGACTCATCGGAGAAACCCCGATATATTTTTTGGATGATCCCCTGTTAAATCCTCCAATTATCCTGACACAATACTTACACTAACTTAAGTTAGTACCAAAGAGACTCATTGGAGAAACCCCGATATATTTTTTGGATGATCCCCTGTTAAATCCTCCAATTATCCTGACTGACACAATGCTTGCGACAAACTTTGTCGAGAACCAGTTGACCCTGTGTCCCGATACCTCGGACAACCAAAATCGATATCGACATCAACATCTAACACATTAAATAAATTAATATTATTATGATACAAAGCCCAGACCTTTAAGAGAAGGAATATTATTCAGGCCAGAGTAGAACACAACCATAAACCAGGTAAGTAGAAAGCTATAAATGGAGTTGCCAGTGTTAATATTTTGAAGAGCAATTCATGCCATGTCCATGTAACATATGCAACACACTACAAGCAGGAACTAACAAGCTAATATCTGAGTGGCTTTCCCAGTTCATAAAGGTATATATGCCTCAAAGCACAATTGCAGGTCACAGCCTGCACTGGCAAACAAGAAGAATCAACAAGAAACAGCAAATATATTTCAAAATTTTTTTTCTTATCTATTTAAGATTTTTTCCTCTTTTTTTTACTAACTAATTACTATTCACAAGCCAACTTGGTGCCGAAGCTGGTCAAACAGATGGCAAAAGCCTGAAAGGCCGAGAGTGGATACCTGAAATCCATGGTAAACATATCCTTTGCCACCTTACCAAACTGCAATATTACCTTATCATGCTCGGATGGTGCTGCTGGCTCAGACAGCATTGGAGCTCCTGCAGCAGGCTGTATCGCAGATATCAACTGGAAGTTCTTCACAGAAGCAATAGTCACCCGGCCCCGGAAGTTGAGGCACCAACACTGCAGCTGCTCATGCCACCTTGGGGCCTTGTTTCGCAGCACCAATGGCCTCTCCTTTATCTGATCCCCATCTTCCCCCTCCCGAGTTCCTACGGTGATATCGGAGAAGCGAGAGCTGTTGAAGTCCATAGAATGGTCTATTATGGAGGACCTGGAGAAGGACATGCTACGGAAGGAGTCCTCCAGTGAATGTGGAAAAAGGTTCTCAGGCTGGCTAGGGACTCTCCCGCCAGGCTCAAGCGCTGATGTCGGAATAGAGTACATGACACAATGCATTCGTCGTGGTCCTCGTGTGCCAAGGACATTCAACTCGTACTTAATCTGGGCTATGCTGTAGCTGCCAGAAGGGACTTTTGGAGATACTTTCTTGGAAAATCTGCGGCTTGTTCGACCAGGTGGACAAAGGGCAGCCCCACTGTAAGGGGGCTGGGTGTCATATATCACAAATTTTGTGCCTAGAAAATTTGATCTACAAATTCAACAGGAAGCACATAAATCACAGAAGGAAGAATTATGATTCAGGTCTAACGTAACTAGGTATTAACAAGAACAAGATCACAGCCTTTCAAATCCAGTACCTCAGTTTTCCAATATAGGTGTTGCTCGACCTTGATATATTGTCAACATCCATTGAGATAATGTACTCGGTACAGGTAGTCCGACGATTCCTCTTAGCTGACAGGAGAAACTTCCCAGTCTCAGCAAGAACAGCTACAGAGACAAATAAGATCATAGATGTGTGTTAAAATAAAAAATAAGAATACTCTACATGCCATAGGCACATGACAAACGCAATAATTTTGAGATAAGAGAGATTGCTGGTACATAGAATGAATGTGACAAGGGACTGCAATACCAAACCACCCAAGATCATGTTTGGTCTTTGTGCAGGAGATGAAAAGGATAAGAGGAAATGTTAACACGCTTACTTGTTACATCTAAAGGATGAACAAACAGAAGAAAACGGGTGATTAGCAATATAAAATGGCATGTCTGGCACAAAATAATTCCTCCAAACAGAAAATGGTCACAAGCAAGCTTTATGGGACCAATTTTACTTGCAAAATAGGTTATCTAAGAATGACAGAACAAAAACAAAATACCTTTAGTTACTTAAGTGGATCCCTTCAAATGATATTGTTCTATGTTAGTAACATATGTAGCTGAGGAGAAAAATTGACATACAAAGGGAGTTAAGTATGACATCCAAGTTCCTATTTAAGTGATAAACCAACAACCCAGACAAGACAGACTATGATGTACCAGCTCGTCGTGGAAAACATGGAAGCACTTAAAAGCATAAAATCGCAAGACATCAAACAAGATGATCATTTCACATATACATGACAGGATACGACACTAAATTCAAAGGCATGCAATCAGACAGGCACAATCAGAACCAGCATAAGCAGAACAAACGACATTAATGAAAAGGATTTAGTTTAGAACAAAATTCTGTAGTATAGTAAATCAAAATACACCAAGTGAAAGCACACTTACAAGGGCTGAGACATAAGTAGAGATGATATGTTAATTTTGATTTATCCCTTTTAATGAAACATTGAATGGTTCCATCCCGAGGTCCAGGCTGCAAAGGGTATCAGGAGTCAAAAAGATACAAATCATTACTGTGTAACTACTGTGTCAGCATAACAAAAATTCAATTTGGTTATCAAGGGTTTACCTGTCCGATAGCAAATGATTCATAGTCACCAAACATATACATTAATAGAAGGATTTTCAGTTTATGTAATAAAGGCCAAATTTTGTGAAACTTAGCGAGGGTACCTGTTTTAATGATATTGGAAAAGTGAGCTTTCCACCGAACTCTGGACTCCTAACAATCTCTTTGCACATCTCCCTCCAACATCTGCAGACAGCCGCACAGGCAACAACATCCCTGCGTGATGGCCAGGTGCTTTCGCTTGCCTCCAGCCTTTTGATCACATCACGTAGAAGCTCAGGAGGGAGGCTGGCCCAGCGACTCTGCTGGACCACAGTATATGGATTGTGCAGCTCTTGCACAGAGCCCTGGGACTTTCCCCTGCGATGGCCTATTAGCCCTGAAAGCCTCACATCAAAACTCCGTCTTGATAAACTCCCAAAGCCATCTCTAACATCACGAACTATACTTCGGAATGACATCTAGTCTGACTCAGGCGGTAAAGCAAACAAGCCACAGTCAAACCAGCCAGCCCCAGAAGTATATAGCTAGAAGCCTGACACAAAGTGCCTTAAACTGCATGCAGAACAAGGAACCTTCTCTAAAGATTGAGAGGATAAGATGTAAAGCAGAACAAGTTTATGAAGGAGAAAATGACGTAGCAGAGTTCATACCTTTTTATACTAGTAACTTTCTATTATTATTAGGAATTTGGAAGCATTCCCATATTAACCCCAATATGTGCAGGCAAAGTTAGCTGAAAAAATGAACAATGCATTAACTTCAAAATATCACCCATCTCATACAGGAACATTGCAGAAGATGAGATTGAAACAATTTTCAGTAAAAAAAAAAGAAGATGAGCAATTGGATTTAAGAATGTCTATACACCAGCTAAAGCCATGTATTGAAAGAAAATCACAGACACAGTTATTGCAGAGTTTAACAATAGATATAATGAATATGACAAGTTACTAAATTATATATGGTAACTACAGCTTGAAACTGATACATTACATCTAAAGCTCCTAACTTAACCCAATTTGGGGCAGCAGGGTGGGTATAATATGGCTTCAAAATGACATTTATCATCAAACACGTCCCCATTGTACAAATTATTAATAAAGACAATGACTACATTGGATATAAAAGCCTGACACGATCTGAATATATGTTATCCATAGAAGCTTGTCTTCTCCACGAACAAATTTTACCTGAGAAAGGATTGGATGAACTCAGATGGGCATATGAAAAGTACTAATTAAATGCTATCTTCTACACATTCAATTTTTATGGAATACTTAACTTTTCATAAAGAAAAAGATTTAGAAAAGAAGAGAATCGATGATTTTTAATATGCAGAGAGGAGAAATAATGAGCTCTACTTCAAATAAGAATTTCCCGTTCATATCTTCCGAGCACAAGCTGCAAACTTACACCTTTAAACTACCCTCTTCAGTCCTCACTTATATCACAGAACGAAATGCCGCGAACTGGAATGCAGAAAGCACGGACGCGATAAAGGAGAAATGCGCCATGGATAAAGAATCGAGCTTTCAGAGGCCAAATCTAGTTTAATAAATCATGATTCTCCATTACAAAGGGAAAAAAAGAGTAACAAAAACACCAATTATAAAGAACTCCCACAAAGTAAAGAACTCCAAGATCAAAGCTTTAGGTCTAGAATTGGAGGGGTCTTCCATGTATATCCGTGATTATTACCCCAAATATCCACACAAATCACTGCCTACGAGCTACAACCAACACCATCCAACCGATTCTGATCCAAGAAAATAGAACGCTATATTCCTCCCAAGAAAAGCACATCCCTAAGTACCTCGAATCGCTTTGACCGAAAGGCAAAATCTCCAAGGGGGAACCTCGGAGCGCGGCGCTTTAGAACCCCAGCCCTGGACAGGATGACACGAAACGAATCGCCTTCGGCAGGATCGAGAAGACGGAACTCAGAGCTCCATTCAATCCGATTAAGAGGAGGAGGAAACGGGGTAGAGATTGATGTCGGCGAAACGACGGTGATGTGACTCCGCGTTCGGGATTGACATCCCGTTCCGTCACCGTCACGTTGCGAGGGACCCATCCTAACGACGTCAGCATTCCGTAACGGCTCCGCTCGTCTCCCTCGCATGAGCGCTAAGCTTTCACAGTACGGAACAGAAATCAAGTTTGTGTTCACGTATTCAAGCCGTCGGCGCCGTCTTTGAGCATGATGGGTTCACACGAACCACATAAATCAAGTTAGGGTAATCTATTATTGGATTCAAGACGAGTTCTAATGGAAGAGTTCGCTTTTGTTCTTTGACTTTCTCTCTGGTTTTTCTTTGTATTAAGCTTCAGCTTCTGACGTCGAAGTGTGAATCCAATAGAGAAGACGAAGCCGAGAACTCGAAATTGGATTGCAATGAATCAACGAGGAACAGACTCACAGACACACTACAAGAGGATAACACCGAGGATCAAACCATGCTCGAGAAAAGCAAACCCCTCAATCCGATGCGTTCGACTCCGATGCTGTTGGATTTGGTTCTCCTCTCTTTGGGTCGTCCTCAGATTCTGCTGCAGTGGTTATGCTCGTCTGTGCCGCTGCAATTGGCTTCTCAACAGCTGCGTGATCGTCTCCTTTCAGTGGTTCAACAGCAGCTGCTACAACAGGTTCTTTGTCTACGATTGCAGTGTGTTTGTCGTCGGTTTCAGGCTTCGCAGCATCATCTTCAACCTTCTCCAGTTGTTCTACGACTGCAGTTGATTTCTCAGCAGCGGCTGTTGCTGTTTCGTGCTCTGCAAGTAGCACAGCTGAATTCTCAGCTTCTGCAAGTTCCTGTGTTTAGCATGAGATGTTGTCTTAGTTTGCTTCTAATGTATCTGACTTCGTCCAAACAGATCTTACCGCCACAGTTGTTGCAGAGATTTGGAGTTGCTCAATGGGGTGTTCTTCCTTGGGTTGCTCCTCTGGAGGTGCTGCCTCCCGAAGTTCCACCTAAACCAAGAGAACAGAATGACGTGGTCTAACAATGGATCCAAAGTACGAAGAAGAGAGCAGCGGTCGCTTCACCTCGCTCATCAGAACGCCGAGAGACCGGCGGTCGGTCTCCCCTCCGTCGTCGCCGCCGCCCCCTGTTTCCTTCACGACATCATCCTTCTTTTCCTCGGGCATCGTCTCCTCCCGCGTCACAGGTGCGCTTCCTCCCTCCGTTGCATTCGGCTTGGTAGCACACGCACCCATGTCTCTCCGTCCCTCCCTCCCCTCTCTGCGAAGAATGGAGGAAGAAAAAGAAGAGAGAGGAGGAGACAGGAGGTGGTGATGGGTGAGTGGAGACAGATGGGATTGTCCGGCACAAACGAGGCCATGTAAGAGTCCGCTTCATTGCCGAGGGGCGTCTTCCAAGGCAGCATAGGCTTTGGATAAAGAAACGAGGGTGTGGGGTCGTGTGGCGGCCGGACAACTCGATACATCCGCCATGGTTTCCGAGGAGAGCGACACAGTGGGTGTCACACGGTATCGAATGATACTACTACGGTCGTCGTGAGGTGGCCGGTCGACACCATCGTCTGTATTTTATGCTGTGGCCGGTTGCAGGAAGGCTGTGTATGGTACTCCTCCATGATGCATTGCTATGCGATTGATGAGTTCTATGGTGCGGCTTAATTTAGAAATCTTTAAAGCTTTTTTTAATCCAATCCAACACTATAAATTGGTTACAGTTTTTTTTTTGAATTTTTTTATTTACACAAATAGGTAGATTTAATTACCCATCTAATTTTCTTTTGAGAACAACTCTCATTATGATGTATTAAAAAGAGTCTATTAAGTTAGCACATTTATATTTTAAATTTTAAATTTATTTATTTAAACAAATATCCATATTATCTTTTTTTTAGAGAATAACTCGCACTATGATATATTAAAAAGAGTAATGCTGCATTTAAGAATATATTTATATTTTTAATATGAAAAAGAGGTTTGAGTGAACGTATAATTATAAAATGCTTCGAGTGTTTGGTAAACAACAGATAAAAGTTATATTTTAAATATATATTAAGGTAAGTGTTGTCTAATGAAATTATATTTCAAAAGTCTATTCAATATTTTATGATAAATTTATCCTTCTAATATTTTTAATATTTATTGAAATGTATTTATATTTTTATTATTTAAATTAATAAAATAAATATATGTATGTAATTAAAAAAATGTATGGTCTAAATATATAATAAATATAAAATATAATCATATAAATAAATATAAAATTAATTTTTAAAAATAAAAAATGTTATCTTATAAAAATATAAATTATATTGATTTCTCACTAAATTATTTTGACAATCTTGTAATTTTAGATAAAATTAAATGGTACCTTCAAATTTTGAAAAATTACATAACCATATTGCAAATCCTAAATGCTAATGCTATATTCATTTGTTATTTATCAAGTACTCAAACCATTCACAACTACACATTCATTCAAATCATTTTCTCTAACTGTATAAAATGTGTATTGAGGTAAGTGTTGTTTGATAAAATTATATTTAATATTTTATGATAAATGTATCATTCTAATGTTTTTTAGTATTTGTTCAAAAATGAATACATATTTTTTATTTAAATTAATAAATAAAATAAATGAATGTATGTTGTTTTATAATTTATTAAAAAATCATCATTTTATTATTCATAATTTATAAAAAAAATATATCTAAATTAATGTTTTTATCTTTACATTATTAATTTTTTTAACTAAAAAATAATAATATCTTTTTAATATTGGTCATAAGTGATAAAAAAATCTTTTCCACCCAAGTCTTAAATTTATCATAAAATAGAAGATTGCTTATATAAGCAACCACATAAGTCGGTAGGAATCTCCGTAAAATTATAAAAATAATCTTTAATATTCATAAAATATATATTAATAATTTAATATAAAATGATAACATGTAACTTCATTAAGAAACTTATATATTAGAAAAATAATTATTATTATTATACATTAACTAAAATAATACATTGGTCACATATAACATATCTCGATCACATACAAAATAGTTAAATAACAAAAGCGTACATTATATCCGATAGTGCACTTCAAATAACAAAAGCACTCTCTGAAGAAGACATACTATATATGATAAATTTCCCCTAACGGATAGAAAAAACTACATTGCACTTCAAATAGTGGATAAAAAGAACTATAGATCCCTCACATGCCCAAGTGGGGATATATTCCTCTCAATAACATATGAAAAAATCATCTAACCATCATGTCTTACAGTTTACTAATCCCTAAAGAAAATCACTCTACCTACCCTCAATTGGGATACATAAACAACTATGATCATTCATTAATCAACACATATACTTCAGTAGTATGATAAAATATTATAAGGAACCATGTTTAATGTATGACTTGCTAGATTATTCATTAGTGGTCCTTGATAGACCTATAGCTCATTTTACTTCTCACTACTTAGCATAATCACATCAATATAATCATTTTAATCTAAAAATTAAAAAAATTAATAATCATTTTCAAATGACATCTCTAGATAAAAAATTTAAATTCATTAAATCATAAAGATATAAAGACATCAATGTCTCAATAGTCCTTAAAATTAGAATTGGAATAACCCAATTAACTTAAATCAAGCTAAACTCAATTAGGTACAAATGAAATAAATTTTAAATCCTTATAATCAATTTGGAAACACTATAGACCAGTCTAATTTAGATTTGATTAATTTTAAGTCAATTGGGTTTAAACCAGTTAGGTTGGTCTGGAATAATCTTGAACTAGCTTGAACTAATCAAACTTATCAAATTTAATTAATTAATAATCTCAAACCAATAAAATTAGAGGAAATTAAACTATATTACATAGTTGCTAGCCTATACCGAACCGACGCACTTGAGCCTTAGATGGGTTATGTGCACTGCACATGTCTATCCTAAGTAGCATATTGGCTGAAGTATAATGGGCTAGATAGAGAGGTCGATGATGTGCCTAACGTTAGTTGCATAGTTGGACAAGCCTAACTTCATGAGCTGAGCTAAGTCTCACACACGAGTTGAGTTGAACCTTATAACTGAATTGGATCATGCTTGACTATATGGGTTAGATCATACATAGTCACATGAGTTAGACCATTCATGATCATATGGATTATGTTGTATCAAACTACATAGACTAAGTCATACTTGGCCATATACGCTGGCTCATGTCTGACAATATAAGTTATATCACATAGGTTAGATTATACTTGACCACAAGGATAAATTTAATTTTAATTTTACTTTCACACACAAAGATATAATTATAATATTTTTTATTTTAATTCAGACACAAAAATATAATTCGAACTATTTACTTTATAAAAATTACATCATTACAAAATAAACTAATTATTTATTTATTAATCGATAAAAAAAATTAAATTATTCACATGATTAAAAATTAATTTTGATTTTTTTCTTAACCATACTATACAAATAATGAAGTTAATAATTTAAATAAATAAACATATTATTTATGATAATTTGATTTATGTTAAGAAAGATAAAATCATCATTGATTATAATATATTTGTCTCTTGTGTGATTTAGGAATCCTAAAGTGTACAAAAGAATTACCCTTCTAATATTTTTAATATTTATTCAAAAGTGAATACATTTTTTTTATTTAAATTAATAAATAAAATAAATAAATGTATATAATTTTATAAAAAAATATGATCTAAATATATAATAAATAAATAAAAATCATATAAATAAATGTATATTTAAAAAACAAATTAAAAAATATATTATAAAAATATAAATCATATTAATTTCTCTATTAAATTATTTGATAATATTATAATTTTAAACAAAATCATAGGTACTATGGAAAATTAGAAAGTTACATAAGTATTCCTACAAATGCTGAAACACTAATGCTCCGTTAATATAGCATAGCATTCGAGTATTTTTAATACAATATCTATGTCAAATATGATTTGAAAAAAAATTATCAAATATCAATTCATATTTTAAATATACATCGGGCTCAATGTATATTTTGAATGCCTTCCCAAACACTTATTGATTAATGCACTGTTGTATGATTGATGTGTCTCATGATAATTTTTTTGAATTCATAGGAAAGCGTCTTTCGTAACTAAAGAAAAATATATTTTTAATAATAATAAAAATACTAAAGAGATAATCTTTATATAATTTCTATCTTAGTTAACTATCTATAAATATATAATTAAGCTTGGTAGAAGATAACCTATCATTTCCCATGCATCATTATTCAAATAGTAGAATGATCTCTCATAAAATCAAAAAAATACTATGATGCTTATGTTGCCTCATATATTGTCTCCTACATGATTTAGCAATCCTAAAGTGCAAAAAAAAAAAAAACCTAAATTATATTTTCGACACAATAAAATAAGATTTTATTATTATTTTTAGACTCTTTCACAACATACATATCATAAATAAACTTTTGGTATTTTTATACCCACCATAAATAAAATCAACAAATCAGGCATAATCTCACTCAGTAATTTGTACCTCATCTTGTTTTATAAAACCTTTATATCAAATAACAAAATGCACACATAATAAATTGGCATTAGATTGAGATTGGGTAATAAAAAAGATACATGGAAAGTATCATTGTGGCCAGCTCCCATCCACACCGTCGCGTCTGCCTCCATGCGCTTTGAGATTCGTTAACGTACTTGATTGTCGTATTTGGGTCGTCGCCGTCCAATTGGGGGAGGGGGGAGAGAGAGATGCCGAAGGTTTCGGCTACCCGCTGATCGATGGAAGCCCACTGGGTAGATTGAAATGCGACCATCCTCTCCCGGGGAGGGGGGGGGGGAATTCTCGTCGCCCGTTTGGAGCTTCGGAGGAAATCATGCAAGCACTTGTTCCGAAGAGCGTCTTGATCGTGCGGATCCCCTTCGGCAGCCCGTTTCACCGGGTCTCGGCGCTCCATTCCACTCCAATCACCCTCGCAAAGTGGAATAGCAAGTGGGATTCGAAGGTCGGCCTTCTCTGCTCCACTCTCGTTTGACGTATTGTTTCCGTGAACTTTTTATTCGTTTTGCTTTCCTTTTGTGTCCGTTGGAGTAGATTTTTCTGATGGAAAGTAACAGTGCCTTCATTTTGAGGGGGAGCGGATGTTGTTAACAACTCGGGGTGGCACCTATGTGATAAAATCGGGGTTTATGCCGAATGCATATGAGAACGATCGACATGGAAAATGCAGTGATTTAGGTGGTATTATTGACAAATGATGGAAAAGGAGTGAGTTTAGATGGTAGTGATTCGGAATCGAGGTCAGCGTTGTTCATTGCCTTAGAATTTTGGCGACTTATTTGAATATTGTGGATGCCTGATTATCTAAGTGGACTATGAATTGTGGAACTTTGGAACGAGGAACTCGAGACAAACCTTTCAGTACCAACTCGCAAAGAATTGATTGTTATGTGAAGGTTGAAAGCTTTCATAGTTTCATTCAAGAGATGGCGCAAGATGTGGATACACAGTAGAGCATGGATGGGAACTATAAACTTAAGATGTATAATAGCATATGGGCAGATAATACATACAAAAAGGAAGAATGAAATGGTAGGCGACAGCAGCAATACTATTTCCAATATGAGGTGGACCTAATCATGTCCCTTCCTTCTCTTTAGATGGATGCACTATTTTGAAATTAACCTAAAATTTTCAATTAAGTCATCCGTGGTCAGTACATGAACATGTAGAGGTTACAAAGCAAGATGGGCCCTTTTATTGCCTGAGCCTACAATTCAGGTGCAGAAGGCATGCCTTTGTTAACCGTCTAGTTTAAACCTTAGCTAAAATGAGGCTCAAAACTTATGGTTTGACTTACTAAGTTTGTAGTTGAAGCAACTAGTTTATACTTCATAGGGTTAATCATGGTGTTAATTTGTCATGGATGGATTGTATAACTATCAGCAGTTTTTTGCATCTTCTTTCACTTAAACGAGACATTGGAGAAAGTATTTTATTGTGTTATTGTTTGGTTCAGTTATATAGCTTCAAAGACAAGTCTATCTCTTTAATCTCCATATAATGGTTACTGTCTAGTAAATTTGCAATAGGTCATTAGTTAGTGGATTTCTTGGACATTGTTTTGTAATAAATATTTCTGGTACCTTATTAAGTTCAATTCAGTTTTGGGCTGTCCTTTTGATAATTTTATGTGGTGTAAATTCAATAATCTGAATAGCTGCAAGGCCATTATTTAATTATACCTTTGCATTTGAATGTCTTGCTATTATTGTTATCAATGGGTTTCTTTGTTTTAGCATTCTGGGGGCATGTGTTAAACTGTAGTGGAAGTTGCTGTTCGTGCCTTCAAATAGATATTGCAGTATATATTTACAATCTAAATATACTCACTCTGCAGTCTGCACAACTTTTTTTTTTCAGGCTGATAAAAGTGGTCCAAAGCCATCAAAGGTATTATATAAAGCTTCCATGCTCGTTTGATTCAATTGTTGTGTTTATCATGTTTGCTACTTTGGTGATATAGGTCAATAGCATCCACATAGGTCAGTGGACCTACAGACAGATTTGCAGAAGTCATGAATCTTAACTTAGCATCCTTGAGATGGATAGATTGATAATAAAATAATGAAATGAGACAAGCAATAGTGTTTCCTGACTATTTTACTTCTAGGACAAATTTAGGTTGTTCAAAATTTTTTAAAATGATAAAAAATATTCTTCTAAGTATCATTCTGGACCATAAAAGTTCAGTAAATGAGTCAAGCATTTTTTGTCTATTGAAAAGTATACTTGTAGGACAGTTCTTGTTGTTCAAAATTGAAAAAGAAAAGAATTCCTATAGGTATTAGTATGAGCTGCAGAAGAGTTTAAGCTATTCAGTTATTCAGAATTACTAGAGATACTGCTTCTCTCAATATATTATATGTTATGGTTGTTCTAACTCCAGACTTTGGACAGACATATGTGAGATATGCAGTTCGCCAAAAGCGTGCTGAAATAAAGAAAGCTCTAAAAGATTATCTTCTTTATGGAAAACCATCCAAGCAGAACTGTCAGGTGATACATCTATTGTAATCTAAAGAATCTTGGACTTCTGGCATGTTGCCATTTTTTTCTATCTTCTTGCACTCTTCTTATCAATTACTTCTGGTAGAAGTAATTACTTCTTATCAGTTCGCCAAAAGCGTGCTGAAATAAAGAAAGCTCTAAAAGATTATCTTCTTTATGGAAAACCATCCAAGCAGAACTGTCAGGTGATACATCTATTGTAATCTAAAGAATCTTGGACTTCTGGCATGTTGCCATTTTTTTTCTATCTTCTTGCACTCTTCTTATCAATTACTTCTGGTAGAATACTTGTTTAATGATTTTGATTCCCTACTTCTGGGAATTTTATTTCATTGTCTGTCTGACATCTGGCTTTTTCTATTAGGACAGAGACATACATGGGTTCGATGACACCTCAATATCTAGAAATTTTGGAAAAGCCAAGTTCCACAGTTCATCGAGCCATGGAAAATGCAATCATGGCAGCAAAAGAAGTGAGTTGCTTCTTATAATCTTTTGGGATAGTCATCTCTTGTCCGAATTTCAATGACCTTTAACAGTTAGATTTTGTTTCATTGTTTCCGAACTAGTATTGTCCAAGTTTTGCTTTACAAGGATGACATATTCATTCTAGAAAAAAAATATATGATGCCTTAATCTTGATATCGATGGTAATGATGAACTTAAGAGGATCATATTTATGATGCTATTTAATTAACTAATTTGAAGTTGAAAGAACAATTATATTAATGATTTTAATTCACTATCCAGTATGTTGGTGACAATTTGTGGTTCTGAGTAGGAATGTTCTGATAACAAACGTTAACATTTAATTTTGTCCTTCCTTCATGCTCTGTTATTATATTTACTGCTTTGTTGCAAATAGAACATAATGCTACATGATCATATGACCTTCATTTGATAGACTTTTGCCAACTACGTTAAAATTCTGCAGCCTGTGCTATGATGAAGAAACAAGGACATGGCACTGCTATATTTGGCAGTTCATTACAGAATAATATATAAGTTAAAGACACAAAATTAGTTGAAATCCTTGCCTTCAATCTGTTTACTTTTAGAAAATTTTCATGGCAAAATGTTCACAGTATACATACATATTGAAACTAGAAAACATCCTCCCTTCTTTGTTTATCTTCCTCTTTACTGAGTCTCCATAGTGGTGTGGTTGTGATGGAAGCAGCTGCTGTGATGTTAAAGTGATGGAAGTAGTTGTCTTGGTATGGCATAACACTGACGGTGATGGCAGAAGCTGTATTGTAAGTGGCAATGGAGGTAATAGGACTATTGATGATGGGAACATTGGTTTCAACTTAAGCTGCAAAGGCGGGGTGGTAAAGTAGCCATCAAATGGTCGTGATAATGGTGATATTGGTGGTGGCGAACTGATAATGGTTGTGGTGTCACTGGTGGCAACAATTTGCAGCAGCAACAATGATTGTTGCTGAAGTTGTTTGGTCTGTTGAGTATTTGTGGTACAACTTTTGTAGAATGTAGACTAAACTATTTGGAATGTTGGACGCCCACTGTTCATGCAGTAGTTGCAACTTGCAACATTGTTTTAGAAGGCTTTTTTGATCTTTGTATTACTTGTGATTCTGTTGTACTGTGGAATTGTGATGTGCGCAATTGACATTTTGGATGCTTTGCATGCTAGTTAATGTGGAATTCTTTTTTCTTTTACAAATTTTCATATATTGCTAATTGATGTTTGATTTTGTTAAAACATAAGTTATGTTTTATATCTTACATCTTTACTTCCCATTGCTGAATGAATAGACAGGCAGAAAAAGAACAGCTCCTATGATGAAGACTCTTATGATAACCCGGAGACAATTTATGAAACTGTCTTTGGTGGACACAGAGGTTTTACCTGGTCATTTGAGTCGTGGGCGAGGTGTCATTTTAGCAAGTCAGGAACACAATTTGAATGGAAGAATGAATCTAGATGGGAAAAAACTCGAAGCAGAGTATGGAGTGAAAGCGATGACGAGGACAACTTAACTGATGTGGGCTCACATTCCCATAGGGTTGCTCTTGGGTTAACACCAACAGGCCCCCTGAAGTTAGATGATGTCAAAAGCGCGTGAGTTCTCCAGAATTTCTCTTCATGTAGATCTGATACCACTCTCTGTTGCTTAATTAAACTTCTGCTTCATGCAGCTTTCGGATATCTGCTTTGAAGTGGCATCCTGACAAGCATCAAGGCCCTTCACAGGTCAGCACTTCTTTGTTGAAAACTTTATGTGCTATAGCTGCATTGGTACGCTATCAGGACAAGGATTTGAGCCGTGTAAATGAACCTTGGTTGAAACTATTGACCAACAAAATCTGTTTGCACATGTTTGAAATTACCTTGAAATTATATGGTAACACTTCCTACCCTTTCACATATTTTACATATTGGTCACAGCATGTGTTTAGCAGACTGCAGCTTCCTTTTATTATCCTTTTCTATATGATATGCCTATTATAAAAATTTTATATAGTGCACTATGAGAGATTGTGTAACGGACTAGCTGATTAAGTTTGGAGAGCTGGAGGCAGTAAGATATACATAACCATTGATTAGAAGATAAATGAAGTTCAATATGCAGAATAAAGAGTTTAATAAAACAAGAATAGCTCAAATTAGTATAGGATTTTTTCTTTGTCGAGGAAATCATTACCCAAGTGCCTTAATAGGTCTTGTATAAAGCTTTATAGTCCTCTCTCATCTCCCGTAGTGCTTTCATTCGAGATTCTACTGTTAGTTTCTAACATCTGCAGTGAAGTAGAAAAATGAAAACGAATTAGAAAAGAGGAAAGCACATCATTACCTCATTTAATGTGGCCAAACTACTGATCCTTTGCCTTCCAAAATTTGAAAAAAAAAAGCAGTTGGAGCATATACAGATCCAGGCACATTCAAGCTTAAGAAAATCACTAATGCATAGAGGCATGATTAATATGGCCTGAAAAATGTAATTATAATTGGCTTCGTTGAAGCAGTTGGTTCATTGCAAATGCTCAAGTGGTTGGCTTTTTTGTTCTGTAACTAATATATAACCTTTTGATGCAGGTTATGGCAGCTGAGAAATTCAAGCTATGTGTCGATGCATACAACTCTATTTGCAGTGTCCTCAAGACGACATAAGCTGGGGGTGTAATGGATATTTTTTATAGCCACTTCATTCTTTTCATTTTTCACATATTTTACTTCAGTTCTTTGGAGCTCTTGTTCTCCACTTGAAATAGATGTAGAATTAATTCTTCATAAGCTGAAACTTACTTTCAGGTCTGATAACATTTACACCCCTTGTTTCTTCCAAATCTGTACGCTATATTGTATCAGAATCTCAACCTAACCCATATACAAAGCATGGGCAATCTGATGCTCCTGTATCTGTGTGCATTTGCCTTGATATGTCCTATTTCTTTGAGGGATTCTTCATGTTGGTTCTATACAAATCCTTAAACAACATAACTCGCATAACACTGTATCTATTCAACTTCATATTGTTGCAATGTTTTCTTGTACAGATTTTTCTTGCAGAACTTGCAGAACAAGGTTAGCTTTTCTTAGAAGCAGATCGCAGTAAGTTATCCACAGCCCTCGTTGCATGTTTCCATTTGATTGGTGATGACAATTACGTTATTGATGCTTTCTAATAATGCAACCTTCAACTCTTTGATGCTTCCATGCCTGACTTCAACTTCATGTTATATGCTTCATATATATCGCCACCTTCATATATGCGAAATGTTCTTTCATAAATAATCGCAGAGAATAATTTTATCGAGGATAATGTAAATTTATTTCTTTATTTTTTTTTACTGTGGAATGTAGTGACAGATTAATTTTATTGTGGGACATAAAGCCTGCGTTGAGCTGCCACAGTGGTATAGGTTGTTCCGTAGTGATATACTAACACATTGTATGCCGGTATGAGCTGCGATCCCGAGTGGGGGTTGGGGGAAGACAGGTGCAGTATTGCTCGGCAACCGGCGGCGCGAGCAATGGGTTCAACAAATACCGCCGATGCGCGAGCAACTTGGCCGACTGGGCTGCCAAGCTCGGCACTGCCACCACAGGCGATGAGAGCTCGTCGCCTCCTGCAGTACCAGCTGCATCAAATCAGGCTTCGGCCGTCACCTTGCTTCGTTCTCTGGGAGGAGATTCCTGCTTTCTTTGGTTTATCTTTTTGCCTTGGAATGCTCCACTTGCTTCCACAAGTTTAAAGCCACGCCAAAAACCAAAGGCAGAAACCCTACATCCATGGAAGGTAGAAAAAGGCCATTAAAGAAGAGGGGGAAAAAATAATTGACGGCTTGAAAAGATAGATCACTAGAACTTCGAATAAAGGTTCTGGTACTGCATTGGCAGCATTTGGATGGAGAACATGGCATAGAAAATGATAAGAGTACTGGGAATATTACTGCTCATCATGATTTGTGAGAATCGAGCACGCAAGTGGAAGGGAGAAGCTCAGTGGCAGCTCCTTATAGTGTGGTCACTGATTCGAATCCCTTCGCACTCGATCGGCTCCTTCGTCGAGGTATGACTCCTCCCCATGCCCTTTCTTGCACTGGTTTTTTCTTTCTCTACTTGCGATCGATGCTCCTGCAACTTTTCTTGTGGTTGCACGCTCTTCCATGCGATTTGATGCCCATTTCCCGCTCGATTCCGTGATTTATCTTTCTGTTTAGCTTCTTACTGTTCGTTTTGTAGCGAGCTGGTTCTCGATCTCGAGTTGTCATCACGATCCCTATGCTGTGCGCCTGATTTCGTTGTTTGTTGTGGGGAATTAGTATGCTTTTGCCTGTGGTAAATCCAATCTGGTTCGTTCCTGCTTACAAAGATCGGATGAACGGGCGATCTGCTATCTTCGTCTTAGTTTCCGGAATCACCTTTCTGTTCCTTTCTCCCTTCCTTTCTCCTTTGGGACATCATGCTAATATATTTACATTCTCTGGGTTTTGTTCTTGAATTATATTAATATGTGAGTTGAAGTATTATGAAATTATGTTTGTCAATTGAAGTGAAGGATACCTCTCCATAACTCTTCCATGGACCACATGGCATAAGCATTATTTCTTATGGCAAGAGAACTAACATAAATGCAAAATGAAGTGCTAACTGCTAAGATCACTTTTCTACTTGCAAACTAGCTATTCTTATCTGACAAGTTAGCATAATTGATGACAGCTTAGTGATCAATCAATTTTCATGGTAGAAATTTTTTTTTTATTGAACCCTGAAACTTTGTTTGACATTGGTCATCTTCCATCTTCATGTTGGAGATTTTTTGTTTAAAGATTGATAAGGCACAAAGCTTTTTAAATGCTATATTACCTTATATGTATTTGTTTATTAGTTGCTCGAAAAAATGTTTGATATGAAAAGGATCTTGTAGTGCTATAACATGTTGTACTAGATTTTCAATACAGAAACATGAGTGAAGAAAATGAGACTGCCTCGAGAGAGAATCACCCAGTTCCACGGCTGAATGAAAGAATTTTATCATCATTGTCGAGGAAATCGGTTGCTGCGCATTCTTGGCATGATCTTGAAATAGGTCAGTGTCTGATACACAGCGGTAACATTTGCATCTGCTAATTTGGAACAACCTTAATTGACTGACTAAACACAAATTTGGATGCAGGTCCTGGTGCTCCTGCTGTGTTTAATGTTGTAAGTATTCTTTGAACTCATTTCATATAGGTACTCGACATGATATAAAATCAAACTAGAGTGAAGGTAGTGGTTTTACTTGACAAATGGAACTGATGCCAATTGAGAACCCACATCTGATCAGAGTATGTTTCTCTTTACTTTTTGAGCACACATAGAGAAAAGTTGAGCAGAATAATGGGGCTAGAAAAGCACATACTTAACTGGGTGAAAAAAATTATCAGAGTAATGGAAAATTGAGAGAACAACTCAAAACACATGAAAGAAAAATGATGCTACATAAGCACAATTACTCCACCAGATGAGAGGAGCTTTTGGAGTAATGGCAACTTGAAGGAACAGATCAAAACATACCCAAAAAACTTAAATTTTCAGAAAGAATTAGAAGAGACTAAGAGAGGGGGCAATGCTGCAATCAAATTCTCTATCTGCCATAAAAGTTGAATATATCTCTGAGAAATATATTCAAATCACTCCTTTGTTTCATTCTTATTCTAATCCTTCTTCTTCTATCTTCAAATAGTTGCATGGTGCCTCAGAATTTGCCACAGTAATCTAACATTCATTTCTATGGTTTTGCCTATTTATTTAATAGCCCTTGCTAACACATTTGTAGCCCTTGTCGTTGTCAGGGTCTTCTTGATTTAAAATATGTAGATCTTAGTACTGACAAGTTCTGAGAAGTAAGCTTTCTGATTGATAGAAGATAAACAATCAAATTTATATTTACAATGATAATGAGCATTCTTTGCTACCTTGCAATCAAATTTATGTCAATCATTAAAGGAAGTGGAAGAAAAAGTTGGAGAAAACTTCAGCATTTGATTTCAAACAACTAGTTCATTAAAATATGAGAAAAATTCACTCCTGCAATCTAGCAGTTGGTTGTCTTAACAAGTTAACGGTAAGCAAAGTTTTCTTTCTTTCTTTCTTTCTTTCTTTCTTTCTTTCTTTCTTTTTTTTACTTGATGATGTGAAGAAGTGTTGCATATTCCCCAGCATGAAGTTCATGCAATAAAGTTGGAATTTTGCATGTTGAAAGTATCCATTATTGGATGTCGGCAAATTTCAAGTTTTGCAGTCATTAATATGAAATTATGAATTTCTGTTAGGCACTACACCAAAATGTCCAAATTCCATTCTGTAGGCCAGGCTCTCATGTAGCTTATCCACATCAGGAAGTTCTGATCAATTTTGTGGTTTAACCACAGCTTGCTTGCTTGTTGACTGTCGCTCTGTTTCAACTATCTTTGTTTTTTTTCCCCATGTGCCTCAGAAAATTTCCACTGTCATGCTTCTTTGACATGTTCTCTTTTCTTGTTTCCGACCTGCGTTAATCTGGAAAAAGGATGTTATCAGGCAACACTTTCAAAAGAAACTTACTTTATTTACCTTCAAGTAAATTGCAATAGATGCACCAACATTTACCAATCAGTTCAAGCAACGTTGGTGGGGAAATTTCAACACCATTAGGCAGACAGATTTTGCACTGATGAGGACAAAAACCTAGCAATATCTCTTATTTAAAATGATGGGGAAGATTCTCATTTACTGCTTACTATTTCATTTCAAATCATTTTGTTAGTTTCTGTGGTTGTTTAGTCAATATCATATCCTTTTGTGGATTGGCATAGGTTGTGGAGATAACAAAAGGAAGTAAAGTCAAATATGAACTTGACAAGAAGACAGGTCTGATTAAGGTGTGTTTATGTGCTAACAATCTTCAATATATGAAGCTCCACAAGACAGCTACTGGTTAAGATTTACACTGATGTTAGTTCACTTTGTCGCATATATTATGGTGGACTCTTTTATCCGTTTTTCTGTTGCCCAAAATCTTTCTGCTGATACAATCCGATCGATGCAAACTTCCCAGGTTGATCGTGTATTGTATTCGTCAGTAGTCTACCCTCATAATTATGGTTTCATCCCTCGCACACTCTGTGAAGACAATGATCCAATGGATGTTTTGGTCCTCATGCAGGTCGAACCTTATTGCTTAAAGCCATTTTGCACTATACCTGTGGAGTCTGTTGGTTGTTGATTTACTGAATATGTAGGCCTTGTCAATTGTAGATAGTGATTGCTTTTTTATTTATGAGGATTGTTAGTATTTATTGCAAATAAAAAATATTTGAACAGGAACCAGTTCTTCCTGGATGCTTTTTACAAGCCAGGGCCATTGGTCTCATGCCTATGATTGATCAGGTAATGACTTGGATAAAGAACAAATTGTGAATCTTATGGCTCTGAACTAAAGTGCTCAAACTGGTTTGCCTGGAATTTAGGGAGAGAAAGATGATAAGATCATTGCAGTCTGTGCTAATGATCCTGAGTTTCATCACTACAATGATCTCAATGAGCTGTCTCCCCATCGCCTTGCTGAGATACGGCGTTTTTTTGAAGACTGTATCCTGTCATGCCCCATCTTTTTATATATTAATTAGGCTTCTGGTGTAATCTCGCTTCGCATTTTTTCCCAGGAGGAATGAATGCTAGAATCCTTGACAAGATCTTCAGACAAGAAGAATGAGAACAAAGAGGTAGCAGTCAATGAATTCTTGCCTGCAGATACTGCCCGTGAAGCCATCCAGTACTCAATGTAAGTCAGCTCAAGCATTATATACAAGTGAAAACATTGCAAAAAGTTTGGTCATGGGTCGATACATTTCCTGATGAACACAATTATGGTTTGTAAAAAACTTTAGAAGAAAAACCATTAGAGATGTAAACTCCACAAACACTGGCTTTATGTAATATTTTAAGAAGAGTTATGTGCTATGTTAATTGTGATAATCTAATTATAGTTGTTGATGAATACTTGCAGGGACCTTTATGCTCAATATATCCTGCAGAGTCTGAGGCAGTAGAGTGGCAGAGTTTGTTGGATTGACTATGTTGGTTATTAATCTTTACCAAGTCAGTGCCGTTTGCTAAGTTTTCCTCCTCCCCCACTGATCTGATGAGAGGGGTCGAAGTTTGCAATAAGATAATCAAATCTTTTCTCACTTTGTGACTTGAAACAATTTTATAAACCATGTAAGTCCTAGTCTGAGAAAGGATACAGTTTAATTTAAGTGACAGCTTTTTCTAAAATATTTTGGCAACGAGCTGAAACTGGATGGTTGTGCTAGGGATATGTAAGGAATGCTTGTTGATGTATGTATTTCTAATATGAGCTTGTTTTCTTGGTTTAATATGGTAAGATTGATTTAGTAAAGAGGTAAAGTAGTCAAATTATCGTTTCTTTTCCTTTCTGGTGGCAGTGTTTGTAAGAAGACTTGCTCAGCTGCTCGGTCCTATTTGCTGCCAGTACGAGGTTGCTGTAGATCATGTATGGTATGTTACCACATTAGGTGTATTTATTTAGATATAAATAGATCATCATCCGAGCATAAATTGGCTGAATTTTTGTTTTCTCAGTTCCTACAAACCTTATTTGATACTCCATTTTCTGAATCCTTGTTTTGATAAGAGGCCAAAAAGTTGAATACGGAGTATACGGTGGTTGTTTTCTGTACATGTTGCATGTAGATTTAAATTTTGAGGTCTTTTTAGCATCTTGTATCAGATTGGTGTTTGGGAGTATCAAACTCATATAATTCAAGATGTCTCGAATCTTACAATACCTGCATTAGGGTTATACCCGATAAAGTTTCTTTGATGTATAAGTTTTGATGTTTAAGTTAGTCTTGGTTGTGAGGTATTGGTTTCTGTGCTTGTTTCATATTAGTGTTTGGAAGCATCTAACTCATCTAATTCAAGATGTCTCGAAACTTGCGATACATGCATTAGGGTTATACCCGATAAAGTCTCTTTGATGTTTAAGTTAGTCTTGGTTGTAAGGTATTGGTTGAATGTCAAGTTCTTTAATGCCAAAGATGTTGGGAAATCTGGGGCAACATCACATGCGTAGCGGAAAAACAAAAAACAAAATTTCAGAATTTCTCGTAGAAAAGGTTTCATCGTCGTGCGAAGATTGGTGCGTAAAAATCGTAAAACCAAAAAATTGCGTGTGTTAAGGGATGTGTGTTACCTAGGGGATATCGTATATCCATAAAATCTTGCAGATCTGTGGGAAAGGATGAAGGAGGTCAACTGTCCTCTCTAGCGGTGATCCATACAACAGGGGCTATGAAAACGCTCGTTAAATCACTGCACAAACTTTCTCTTCATGCGCACCACATGATCAAAAAGGAGCCAACCCTTCTTACTGTTTACACACCTCAAAAAGGGACTGCTAACTGAAAAGGAGAGTGGGAGAGGAGAATAAGAGGTAACTAAAAAGAGTTTAGCTTATGACCATTTGGTTCCCTCATATTTATAGAGTCCTCTTGTCAACTTAACCATAATGGATCTTGTCCTATTGAGTACTGGATCTCTATCCAGCTACCCAAGCTTCTTAGATTAGTATATCTCTACTAAATAATCTTTCATAGGCTCTTATTAGATCTCATCCATAGGATCTAATAATTCATGGGCTTATTGGATATCTAAAAGGATAGAGACTCCAACGGATATCTCATATCTGAACCTCTACTCGTCACAATACCTATCATATGTGTATGACCTAGGCCTAATATCGAGTTGGCTGTGGGTTGTACCTGTCAGAACTCATTCTGACTCAGTAAATTATTATCTTTATAATAATTCACTCGACTCATCGATTGCGGACGTACTATGCCACTACGCCGTAGTCCCCAGACAATATAGGAGAATTTAATCTTTTGGATATTTTTGTCCTTAGTTACCATATATCTATAGTCTTTCATCCATCTAATATCTCAGATACCGTATACCGGACATGGTGTTGTCAAGCCCATATCTGTTCGAGTCTTGTTCTAATTGGATTCTTCCAGAGAACTCTTTCTTTCTCAATCCAAATGATCTTGGCAAGGGATTTGTCTAAGCAAGAACACATAGAATATTCCTCTCATGACACAAAGAGTGGATGATCCTCTATTGATACTTAATAGCTCATGTAAGGTTGGCTGCCACTCTCGACGACTAGTTATGTTAGATCTGAAACTTACAGACGTATAAGTCCAGTATGAAAGAGTGGGGTACTCATACAGGACATCTTTGGTGTCTCAAGTTTAAGGACTCGATATACACTAGGACGACGAAATCATTGTTTGACAATCAGGTATCATCAATCATCCAACATTCTATAAGCGGATTGATTAGTGAACTTATTATCCAATGAGCACCTGCACTATATCCCTAGTGTCCTCACACGAGCAACTATGAGACTAGCCGCCTCCATCATATAGATGAGTATACAGTACACTAGTCTATTCAGTTATCTCGATGTTCCTCTCAAATAACCTATGATTGTGATTATTTAGGGTCTGTGTTTAAAGGTAAATTGATCTCATTATTGTGATCTCATCACAATTCGATTCTCATTGTACAGATTTATGAACATCACAATATATGCAACATGCAATATAAAATAAAAAAAATATCAAATAAATAATAAGAAAAAAGAGTGTGTATCATGTCACACGTGCTATCACTTACATGATTGGCTTGTAGGGTATTTATGATTAGCAAAAGATATTAGAGATTGAGAACTTTCAAAGGGTTTGGGAATGCATTTGAAGGGTCTTTATAGTGGTATATCATAAACATTATGCTCAAGGTTATCTTAGTGCCAAGGATATAGTAATGTGCCTTTCTCAATTCTAGGTGTAATTATCTCATGTCAAATATGAAGAAAAGTGATCGTATTTGCGATTGTAATATCGGAGAGATGACACTAAGTTGACCACATGGCATTGAGATGTTAGTTATGTGGTGTCAAGGTATCGGTCATGTAGTGTTATGGACTCGTGGCATCAAGGAGTCAGCCACATGGCTTGTGTCAGTCAGAAAAGGATCATTCAACAATCTTGCCATCAAAGGAAGCGTGTTAGGTTGATTTCATTATGTTGTCATCGAGATGAGTGCTTTGAGTCATTTTAGTTGTGTTGTTATTGAATGAAATGCTTTGGGTTGTTTTGGCCATGCTATCATTAAATGTAGTGTTTTGGGCTGTTTCGATCACGTTGTTGTCGAATGGAGTGCTTCGGGTAGTTTCAATCGTAATGTTGTTGAATGAAGCACTTTGGGTCATTTCGATTGTACTATCGTCGAGTAAAACGCTTCGTGTTGTTTCAACCGTGCTATCAGATTCAAAGTCTCGATCCGCATGAAGTCAATGTGCCGCTTGAGCTTCTATTTTATTATACTAATGAAATATGATAATCCTAATTTTGTGTGGATGATCGTATCTGAAATATGATCATATTTTAGCAGAGATCACGAAGGAGGAATCCAGATGAGAAAATATTCAAAGCAGAGTATGGAGTGAATTGAAGTTAGATGATGTCTGAAGCTTATAAGTTGTCCAGAATTCCTCTTCCTGAAGTTCTGATCCCGTTCAAGATACTGACAAGCATCATCTACTTTGAAATGGCATCCTGACAAGCATCGCGTCCCTTCACAGGTACTGTCATCGCTTTCATTCCATCCTCTGCATGGAAAATACAAAAGCTCTCATCGTGCACTATATAAAATTTTGACGATAGGCATATATCATATAGAAAAGGATAATAAAAGGAAGTTGCAGTCATGGCTTTCATTCCATACTCTGCTTCGAGTTTTTTCAGGATTTGTCCTTCCTGATCTCTACTATTCTGCATACAACCTCGCATTCGTAGTGTTACATAACCATAGTCATCCTTCAAACCAAGGGCGATGGAGAAAGCCTTTGTTATGATGAAGCGGAGGACAAGGGGCTGGTGCTCGATGAAGATCAAACCCATAACAAAGGATTAGCTGCAACAGTCTAAAATAGAAGGAAAAAGGTATTCTCAATGCCTTGTGCTTACATTACTTGAAGCAAGTTTTACTCCGTGCTTTACAGGTGAGAAGATTTATTATAATGACAGGTTACATGATTAGTTCGACTCCACAGAAGCATCTTTAAATTAAGCAGTGTTCTCCTCAGCAGCATACAGTGCTTTGATTTCCTCGACCTCATCATAGCTGCCAAGAAAGATGGGCGACCTCTGATGTATCTTCGTGGGAACCAAATCGAGAGCCTGCATAAAACATGAATCGATTCATGAAAGCACATCAGGTACCCTCTTCGGTTCGTATCGCAGTATCAGCTAGAGTTCCACTTTGGTTTAGAAATTTCTATAACCTAAATTGCCCATTATAAGTAGAATATGAGATGCATGCATTCACTGAAAGTCATGAATGAGCGACAATGGATGCATAGACTTGGTATGAAAAGAGCTCATTCGACCAAAAACAATGATGAGGTGATGAAGGTCCTAAAATATGAAATTATTATGTTAAGCATAGTGGTTGATGCAGATGCGAAAATGAAAAAATTCTAGTTGAAAAATATTCATACCCGTTGCTTGCCAGTAAAAGCTTGACCCCCTGCTTGTTCCATCAGGAATGACATTGGAAATACTTCATATAGAACACTGTTATGTAGAGAAGCACCACATTATCCTCATGAAAGTTCATTAAATAAGGCATCTGTGTGTTCTGTGTAAACATGATGATCCCCCTATTGTCATAAATCGATACATACCGTAGTTTCCCATTTGGACTCTTCTTATCCGCAGGGTATAAAAAGATGCCTCCATAAAGCAGTGTACGATGTACATCGGCAACCATGCTGCAGACAAATGAGCATCAACCATGACCATGAGATAACAGGGTGTGTAGATATTGTCTAATCCATAATTTTGCACGGGTAAATTAGAGAATATCAATGATGAGAGTCAAACTTATCATATGTCAAACATCCTACTTTGACACCAAATAACTAAGAAGGTTATTCTGTTAAATGTATCATCATGCAGATTAGAATTAGGTAAAGCAGTGAGACTCCAAATAGAAGAGCATTATGGAAATATGGTAAGAGCCTTATGACCTCAGAAAACATATTCAATATTTTACCAAGGTGCTAATAAGGCAGATAAAGTGTCAAATACCTTCCAATATATCTCAGAGATTTTGGTGAGTCTCCATCCTTGGGGAACTTGCATTTCTCCACATACCTAATAATCAATGAGTGACTAGGGATTCCGATCAAAGAGCTCACTAAGTATCAGTAAATTGTTATACATACTTTGTTGTAGGCCCATCCCAATTCTTGGCATTTCCTTCATTCACTGAATATATTTTGCCCTTCTTCGGTATCTACAGAAAATAACCACTATGTTGTACAAAGCTTTTTACATCAAGGTACAAAGAAGATAATTTCTGAGACTCAGAAAAAAAGATTTATGACAAAAATAAAAGTTTCTTCTGATATATCAGCAATTAAGTTAGATTCAGAAAACCTTAATATCTGGATGGGTCAGTATGAATTCCCCAAGAGATGGATCTAGAGTGAAACCATTGACACCACTCCCGGTGCTCAGTACAAGCTGCATCGTAGAAATAATGGTATGAAAAGGTCAGAATCAAAGTAAAACAAGTGACATGGTGCAAAAGTATGTTTGCAGATGCTATAGAGAGGAAGCAGGTTGCAGGGCATCTGTGATAATTTACCGTGCAAGAACTTCCATACATGCAATAGCCAGCTGCTAGCATATTCTTCCCTGGTTGCAGTACCTCGTCTAGGGTTACATTGTCCTTATCTTTAACCATGTAAACGCCAAATATCTGGTCAAAGAAACAACAACCAAGAAATGTAATGAAGAACACAAATCTGGAGTTAAAATTGAAGTAGAGATGAGTAAATGACTAAGCCATACCGTTCCAATAGAGACACCACAATCAATGTTCGAAGAACCATCTAGAGGATCAAAGACAACACAATATCTGCAAACATGGGAGGATCGCGTAAGTTTGGTGAAAGCTAAGATGATCAACAATGTCCAACCAAAGGTAACGACGTACTTTCCACGTAGCGATGGATCCACAAAAGTTGCCTCTTCATCCTCCTCCGACACCAGGATGCACTGTGAAGTAGATTGAATCCAAATGAGCACATGTCTTCCAAGCTGAATCAGCAAAACAGGATCCACAAAACCAAGAAGAATTGCTTTAAGACTCACAGTCCGGCCACTGCTTATCAAAGCTTTGACAAAGACTTCATTCGAAAGCACATCAAGCTTCTTTTGCTCCTCTCCCTGCGAAGACAAATCGCAGTCAGTTCTTCGTTGTGTACGTTAGAGCCCAGTTGAGTCCCAATATGGCGGAGGTAAAGAAGCAAAGTACGCATGAAATAGCCGAATCCTTTGAGTTCAAGAAGAACTGACCTGAACATTCGTCTCTCCAGCAAGTCCTATGAGCTTAGCCAGCCCAGCCTGTCGGTATAAATCAAAAGAGGGAAAAGGGAATTACAATTACAAGTACATTTGACAGCATTTGCCAGGGAATTCAAATGAAACCCTACTTAGGTTCGTACTTGTGCGATCGAGAGATCGCTTCTTTTTGCCCGAATCGGGAAGAGCGGAAAGATTCGAAAGGATTCGGCGTAGAGGGCCGAACTAGGTTGAGAGGAACGTATGTGGTGAGAGATCAAGAGGGGTGAAGGAGAGGAGCTCGAAGAAGCGAATCAGCAGATGATCGAAGAACACAAGGGGGGGAAAGGAATGGACCTTGTTGACGGCGGAACAGACGAACTTGCAGCCGAGGACGATGTGGGAAAGCAGGATGGTGAAGTCGCCGCGTGATTCCTGGTGCCTCGACTGCTCGTTCAGCACGTACCTCGTGATCGTCATCAGGTCCGTCCGATGCGCCTCCGCCTCGTGATCCATCGCAACCAGCAGTCTCTCTCTCCGCCCAACCGATGCTTCTCCTCAATCTTTCCTCCACCTTCGGATCAATATCAAACATACATGTACACATATATAGGTGACGAAAATTAGAAAGGAGATGAAGAGGGAAGCAGAGGCGGAGGGAAGGATAGGGCTATCCGACCTGCGAGCGCGTCGGCGACTCTCGTGGTTGGCGTGCGGATAACGCTCTTCTCCCCTGCCGATCTCTCCCTCTCGCTCAATAGTTTGAACTGTTTGCGTGCGGAGGAACGAACCAATAGTGACGATCCGACGGGCGGTTATCGGACTGCCCCTTTTTGTCGTCTCTCCCAACAGCCCGTTCAGTTCGAGGATACATATATACCCACACACTAGTATGTGTACACATGCAATATGTGAAGCAAAGGCTGAGAATATTTTGGGAAGAAACCTTATTCGGCATAATCTTTTCATTTCATTTAACGCGAGAGATGGGATAGTCACGGGTGACGTGGGTCAAGTCAAAGATATTAACAGATAGAACGCACTAGAAACAGCTCCTTATCCACCTTTAAAGGACGACGTGGACACACGCAGGAGTATAGTAACCCTTAAGTTGAGAAGCTGCTTAGCTGTTTCTGACCGAGGCTTTGCTTTGAAAGTTGATGCCACATAACATTACTCGCATACACGCAATCCCATGTGACATCAGATGGCCGGAAACACAATACAGTCGAGACAAAGTTAGGAGCGGGAAACCTGCGCTTGGCCATGGAGGCTGACATAATAGACCTAAATCCCCGATCGACCCACCAGAAGGGGCGGTGAACACACGAGATGGGACGGGCCTCAAGCCCTCTCCCCGCGGATCCGGCGAGCGAGCTGGATGTCCTTGGGCATGATGGTGACCCGCTTGGCGTGGATGGCGCAAAGGTTGGTGTCCTCGAAGAGGCCGACGAGGTAGGCCTCCGCCGCCTCCTGTAGGGCCGCCACCGCGGAGCTCTGGAACCGCAGGTCCGTCTTGAAGTCCTGCGCGATCTCCCGGACGAGACGCTGGAACGGCAACTTGCGGATGAGCAGCTCCGTGCTCTTCTGGTACTTGCGGATCTCCCTCAGCGCCACCGTCCCCGGGCGGAAGCGGTGGGGCTTCTTCACGCCCCCGGTCGCCGGCGCCGACTTCCGCGCCGCCTTCGTCGCCAGCTGCTTCCGCGGGGCCTTGCCCCCGGTGGACTTCCGGGCGGTCTGTTTCGTCCTCGCCATCGATTGCGATCGTAGTCCGGGGAACAAGTATCGGTCGATTAGGTCTCGAGATCGAGAATTGGGCGTGGAAAGTGGTGGAGACGGGCGGAGCGATGCGCATTATATGGTGGAAATGAGGCGGGATTTTGGCCGGAGGGATTCGAGTTTCGAGGTGCCGCGTCGATATGGAGCGTCGGATCGGGTCACCACGAGCGGTCCAGATTTTGTTTCGCGGAAGCACGCGGATCGCGATCACGGAATCTCGCAGGTATAAAAAATTATTGGCAGTATTCTTTGACATAAAGATAATAAATGTTTTAACAAAATGAATAATTGTAAAAACCTACAAAGCAAATTTCTTTATATCTTCAAAACATAACAAACGCATTAATTTATTTATTAATAACTAATGATAAAAGGAGTAATGCCTTTTATTTAAAATAACAATGCAACCATTGTAATGCAATTTGTTTAAAGAAATAAGGCAACGATTGCAGGGTTAAGATTTCGGGATAAATTGTGATCAGGGTAAATAAAATTTTATCTTGTCAAAACCACATATATTTTCACACATAAATGAACATAAAAAAGGGAATTGCTAACAAATTATATATATATATATATATATATATATATATATATATATATATATATATATATATATATATAATGTTTGATTAGGCTTATCAATCGAAAAAAATGGATCTTGGGATTTTAGGATGTACTTAAAGAGCGATTTTATAATGAGCTTCCAGCGTTATCTTTGTAATATGTGCTAGTATGACATCTAATATCATGGCCCATCCAAAAGTTTGTTTCATCTCGATAAAAACATCATGAGTCACTTTTTATCCCTTCAAACTCTCTTAGCATTTTAAAATAAGCACGAGCATAGGATAAAGTTGATGCTTGACTCTTATAATTCTTTCAAATGTGCTTTGTGTGTTATTGAAATGTGCTTTGGGTCAATTTGACATTGTGTGTAATTAAAATACACTATGGGCTGATTCAATTTCACACGTCATCGACCATTATCAACACGTGTGAGACATCATTGGCATCCTTCCCGTCGATAGGCATGTGATCTTGATCATTGTATGATATTTATAAGGATTTGGTTCCTAACATTCCATCATATCAACATGACACTAGGCTAACACGTGTTGTTTTGAAAAATCATAATGATGACCCAAATAACTCTCGATGACCTAGATTATGCCATGTCACCCCTTCTTGAACCATCTGGTAGTTGAACAAGTGTTTAGGTAAGTTAAATGGTTATCCTCGACCTTTTATAAATAGTGGATCAATCTTGTTCATTGCTCTTATGCCTTCAAATGATTTTTGAAACATTCATACCTTAGCTTTCGAACTCCTCCACAACTTTCGACGAAGGCCTAAATGTCTTTTTCTTTCACTTTTTCCTTTAGCTCTCTGGACTTGGATGGATCACTAGTTCCATCACCACTCAGTATGAGTGGTAAAAACTTCTTCCTCAAAATGGGTCAAAGCGATCATCTCAAAAGGAGTTAGAGTCTCGCCCTATTCAACTCGTTCAACTTTGACTTGGTCATGTTGGCCTCTAACATGGATTAACATTTGGGAGGTCTATCACATTTTGATTAAGTTCGAGCTATTTACCACTTGACCAGGTGACCGACCCTATGAGTCATGTCACTTCTTTTGCACTAGCACTGATGTACCTAATGGGACTCCATTTTCTCTTGTATTCTATTTTATCGAGGCTTTCCAATATTGAAATTCTCACCCATCCAGATAGTGCCAAACTTTTGGTGTTATATTGCAAAGTTTATTGAGGAACTCTAGAGGCTTCACATTACCACGTTGCTGATCATGTTGCTTACATGCTATAACGCATGCTTTAGAGGTTCGACATATTTCCTCTCTATCCACTTTGTTGCGAAGTACAAGGGGCTCTAACATCTAATGAAGGTTGAAAGAGGAGATTCTTTTTATTTCTCAAAATAATGGGTGCCTTGTCACGCCCCGCAGAATTTTTTTTTTTTTTTGTATTATAATTCAATAACAATTCATTCCAGGATCCGTTCACACATTTGAGGATAAAAACATTCAGGTCATTCATATCTATAATTTTCCAATTCATAAAACCTGTGCAGTTTATAATCATACTATAATATCACTTAATGATTCACAAAATCCAAAGCCAACTCAACTAAACCATAACCACATCATAAATCCATAAGCGTAGCAATCTATACAATCACAAAACCAACATGTATTACATGTTTATATCATTACACAGTTTAAACTTTAACATTCCCAAAATCCCAACGCAAGAGATACTTTCCAAATATTTACAAGATACATCAATCTAGATTTGTCGTTGATACACACAAAAGAACTTATACAATATCAACTTATTAATTACGAAAGATTTACCCCAAAACCTTCGAGCTTTCCACTGCCTCAACCCAATTCTAGCTTTTCAATGCATAACAAGCTACCCTGAAAAATTTATATAGCAATGGGGTGAGCCTAAAGAGCTCAGCAAGCGACTGACATATCCATGGCGATAGGAGAAGTTCAAGCAGGCTTAGTATCAAGATAACAAAAGCAGAAATACAAGTGTTCATTTGAAGTCATCTCATTTGATATAAAATCACAAAGGTTTACCTCGTTCAAAAACAGGCATTAGACATAACAATAGGAGAAAGGAAATTGGAGCATATCATTGGCATAAGGAGCATATCGATGACATATGATAATTTCAAGGCATAACAAAGACGTAAGGAGCATTTTGGATATCTATGGCATATGAAACAGTTCGGAACATATCAATGGTGAATGAAATGCTTCAGAACGTATCAATGGCATATGGAAATATTTCGGAAGCATAAGAAGCATTTCAGAACATATCAAAGAACAAATATGAAATAGAAGCTCAAACGTCGTACTCTAGCATAGTGCATGTGAGGATTAACTCAGTGGTGGCTCCACGCCGTGATGAGTTCTCGACTCCATCCACGGGTAGCCCTTTCCTACTCGAGCCCTCTCACCCTGCCCAAGTGCTAGGTCGGCTCTGAATTTTATATCAAACAGATAGAAGGTGAAGTGGGATCATAACATAATATGGTCAATCAATTTCTGGATGACCACCAAGCATAAGTCTCCCACGTTTGGGAGCTCCATCCACCCACGTCTGAGTGAAGTCAATGGGGCCGGTAGAGCAATCGCGGGCTCTAAGCATAACTCCCTTTACCATTTCTGGCAAAGGTTCACAATATCCCACAAAACACTAGAGTACAAAAAGGGTAGTATGAACAATAACATTGACACATATCAGAAGCACATGCGGAACAACGAAGATATGCATGTGCCTTTATCAAACAAGAAAATGCAAACAAAGCATTACATAATATATTTCAGATATAAAATAATTTCAGGATGAACAATACAAGAACTTCAAAGGACTAATATAAAGCTCAATTGAAGAAGAATTTAACAAAAATCATATTTCCAATAGGATGAAAATTGAATAGGCAAAACCCAACAAAGTTTCCAATTATGACAGAATTTGAATGGTACATTTTCTGAATTGTTTGAGTGACCAAGCATGCTCCAAATCACTAAAAATAGGTGTCATTGGAAAGCTGTTTCAATTAACCCTACAGATTCTGCAAAATAGGAACTGAAATTTCTGACCTTCCGTTACTAAATTTCTCATAACTCTCTAGAGAAAATTCTGAATTATACAAAGCTTAGTTCTTTGGAAACTAGATTCGCATAACTTTCTTTTGACACCTAGTTGGAAATTTTAAAGTATGTTTGCCTTCTGAAACTTCTGTTTAAATCGATTCTATCAATTCTGTAAAACAGGGATGAAATGGTAAAGGGTATGTGCTTCACCATTAGGTTAGCTAGTGACACATGTCCACTATTTTTTTTTTTAACTTAAATCTGAATCTTAAATAAATTATATCAAACTTCTAATATTTACTCTTAGGTCCCTAGCCATAAATATTTAATCATTTAATATAAAATAATAATTAAATAATCCTTATTTTTTTTACAAACAAACCTTTTACTAAATTTTCAAAAATGGGGGATGTTACACTCTCCCCTTCTTAAAAAAAATTTTAGTCATCTAAATTTATCATACCTCATTCAACGAAAATGAAAAGACGAGGATAAGCTTTCATCATTTCTTCCTCAAGCTCCCAAGTCATTTCCTCTCCAGAATGATATCTCCAGATCACTTTAACTAGAGGGATAACCCGATCCCGCGAGATCTTTTTTTTTTTTTTTTTTTTTATCAACAATCTGTGTGGGCTTTTCCACATAAAACAAGTCTTTATCAATCACCATCGGCTCATACTTAATGATATGAGAGGGATCAGATATATACTTTCTGATCATTGAAACATGAAATATATCATGGATATGGCACAATGATGGTGGCAAGACAATCCTGTAAGCGACAGAACCAACCCTCTCAATAATCTCAAAAGGTCCAATAAATCTTTTGTGGTGACTTTCCTTTTCAAATCGATGATGTCTTGACCCTCTTATTATCACATTCTGATTCATTTTTTTTTTTTTTTTTGCTACCAATGTATTAGGTTCACCATGCTTCTACTGAGCCACTCTGATTTAATATCCCCGATCAACTCTTTTATCGCACTTAATTAATCAAAAGTAGATGAAGTAGGAGGACTAAATGTCCTCGTCATCCTAGATTCCTAAAATGCATCAAAGAAAATTTTCACCAATCACTATAGTTCACCAGACGAAATATATTTTGCACGTCAACATATCAAATATTTCAGTGATCCTCAAACCATGCTCTGATACCATATCTGTCACGCCCGCTGAATTTTTTCTTTTTTTTTTTGTATTATAATTCAATAACAATTCATTCCAGGATCCGTTCACACATTTGAGGATACTGAGAAAACATTCAGGTCATTCATATCTATAATTTTCTAATTCATAAAACCTGTGCAGTTTATAATCATACTATAATATCACTTAATGATTCACAAAATCCAAAGCCAACTCAACTAAACCATAACCACATCATAAATCCATAAGCGTAGCAATCTATACAATCACAAAACCAACATGTATTACATGTTTATATCATTACACAGTTTAAACTTTAACATTCCCAAAATCCCAACGCAAGAGATACTTTCCAAATATTTACAAGATACATCAATCTAGATTTGTCGTTGATACACACAAAAGAACTTATACAATATCAACTTATTAATTACGAAAGATTTACCCCAAAACCTTCGAGCTTTCCACTGCCTCAACCCAATTCTAGCTTTTCAATGCATAACAAGCTACCCTGAAAAATTTATATAGCAATGGGGTGAGCCTAAAGAGCTCAGCAAGCGACTGACATATCCATGGCGATAGGAGAAGTTCAAGCAGGCTTAGTATCAAGATAACAAAAGCAGAAATACAAGTGTTCATTTGAAGTCATCTCATTTGATATAAAATCACAAAGGTTTACCTCGTTCAAAAACAGGCATTAGACATAACAATAGGAGAAAGGAAATTGGAGCATATCATTGGCATAAGGAGCATATCGATGACATATGATAATTTCAAGGCATAACAAAGACGTAAGGAGCATTTTGGATATCTATGGCATATGAAACAGTTCGGAACATATCAATGGTGAATGAAATGCTTCAGAACGTATCAATGGCATATGGAAATATTTCGGAAGCATAAGAAGCATTTCAGAACATATCAAAGAACAAATATGAAATAGAAGCTCAAACGTCGTACTCTAGCATAGTGCATGTGAGGATTAACTCAGTGGTGGCTCCACGCCGTGATGAGTTCTCGACTCCATCCACGGGTAGCCCTTTCCTACTCGAGCCCTCTCACCCTGCCCAAGTGCTAGGTCGGCTCTGAATTTTATATCAAACAGATAGAAGGTGAAGTGGGATCATAACATAATATGGTCAATCAATTTCTGGATGACCACCAAGCATAAGTCTCCCACGTTTGGGAGCTCCATCCACCCACGTCTGAGTGAAGTCAATGGGGCCGGTAGAGCAATCGCGGGCTCTAAGCATAACTCCCTTTACCATTTCTGGCAAAGGTTCACAATATCCCACAAAACACTAGAGTACAAAAAGGGTAGTATGAACAATAACATTGACACATATCAGAAGCACATGCGGAACAACGAAGATATGCATGTGCCTTTATCAAACAAGAAAATGCAAACAAAGCATTACATAATATATTTCAGATATAAAATAATTTCAGGATGAACAATACAAGAACTTCAAAGGACTAATATAAAGCTCAATTGAAGAAGAATTTAACAAAAATCATATTTCCAATAGGATGAAAATTGAATAGGCAAAACCCAACAAAGTTTCCAATTATGACAGAATTTGAATGGTACATTTTCTGAATTGTTTGAGTGACCAAGCATGCTCCAAATCACTAAAAATAGGTGTCATTGGAAAGCTGTTTCAATTAACCCTACAGATTCTGCAAAATAGGAACTGAAATTTCTGACCTTCCGTTACTAAATTTCTCATAACTCTCTAGAGAAAATTCTGAATTATACAAAGCTTAGTTCTTTGGAAACTAGATTCGCATAACTTTCTTTTGACACCTAGTTGGAAATTTTAAAGTATGTTTGCCTTCTGAAACTTCTGTTTAAATCGATTCTATCAATTCTGTAAAACAGGGATGAAATGGTAAAGGGTATGTGCTTCACCATTAGGTTAGCTAGTGACACATGTCCACTATTTTTTTTTTTAACTTAAATCTGAATCTTAAATAAATTATATCAAACTTCTAATATTTACTCTTAGGTCCCTAGCCATAAATATTTAATCATTTAATATAAAATAATAATTAAATAATCCTTATTTTTTTTACAAACAAACCTTTTACTAAATTTTCAAAAATGGGGGATGTTACACTCTCCCCTTCTTAAAAAAAATTTTAGTCATCTAAATTTATCATACCTCATTCAACGAAAATGAAAAGACGAGGATAAGCTTTCATCATTTCTTCCTCAAGCTCCCAAGTCATTTCCTCTCCAGAATGATATCTCCAGATCACTTTAACTAGAGGGATAACCCGATCCCGCGAGATCTTTTTTTTTTTTTTTTTTTTTATCAACAATCTGTGTGGGCTTTTCCACATAAAACAAGTCTTTATCAATCACCATCGGCTCATACTTAATGATATGAGAGGGATCAGATATATACTTTCTGATCATTGAAACATGAAATATATCATGGATATGGCACAATGATGGTGGCAAGACAATCCTGTAAGCGACAGAACCAACCCTCTCAATAATCTCAAAAGGTCCAATAAATCTTTTGTGGTGACTTTCCTTTTCAAATCGATGATGTCTTGACCCTCTTATTATCACATTCTGATTCATTTTTTTTTTTTTTTTTGCTACCAATGTATTAGGTTCACCATGCTTCTACTGAGCCACTCTGATTTAATATCCCCGATCAACTCTTTTATCGCACTTAATTAATCAAAAGTAGATGAAGTAGGAGGACTAAATGTCCTCGTCATCCTAGATTCCTAAAATGCATCAAAGAAAATTTTCACCAATCACTATAGTTCACCAGACGAAATATATTTTGCACGTCAACATATCAAATATTTCAGTGATCCTCAAACCATGCTCTGATACCATATCTGTCACGCCCGCTGAATTTTTTCTTTTTTTTTTTGTATTATAATTCAATAACAATTCATTCCAGGATCCGTTCACACATTTGAGGATACTGAGAAAACATTCAGGTCATTCATATCTATAATTTTCTAATTCATAAAACCTGTGCAGTTTATAATCATACTATAATATCACTTAATGATTCACAAAATCCAAAGCCAACTCAACTAAACCATAACCACATCATAAATCCATAAGCGTAGCAATCTATACAATCACAAAACCAACATGTATTACATGTTTATATCATTACACAGTTTAAACTTTAACATTCCCAAAATCCCAACGCAAGAGATACTTTCCAAATATTTACAAGATACATCAATCTAGATTTGTCGTTGATACACACAAAAGAACTTATACAATATCAACTTATTAATTACGAAAGATTTACCCCAAAACCTTCGAGCTTTCCACTGCCTCAACCCAATTCTAGCTTTTCAATGCATAACAAGCTACCCTGAAAAATTTATATAGCAATGGGGTGAGCCTAAAGAGCTCAGCAAGCGACTGACATATCCATGGCGATAGGAGAAGTTCAAGCAGGCTTAGTATCAAGATAACAAAAGCAGAAATACAAGTGTTCATTTGAAGTCATCTCATTTGATATAAAATCACAAAGGTTTACCTCGTTCAAAAACAGGCATTAGACATAACAATAGGAGAAAGGAAATTGGAGCATATCATTGGCATAAGGAGCATATCGATGACATATGATAATTTCAAGGCATAACAAAGACGTAAGGAGCATTTTGGATATCTATGGCATATGAAACAGTTCGGAACATATCAATGGTGAATGAAATGCTTCAGAACGTATCAATGGCATATGGAAATATTTCGGAAGCATAAGAAGCATTTCAGAACATATCAAAAAACAAATATGAAATAGAAGCTCAAACGTCGTACTCTAGCATAGTGCATGTGAGGATTAACTCAGTGGTGGCTCCACGCCGTGATGAGTTCTCGACTCCATCCACGGGTAGCCCTTTCCTACTCGAGCCCTCTCACCCTGCCCAAGTGCTAGGTCGGCTCTGAATTTTATATCAAACAGATAGAAGGTGAAGTGGGATCATAACATAATATGGTCAATCAATTTCTGGATGACCACCAAGCATAAGTCTCTCACGTTTGGGAGCTCCATCCACCCACGTCTGAGTGAAGTCAATGGGGCCGGTAGAGCAATCGCGGGCTCTAAGCATAACTCCCTTTACCATTTCTGGCAAAGGTTCACAATATCCCACAAAACACTAGAGTACAAAAAGGGTAGTATGAACAATTACATTGACACATATCAGAAGCACATGCGGAACAACGAAGATATGCATGTGCCTTTATCAAACAAGAAAATGCAAACAAAGCATTACATAATATATTTCAGATATAAAATAATTTCAGGATGAACAATACAAGAACTTCAAAGGACTAATATAAAGCTCAATTGAAGAAGAATTTAACAAAAATCATATTTCCAATAGGATGAAAATTGAATAGGCAAAACCCAACAAAGTTTCCAATTATGACAGAATTTGAATGGTACATTTTCTGAATTGTTTGAGTGACCAAGCATGCTCCAAATCACTAAAAATAGGTGTCATTGGAAAGCTGTTTCAATTAACCCTACAGATTCTGCAAAATAGGAACTGAAATTTCTGACCTTCCGTTACTAAATTTCTCATAACTCTCTAGAGAAAATTCTGAATTATACAAAGCTTAGTTCTTTGGAAACTAGATTCGCATAACTTTCTTTTGACACCTAGTTGGAAATTTTAAAGTATGTTTGCCTTCTGAAACTTCTGTTTAAATCGATTCTATCAATTCTGTAAAACAGGGATGAAATGGTAAAGGGTATGTGCTTCACCATTAGGTTAGCTAGTGACACATGTCCACTATTTTTTTTTTTAACTTAAATCTGAATCTTAAATAAATTATATCAAACTTCTAATATTTACTCTTAGGTCCCTAGCCATAAATATTTAATCATTTAATATAAAATAATAATTAAATAATCCTTATTTTTTTTACAAACAAACCTTTTACTAAATTTTCAAAAATGGGGGATGTTACACTCTCCCCTTCTTAAAAAAAATTTTAGTCATCTAAATTTATCATACCTCATTCAACGAAAATGAAAAGACGAGGATAAGCTTTCATCATTTCTTCCTCAAGCTCCCAAGTCATTTCCTCTCCAGAATGATATCTCCAGATCACTTTAACTAGAGGGATAACCCGATCCCGCGAGATCTTTTTTTTTTTTTTTTTTTTTATCAACAATCTGTGTGGGCTTTTCCACATAAAACAAGTCTTTATCAATCACCATCGGCTCATACTTAATGATATGAGAGGGATCAGATATATACTTTCTGATCATTGAAACATGAAATATATCATGGATATGGCACAATGATGGTGGCAAGACAATCCTGTAAGCGACAGAACCAACCCTCTCAATAATCTCAAAAGGTCCAATAAATCTTTTGTGGTGACTTTCCTTTTCAAATCGATGATGTCTTGACCCTCTTATTATCACATTCTGATTCATTTTTTTTTTTTTTTTTGCTACCAATGTATTAGGTTCACCATGCTTCTACTGAGCCACTCTGATTTAATATCCCCGATCAACTCTTTTATCGCACTTAATTAATCAAAAGTAGATGAAGTAGGAGGACTAAATGTCCTCGTCATCCTAGATTCCTAAAATGCATCAAAGAAAATTTTCACCAATCACTATAGTTCACCAGACGAAATATATTTTGCACGTCAACATATCAAATATTTCAGTGATCCTCAAACCATGCTCTGATACCATATCTGTCACGCCCGCTGAATTTTTTCTTTTTTTTTTTGTATTATAATTCAATAACAATTCATTCCAGGATCCGTTCACACATTTGAGGATACTGAGAAAACATTCAGGTCATTCATATCTATAATTTTCTAATTCATAAAACCTGTGCAGTTTATAATCATACTATAATATCACTTAATGATTCACAAAATCCAAAGCCAACTCAACTAAACCATAACCACATCATAAATCCATAAGCGTAGCAATCTATACAATCACAAAACCAACATGTATTACATGTTTATATCATTACACAGTTTAAACTTTAACATTCCCAAAATCCCAACGCAAGAGATACTTTCCAAATATTTACAAGATACATCAATCTAGATTTGTCGTTGATACACACAAAAGAACTTATACAATATCAACTTATTAATTACGAAAGATTTACCCCAAAACCTTCGAGCTTTCCACTGCCTCAACCCAATTCTAGCTTTTCAATGCATAACAAGCTACCCTGAAAAATTTATATAGCAATGGGGTGAGCCTAAAGAGCTCAGCAAGCGACTGACATATCCATGGCGATAGGAGAAGTTCAAGCAGGCTTAGTATCAAGATAACAAAAGCAGAAATACAAGTGTTCATTTGAAGTCATCTCATTTGATATAAAATCACAAAGGTTTACCTCGTTCAAAAACAGGCATTAGACATAACAATAGGAGAAAGGAAATTGGAGCATATCATTGGCATAAGGAGCATATCGATGACATATGATAATTTCAAGGCATAACAAAGACGTAAGGAGCATTTTGGATATCTATGGCATATGAAACAGTTCGGAACATATCAATGGTGAATGAAATGCTTCAGAACGTATCAATGGCATATGGAAATATTTCGGAAGCATAAGAAGCATTTCAGAACATATCAAAGAACAAATATGAAATAGAAGCTCAAACGTCGTACTCTAGCATAGTGCATGTGAGGATTAACTCAGTGGTGGCTCCACGCCGTGATGAGTTCTCGACTCCATCCACGGGTAGCCCTTTCCTACTCGAGCCCTCTCACCCTGCCCAAGTGCTAGGTCGGCTCTGAATTTTATATCAAACAGATAGAAGGTGAAGTGGGATCATAACATAATATGGTCAATCAATTTCTGGATGACCACCAAGCATAAGTCTCCCACGTTTGGGAGCTCCATCCACCCACGTCTGAGTGAAGTCAATGGGGCCGGTAGAGCAATCGCGGGCTCTAAGCATAACTCCCTTTACCATTTCTGGCAAAGGTTCACAATATCCCACAAAACACTAGAGTACAAAAAGGGTAGTATGAACAATAACATTGACACATATCAGAAGCACATGCGGAACAACGAAGATATGCATGTGCCTTTATCAAACAAGAAAATGCAAACAAAGCATTACATAATATATTTCAGATATAAAATAATTTCAGGATGAACAATACAAGAACTTCAAAGGACTAATATAAAGCTCAATTGAAGAAGAATTTAACAAAAATCATATTTCCAATAGGATGAAAATTGAATAGGCAAAACCCAACAAAGTTTCCAATTATGACAGAATTTGAATGGTACATTTTCTGAATTGTTTGAGTGACCAAGCATGCTCCAAATCACTAAAAATAGGTGTCATTGGAAAGCTGTTTCAATTAACCCTACAGATTCTGCAAAATAGGAACTGAAATTTCTGACCTTCCGTTACTAAATTTCTCATAACTCTCTAGAGAAAATTCTGAATTATACAAAGCTTAGTTCTTTGGAAACTAGATTCGCATAACTTTCTTTTGACACCTAGTTGGAAATTTTAAAGTATGTTTGCCTTCTGAAACTTCTGTTTAAATCGATTCTATCAATTCTGTAAAACAGGGATGAAATGGTAAAGGGTATGTGCTTCACCATTAGGTTAGCTAGTGACACATGTCCACTATTTTTTTTTTTAACTTAAATCTGAATCTTAAATAAATTATATCAAACTTCTAATATTTACTCTTAGGTCCCTAGCCATAAATATTTAATCATTTAATATAAAATAATAATTAAATAATCCTTATTTTTTTTACAAACAAACCTTTTACTAAATTTTCAAAAATGGGGGATGTTACACTCTCCCCTTCTTAAAAAAAATTTTAGTCATCTAAATTTATCATACCTCATTCAACGAAAATGAAAAGACGAGGATAAGCTTTCATCATTTCTTCCTCAAGCTCCCAAGTCATTTCCTCTCCAGAATGATATCTCCAGATCACTTTAACTAGAGGGATAACCCGATCCCGCGAGATCTTTTTTTTTTTTTTTTTTTTTATCAACAATCTGTGTGGGCTTTTCCACATAAAACAAGTCTTTATCAATCACCATCGGCTCATACTTAATGATATGAGAGGGATCAGATATATACTTTCTGATCATTGAAACATGAAATATATCATGGATATGGCACAATGATGGTGGCAAGACAATCCTGTAAGCGACAGAACCAACCCTCTCAATAATCTCAAAAGGTCCAATAAATCTTTTGTGGTGACTTTCCTTTTCAAATCGATGATGTCTTGACCCTCTTATTATCACATTCTGATTCATTTTTTTTTTTTTTTTTGCTACCAATGTATTAGGTTCACCATGCTTCTACTGAGCCACTCTGATTTAATATCCCCGATCAACTCTTTTATCGCACTTAATTAATCAAAAGTAGATGAAGTAGGAGGACTAAATGTCCTCGTCATCCTAGATTCCTAAAATGCATCAAAGAAAATTTTCACCAATCACTATAGTTCACCAGACGAAATATATTTTGCACGTCAACATATCAAATATTTCAGTGATCCTCAAACCATGCTCTGATACCATATCTGTCACGCCCGCTGAATTTTTTCTTTTTTTTTTTGTATTATAATTCAATAACAATTCATTCCAGGATCCGTTCACACATTTGAGGATACTGAGAAAACATTCAGGTCATTCATATCTATAATTTTCTAATTCATAAAACCTGTGCAGTTTATAATCATACTATAATATCACTTAATGATTCACAAAATCCAAAGCCAACTCAACTAAACCATAACCACATCATAAATCCATAAGCGTAGCAATCTATACAATCACAAAACCAACATGTATTACATGTTTATATCATTACACAGTTTAAACTTTAACATTCCCAAAATCCCAACGCAAGAGATACTTTCCAAATATTTACAAGATACATCAATCTAGATTTGTCGTTGATACACACAAAAGAACTTATACAATATCAACTTATTAATTACGAAAGATTTACCCCAAAACCTTCGAGCTTTCCACTGCCTCAACCCAATTCTAGCTTTTCAATGCATAACAAGCTACCCTGAAAAATTTATATAGCAATGGGGTGAGCCTAAAGAGCTCAGCAAGCGACTGACATATCCATGGCGATAGGAGAAGTTCAAGCAGGCTTAGTATCAAGATAACAAAAGCAGAAATACAAGTGTTCATTTGAAGTCATCTCATTTGATATAAAATCACAAAGGTTTACCTCGTTCAAAAACAGGCATTAGACATAACAATAGGAGAAAGGAAATTGGAGCATATCATTGGCATAAGGAGCATATCGATGACATATGATAATTTCAAGGCATAACAAAGACGTAAGGAGCATTTTGGATATCTATGGCATATGAAACAGTTCGGAACATATCAATGGTGAATGAAATGCTTCAGAACGTATCAATGGCATATGGAAATATTTCGGAAGCATAAGAAGCATTTCAGAACATATCAAAGAACAAATATGAAATAGAAGCTCAAACGTCGTACTCTAGCATAGTGCATGTGAGGATTAACTCAGTGGTGGCTCCACGCCGTGATGAGTTCTCGACTCCATCCACGGGTAGCCCTTTCCTACTCGAGCCCTCTCACCCTGCCCAAGTGCTAGGTCGGCTCTGAATTTTATATCAAACAGATAGAAGGTGAAGTGGGATCATAACATAATATGGTCAATCAATTTCTGGATGACCACCAAGCATAAGTCTCCCACGTTTGGGAGCTCCATCCACCCACGTCTGAGTGAAGTCAATGGGGCCGGTAGAGCAATCGCGGGCTCTAAGCATAACTCCCTTTACCATTTCTGGCAAAGGTTCACAATATCCCACAAAACACTAGAGTACAAAAAGGGTAGTATGAACAATAACATTGACACATATCAGAAGCACATGCGGAACAACGAAGATATGCATGTGCCTTTATCAAACAAGGAAATGCAAACAAAGCATTACATAATAAATTTCAGATATAAAATAATTTCAGGATGAACAATACAAGAACTTCAAAGGACTAATATAAAGCTCAATTGAAGAAGAATTTAACAAAAATCATATTTCCAATAGGATGAAAATTGAATAGGCAAAACCCAACAAAGTTTCCAATTATGACAGAATTTGAATGGTACGTTTTCTGAATTGTTTGAGTGACCAAGCATGCTCCAAATCACTAAAAATAGGTGTCATTGGAAAGCTGTTTCAATTAACCCTACAGATTCTGCAAAATAGGAACTGAAATTTCTGACCTTCCGTTACTAAATTTCTCATAACTCTCTAGAGAAAATTTTGAATTATACAAAGCTTAGTTCTTTGGAAACTAGATTCGCATAACTTTCTTTTGACACCTAGTTGGAAATTTTAAAGTATGTTTGCCTTCTGAAACTTCTGTTTAAATCGATTCTATCAATTCTGTAAAACAGGGATGAAATGGTAAAGGGTATGTGCTTCACCATTAGGTTAGCTAGTGACACATGTCCACTATTTTTTTTTTTTAACTTAAATCTGAATCTTAAATAAATTATATCAAACTTCTAATATTTACTCTTAGGTCCCTAGCCATAAATATTTAATCATTTAATATAAAATAATAATTAAATAATCCTTATTTTTTTTACAAACAAACCTTTTACTAAATTTTCAAAAATGGGAGATGTTACACTCTCCCCTTCTTAAAGAAAATTTTAGTCATCTAAATTTATCATACCTCATTCAACGAAAATGAAAAGACGAGGATAAGCTTTCATCATTTCTTCCTCAAGCTCCCAAGTCATTTCCTCTCGAGAATGATATCTCCAGATCACTTTAACTAGAGGGATAACCCGATTCTGCGAGATCTTTTTTTTTTTTTTTTTATCAACAATCTGTGTGGGCTTTTCTACATAAAACAAGTCTTTATCAATCACCATCGGCTCATACTTAATGATATGAGAGGGATCAGATATATACTTTCTGATCATTGAAACATGAAATATATCATGGATATGGCACAATGATGGTGGCAAGACAATCCTGTAAGCGACAGAACCAACCCTCTCAAGAATCTCAAAAGGTCCAATAAATATTTTGGGGTGACTTCCCTTTTCAAATCGATGATGTCTTGACCCTCTTATTATCACATTCTGATTCATTTCTTTTTTTTTTTTTGCTACCAATGTATTAGGTTCACCATGCTTCTACTGAGCCACTCTGATTTAATATCCCCGATCAACTATTTTATCGCACTTAATTAATCAAAAGTAGATGAAGTAGGAGGACTAAATGTCCTCGTCATCCTAGATTCCTAAAATGCATCAAAGAAAATTTTCACCAATCACTATAGTTCACCAGACGAAATATATTTTGCACGTCAACATATCAAATATTTCAGTGATCCTCAAACCATGCTCTGATACCATATCTGTCACGCCCCGCTGAATTTTTTCTTTTTTTTTTGTATTATAATTCAATAACAATTCATTCCAGGATCCGTTCACACATTTGAGGATACTGAGAAAACATTCAGGTCATTCATATCTATAATTTTCTAATTCATAAAACCTGTGCAGTTTATAATCATACTATAATATCACTTAATGATTCACAAAATCCAAAGCCAACTCAACTAAACCATAACCACATCATAAATCCATAAGCGTAGCAATCTATACAATCACAAAACCAACATGTATTACATGTTTATATCATTACACAGTTTAAACTTTAACATTCCCAAAATCCCAACGCAAGAGATACTTTCCAAATATTTACAAGATACATCAATCTAGATTTGTCGTTGATACACACAAAAGAACTTATACAATATCAACTTATTAATTACGAAAGATTTACCCCAAAACCTTCGAGCTTTCCACTGCCTCAACCCAATTCTAGCTTTTCAATGCATAACAAGCTACCCTGAAAAATTTATATAGCAATGGGGTGAGCCTAAAGAGCTCAGCAAGCGACTGACATATCCATGGCGATAGGAGAAGTTCAAGCAGGCTTAGTATCAAGATAACAAAAGCAGAAATACAAGTGTTCATTTGAAGTCATCTCATTTGATATAAAATCACAAAGGTTTACCTCGTTCAAAAACAGGCATTAGACATAACAATAGGAGAAAGGAAATTGGAGCATATCATTGGCATAAGGAGCATATCGATGACATATGATAATTTCAAGGCATAACAAAGACGTAAGGAGCATTTTGGATATCTATGGCATATGAAACAGTTCGGAACATATCAATGGTGAATGAAATGCTTCAGAACGTATCAATGGCATATGGAAATATTTCGGAAGCATAAGAAGCATTTCAGAACATATCAAAGAACAAATATGAAATAGAAGCTCAAACGTCGTACTCTAGCATAGTGCATGTGAGGATTAACTCAGTGGTGGCTCCACGCCGTGATGAGTTCTCGACTCCATCCACGGGTAGCCCTTTCCTACTCGAGCCCTCTCACCCTGCCCAAGTGCTAGGTCGGCTCTGAATTTTATATCAAACAGATAGAAGGTGAAGTGGGATCATAACATAATATGGTCAATCAATTTCTGGATGACCACCAAGCATAAGTCTCCCACGTCTGGGAGCTCCATCCACCCACGCCTGAGTGAAGTCAATGGGGCCGGTAGAGCAATCGCGGGCTCTAAGCATAACTCCCTTTACCATTTCTGGCAAAGGTTCACAATATCCCACAAAACACTATAGTACAAAAAGGGTAGTATGAACAATAACATTGACACATATCAGAAGCACATGCGGAACAACGAAGATATGCATGTGCCTTTATCAAACAAGGAAATGCAAACAAAGCATTACATAATAAATTTCAGATATAAAATAATTTCAGGATGAACAATACAAGAACTTCAAAGGACTAATATAAAGCTCAATTGAAGAAGAATTTAACAAAAATCATATTTCCAATAGGATGAAAATTGAATAGGCAAAATCCAACAAAGTTTCCAATTATGACAGAATTTGAATGGTACATTTTCTAAATTGTTTGAGTGACCAAGCATGCTCCAAATCACTAAAAATAGGTGTCATTGGAAAGCTGTTTCAATTAACCCTACAGATTCTGCAAAATAGGAACTGAAATTTCTGACCTTCCGTTACTAAATTTCTCATAACTCTCTATAGAAAATTCTGAATTATACAAAGCTTAGTTCTTTGGAAACTAGATTCGCATAACTTTCTTTTGACACCTAGTTGGAAATTTTAAAGTATGTTTGCCTTCTGAAACTTCTGTTTAAATCGATTCTATCAATTCTGTAAAACAGGGATGAAATGGTAAAGGGTATGTGCTTCACCATTAGGTTAGCTAGTGACACATGTCCACTATTTTTTTTTTTAACTTAAATCTGAATCTTAAATAAATTATATCAAACTTCTAATATTTACTCTTAGGTCCCTAGCCATAAATATTTAATCATTTAATATAAAATAATAATTAAATAATCCTTATTTTTTTTACAAACAAACCTTTTACTAAATTTTCAAAAATGGGGGATGTTACACTCTCCCCTCCTTAAAAAAAATTTTAGTCATCTAAATTTATCATACCTCATTCAATGAAAATGAAAAGACGAGGATAAGCTTTCATCATTTCTTCCTCAAGCTCCCAAGTCATTTCCTCTCCAGAATGATATCTCCAGATCACTTTAACTAGAGGGATAACCCGATTCCGCGAGATCTTTTTTTTTTTTTTTTTATCAACAATCTGTGTGGGCTTTTCCACATAAAACAAGTCTTTATCAATCACCATCGGCTCATACTTAATGATATGAGAGGGATCAGATATATACTTTCTGATCATTGAAACATGAAATATATCATGGATATGGCACAATGATGGTGGCAAGGCAATCCTGTAAGCGACAGAACCAACCCTCTCAAGAATCTCAAAAGGTCCAATAAATCTTTTGTGGTGACTTCCCTTTTCAAATCGATGATGTCTTGACCCTCTTATTATCACATTCTGATTGTTTTTTTTTTTTTTTTTTTGCTACCAATGTATTAGGTTCACCATGCTTCTACTGAGCCACTCTGATTTAATATCCCCGATCAACTCTTTTATCGCACTTAATTAGTCAAAAGTAGATGAAGTAGGAGGACTAAATGTCCTCGTCATCCTAGATTCCTAAAATGCATCAAAGAAAATTTTCACCAATCACTATAGTTCACCAGACGAAATATATTTTGCACGTCAACATATCAAATATTTCAGTGATCCTCAAACCATGCTCTGATACCATATATGTCACGCCCCGCTGAATTTTTTCTTTTTTTTTTGTATTATAATTCAACAACAATTCATTCCAGGATCCGTTCACACATTTGAGGATACTGAGAAAACATTCAGGTCATTCATATCTATAATTTTCTAATTCATAAAACTTGTGCAGTTTATAATCATACTATAATATCACTTAATGATTCACAAAATCCAAAGCCAACTCAACTAAACCATAACCACATCATAAATCCATAAGCGTAGCAATCTATACAATCACAAAACCAACATGTATTACATGTTTATATCATTACACAGTTTAAACTTTAACATTCCCAAAATCCCAACGCAAGAGGTACTTTCCAAATATTTACAAGATACATCAATTTAGATTTGTCGTTGATACACACAAAAGAACTTATACAATATCAACTTATTAATTACGAAAGATTTGCCCCAAAACCTTCTAGCTTTCCACTGCCTCAACCCAATTCTAGCTTTTCAGTGCATAACAAGCTACCTTGAAAAATTTATATAGCAACGGGGTGAGCATTAAAAGCTCAGCAAGCGACTAACATATCCATGGCGATAGGAGAAGTTCAAGCAGGCTTAGTATCAAGATAACAAAAGCAGAAATACAAGTGTTCATTTGAAGTCATCTCATTTGATATAAAATCACAAAGGTTTACCTCGTTCAAAAACAGGCATTAGACATAACAATAGGAGAAAGGAAATTGGAGCATATCATTGGCATGAGGAGCATATCGATGACATATGATAATTTCAAGGCATAACAAAGACGTAAGGAGCATTTTGGATATCTATGGCATATGAAACAGTTCGGAACATATCAATGGTGAATGAAATGCTTCAGAACGTATCAATGGCATATGGAAATATTTCGGAAGCATAAGAAGCATTTCAGAACATATCAAAGAACAAATATGAAATAGAAGTTCAAACGTCGTACTCTAGCATAGTGCATGTGAGGATTAACTCAGTGGTGGCTCCACGCCGTGATGAGTTCTCGACTCCATCCACGGGTAGCCCTTTCCTACTTGAGCCCTCTCACCCTGCCCAAGTGCTAGGTCGGCTCTGAATTTTATATCAAACAGATAGAAGGTGAAGTGGGATCATAACATAATATGATCCATCCATTTCTGGATGACCACCAAGCATAAATCTCCCACGTTTGGGAGCTCCATCCACCCACGTCTGAGTGAAGTCAATGGGGCCGGCAGAGCAATCGCGGGCTCTAAGCATAACTCCCTTTACCATTTCTGGCAAAGGTTCATAATATCCCATAAGACACCAGAGTACAAAAAGGGTAGTATGAACAATAACATTGACACATATCAAAAGCACATGCGGGACAACGAAGATATGCACGTGCCTTTATCAAACAAGGAAATGCAAACAAAGCATTATATAATAAATTTCAGATATAAAATAATTTCAGGATGAACAATACAAGAACTTCAAAGGACTAATATAAAGCTCAATTGAAGAAGAATTTAACAAAAATCATATTTCCAATAGGATGAAAATTGAATAGGCAAAACCCAACAAAGTTTTCAATTATGACAGAATTTGAATGGTACATTTTCTGAATTGTTTGAGTGACTAATCATGCTCCAAATCACTAAAAATAGGTGTCATTGGAAAGCTGTTTCAATCTATTTCCAGATGAACTCAGATTTATAATTTTTTGAGTTCTTAACAGGAAGTTACAACAAATAGAGTAAAGGAAGGTCAGAATTGATCATCCCTGTTTTGCAGACTTGATAGAATCGATTTAAACAGAAGTTTCAGAAGGCAAACATACTTTAAAATTTCCAACTAGGTGTCAAAAGAAAGTTATGCGAATCTAGTTTCCAAAGAACTAAGCTTTGTATAATTCAGAATTTTCTCTAGAGTGTTATCAGAAATTTAGTAACAGAAGGTCAGAAATTTCAGTCCCTATTTTGCAGAATCTGTAGGGTTAATTGAAACAGAAGTCTTAGTAGGCATTTAAACTCCAAATCATTCAATCTTAGTGTCAAAATAAAGATATTTGAGTCTAATTTTAAATGAAATTTTGCCTAAATCAGAGTTTAGTGCTAAAAGTTAGATCTAAAACAATGTATAGAAGTCAGATTACCAAAAAATTTCAGATTCATGGCTTTGTATCAAAAGGAAAGAACGGTTTGGTACTAAGCTGAAATCTTTTGCATTATGAAGAATTAAAAGGAAAACAGAGATTAGGAATTCTATAGGAAGAGGTTAGAACACTTGCCTTAAGCAAATTTGATTCCCAAATGGGGGGAGTTGATGCAAAACCTCAATCAAAGATTCTTCTTCAATTCCTCTTCTTCTTCTTCTTCTTCCCTTCTCTTCTCTTCTTAAACTCACGTTGGCTGCAGTATCTGAAGGTTACATTTAGTTTCTCCTTTAATCTCTTATTTAATTACTTTTGGTTAACACAAGGGTTGCAAAGTTGCAAGGTGGCAAGCATGCATGAAAAATGCTAGGTGTCATCCTTAGAGCAAATTTAGGTGGCACCATTAGGTTAGCTAGTGACACATGTCCACTATTTTTTTTTTTTTAACTTAAATCTGAATCTTAAATAAATTATATCAAACTTTTAATATTTACTCTTAGGTCCCTAGCCATAAATATTTAATCATTTTATATAAAATAATAATTAAATAATCCTTATTTTTTTACAAACAAATCTTTTACTAAATTTTTAAAAATGGGGGATGTTACATGCCTGACCAACTTTAATTAGCCACCTGGGAGTTTTTTAATATTGCACTGACTTTGCATAAGTTAAAAAAAGAATAATTATGCTAAATTATTCTTATTCTTTTCTAATCCATCGCCATCCTTCATCTGAGCGAACAGTGACTTGTTGAGACATGTCTTAGTCCTACATCTTAGAACAAGTTATTGGTACTCCCATTCCTCTATTTAGATTTTAGTAGTCTTATGGCTAACTATATTTATTTGCATATATGGATATCTATGACGACATTATTCAAGACAATGCTAGGTGAAAAATAAAGACTAAGATCATAGTGTCACACTTTTTTTGTAAAGGTACACTGGGAGGAGGAGGTTAGCCGAGAGCAAAGCCACTTGACCATGAAGATTCATGTCTCCTCTAATCTTTGTATTGTACGCCTTGGGATGTTTGAGGAGGAGAAGATGGCTTTGATACACAAGCACTAATTAGAGCTTTTGTCAATGTCCTCGTGTCAACATAGATAAGGATATGATGCACCCTTAGGAATAGATTGGGCTCCTCCCACCTTAACCAAAGGGGAGTCTCTCAAGGCGATTGAATCCTCTCACTCAAAGGGGAATTAGTGAGAAGATTGATGATCACAATAATAATAACCCTCATAGTCCTCGCCTATGAAATAATCAACAAAAGCGAGCTCCTTGGCACTTATTGATGACCTACCATTGATAAGTGTATTCAAGATTCTGCCCATGTAGTGAAACTCAGAACTATTGTGAATTGATAGTATGGTGGCCCAAAAGAGACAAGTGTATATTCATCCCCTCTTGGAATATAACTGAGATAAGTTAGTCTTATGAGGTTCTATGGGAGGCTACCTAATGGAACCAAAGCACGTTGCATCGAGAGCCGATGAAAGATTTGTACGTGAGGCCTACTAAAGATCTCATGGTAGACATATACAAATACATCATCATAGTGAGTAAGTTAGACTCATTTTCTTTTCAACTTTTGCATATTATTGTCCTCCCTCCAACTTGTCTTCTTATGCGATTTCATCACATCGTGGTGACAATGATTTATGAAGCATGAGAGTCCTTAATCACCATGGCTCATCTACTAAAGGAGAATGAAAAATAAAAAAAAAGAGAAAAAAATAAGTTAAAGAATAAGACAACTAACATGGATCATTACTATGACAAGTTGATGCTAGATGAATGACACTCCAATTTTAGATACTAGGTGATTGATACCTTGATGTCGAGCGATCGATACCTCGATGCTAGATGATCAACACTTAAGCACATGGTCGATTGAGTAGGCCAAACGTCATGACACTCCAGGTTAGGTACATTATAACTACGATTAAGTTCGAGATAAGCGTACCACCTTCTAATATACATTGTCAAGGTAATGACACTCAAAGATTACTTACTATAAAGAACTCTTCAATACATCCCTATATATATATATATATATATATATATATATATATATATATATATATATATATATATATATATATATATATATATATATATATATATATATATATATATAGATAGAGGATTGATACGCCTAGTAAAATCTTTCAAATCTTTTACTTAAATTTTAGAGGTATTTTATCAAAAATATCCTTCATGAACAATTAGTTGATGATATCACGATATGACAAAAGCAAAAAAAAAAAGGAAAAGAATCCTGATTAATGCTGAATCAACATCCACTGAATAAACTAAAACTGACTTGCGGCTTTCTTTCCGATCTTAACTTGTAAACCTTTCCAACTTTGTGAAGAAAGTCTAGAAAGTAGCAAACCTTTTCTTGCTTAGGCCTTTTCCAACATGATGGTGGTTGGTGTATATATCCCATCAATGCTATATATTTTTCATAAGGTTCTTCGTACCACCAAGTGTAAGCAATAAACTTGCTTTGACCCACCTTCCACTTTGATTCATCGATACCCACTATTAGAAAGTGATCGATATTTGCTGTTTGTGGTGATAAATCGGCTGTCAATTCATCTAAAAGCTCAAGTCAACGATCGAGATAAGATTGATTCGTGTTTAAAGATAGATAAGATTTGTACTCCTTTATATCATCAAATATTAATAGTCTTGACTTTGTCTCTACGGATTACCATGCAATCTTCATATGTAAAGAAGCTTTAATGATATTATTAGTTAAAGACTTCGGGTGCTAATGGCTTTGTCATCAATAACGTAGCCATTTGGAGTCCACGCGGTGTTGGATTGCGATCATTCTCGCAAGGTGATGCACTCAGGGTGAGAGGTCTGCCTACATCAGGATTTGGCGTCTGACCTCAACCAGGGTTTATGATACTTCCATGTTGCAGCTCGGCACCCTTGACTGGGACGGTGGGCTCCACGCAGTTACGCCGATGTAGGCGAGATGGGGACCGTGTTGCCTGTCTTGGCCGAGACCGGCAAGGAAGAGCCCAATCAGTGCCCCTCGCAGCCGATGAGGTAGCTCTGGTAATACGGGCTGACGACACCCTGGAAGTTTTCAAGGGTGACCCGGTCCAGCTGCTTTGGCAAGCCAATGGCAATACTGATATTATGGCGTCTGTCCACTGCCCTTGAAATTGTCTTACCGACTACTTTTGACCTCTTTCTCTCTTTTCCGCCGCCCCCGTCTCGGTCTCTCCTCCGCCTACCGGAGCCGGCGGCGACAAGATGCGCGAGACCCACGCGGCCGCCGACTCAGAGGCGTCGGTGGAGGTGGCGGGACTGGGTGCTCTGCCGCCGGCGAGCCCGATCCAGCTCCTCCCTCAGGACGTGCTCCACAACGTCCTTGGCCGCCTCTCCCTCTGCGAGGTCCTCGCCTGTCGCCCCGTCTGCCGCACCTTTCGCGATGCCCTCTCCTCCACTCCCTTCCTCGCCTCTCTCCCCCCTCTCCGCCTCCTCGCCCTCCGCCACCCCCGCGCCGCCGCATCCCCCCACCCTTCCCTCCACGCCCTCGACCCTTCCTTCCACCGCTGGATCCGCCTCCCGCTGTCATTCCTCCCCTTCCCGTCCTTTTCTCCCGTCACCGCCTCCCCCTCCCTCCTGTACCTGTGGGTCGACGCTGCCCCTTCTTCCGCCTCCGCCGTGGCCACCTTCGCCAGGAACCATACCAAGTCTCTCGCCGTCTGCAATCCCCTCACCGGATTCCACCGACTGCTCCCCCCGCTCGGCTCCGCCTGGTCTCGCCACGGTACCGTCCTCGCCGGACCCGACGGCGCCGTCCTCGTCGTCACCGAGCTAGCAGCCCTCTCCTACGCCCCGAGCCCTGACCGATGGCTCAAGTTTCCCCTCAGCCTCCCCTCCAAGCCCCGGAGCCCGATCCTGATGGCCGACTCCGTCTTCGCTCTCTGCGATGTGGGCACCCCCTGGCGGAGCCAGTGGAAGCTTTTCTCCTGCCGCCTCGGCGACCTCGGCGGAGTCCGCGGCTGGGCCCCGCTCGAACAGCAGGAGTGGGGGAACGTGTTTGATATCTTCAAGCGGCCGCGGCTACTCGCCGGGGCAGGTGGGTGCCGGCTCCTGCTGATCGGAGGGCTGAGGTCGTCGTTTGCGGTGGACGCACCGTGCTCGACGGTCCTGATCCTAAGGCTGGATCTGGCGACGATGGAATGGGATGATGCGGGGAAGATGCCGCCGGAGATGTACCGGTGCTTCGGAGGCGGCGCCTCCGGGCCATCAGTGGCGGCAGCTGGTGGTAATAATAAGGTGAAGGTCTTTGGTGGAGATGGGAAAGTTTGGTTCTCAGGGAAGAGAGTGAAAGGAAAACTGGCACTGTGGGAGGAGGAGGAGGAGGTTGGAAAGAGTGGGGGTGGTCTATGGAGTTGGGTGGAGGGTATTCCAGGGTACCCTGAAGCCATGTACAGAGGTTTCATCTTCGATGCCGGGTTCACCGCAACACCTTGAACAAGTCAAGGAACTGGTGAGCTCTTCTACCTATATGGTATGTAAAATTCATAATTTTGTATGATTTATGATTTTAGTTCTGTGTTTCATTTTGCAAAGCTGACCAAGGCATATGCTGATCTATACTCACGACCCCTTAGCGCTAGGTGGCGATTTTGTTGGCGTCCTTGCAACTAATAAAGGGTTGACAAACTATTAGTTCATCTCAGGTTGTAATTACCACTAATAAAGTTTAGTGTTCGCCATCATATTGCCTTTTGGGTGTTTGTGTGCAATATGAGCCGTGAGGCTATACTCAATTTTGAGGCATAAGTTATCATACCAATCTTGTTCATACATGGTATCTAAGTTGTCTCGACCTGGCTTGGTAATGTAAGAAACACATTTGCTATGGTTTACTTTTAGATTAAATCGGCACAAGATCATGTGGGACAGATACTGCCCCTTTTCTACACTTTATTGTTTATGTTGGCACTTGGCATCAGGGAATTGCTTAACTTGCCAATGGTAGCTACAAGGCTAGTTACCAGACATCATGGAGGTGTACTGGAAAAGATTAGACCTTGGTTTGAAGATTTTATAGCTGCAATTTCAACAGCTTCATCTAGTGGAATTTAGGCATAAAAATGATCAACTAAATATTTACCTTTTGTATAAACAGTGCCAATTTCTTTAATCGCAATTCATGAGATCAAATGAGTCATGGCTAATCCTGCAGCAGGGTGTAATCAATCTCAGTGGATCATGTTATTCTCTTCTTTAAGTACAAAAAGTATCTTGGATTTGTTCACTGCAAAATGCTTCTTGCAAATTTCTCCGTGAAGTTACTTTGGTTTGCCCAATCATCTGTACTTAGTAGTTAGTACAGGGTTCATATAAACTCGAGAACAAATCAACCTTTTTGCCAGAGAGAAAGGAATCCTTTCTGTAGTTCATTTGCATGAGTTAACTAAGTCAAAACATGATTGCTAAGATGTATGTGGTTGTCTCATAAATATCTTTGAAACTGTAGTTGAGCATGTAATTCTTAAAATTGTGTAAGAAAATAATATTATCTTCGGTCATCTGGTTGCTTATGGATTCTACTATGGCTTCTTGATTGTGACAAATGATTTTCCATTGATTGGTATGGTTCTGAAGAGCCATGTTAGAAAGGTACCAGCACACTCCATGCCAACCCATTCATCTCGAGTGGCATGATTTGACACATACCTTGCCAAAAAGATATCAGCCAGCCAATTTTTTGTACCTGCTGGCAGCTCGGTGCATGCCCTCCAGCAAAATAGAAAATCACAATGTGGCAAAAAGGGACTGATGCCCACATGCGGCAATACAACAGTAATTGTTTGTTTATGATGTCATTATTTATGGCCTTGGACAACCATTTAATAGTGGTGACAATATTAGGCTTATGGAATCAATGTGTTTCTTTTAATTTGTCAATCGTGTCTTTGGGCACATTAAAGTAATCAAGTATAATAATTTGATGGACTTTTATGCTCCATTCTCTCTTGTATATAACCTTCTGAGAAAATAGATATAATTAAATATTTCATTCCTGATAAAATTAAAGAGTGGTAAACAGGTAACATCTGTTTACTTTTGATATTCTGCTTTCCTTTGGCCTTCATAACCTGCTTGACTTGTTTGTGTGCAGATATGTAACTAATATTTCTTTTATGTTTAATAATAGGGTTCAAATTGACAAGCTCTGACTTCTGTAGCAGTGTTCGCTTCGTTATACTATATTTCATACTTTTAACAAATAGCACTGTGGAGATAACATAATGAACATAGACAAACAAGATGGATAATTTAGCATTTGCATCAGGAGCTATTGGCAGAGGGATGCGGAAGTGGTTGGTTGCCTTTTGCCTTGTGTACTGAAAACCTCCTTTTTCATCTTGCTTTTGTGAACCTTGTTTTGATGTTGTATGACAATTTGGCTCAAGTCTTTTAAGAGTGACCAAAGCAATCACATTGTTCAAGTCAGTTGACAGTTAGAGCTTGAAAGGTTGTATTTATGGGAGCCGAGATCTTGAAAAAGAATATTCATATGATTTTTATGTGTTCCATCAGCATTTGCTGAAACCCTCCAGAAGGTGTCACTCACAGCTATGTAATAATTTATAACATATGATATTGATGAATGAAGAAAGTAATGTTTGAATTTTTTTGTTCCTATAGTTTATGACTTTGAGTTTCCTATGTATCACTTAATCATGATCTCTTGTGAGGTCCTGCAGAAAGGAGAAAACGAAAGCTCTCTGGCACTGCTGCTTGTGCTGCTAAATTAGGACATTTGTAAACATCACTTGGTTGCCATATCTATATTTCTAGTGAAGTTTTGTTGTTTTGGTAAGTTCGACAACCCTTGATTCATCATCTGCATGCAACAAGCATTTTCAGGTGGTTGACTTTGAACATCTTACTCAGGTGCTGAAATCTCACGTGAACAGAGGGATAATTTCCCAAGGAAACTGTCTTTGTTGAACAAGAGCATATAAAAATCTTGAATGTTTGTGTACTAGTGGAGTCTTGGACCATGCTGTGCTATCTATCTTTTTGCTAGCTTTATATTTTCACAGGGATTGAGAAGGTGGAAACATATCATACACTCATACAGATGAAGCCTCATTGTGGTTGAGTTAGACTTCTAGATATTTAAATCCTTTTCTAGAGTTAGGCAAATACCGATGCCTTGGTTTTAAGGAGGCTGCTTTCAATCAGAAGATTTTTAGTCTGGACTTCATGAACCTGCCTTTCTTTTGAAGCTAAATTGATTCCTTATAGCTTTCTCTTCAGTACAAAAAGTGTATTATACACACTCATTTTCTTGCTTCATGGAGCATCAGGCATGAGATTAATAATTTATTTGGAAATGTGTTATACTATATTATAAGATTGCAAGTCCAAGTTCAAACATGTGAACCACTTCAGAGAGTGGTCTACAAGTTTCTGGTGGCTATTTCAATTTGATATTACTAGTCATCTTTGTTGTGGTGGTGAAGATTAGGAAAATCTCCTGAAAGCTCCAGTTTTTACCACCTGAACAGCCTTCATGGGAGACCATGTCATCACCAGCAAATGAAGGAACTGGTGTGTACAATTTGTCATCCACATTGTAGCATTTTGTCATTGGAATTGTCATTATAAATTTATTTTGATGTTTTAGTGTTGTTCTGAGAGCAGGTATATCCAGGAGAAATGGAATGCAGAGTGATCTAGTCTCACTCTGTTGTTATTTTCATCAACTAGCATTGCTTTACATGATTTCATCTCTTAACAGCCAACATTTTGTATCAGCTAAGGTGGGAATCTTCTATCAAGACAGGAGGGACATGAACAAGATGTTTTACCAGGAAACCTAGGCGCCACCAACTTCTTCAGCAACAAGGTAATATGCTTTCTCTTGCCTGGCCATTGACTCCACTTAGATCAATTTATAAGTATTCCCCAGGCCAATGAATATTTGCACCAAGTTCATTCCTCATCAGGACCATGAAACACCAACATTTTGCTTCTGGATGAGTTTGGATTGACATCCATCTGTGTAAACATAGATTAAAAGGTTGAATACAAATTCTTACATATTCTTTGTCCAACTTTGGAAAAATAAATTTAGAATTTATTTATATAACAGTTACCTTGAGGCTCCACTTCTTAACCTAAGAATGACACTCATATAAACTGTGCAGTATATTTTCCCATAGAGCTTAAGAATTTTCTTGGATTCATAACCATTGCATGTTTATTCTTACAGCAGATTTAAAGTACTTTATGCACAGAGAATGAAGTGCTTTTCTTAAATCTGACTGGCATAAGACTTTATCACCCACTTGCCAATTTATTTTGTTTGCATACACATTAGTAAACCCCAATAAAGAAATGACCTCAAAATCCCCTCTTCTTCCCATCAATTGCCCTATTATTTTGGGTTCTATGATCACTTTATCTTGGAGAGAATACCATGTGATTGAATCCACTCTAACTTCCAATCGAATCATTACTAGATGATTCGTATTCTATGTTTCGAGATGATCATAGAGGGATAGTAGGAACCTATTTTAATGTCATAGTTCATATCCAAGATAGAGATGGTGGGAACCACGCACAAAAAGCAGACGATTGAGGTGTAAGGAACGGAGGGATTGATTACCTTTTGAGAGTTATCAACATTGCCACGGTCTTCCGCCACCATCTTTGAGTATTCATTACTTAAATGATAGTGTGAAGATGATGGTCGCACAATATGAGCTTTAAAGATGTCATCCACTTCGTGTCTAAAAGCTAAAGAATTTTGTGAATGTATTAATCTCGTCATTTCACCGTTGCCATAATAAAAAATACAAAAAATATAAAATATGTTTTAAAATAGTAATATATATTTTCTTTATATTAATAGAGCCATATGAACATATTTTTGTTCTACATTGGAATTCCCAACATTCTTTTTTTAAGAGAATGATGCATTGAGCTCTACCTTGGAAAAATCGACTATGAACTATAGTCGAACTTATAATTTAGTGAGAGGAACTTTATAATAATTTATTAATTTATTAATTTTGGTTCTTCATTTTCTTTGAACAAATCGGAGAGCTTTCCGGTCAACAACCACTTCTAATTCTTCACCCGCGCAGTCAATGATTGCTTACGACCACCGCGGTGACGCTGACCACCCTCGCAGGACAAACATTTACCCTTCTCCCGGGGGTGGCAATACAAATGTCTTCTCCTTTGACTCGTACTTTTATGGTTCCGGTCCTACGCCTCTAGATTTCTTCCTCCGATCACCCCCGCCTTCCCTCTTCACCCTTCCTTCTTCGACCCCGGCCGCGGTGTCGCCACCGCCCCGCCCTTCGGCTTCCTCTTCTCAGAGCACCGGGCGAGGCAGTCACGCACCACCCCTTCGCTCCTATTTAAGGCCCCCCGCCGTGAAGTCGACGCTCTGTCTCTCCCTCTCTCGTTCTTGATCTCTCCCGATCCAGGAGGATAATTGTAGGGTTTAGAGAGAGAGAGAGAGAGAGAGAGAGAGCGCTCTCTCCTTGCCCTGAGATCGATGAGAGTCCGAGGAAGGATCTGCCATGGATGACGCCCGGAACTCGAAGAGGATCCGCGGCTCTCTCATGGAATGGCAGATCTCCTTGGCTCTGCGAACGCCGACCGAGACATCGACAAGGTATCGGACTTCTTGACGTTCTCCTTTGATTTTTCTCCTGTTTCTGTTTAGACCTTTAAAATCTTGGGATGACCGTAATATCTCTTGCCAATGCTTGCTTGAAACCTTGAGCGTCGTGGGAATTTCTTGTAAACCCTTGGAGGATGTAGCTCTTCGTCTCTGTTTGGTTCTGGTTCAAGGGCTTCAAGACTTCCAAGAAGTGCTGTGGTAGTTCACGGATGCAATGGCCGTGTAGTGCTTCCGAATGTCCAAGAATTCGGATTGCGATGTGTGAAAGAGTTTTGCGCTGCCAAAGAGGATATGATTGTAAGTTTTGGCCAGCGATGGGGTTCGGAGGAAATTGCATTTAGTTTTTGGCAGAGATAGTGGTTCAGAAACTATTGTGATTGTAGTGATTCTGGTGTGAGAACGATGGTAATCTTGTTTACGGAATTTGGTGTGACGGTACCAAGTAATGGTTTATTGGTGCAATATGGATTTCACTATGGTTAGGAACTCTACCTTCCAACTGGTATCGGCTACCGATATGGCTAGGCAGGCAATGTAATATGTATAGTTGATAATGGAACTCAGAAATGTAAGAGAAACTATGAGCAGAGAACCGCCTAATGAATACATATTGTCTGCTCTAATTTCACCTCAAGGAAATTTCCACTACTTATTTGCACAACACAAGAAATGATTTCTCACAAGGTGGTACATCTGATTCAGGGCTGAATAGTCATGTACAAAATAATTGGCACTCATAAACTTGTCCATTAATTTTCACTTTTTGGGTGTGTGTGTGCGTGTGTGTGTGTGTGTGTGTGTGTGGAGAATCTGACAGCTTGGGTAGAACTCATACGGTAGTTGGAGATCTTTATTGTTGGATCATTGGTTAAATATAAAATAATAAGATTACTGATATAAGTTAGATGTTTTTTCTCCCACATGGTTACCAAGGCATATGGATTTCCCTTTAATTAGTTACATTAAAGGAAGGAATAGGAGCTAACTGAATGACTTTAGTCGCATTTTATTTGGTACTCATGTTTGCAATTATGAATGAAGAATTTGTTCAGCACACATTCATTTCAGTATGCCATATGGATGGTGTACTGGAGGGCATAGAATAACAACGAGTGACTTAATGTTGTGGTAGAAGATCCATGTGGGTAAAGAAGAGAAGGAAAAGTGACCGGACAGTGTCTTCTCACATCTGCCTTTTCTCCACGAAATGTTTTGCAGTAATTGTCAAGGATTCTTTGTAAGTCAAAATTAGCAAAACGAATGTGGAACCAGGTATAAATGGAGTACCAATTTATAGTTGATTAGAGATATGACGGAAACATGAAAAATCCTACAAAGTTTATAGTTCATTGAAGATACCAACAATATGGAATAAAGAGTTTGACATCCCAAGAAATGGATAAGCAAGGGACTAAGGGTGCGGAAGATAGAATTAGCAGTTGAAGGCTAAAAGCATAGATAAGATTGTCAACATCAGCTTCAAAACTAGATTAAGTTACTTGTAGTCAAACATGCTTGCATAATGGACAATACATGATATGGAGTTTGAGCCACTAGACTTGAAAACAACTTTTATACATAGTTAAGAAGAAGATTATCACCTACTGTAGCTAGTAAAATTTGTCTAAAAGTGACCGATAGAAAATCTATGGTTGCTTAAAAGTTTCCCTTACTCTGATTACGAATGGTTCAGCATTTCTTTTTTGAAGATTGGCTTGAAGTGAAATATGGAATCATACACCTTTTTTTTATTAGAATTTATGACAATTTTATGTTTTCACCTTTTGCTGGTTGGCAAGTTTGTCTCACTTGCTGGGTGTTTTTTTCTTTCTGGGTACCTTATACTGACACTTTCACTTTTTAGGCACTGATTGCTCTGAAGAAAGGTGCTCAATTGCTTAAATATGGTCGAAAAGGGAAGCCAAAGTTTTGCCCGTTCAGATTATCCAATGTAAGTTCACTATCAATCAGCTTCTCTTGAAGCTGCCGTAGAATGTACTCTACATACTCTATCCATTATATGTTAACAAGATCTGATTTTGTGAGGAAATTAGTTCAGAATGTTGTCACACTATGTTTTTGATATTCTGGACCGGTGGATATCTGTATTAGATATTTGCTTTTGGTGTGTCTTTCGTAAAATATTTGGGAGGAATCCATCCAGTAAAGTTTGCTTCTCCATCTGCTGTTGGGAGAGTGCATCATCGGGTATGGTGTACGCCTTTGTTATGTGACTATTATGTATATGTTGTATGTGGTTGATGTATGACTTTGTTTATTACATAAGAATTATCATTATTTTTTTTATGCATAAGTTTTATAATTAATTGATATATTATCATTTCATATTAAATTATTGATATTTGTACATGTTTCACAAATATTTAAGATTATTTTAATGATTTTTCAAAGATTCCTATCAGCATATGTGGTTGCTAATATGTTTTTATCTTATATTTATTTTTAGAGTAATCTACTACTCTGTAATATATCTGAGGCCTGGATGGAAGAGACTTTTTCGTCACTTGTGGCCTTACCAAAATATGGTCCTTTTTCTAGTTAATAAAATATTTGCTATTGTAAAGATAGGAAATTGAATTCCATGATAAAAAAAAGGAGTGTCTTCTATAATTGATTTATTATTTTTTTATAAATATGGGATGCGACAATTTAATGGTATTAGAGTAATGTTTTTTAAGACTTGTTGGAATATGGGATCCTAGGACTAGAATATTAGATGACCCAATTAGTTTTTGATATTTAGATTTTGGGGATTACACAGTAATGCAACTAAAGCTTGATTTTAAGATATTATGATCATTTTATTATACCAAATATGATTTATTTTTTTTATAAGAGAATGATTAATTAAAGATGTTACTCAAAGAGAATCTTATTCAATGACTTAAATTGAGATTATCGAGTAAAAGGCCAAAATTTTAGTATATTTTCTTTAAATTACAATAAGTGTTGTAATGTTTTGTCTTAGAAACTCTCGTAAAATTTTACATTTTGAATATAATTTTGCTTTAACACTCTTATCCATTTTTTGAAAAGTAGAAAAGAATTGTTAATTTAATTATAGAATGTATTTTTTAGATATATTTGTAATAAATAAATAAATATCAATTGACTTAATTATTCATGAAGATGCACATATTATACGATGCTTATGTTCACTATGAAATAGTTAGACTTTTATTTTATAAAAAATAAATAAATTAAGTTTATTGCATGAGTCTTGTAGCATTTCTTAGTTCGACCATATCTTATTCATGTTTGGGACCTAAAATTCATTGATATAATTTCGTTATAAATTTAAAGTAGATTATAGATGAATGAAGTTTTACATAATTTATATTATAGTTTGACATATTACTTTTGTTACCCTTTGTATCGGAATATTATTTTTGTCTATAATTATGAATATGATAAATTCAATAAAAAAAATTATAAGATTATATTTGTTACTTATTGTGTAGTTTCTTTAGAGTCGATGATTGATTATCTTTTTTATTTTTGTCTTATATTGTTATGAATACTTATGGTTAATATATCTAGTTTTACTAACTGAAGATCATACTAAGTATCAATTATTCTCTTAGATGTAAAAGTTTTGATAAATTTGAAGTACAAAAATTTTGTAGGGTCTTTTAAAAATATATAAATTGAAAAGTATTTACTTTTATAACTTTTGTTACCATATATTATTCTTAAAATTGAGATTAGATTTGACATGTCTTAAGATGGTTTGTAGAATTTTTTTTTACATTAATAATATATATGCCTTTGTAGTTGAATAAATTTGATTATGTATTGATATTTAAAATTAATTGTACGAATAATTAATTTGAATGGAGTTTTGATTTAATGTCAAATTAATTATCGGATATTATTTGTCTAATGCAATGATGATATCTAATAAGAATTAAATATAATGTTATTTCTTTGACACATATAATATATAAATTATTATCCTTTCAATTGCTTTTGTTTGTTGAGTTACACCTCAACTTATATGTTATGTTGACAATCAATTAATTTTTAAAATTTAAAAATTCTAATGATTTATTGGATATAGAATTTGATATGTTTGTTATGGGTAATCTAAAACCAAATTTATTGAATGAGTTTCTTCAATTTCTCATATATTTTATGATGAAAAAAAGAAAAATGTACAAAAAAAAACACTTTTTTTGACTTAAACTTTTCGAGTGGTATATTTAATCTAAATATTTTTCAAGTTGATTTAGATTTATCTTTTGATTTATTATTTTTAGTGCTAACTATATTGATTAATAATTTAATATAATTTTTCATATCAAATTTGGGAGCCAAATTTTTGTTAAGTGAGGAAGAAATGTAATTAACGATAATTTCTCCCTTAACGTAAATTAATTACTATAAATAATATATTTCTTTATTTAAATTATTAACTTTCTTGTTTTTGTACTATGGTTAAGGAAATGATGAAAATTGATTTCCTTAACCATGTGGACAAGTTAGAAAATCTGTCAATCAATTAAATTATTAATTGATTTATTTCCTAACGAGTGATGTGATTTTTGAGAAGTAAATAGTTTATATTTCATTTTTGTGTGTGAATAATAAAAAATGAATATTATATTTCTATCTTTGTGTATGAAAGCAAAATAAAAATAAATTTAAAATAAAATTAAATATTAACTTATCTTTCAGGGAGATCGCATCTTTTCCTATATAAAAGAGGCTCCTCTTCTCTTATTTCTCACTGAGCTTGACAATTAGAGGATTGAGAAAAGAATTTCCCAAGGAGATGATTCCAAGGAAAGGATAGCCAAGGAGAAGTAGGATCCTCTATTCTGTTTTAGTCAACCTTGATTTATTTTTTGAAATCTTGATATTAGGATTATTATAATTTTATGATGCATAATATGTTTCAATTTCGAAAATTTATGATCAATAAATAATGATAATTGATTTGTGATTTTAGAATGATTATTTGACTTATAATGGTCTCTTAAGCTTAGTGAATTTTAAGATTGATTTAATTATTGATTTTTTTTCGATTAACATAATCATTTTAATTTATTTAATTAGATATATTTATGTTTCAAGAATTATGTGTGAATTTCTATGATTTAATTAATTTTAAATTTAAGATCATGAATTTAAATTCTTTAATTTATGGATTTTAGTTACTTTTTAATAATTTAAAAGATTAAAATCTAATTTGATAAGAGGAGTCTAATTGGAGTCTGACTTGAGTCGGGTTAATCATGTGGTCATGTACGACCGAGCCCATGTGGTAAAGTATGATTCAACCCATATGACAAGGTACAATCTAATCTATGTGACCAAGCATGACTCAGCCCATGTGGCTATGTACGACCTAGCCCATGTAGCCAGGTAGAAGCTAGCCCATGTGGTAAGGTACGACCCAACCCATGTGGCTACACATGGTCCAACTTATGTGGCGAAGTATGACCTAGTCCGTATAGTTAGACACGACCTTAACTCATGTGTCGAGGCATAATCCAACCCACGAGCCAAGCATGACTTAGTTTAGTGGTAAGGCTCAACCCAACTTATGAGTGAGGCTAAGCCCAGTCTGTGAAGTTAGGCCCGCCCAGCTATGCGATTGACACTAGACATATCATCGCTCCTCTATCTAGCCCGTTGTACCTCAACCCGACCTATTACTTGGGATAGGCATGTGCGGTGCACGTGACTCATCTACGACTCAGGTGGGTCAATTCGATTTGGGCAATTGGGCTATTCCAATTAGGGTTTTAGTTAATTGAGGACTATTAAGAGATTGATATCTAATATTTTTATGATTTGATGAACTTAAAAGTTTTATTTAAAAATGTCATTTGGAAATGATTATTGGTTTCCTACTTTCTTAAGTTTATGATATTGATATGATTGTTACAATGTAGTATATGTGTGACTATGCTAGTGGTCCACATTGAAAGTGTAACCTGTGAAAAGAGCTACGGGTCCATCATAGTGAGGAGCCACTAATGAACATAGTCTATCAGATCATACATCAAGCATGGTCTCTCATAATATCTTATTATACTATTTCTTGGATGCATATGTGAATGAATGGATGAATATAAATGAATTATCATGGTTGTTTATGTATCCCTACCGAGGGCAGGTAGGACGATTCCCTTCGGGGATTAGCGGGTCGTCAAGCATGATGGTTAGATAGTTCCTTCATTCACTGTTGAGAGGAATGCATCCCCACTTGAGCGGGTGAGAGATACCACTCCATCCGTTGTTGGGATTGCGATATGAGTTTTCTTCATCCGCCATTGGGAGGAATTCATCCTGTGGAGTATGTCTCTTCATCCGCTATTGGGAGAGTGCACAATCAAATGTGATGTACGTCTTTGTTATCTAACTATTATGTATATGTTGCATGTGGTTGATGTATGATTTTATTTATTACATAAAAATTATCATTGTTTTTTTTATGCATAAGTTTTATAATGAATTGATATATTATCATTTCATATTAAATTATTGATATTGGTATATATTTCACGAATATTGAAGATTATTTTAATGATTTTTCAGATGTTCCTATTAGTATATGTGCTTGCTGATATGTTTTTATCTTTTATTTATTTTTAGAGTAATCTACTACTTTATAATAGATCTGAGGCTTGGGTGGAATAGACTTTTTCGTCACTTATGGCCCCACCAAGAAGATGTGATCATTTCTCTAGTTAATAAAATGTTTGCTATTGTAAAGATAGGAATTTGAATTCAAGGATTAAAAGAAAAATGAGTATCTTCTGTAAATTATGAATAATAAAATACTAATTTATTATATTTTTATAAATCTGAGATGCGACACATATGCCCATATTAGACTAACTATGAATGGGTGTCCATTATAGCAGACTTCATAGAATGGCTGTGACTCATTTTTGTCATCCCTTGATGGTAGAATCCTTTTCTTTTTTTGGTGTGTTTCTAAGATCTTGTTATTTGAACTTCATGCTAAAGATATGTGCTGGGAAATTAAATGATTTATTATGAACGAACAGTTGAGCACCTAATTGCTAATGATTTTTTGGATTTTAATGCAGGATGAATCAACTTTGATTTGGTTTTCTGGTGGTGGAGAAAGAACTCTGAAGTTAGCTTCTGTTTTGAGAATTGTACCAGGGCAAAGAACTGTGAGATCACGCAATGTTTTTTAACATCATATTATTGGTTTCTACAACCTGAATTCTGCTTCTTATTTGCAATTTGATAAAATGTTTATATTTATCTGACTAGTTGTCTTTCTTCAGCCTGTTTTTCAACGATATCTACGCCCTGATAGGGACTACTTGTCCTTTTCACTTATCTACAATGATGGAAAAAGGTCTCTCGATCTGGTTAGTATATCAAATTCATTCCTAGCGTTTGTTTCGTCGTATGTTCTTTGTTCTTATTTTTCCTGACAATTTGACCCTCTTTACTTTTAACAAGATATGCAAGGATAAAGTTGAGGCAGAGGTTTGGTTTTCAGGCCTCAAAGCATTGATTTCCACCGGGCAATATGGACGCTCCAAAATAGATGGATGGAACAATGGAGGACTTAATACTGATGTACATGTTTACCGAAACCATCAAAATATTTTTTCCTTGTCTTCCATCATGAATAGCCTTGAGCAAATATATTTTGGTAACCATGTTTTGTTTAAATTGAAATGTCTCAATGTAATAGGAATATGCCATGATTACTTGACATAGGTAATCATAATTTACTTGTTTGAGGTGCTTAATGTTATAAACTGAGGTTGCTGCTCCTCTGAAGCATCCATTGCATGAGGTTAGGTTTTGTAGCAGTCAGTTCTTTTCTTTGTTCTGCTAAACTTTAATTGGCTTTCTGTTTCACTCAGATTCCCCGTATTTTATCGTTTTACTCAATCTGGAATTGAAATGGTTTAACATATCTGTAAAAATAGGTCAAGAATTTTCACTTATCTGGCTTATATTTTGAGTCATAAGTCAACTTTATGCAAATTGGAACAAGACCATGGATTATATATAGACTAGAAACTGTCAAGATATATTTTCTTAAACTTGACACCTCATGTTTTACATTAATTAATGCTGGTGATTTTTGGCAATTTCCTGTATGCATAGTTTATAATCCGTTCAACCGCTTGAAAGTAAGAATAATTTTCAAAAACCAGCCAGTTAATGTTTTTCTTATACTTGAGATCAAGGCTTTGCCATTATGGTGAGTGGTATACATAACTGACTGGTACCAGCCTATACCTTGGTACAACAGCCTATACCTTGGTCAAATTGGTCAAACTGATAAATATCTATCACCACCGATAGGTACAATTAAAGTTTGATTCCCTCCTTGAGATTGCGTAACCAGTAAATAGTGTACCCTAATTCTACAAGTTTGTATGATTAAAGATTTACGACAACCATTGTTATTCTTCGCAGCAATTACCTGCGGTGTGATTCTTAATATAAACATATTGTAAATAGAAAATCATGTGATGTGTTGACATTGACATCAGGGTTTCTAATTTCGAATGATACCGCCTATACCGGGCGGTATGTACCGGTCCGCCAATAGATCAGTATGCGGACCGCCCACTACTGGGTGGTACCGTCGATTGGGGTTGTTTCCTCCCCGTTATCACTCGAAATTGGTCGGTGACGATCGATTTCGACCGTTGTCGCTCGCTATCGGGCGGTATTAACCGAGGGAGAAGGAAGAAGAGGGAGAAGAAAAAGGAGACCCTGGAGATCTGGTTCCGCTCTCCCTCGACGATCCCGATCCATCGCCTCCTGCCCTCGTCGGACACCGCAGATGAGATGTTGCCTCCTCCTCGTCTGAGGCGACGAGGCCTTGCCGTCGTCGGCTACTTCTCCTAATTTGCGCGGGGAGAAGAAGCATTGGTGTGGGGAGAAGAAACCTCGGTGACGTTGTCGAGGCTTCGAGGTTTTCTTCACCCCACTCGGGAAGAAGAAACGACGCGACGTCGCCCCTTTTTTTATTTTTTAACTTATACACACACACACACACACACACAGTACGAAATTACAAACCTTGATTGACACGATAATAATACTTCCACCAAATTATGCATTTGAATCCCATGTATCATGCGAATGTATGTGAACTTCATGTCATTACCTTGTGGGTAACATCTTAGATCTGGCACACCAATGTACTTGTATATAGAGAGAAACACTCTTATTATATATTAACCTCTTTCACTTCGTACATGAGTAATGTTATTCTGCCCTTCGGAGAAGTAATGTTGGTATTAGAGTTGATATATTCAGAATGTATACATTTTAGTGTGTTATTTTCTTCTTAAGTTCCCATTATAGAAGGATTCTAACTTGAAAATTGCAAACGGAAAACACAAAACTGGTTTAGAGTCATTCACAGGCCACATTTAACAGTCGAGGAATTTGCTTCTGCCTTTGGAAGAACTTTAGTTTCATAAGAATGTTAATGTGGTAGCTGCTTGGACCTGGGCTTTTAGATCCATTATTTTATTTAGATAATGTTATACTCATGCTTGAATTAGTGGGTTGAAAAAAATATCATTATGGGAGCAGTTTGACATGACCTATTCAATCAACATTTCTCCATTTTTGTTGGTTGCATCATGTGCTTTATACCTGGAATTTTTTCTCCTGCAGATACTTGTCTGTCATATTTGGAATTTTTTTTGGTGGCATTATGTGTTCATCGATTTGCAAGTTAGTTTGTCTCTCTGAGAAACAACAGCCATCACGCAAATGATTCCAATGCTTTAAAATATTGCGGCAGACTGGATTTTTTTCCTATGCTCCATTCTTGCTAAAAATTTTAGTATATTGTTGATGCTTCAAAAGACCGTCCTATGGTTTGCTTGATTTGGTCTGTACTGCAGTTTCTTTCATCTCTTTTATTGTATTTCTTCTGTATATTTTATTTGCATTATGTTCCTCATACTTTTGTTACATGGAAATTGATTTCAGGATAGTCGAGGATCTGCATCAAACAGTATAAGTGACCAGTCTATTGGCTCCACTTTAGATTCCTCCGAGAGCAGGCTAACGTCAAGTAGCATACCAAAAAATCTCTCTTTTGAGTACTCTGTTACCTCAGATATATCAGATGCGACAAATATGCATGTCAAAGGAGTTTCTTCAGATGGTTTTAGGGTCAGTATTTCTAGTGTCCCTAGCACATCTAGTCATGGTTCTGCACAGGATGACTTTGATGCTGCTGGTGATGTTTATGTGTGGGGTGAAGTCATTTGTGATACTTCCACCAGGATTAGTGCTGATAAAAATAGCAGTCCCTCCAGTGCAAGGTCTGACATCCTCCTACCCAAGCCAATAGAATCTAATGTAGTTTTGGATGTGCATCATGTAGCTTGCGGTGTTAGACATGCGGCTCTTGTTACCAGACAGGGAGAATTATTCACATGGGGTGAAGAATCTGGAGGACGACTTGGTCATGGAGTTGGCATGGATATTATTCACCCTCGTTTACTTGAATCTCTGTCTACCTTCAATGTTGATTATGTTGCTTGTGGGGAGTTCCATACCTGTGCTGTCACTGCAACCGGTGAACTCTATACTTGGGGAGATGGCGCACATAATGCAGGGCTTCTTGGTCATGGGACAAATGTGAGTCATTGGATGCCTAAAAGAGTTTCAGGACCTTTAGAAGGGCTTCAGGTTTCTTACGTTTCTTGTGGTGTTTGGCACACAGCTATAGTCACTACAGCTGGGCAGTTATTTACATTTGGTGATGGAACATTTGGTGTATTAGGGCATGGAAACAGAGAAACTGTATTATACCCAAGGGAAGTGGAATCATTGGCGGGTTTGAAGACAATTGCTGTTTCATGTGGGGTTTGGCACACTGCTGCTGTTGTTGAGGTTATGGTGACACAGTCTAGTGCTTCATCTGGAAAACTATTCACTTGGGGTGATGGGGACAAGTATCGCCTTGGCCATGGTGATAAGGTAGCACGACTTAAACCTACCTGCGTTCCTTCATTGATTGATTACAATTTTCACAGGTTGGCTTGTGGCCATAGCCTCACAATTGGGTTGACCACTTCAGGACAGGTTTTTACCATGGGAAGTAATGTATATGGTCAACTTGGTAATCCCTGCTCTGATGGAAAGCTTCCATGCATGGTCGAAGACAAACTTGCTGGCGAACCTGTGGGAGAGGTTGCTTGTGGTTCATATCACATTGCAGTTTTGACAACCAGAGGAGAAGTTTATACATGGGGAAAAGGAGCCAATGGAAGATTGGGCCACGGCGACTTTGAAGATCGTAAAACACCTACACTTGTTGAAGCTTTAAAAGATAGACCAGTCAAACAAATATCTTGTGGGTCGAACTTCACAGCTGCCATATGCCAGCATAAGTGGATATCTGGTGCAGAGCAATCCCAGTGCTCAGCATGTAGACAGGCATTTGGATTCACTAGAAAGAAGCACAATTGCTACAACTGTGGGCTTGTACACTGTCATCAATGCAGTTCAAGAAAGGCCTTGAGAGCAGCACTATCTCCTAATCCTGGAAAACCTTATCGTGTATGTGATTCATGTTATGTGAAACTGAATAGTGGATTGGAGCCTGGTGGAGTTAATAACAAGAAAAATGCTAAACCCTGGATTTCCACTGAAAGCAAAGACAAGTTTGATAAAGTGGATACCTTACCCAAGGCTTCTCTATCCAGAAATTTGGAGTTGATCAAGAGTTTGGATATAAAGACTGCCAAGAATGGGAAGAATACCAATTTTATGTATATGACTCAAAATCCTAAAGGTTCTTCAGTTTCACCGCTGAAGAGTCTTGCTTTCCCTGGTGGAATTGATATGCTTCAAGCAGTTTCTAAACCTGTCCAAACAACAGGAGCTAACTCTGCAAATCGCTCCAGAGCTGTTTCACCTTTTTCAAGAAAATCGAGTCCTCCACGCTCCACAACACCTACTCCCACAACGTCTGGTCTTTCTTTTACCAAAAACATTTCTGATAGTTTGAAGAAAACAAATGATCTTCTTAACCAAGAACTTCTAAAATTACGTTCTGAGGTATATCATTCCCTTATAATTTAGAGCATCATTTACCTGCCAATTGCTTACATATTTTGATGCATGCTAACTAGGTTGATAGTCTACGACAACGATGTGAACGCCAAGACTTTGAGTTGCAGAAGGCTGAAAAGAAAGCAAAAGAAGCCATGACAGTTGCTGCTGAGGAATCAACAAAATCCAAAGCTGCCAAAGAAGTTATAAAATCACTAACTGCACAGGTGAACTTTCCATTGAAATTTCCTTCATTAGCTAACTTGGTTCTTTATGTTTAAAATCCTCAACAAGAGTAGCTATCTGCAAAATGCAGCAGCAAGGCTATGCTAATTTATGGTTAAACAGTTTAAACTGCAAGGTCATTCCAGTTGAACCCAATATGCCTTTCTTTAATTAGATGCTCCATAAGGATTATGATAATCGAGGAACCCCTATGAGCCCCTTGAGCTGATAACTGTGATGTATGATTCACCTTCTAAGAAGCCTCATTTAAAATTTCTACCTACCTAACTTCTACAGAAGGAAAGATTACTCATTTGGTATTTGTTGGCTCATTTATTTCTAAAGTAATAAAACTGGTTATGACCAAGGTTTTAACCACCAGTAGGACTGATACATTCATACTGATCAAGAATCAGAATTGAAACATCCGTTGGTTTTAACATGCAACAATACAAAGCAGTATGGTTCAGTATACTGCTTGGTCTACCAGTCATACAGTCTAAAATGTTGGTTTTAACAAAACCCATCCTGCGGACCATGGTTAACTTTATCGGTCCGTACCAGTGTACTAACCGGTTGTCGGTACAATACGTATTGAGTCATACTGACATACCAACATACAGTATGATGGGACATATCAATGTACCGTCCATACTGAACGGTATGTTGCGGTATGACAGAAATAAAAGTTTCTTCTGATATATCAGCAATTAAATTAGATTCAGAAAACCTTAATATTTGGATGGGTCAGTTTGAATTCCCCAAGAGATGGATCTAGAGTGAAACCATTGACACCACTCCCAGTGCTCAGTACAAGCTGCATTGTAGAAATATACCGCTCATACTGAATGGTATGTTGCGGTATGACGAACCTTGCTGTGGACCAACTTCACTTGACGCAACACGTTGATCTAGGTCCACCGGTACAAAGTACCAACAAGAAATGAGTCATGTGGGATGTGCTTTACTGCCTAAAATTACCATCCACCCTAGAGCAGCAATTGTTTGCATGCACCAGCAAATTCGGACGCATAGAATTCAGTTTGGTTTGGTTTCAAAAACAAATAAAACATATATAATCTGTAGAACTTGACAAAACCAAATCAACTTGATAGTAAAAAACAAAAAACAAAAACTAGACAAAGACTATTGGAGTCGCTGCTTTCTTTAATCAAATTCCAATTGTCATAACTCCTAAACATGCGTTGTTACTTCAGATGATATTTGTATGGATTATATTGTATTACAATGACAACAAGGCATAATACCCAACTATTTGGTATTGTTTGCATGGATCCTTTCCTACTGTAGTGCTATGCAAGACTAGGGTTTAAAGTCTCACGTGTGTATTGGCATACCGACACATGGTATGACATTATGTGCCATGGTACCAAGAAGTAAGAGAGGAGGAGAAGAGAAAGAGAAGAAGATGATGAGAATAGGTAGAGGGCCATGGTGGCAGACAATGAGCAAGCGGCAATGGCATGCCCCACATCGTAAGCGGCTTGGGGGTTAATGGTAACAGAGAGAGAGAGAGAGAGAGAGAGAGAGAGAGAGAGAGATTCAATATACTTTTTTAGACATAGTAAAATACCTCTCCTTGCACCACTAATCCTAACGAACTCACCTCCTCATAGTAAAATAAAATATTATACATTTTTAGACATTAAACACGATTGACCATATTACACGTCATTTTTCAGGACAAAGTATGCCATGTTTCAATTTGTTCACATATAATATTCTATTTCATCTGGTTCAGATTTTTTTCTCACAAAAGAAAACCACAACCAGAACCAAGTGTTGTTCAGTTCCTGTATTTTTCAACTTGAACTAAATTCTTCAAGATAGATTCCGATCTTTTTCTTCTGAATATATTTAAGTAGAGGAAAAAAAAAATGTGATTCATCGAATGGATCATTTTGGATGAGATAAAGATTAATAATATTCTTAGTCAGAGAGCCTTATCATACACTTTTCTCTGGAAGGTACTTTTATTGTAGAGTATTTCTGTGTTGTATCCTTTTTCTCAGGAAAGGACTTGTATTGTTCTTAAGTATTAACAAAATAAAAGATTACACCAAATAATGTGTTATGAACTAAGAGAATTGTAAATTTAGCCAAGTAAATGTATGCTCTTTCTTCATTGAATCAGTGATCCAAGACATTCTGGATTTTGCTTTATCTAGAGTCATCAGTGAAGTCTTCTTATACTCCCTTATAGATTTATGGTACAGTATCATGTTCTAATCTAGCTCACTTGTGAGTGGCTTGGATACAATATTGTTCTCAAGAGGAATATATCTACGCGTGCCTATGCGATTCCAAGACACATGAGATTATGCCAGATAACACTAGTGAAATTTATCTTATGAAGCTGCATGCCTGGCTTATACATGGCATAATGAAATTTATAGTACAGTATCATGTTCTAATCTAGCTCACTTGTTGTGAGTGGCTTGCATACAATATTGTTCTCGAGAGGAATAGTTATGCATGCCTATGCGATTCCAACACACATGAGATTATGCCAGATAATCTCGTTTATATTATAAAGCTGCATGCCTGGCTTCTACATGGCATAATGATACCAAATAGAACTTACAAATTAGATCATGCTGACATTTTCTTTTTACGCTATCATTTGAAACTGTGAGGATATTTGTTTCGTTAAAATAAAGCTCAAACTATCCTATTATTTTTCAGCTTTTAATTTGATCACCTATTCTCTCTTGGTTTCCTTTGTAGCTGAAAGAAATGGCAGAACGACTTCCTCATGGAACTTATGGTACCAACACAACAATACCAATGCACCTGCCAAATGGTGTCGAATCACATGCTATTCAGCACATCGGTTCAAGTGGAGAACACTTGTTTATAAATGATGCTGGCAATATTGCTAACATGGCTCCTTCCAGAACTGGCTACTTGGGTCAGATAAATGAAAATTCAGGTGACAACACTTCGGTCAGAGAGATTTATCGACCTAATGAGACAAGCGCACCTCCAACCCCGAAGATTGTAAACGCCAAGATGGAACAGAATTTGAACCCACAAAATGCAGGCCAAGGAGAAATGTGGGCATCTAGCACTAGACTCAAGGATATCGATAGCAGGACTATTGCATCTCCTCAAAGTCATGATGATGCTGTTTCAGCGGTTAGGAGCCCCAGCGAATTGAGTAATGATGTTGAAGCAGAATGGATAGAACAATTTGAACCTGGTGTTTACATAACCCTGGTGACCCTTCGAGATGGAACAAGAGACTTGAAGAGGGTGCGCTTCAGGTAATGCAGAGCTATTTGCCACTTGTTCTGATACATTTCATGTCGACGCTTTATTTTTCTGTATCTTCATCTCACCGTAGAGTTTAGGTTACTGTTTGTACTCCTGACAGGTAGGGATATTGAATTGACCATCTCTTGAGAGCTGATTTCTAATTATGGGAATTCTTTTGTAGTCGGAGAAGGTTCGGTGAGCAACAAGCAGAAGCTTGGTGGTCGGAAAATCGTGAGAGGGTGTACGAGAAATATAATTTTCGTGTGCCAGACAGGACCTCGTCAGCCATGCTAACTTGATTTTGCATGCAGATTAGAACAAGAACAAAAGCTCCTGTTTGCATAGCTTAGTAGCCAGAAGCAGATCAACAAAATAAAAAGGCTAATGGAGCAGGAAACCAAGGTTATTTTCTTCTTTTAAGTTAAAACATTGCAGATACTCAGCTGTTAAGTCTTCTTTTTTTTCGTTTTTTGTAAAGAATTATGCTCCTTTTGTACGATGTTATTTTATTTTGAATAGAATCATTATCTGCCCGTACCTTTTTTTTGTACTCGTGTAAATAAAAATCATCAGATGTTCGAGCGAGGGGTGTGCACTTTGTTTTCATGCTGGCGGTTGGAGCCCTCGAGGCTTCTCTCTCTCTCTCTCCTCTCTCTCTCTTCTTGTTTAGGAAGTAAGTGTGATTCTATTGCCATTGCTAAGTGTCTTATGAAATTTTGATGTAGCTGCTCTCTCCTTGTGTTCATGCAACCTCAGATGCCCAGTAGTCCATCCAAGTATATATTGAGGATGTACACGTGGCATGTTATTGAGGCAGTCACGGGTACTGAGTAGCCGCTGTGTCGCCTTTATGTCAACTGCGAACTTCCTACATGGTTGCAACTAAGTTATGTTTTCTCGATCAAGGAAGAACACATTCAAACAAGTAACGAGGAATGTTACTGACCAGTATTCAAATTAGTTGGTGGGCTAATTATGTGTTATTGTTCTTCGATCCTATTTCTACGATGATCTCTGTATTTAAAAAAATTATATTCAAATTTTATAATTTTAAAAATAATATCGTCAATTATATTGATGAAAAATATTTTGGATTGACAAAAAAAATGATAGATAAAAAGATAATTTTAATATTTTTTTATTTTCAATAACTTATCAATAAAAAAATAATTTAAACATCTCATACGCTAAAAACAAAAAATAAATTTCATCACATGTTATGTTTTTTTTTCGATACAACCGATGATACCAGGATAAATAAAATTAAATAAATTTTTAAATATAAAATTCGTGTTAGTTATAAAGTCCAAATATAAGACGTAATATAAGAGTTGGTGGCGTAACACATTCCTTGCTTAGTTCGACCAATGATGCTTTCTGTCATTGTCAACTTGTTCGGTCCGCTATCCTAATCTTTTCCCCAACCTAGTTGGATAATCTCCCGTTATTCTCCGCTCAGCTATCCTTACCTAATCTTTTTCCCATCACTGCCACTTACCCTTTATAAAATAATAATGATAATAATAACAGTAATAAGATATAGACGTTCAAGCATCATATCTTACTTTTAATATCTTTAACATCAAAACATTTCATATTTTACCTTCTTAACCCCAGAATTCCAACCTCAGACTCTCCTTCTGGTTTTGGATAGTACTAATTGTCTTTTTTTTTTTTATTATCCAAGATGCATATTCTATTTTCAGTACACCAACATCACACGATATTCTTGCCACTCGCTTCACCCTAACCATGCCTTCCCACTAGATGAAGTCCAAAACATCTATAACTTCAGTTTGCACAAACTTGTCTATTTTGATCATAACATCAACACATCTTGAAATCCTAAACTAGTAACAATTTGCACCACGTTTCTCTCTTTAATTAACAAGAAAAACACCCAATTTTCTTTAATAAAAAAAACATTACCTGCGAACAGGTGAAAGTTAAAAGAAAAAAAGTGTCCCTTAAATGATTAATTCACCATCAAAGGCACATCACAATCACTCAAACCTTGATTTAGGACGCATGATAAACTATGACATTCAACGCTAATAAAAAAGAGTAGTAGTCTTCAGATATTTCTAGATTAGGGATGAAGGCGAGAATTGTTTGAAAGACGATAATGACAAAGAACAACTTGTTATCCTGTGGGAGATGAAACCATAGCATATGATGAAGGATTTCAGCAAGCATGTATTGCAACATAAATAAAGGGGATGAAACAGTTCTAACACGCGCCACGTAAAGTGGCATCTCATGGAGAAATTAGTGCTCACTCATAAGCCTAATTTCAACATCATTTCCACAAAATGTTCCTTGGAAATAAGTTTCAAAACACTCTAGAAGCATGCCCAGAATTTAAAAATATCTCCCAAACAGACATGTAAACTAGAAAGATGAATAATACATACATACATACATACATACATACATGCATACATCAGATATATATATATATAATCACCAGTAGCAACAGATATATCAGCTGTCAATTGACCATATATCAAGCATGCTACAATTGAAAAATCAAAATGCCTAAGAACCAAATCAAAATCCTAAACTGGATGAAGCATCCAATTTCACGTTGCACAGAACACATCCAGTTCCCGCAATGCACCTTCTCAGATTTGGAATATAAACAGAAGCAATATAAGGTCGAAACCATAATCACAGTGTAGCCTAGCTGAAGTCTATGTTAAACAGAAATCTTCCGGATCTTGGGTCAAAAAAGAACACGAGCCACACAAGATGTATCAGGGCCTGCATATGTCTTTTGAAAGGGCAAATTCTGTAAGCCCCAGTAAATTCATAGCCTTCAAGAAGTGAAATCTTTGTACCAAATGGTCAAAAAGAGAGAAAATAGACCCAAAAAGAACCAAATCACATTCTATGGGGCAACTCGGTCACTTAAGCCTCTCTCTGACGGGCAATCCAGGAATCAGGACACACTATTGGATAAGATTATCCGAACAATGTAAGATACTAGGTAACCCAAAATGCATCGAGAATGACCATGAGGCCAAATTGAACCTGCCAAAAGTTTTAACAAAGTTATGAGAATTCAGGTTGCCAAAATAACTCGATAGTTTCAATGGCAGAAACATTGAAATTTACCCGATTTCCTTCCCGAGGAAAACATATTGGTCAGTGCAAACCGAACGAGACCATCAGGGCCAAAACCACTGGTTACCTTATATTATTTCAGGCTTTTCTTAAGTGAGAACCATCATTTTCCAATTGACACCTCAGACTTTTTTTAATCCTGCCGAAATCACAGAGATCTGAACACATGAGACTATCATTTCACCAGGTCCTCTGACAGCATCCAGATCAACAACATTCCAAAAATCCAAGATCATGATAAAAGATCTTACCAAACCATAGAATCCAACGAGCAAATGCATAAACATCTAAGTATCAAGAAGCAGTAGCTTTCCAGCAAGAACATGCACCGTATCAAAGCAACATTAACATCTGAACCAGTCCATGCCCTGAAGTGGCTAGACAACACCATCCTGGCATATCCAAAAAAATAAAAGAACAGTAAGAAAATTAACAAAAGCCAGTAGCAAGGCACATGGCCTCATCAAACACTTGTAACAATACAAAACTACCTCCATGGATGAATAATGACATAAAAGCAAATAATGTTATTTTGCAAATGCTTCTAGAAAACAAAGAAATGGTGTATCATATTCATACCTGTAACAGAAGCAATAAGATCAAGTTCTGTAGCCGCCGCCACCTCCACTAGGCCGATCATATGGACCAGACCGATCACGATTATATCGATCACCTCCTGTGCCCCCATGGCTTCCTCCATCTCTGTTTCGTGCAGAGAAGCGGTCCCCATTCCGGTCAGGTCCATATCGGTTATTACTGCCACGACCACCCCCATACCTGTCATCTCTGCCACTATACCTATCTCCTCTTGCACCATCACCAGAAGGGCATTCTCTTGCAAAATGACCAGGCTTCCCACACTTAAAACAGTCACCACCATCTGAACCTCGTCTGCTACCACCAGAATCCCGACCCCAGCCACGCTCACGAGCACGATCTCGATCAAAGTCACGACCTGAATCACGATCCCTGCGACCAGGACCATGGGGTTGAGCTCTTTCCACGGTAATCGATTGTCCATCCAGATCCATTCCATTCATGGCTTCAATAGCGTCTTCCATAGCTTCCTTGTCATCAAAAGTGACAAAGCCAAATCCACGAGAGCGACCAGAAAACTTGTCAAGAATAACCTGGCTAACAAGAGTGCACATATGAATAGATAGCCTAGTGGATCCTACAGATATAAAAGCTAAACATGAGTTTGTATAAAGCAGTAAAAAGGCCAATCCTAGCTATCAAGCTTTTGGCTCATCTTAATTGGAGATCATTGTAATGGAAAACTTCGGGATTTTTAAACTCCAAACTAAAAGGAGGATGCATGGAGTGGATTCCTCTGCTGCTTCTTAACAATTAGATCAAGTCTCAAATGATTAATCCAAGAAAATATAGTGTAGGAAATGACTATAAAGATAACATTGGCTTATTGGTGTATCTAGCTAGACGTAACATAAATAGTTGAACTTCTGCCACAAACTATCATGCTAATATTAACACAAGGCAAACCATGTTCCAGCAAAAAAAAAAAGAACATTAGAGAATCTGAAAAAAAACCTGTAGTGAAGACACCTAAAAATTAATTTTTTGCTGCTTCCTAGGAATTAGAACAGAAGTCTTATTGTTTTTAATCCTAGGAAAGACAGTTTGATGTTGATTATGGAGGTAACATCATGCACTCTCAAATGATAGACTTTGGCACTCATCATTGATCAATAGCAGTATCAGACCATTGGTGTATCTAGCTAAATATAAATAACATAATTAGTTGAATCTTCATCTCAAAGTATCATGCATTAACATAAGGGAAACTACTTTATAGTTATAAAATAGTACATAAAGACAAAATATTAGATATGGCATATGAACCACAGAGGACAAACAAATATTGTATGGCCATTTTCCAGCAGAACAATTACTGTCCATTTATAGAAACAAAAAACAATTACCACATTAATATGATTGCTACTGAAAATTTAAGTAAGCAAACAATCACCAAAGAAAATGTGATGTGGTGAATGTAAGAAAAACAAACAGATTTTGCATGATCCAGGAAGAGAAAGTGAAGGATTCTGCAGCATGTCACCTTTGCCTTGGTAAGATGGCCAAATTTCTGAAATGCCTCCTTTAAACCTCCATCAGTTGTTGTCCATGACAAACTGCCAATAAAGCAGCTGTATTCCTCTGGTTCTGACATTTTCAATAAATAACACTGCCCAAAAGGACAAACATCATGAATAAAAACCATAGAGCATCCACAGGAACGAGGAAACATTTTGATTCAACAAACTGGTAAGACAATAAGAAAATGAATCCAGCTCATGATCCAATCGTAATGTGACACAAGTAATCATAGAGCAAGTCCCTCCATAAATAATGTCAAGAAGTGTATTACACACCATGCTAAAACTTATATTTACATGATTTTGCCTCCAAGATTACAATCATAGATGAAAAGTGAAACTTGTGGAGAGTTTTGAGGAGGCCCCACAAAAAGAAGCATTGTCTTAAGAGTTATTTCAAATCTAGCACCAAAAATACTTTGGAAAATGCTCATATATTACCTACAAAAATACTGCCTCAACAAGTAAACCAGACAATTTTACAATTCAGACAGTATAAATGTCAAGTATACAAAAGTTTATGTTACTAATTGAGACAGAGATATTCCAGTCCGGTTCTCTTTAAGTGTTGCAATTTGGTCAGGCAAAAAGTAAAGGATCAGTCACTTTTCTTTAGTCGGTAATCGTCTAGTAAACGAGGATACGGAATATCTAATTACTAACTTCTATATTTTGTTAGTGAATTAAACATGATACATGATCATAGAAAGTATTTGGCTTAAAGGTGAAGGTAGCAAGAGAGAACATGATCAAAGGTTATAAATTTGATAGTTCTCATATGGCAGACAGGACAGAAAACAAGGCCATGATCTAATTTGACCAATCCTTATGACATCAAATGGTTTTCAAACCAATCAGAATTACCTAACTAGCTTGTCACCCAACAACTCCACATGGTTGATCACCTCAATCCATACGATTAATCTACATACCCTACTTTTATGATATCAGAATCTTTACTCCATAAAGCAAACCTAAACAACGCAAAGAAGTAAGGTTCTCTGATATTAATCATCAACCTAATAATCAATTAACATCCAAATAAGTAAGAAATAAAGGCACCGACCGTTCTTTCCACTACGCAGATAATCTTTACTGCAGAAACAAGAACAGACTCATATTTCACAGAGACCAAGGATCAGGCTAGCCCTTTACTCGGAATCCACACGCCCACATCCACAAAGAAACACCTAATCACATTACACCGCGGATCAAAATATTCGAAAGAATTAGGTATATGGTCACTAAAACCCTAGCGCACCAGCTAGCCTTCAGATCTAAAACCCCTAACCTACTTCCAGGTCAAATAATTGGCATATGATCGGAGAAAAACCTCAAAAGAAGGGAGGAAAGACCTCCCATCTCGAAAATCAAGAAGATCATGAAGGGGGCAATTGCCGACACACGAGACGAAAGGGAGAATAAAGGGGACGGAAACGGGATTGAACTACTTGATCGGTTGAGACATGCGATGTGTTACCGGGCGGATGATCGCAGAGGCGGAGAAGAAACCCTAAAAGACGAGCGCGAGAAGTCGGCCTCTCCTATCTTCCAAAGACGCCCTTTTGATACGTCAAGCTTCGACCAGTTGACCCATAGAAATAAACCCGGCCGGGCCGGGCCGGGCCGGGCCGGGCCGTGCAGTAGTAGATCGGTCCGGTTTAGGATACTTTAATATGAATTCCAGTAAGGTCTCAATTGAGACATCTCTTCCTAAGTTAGGAGAGTATACAACACAATAAAAATATATAGATATGAGAGTTTTGAGTGTGAAATTAATCTTCTTAATATAATGGTAATAATATATTTATTTGGGAACGGACATGGTTAAACCTAATTTACATGACATTAGGATGAATTTAGATACTAGTGGAGTGAGAACTTTTTAGGTCTTTATGCCATTAGTAATGTAGTTTTATTGTTGCTAATGTTAGAAATGATCATCAATCTCTCCTAGCAAAGTTGTTCCACAAGAACAGTTTCAATAAATATAGATTTTAGTTAAATAAGATTATCTTCTTGGATCATGTGATTTTAAGAGAAGGTATTTCTGTTGACTCAAACAAAAATAAAAACGAGGGATACATGAGAAAGATCAATAGATGTAATAGAGGATATTGTGTCTAATATTGATAGATAAGTCCAAGTATCCTATAAAATCACATCGATAGCGTGCATAAAAAAAATTTTATGTTTAAACTAATAAAAAAATTAAGAATAACTCATGTTTAAGGAGAAGTTAAAATCCATACACATATATATACATACATATGCATGGAGAGGCCCTCTTCTTTGGAGTCTGAAAAATAAGGTATTATCTGAAAATATATCATATTTTGCTAACTATACATGCTTATATGGTAATATATCATTCACATCGTGCCTAAACAACTCTTGATGGTACTATATTATCATTATGTTAACTAAGCTCTTATAGCCGGTGACCTACCATTTTGATTAGTTGCATATAGTTTAACCAATTCTAACTATTTCATTTGCTCTTTATTGTGCTTAAAAAAAAAAAGGCATCCTCGTACTAGAGCACGTTGTCAAGCTCGAAAATGACAATAGTTACCTATATCAAGAAAATGTTAAGTAATATCCAATACCAATATAGGATATATAGGATGAAGATATAGATGAGAATATTGAGACTTATCAACTTGAACTATTTATATAAAGTGTGTCAAATATAAGATATATTGACTTAAAATACTTTTATAGGAAGTGTTGGAAGTAAAAAATATATAAGGACATTAAGGCATGCTGATTTGAACTATTCGTATAGAGAGTATTGAACTCAAGACACACAAGGGAGTTAAGGAGTACTAACTTGAATTGCCTTTGTAGGAAGGTCGGATGTAAAAGATGTGCGAGACTGAGCTATTAAGACATGTTGACTGAGTTGTAAAACATGTTGACTTTAATTACATATAAGAAAACGATAGAAGACAAAGATATGCAAGAGTATTAAGACACGTCGACTTGAGTTATTAAGATATGATATGCTAAAAGTAAAAGATGCATGAGGGTGTCACATACCAACTTGAATTGATCTAACACAGGAGATTTGCAAGTATGATGAGACATGAATTGGATACCAAAGATATGCAAGGACCTTTTTATTATAATTTTTGTATAATATTTTTTGTTTATATTATCTTTTTAAGTGTTAATCTATTAGTATTCTAAATAATCATCTATATTATATGGTGAAATCAATTCGATAGTGTTCGTTTATAGAATGATCATGTTTGAAATATGGATGCCCCTAAGTACGTCGGAGCTAGCCACTCCTTTGTGTCTTGCTATCTAGATAATAACTAATTTTGCCCCAAACTGAGATATTAGCATACAATATTTTTCATTAGATATCATAATGATTAAATATACTTTGATGGTATCAGATCACCATGTTGATATCAAACCTTTTCAACTCACTAGGTGACATGAGTTAGGCTCTAATTGGTTTGTCTAATTGGATATCATATTTTGTGTTCTAATTTATTATCAATTCTACTCATATCAATTATAGTCTTTACAAAGTTTAATCAAAATTAATATCAATAACTATTTATTTATCAATACTAAGGAGAATTGATTTTATCTTTTATTATACATTTGAAATTTATTAACTGATAGATTAGATTCATGCCAGTATCTTCTTCATATTATTCACACAACACAAGAAAAATAATACTTTCATTCTATTTATAATCCATCCTCCCATTGCAATCAACTTGCTACTTTTTATGGAATCATGTAAAAATAAAAAGGAAACTTATAAGAATGAAAAAAAAAGTATAACAATATTTAATACAATTAAGGCATACCATTCATTATATTTTTCTTTTTGGAGAATAATTTGTTTGCTGATATATCTTTTTGATATATTTTCCATAATCTTCAATAAGAAGGAATTTCTTTCTCAAGATGAATTCCTCTTTCATTTTCCTTTAAAGTCTTTAATGAAACTTATGATTATCAATTATTCTTTTATGAACTTTTTTTTCTTCTTGAACAATAATAATAAACAAGTTCAAGATTGTAACAAATACATTCATGTGAAGTTTTCTAAAGACACCCAAAACCAATAAAAAAAATTTAAATATGAGATTCCTAAAATAATCCCATATAAATTTATAAACTATGGGGCATAAATGAGGGGAGAATGGTTTAAAATGTTGTAGAGATATTATTGGTAAGATGGGAGATCACTGAAATATCTAAAAAGTATAAATAAAAAAATTAAATACTCCTAATTTAACTAAGAATATAATTTTATATATAACATAAAATTATGGAGATAATATGACTTGTTGTTGCTATTTATATGGTTTAAATAGACAATTCTTAATAGTAGCCAACGGTTAAAAGTAGACGTATAACCTAAGAGAGAGTTGGTAATGTTGTAAGGAAGTTTTAAAAATATTTTTTACTAAAAAATATATTTTAAAATTAATAAAATTATAAAAGTAGAAGAATTAAAAGATATAAAGAATCTAAAAAAGTCTAAAAAAATTATTAGTAGGGTAAGATATAAAACTTTGAAAGATTTTTATAATAAATTAGGTACTAAACATGATGAAAATGTTATATATCAAATTGCTAAAACTAGTAAAAGAAAGTGAAAGGATTTAGGTAAAATTAGATATATTAAAGATGAAAACTAAATAATACTTGTTAATAATAATAATAAGATTAAGGAAATATTAAAAAAATTATTTTTATAATTTATTTAATAAATATTTAACTCGAGAATTATATTTAACAATAAATAATAGTGATAGATTTAATAATCATAGATTTATTTATAAAATTAGAGCTAATAAAATAATATATATATATATCTTTATTTAAAAAATAGCTAAGAATGTAGGGCCTAATAGGTACTCTATTAAGGTTTGGAAAAATATACCGGACAAAAGAGTAACTTGATTAGCTAGTTTATTTAATAAAATTATGAGATTAAAAAAATACTTAATTAAGGGAGAAGGGTTTTTTAGCATCAATTTATAAAAGTATGAGTGATATACAAAATTATTTAAATTATAAAAAAAAATTAAAATCATAAGCTATACTATGAAATTATAGGAAAGATTCATCGAAAGTAGGATAAGACTTGAAACAAATATCTCTGAAAATTAATTTAATTTTATATCAAAAAGATTATAGAAGTTATTTATTTATTAAGAGGACTAATGAAAAGTACAGGAAAAAAATGATTAGTATATGGTTTTAGTGACTTAAAAAAAGTCTATCATAGAATTCCTAGAAATTTATTATGGTGGATTTTAAGAAGAAAAAAAAAGGTATATCCACTAATTATATTTGATATTATTAGAAACATATATGATATTGTAGTTATTAGTATTAAAACTATAAAGAGTACATATAGTGAGTTTTCTATTAGCTAGAATGATCTACATTAAGTTTTTATTTTTTTCTCACTGATAATGAATAAACTTACTAGACACATTATAGACCTCCTAATGTATATTATTTGCTAATGATATTATCTTAGTTGATGAGAGCCTAAATGAAATTAATTATAAACTTAAGGTACGAAGGCAAGCATTAGAAACTAAAAGTTTTAGATTAAATAGAATTAAGACTGAATATATAAAATATAATTTTAATAATTATAAAAATAGACAAGAGAATATAATTAAATTAGATGAACAAGAAATCCATTTAAATAAAAGCTTTAGATACTTGGATCAATTATTCAATAAGATAAAAAGATCGATAAAAAAATTATTCATAAAATAAAAACATAATGACTTAAATGATGAGGAATGTCAAGGGTCTTATGTGATCATTGGATATCTTTGAGATTGAAAAAAAAAAATTATAACACGGTTATAAATCTGATTATTTGATAGTTAAAAAATAACATATACGAAATATTCGTATTGTCAAGATAAGAATATCAAGATAGATGTACGAAGTTACTAAGAAAAATAGAAAAAAAAATTCATAAACAACTATGTATCGCTTTAATAGAGTATAAGATGAGAAAAAATTGTTTAAGATAATATAAGTACTTGCTTACGATAGTCAAAAGTTAACCAAATGTTTATATCTTTAATTAAATTTAAATGATAATAAAAACAATTCATATATTCAATTCAAAATTTAAAATAATTGAACTTGTGACGGTAACAAACAAAATTACCAAAGATTAAAAAAATAAAATTATTATAGCAGCTAATGAACAACATGTAAAACAAATAATTCTAAATCATGAGTACTCTGTCCCACAACTTTGTGACAGTGACAAACAAAATTACTGAAGATTAAAAAAAATTATTATAGCAACTAATGACCAACATGTAAAACAAATAATTCTGAAATAGATAAAAAATAATTATAAATCATGAGTACTCTGTCCCACAACTTTGTGACGAGGAACAGACGTCTCATCCAATCATCAGCTCTCTTGTGTTGTCATTGTATTCCTGAAGTTGTGTCTCCCCCTGTTTGATTGCAGCATTGATACCTATTTGGAAATGCTTATTTGCTGCCAAATTTCACATGGGAATCACTTATCTCCAAGCATTAGCAAGAAGAAAATGGAAGACCAACCGCGCTAATACACCGTTGGGAATAGGAGAAATGAAGGCTCGTAGGATGAAAATGGCAGCTTTTGTTTCTCTGCCAGCGCTACTGTTTCCTGTTTGGACGAAATCTAGAAATGGTATGCACCATGAATACCTTCTTGCATTCTCCAATCTTGCGGGGCATAAGTTTCGGCCCTCTGAGGAGGGATTTGGTGAATGTATCACCAGGAAAAATCAGATTTTTCTGTGGTTTTAATCGTAAGAACCGAGTAAAAACCTCTCCTTTTACGGCCAAGATCGAGTGTTCCTTTGGCTTTGGAGACCGAGGTGGTACCTTCCGTTCCTCTTTTTGGTGCTTCCGTAGCTATAGATATTGGGGAACGCCAGATTGGCCTTCGTCAGTTTGGTGGAGAGCACCCGCATGTGAGTTTTCTTTCGCTTTGAGAGTGCGGATTATACTATGTGAGTTACCTTTCCTCATTGTTTTTTATGCTTTCTGTCTTCTCCTATCAGCTGAGATTGAGGTTTTTGCTTCGGTGTTGGCTCAGAACGCAAAGAATGGCGTGGAAAAATTGGATAAAGATGGGATTTTTATGGTTTATCTGCCTCGAATCGGTGGTCTTGAGCGCCACGGACCCGGGCGATTACGCCGTTCTTGATGAATTCCGGAGAGGGTTGTCCAACTCGGAGCTGCTCGAGTGGCCTACGGACAACAACGATCCCTGCGGCAATCCGAGATGGCCTCACGTCGGCTGCTCCGGTTCTCGGGTGACACAGATTCAGTTGCAGAGCATGGGATTGAGCGGGCCTCTGCCTCAGAACTTCAACAAGCTCTCCATGCTGACCAACATTGGTTTTCAGAGGAACAAGTTCACCGGAAAGTTGCCATCGTTCAATGGTTTGTCTAGTCTGCAGCGTGCCTATCTCGATCTCAATCAGTTCGACACCATTCCCTCGGATTTCTTCGTCGGCCTCGATAATCTGCAGGTTCTAACTTTGGATCATAACCCTCTGAATCAGAGTACCGGGTGGACCTTGCCGTCGGACTTGGCCAATTCGGCGCAGCTGATGAATCTGTCCCTGGTCGAGTGTAATCTTGTCGGTCCGCTGCCGGAATTCCTGGGAAGCATGAAGTCTTTGACGGCTCTGAGGATAGCTCAGAACAAATTCACTGGTGGGATTCCGACAAGCTACTCAGGTATGCCATTGCAGGTCCTATGGCTGAACGATCAGGAAGGTGCAGGATTAACCGGCTCGATCGACATCATTGCTAGCATGACAATGCTGAGTGACGCTGTGGTTTATGGAAATCAGTTCTCAGGGCCTATTCCCAGTTCGATCGGCTCATTAACTTCACTGAAACGGCTGCTCCTCAACAGCAACCAGTTTGTCGGCCTTGTTCCTGAGACTTTGATGAGTTTGCCGATGCTTCAGTCACTGCGTTTGGACAAGAACATGCTCATGGGGCCAATTCCAAAGGCGAGCTTCAGTGACTTCAATTATGCTCATAATTCGTTTTGCCAATCAACACCAGGAGTGCCTTGCTCACCACAAGTCGATGCACTTTTGGAATTCCTTGAAGAAGTGAATTATCCATCAAAGCTCACTCGTTCTTGGTCTGGCAATGATCCTTGCGCCGGGCCATGGTTCGGTATTTCCTGCTCCGATGGCAAGGTTTCCATTATAAATCTTCAGAACTCTCAATTAAGTGGCACGATTAGTGAATCTTTGGGTAAGCTGGATTCTCTCATGAATTTGATTCTGAAGGGTAACAATCTTACTGGCCCAATTCCTCCTAGCATGACAAGCTTGAAATCGTTGAAGACACTGGACCTTTCTTACAACAATCTCTCACCTCCTGTTCCTCAATTCCCTAGTACTGTGACAGTCCTCCTTGAGGGAAACAAGTTGTTGAAGAATTCTCCTCCTCCACCAAAATCTCCTCCTCCAGCATCTCCTCCTCCTCCAGCAACTCCTCCTCCTCCTCCAGCAACTCCTCCTCCTCCTCCAGCATCTCCTCCTCCTCCAGCAACTCCTCCTCCTCCAGCATCTCCTCCTCCTCCAGCATCTCCTCCTCCTCCAGCAACTCCTCCTCCTCCAGCATCTCCTCCTCCTTCAGCATCTCCTCCTCCAGCAACTCCTCCTCCTCCTCCAGCATCTCCTCCCAGTTCCGGCAGCAATAACCCACCTGCCTCGCCTAGCCACACATCTTCATCTTCTACTTCTAGCGCGAAGATCATCATTGCAACTGTAGTTGGAGCCTCAGTTATACTGTTTGCCATTCTATTTTGGTACTGCCGTCGGAAGGGTAAAACCAATGTGACTGCAGTGCCAAATTCCTCCATCTTGCGTCTTACGAATCCTGATGATCCAGAAAGCTCAGCTGATTTGACACCTAAAATTACTATCAGTATCGGTGATCATAGTGGCACACCCGCCATCAACTCAGGCAACCTGACGATAACAATCCAAGTGCTTCGAGTTGCTACGAAAAACTTTGCTCCCGAGAATGTTCTTGGTCGGGGTGGATTCGGTGTGGTCTACAAGGGGGAGTTGCATGATGGAACATTGATAGCAGTGAAGAGGATGGAGTCTGGTGTTCCAAATAACAAAGCTTTCGATGAATTCCATTCTGAGATTGCTGTTCTTTCAAAGGTCCGACACCGTAATTTGGTCTCTATTCTTGGTTACTCTGCAGAGGACAATGAGAGACTTCTAGTATACGAGTACATGCATCACGGAGCTTTGAGCAAGCATCTCTTCCAATGGAAGGAGCAGGGGTTGGAACCTTTGTGTTGGAAGAAGAGACTAACCATCGCATTGGATGTTGCCCGAGGGATGGAGTACCTTCATTGTTTGGCTAACCAGTCCTTCATTCACCGGGATCTCAAGTCTTCCAACATACTACTAAGAGATGATTACAGAGCAAAAATTTCAGATTTTGGACTGGTCAAATTTGCCACAAACAATAAAGCATCTATTGCAACTAGACTTGCTGGGACATTCGGATACTTGGCTCCAGAGTATGCTGGTAAATCCCTGAGCATTTGAATGCTTTTCCTGTATGCATGCGAATTCGGATGAACAGAAATCTAGTTTCCTATAAATCATGTCATCATTCTTTAGTAAAATGTTTTCGGCTTTTCGTTACTAAATTTCTGGTTGTCGCAATCGACACTCGATAGAACTGACTTAGCAGAGCCAAACATTGTCTACTGCAGATCACTTAGCATAACATTCTTCTGACAGTTTCTTTGATGTTTGTTTGCTTTAATGTTGTTTCCTGTGTTCTTTTCGAGTTGATTCTTCATTAGATCTTTTATTCTATCCAATTTCAGTATTTTCATTCTATGTATCTGTCTGTCATAAGAGTGAGAGAAAATTCAGAATCTTCTCAAAGTTTCAATGGTTGTCATATTTTGATTTGCCAGTCTTTTTCTGCTCATTCTTACAAATACCCGTTCCATATTTTAATTGCTATGATTGCAACAAATTATTTCTCAGAAAGTTTTGCCGAATGCAATACTACAGTTAAACATCATACGTTTAATCCTTTGTTCAAGTAATTTTCTTCATACTTTTGTGCAACCGAGACATGGATTAATCCAAATCTTCTACTGTGGCTTGACCAGTGACCGGCAAAGTTACGACCAAAGTTGATGTCTTCAGTTTTGGTATTGTGCTCATGGAGCTACTGACTGGTATGATGGCACTGGATGAGAAACGACCCGATGAAAGCTGCTACCTGGCCTCCTGGTTCTGCAGGATGAAGGCCAGATCGGAGGATCTAAGGAGCATCATTGACCCGTCTATAGACATCACCGATGAGACGTTCGAAGGTGTTTCCATCATTGCTGAACTAGCAGGCCATTGTGCCGCACGCGAGCCTCACCAGCGGCCTGATATGGGGCATGCAGTCGGTGTACTTGCTCCGCTTGTCGAGAAATGGATACCAACAACAACCGGTGATCAGGAACAGGATTACTACGCTTTAGATTTTCATCAACCCCTTCTTCAGATGGTGGAGAGATGGCAGCATGCTGGTGATACTACTAGTTCGATCAACCTTCAAGACAGTAAAGGAAGCATCCCAGCCAGGCCTGCTGGATTCGCGGAGTCCTTCAATTCTGCGGATGGCCGGTGAATGAACTCAGCATGTTGTTTCTTCTTGTTTCCAAGTTCTTGTTGATGAAACCCTTTTGAGGGTTCTTAAAGAAAAGTCATGATAGAAAGAGTTGTGACATTAATTGCTCTGTTTGATTTGGTGGTAAATTGGGTTTTGTTCTACCAGTTTAATGGACTCGAATGCAGATGTTTTGTCATCTTGATGAACACTAAGTTCATTCTCTTTAAGTGAATATAAGGATCTTTTACATGATAGTTCATAGATATCATTCTATCTAGCGCTCAATCCAGATTTCTGTCTTCTCAAATTCCTTCAAAGTAGCTGCTGTATCAAATCACAGAGACATCACAGTATCCTCTTTAGCAAACAGGAGCGAGCTGCGCATGAAGCTACTATTACATACAGTGTTTAACAGTAATCAGATACATGTTAAAGATGGGAAGAGTATTGAGATCAGTGTACAACAACAACAACAACAACAAATCAGGAATAAGAAGGAATTGGAGATGACTACACCAAGAACATGTTGAGCTACAGCTACAGTTTGATGAGCATAAAAGAGAACTATGTACCAGAGAATGCTTTACAAGAATCCAGAGTGATGATCCACACCCAGAAGTTTCCTTGTCCTGCGAAGGAACAGCTCTCTCGTCTTGATCAGCCCCGGCAGGAACCCCGACATGGTCGTGAATGGCAGCTCCGCCACCGCGTCCTTCTTCCCCAGCGAGACCATCGTTATCGAGATCGACGGCCTGTACTTGCTTAGCTTGGTTTCCTTGTTACTCACTTTCATCAGCTGCTTCAGGTTCTTGGCCGCCACCATGGCGTGCTTCTGCGCAAGCATCCCTTGTTTCCTTTCCTGCCCGTCAACAAACACCAACATTATACATCTATGAGATCAGGATTCCGGTAGAATGAATGACCCAAAGCTGCAAGCAAGCAAGCAGAGGAGAAGGCTTACAGGAACATCAATGATATCTCCAATGGCAAAGATATTGTTTCGGCCTTTGACTCTCAGGTGCTCATCGACCTTCAGCTGACCGTATATGTCCAGGGAATCCTTCAGCACCATTGACTTCCTGAGCCACGAGGAACCCAAACGTTTGTTCACACAGACGTAGTAGCAATCGGCTGCTATGGCCTCTCCGGCGGAAGTCATGTAAATGCCATCTGCCTCGGATATGGTGTCCAGATCAATCGACTGCTCCAGAAGCACATCAACGTTCTTCGATCTTAGCCACTCCAAGGCCTTGTTGCCGGCTTTGCGACTTATGAATCCGAGCAACCTCGATCCACTATGAACCAAAGTCACCTTCTTGTCTGGATAGACTGATGCGATGTCTGAAGCAAGTTCAACCCCCGCTGGTCCGCCTCCAATGACCAGAACCGAGCTAGAAGTTCTCATCTTTACATTAGCTGAAATCGAAGCAAGTTGGTAAGAAGAACAGGGTGTTGGGTACAGAGACGCATATGTCTATGCCGAGTGCATCGGAGTTATCGGTGACATGCCTTCTTTGAACTTTTCGATCATGTCTCTCTTGCATCTGGGAGATGTAGTTGTGTGACCAGTAGCGATGACGAGGTAGTCGTATGTCACATGACGGCCATCGGCAGTTATCACATCCGTCTCTGTGACATCGACAGCGGATGACGTGATGACTGTGCCATTCACAAGGTAATCGGTGTGGGAGAATATGGCCTTCTCCGCGACTGGTTGTTCCACCGTCGATCTCAGTGTCGCCCAGGGAATCTCGAAATACTCCTTCCTGAGATGAAGCAAAGGGGGAGGAGGGAGGCTGAGGAAGGCGAAGGATGGAAGATGGAAGAGGGAGGGGGCGGGGAGTTGTACTGGTCGATGAGGACGACGTCGGCGTGGAACTGGATGGACTTGGCGAGGAGAGATCCGGCGATGCCGCCTCCCACGATGACAACCCTGTTCCAGGTGGCGTTCCCTCCACGACCGCTCCCGCTCCCGCCGCCGTGGCCCAGGTCTCGGTTGCTGACTCCGGGGTCGCTGGAGACGGAGGAGGACCTGATGGTGACGCCGCACTCCAGCGGACGGTCTCCTTCCATCTCTCCCTTCCCTCCTCAGATGCCGTCCGTGTGTTTCCGGCACCGACAGACGGAGGAGGAGGAGGAGGAGGGAGAAGGAAGGATAAGAGGGAGAAGCGCGCGACGCAGACGCCGCTTTCGCCGCGGGTATACCGCGAAGCGCGACCGTAGGACAAGACAAACAGCTAATGCTTTCTTTGCATGCCATGCCTTCTCTTTCGATTTATCCTTCTTTTGGCAACTGCCACGTGTCCAGAAGAAGGTTGACCAGACCACCAGTCAACCACATTACCTATCCATTCTACCAATCACAACCCACCACAAAATCCTATTGTTGTAGACAAATTAAAATAATATAGTATGATTTCCTTGAAAATTCTCATTTTTTTTAGATAATACCACTTATTTTGCATAATACATACATATGTCTATTACCTTTTTCAAATGATAAAAATATCATCCTCTTAAGAAAATAATTATTTTTTGATCGAAATCTAGTCGAATCGAATCAATATGGTATGAGACCGGATCGATTAAATAGAGTTATAATGTTTTATTTGATCGAATCTTAGTTGAGTAGCCAAAAATTATAATGATTGAGGTCTTTGAAATAAAGAGGTTGTTTTACTCACTCCTGGAATTGGATTAGATAAATAATATTATTCGTTTCATATAAAATCGATCCATCTTTTTTTAATCAAATTTAAACGAAATAGAAAGTCTAAAAAAATATTTAAAAAACTTTTTTTCTATCAAAATTGCTTTGTCAAATTGTCATATTTGACTCTTAACTATGCAGTTGCTCATAAATTTTATCTTGAAGTGATCATAGATGATTGAATTAAATTGAAACAGGTCTCGTATATAGATGGATACATAACACACCCATTTGTCAAGTATTTCTAGATCTATGTACTAGAATTCTTGTTTTGTTAATAACGAGATTTGGAGCTAATTATGGTCCTACTCATAATAACTAGTTGTAAGTTTTTGATGAGAAATCTTGTAAAATTATATTAAGACCTAATCAAGCTTATTATTTTCGATCGATCAAGATTTGACATATAGAATCTAGTCATGTAGTAGGTACACTAAGTCAACTATTAAAGATAATGAAACGCTTACAGAATATCCTACCTCAATAGATCATCTAAAAAGTATTTTTTCTTGTTAAATTGATGATTATAAAAATGAGGAGAATGAAAGGAAACTAAACAAACTTATAAGTACTAACTCAATCTTTATCAAATGTAGTCTTTTATAAGAACTAGAACATCATATACAAGTGGGATAAGGGATAATTCAAGCTACCATTTAATGTCATATCAATTGCTAAGGTAATTGTTCTACATGTTGTCTAGGTTTATTTAATAATCATAAGAGAAAACCTTTCTTTGTAGTGTGATTATTTTCATACATATTATTAAACCTCAAAATCTACAATAAGATTAATAATTAAGGTTGATAAGGATTTGAATTAGTAAACAAATCTACAAGAATCGGAACAGATGCCTAACCAAGCCATCTAAAATAGCGTTTATGTTTAACTTAGACGACGAAGAGAGATTTCACGTATCGAAATTAATCCTTTAATTACTTCCGAAAACTATTTGCTCATCGGGAAGGGATGAAGCAAGAGAAGTCCACACAACAATGGCTCCTCAACAAGCAGATGAAGATGATAACCTTCGTCTTCTCGACCAACAAAAATTATAACCTTTTTCGTAGGAAACCTGCATCTGCAACGCGTCCAGCCGACCATCTCATTCACATCTCTTCTTCGCTCTAATCATCCACGATCTCCAGCACTTCACGTGACGGTGACAGTGACGCTGCCGGTGTGAAGAACTGCGTTCCTTCTCCGTCACTGCTCAGCCTGCTCGTCCCTGCCCCTCCCTCCTCCTCTTCTTCTTCCTCCTCCTCCTCCTCCTCCTCCACCTCCTCGATGGTGTACAGCATTCTTGACGAATAACGACACACTGCCTGGTATTTCTCAAAGGCATCCTCATCATCTGCAGCAGTCGTCCGCTCCTCCGCGGTCGACATCTTCGACGGCGGTGTCGCCTTTTCCTCCTGGGGGTTGGGCTCGACACGAGTTTGGTTCCTGCGGAAAAGGCAGAGCAGGATGTGCTCCTTGGAGATCTGGGCATCACCGTCGTCAATGGAAGATCTCCGAGGAGACCTCGGACGACGCCATAACCAATATACAAGCTTGAGGATGAGACACAGGACAAGGAGGACGAGGCTGGAAAGGAGAACAAGAGAAAGCTTAGAGAAGCCACTCATTCTTGTAGAGAGAGAGAGAGAACAAGTCTTGGAACCCTTCAAAGTTACAAGAAACTCCAATGGTTTGAAGAGTGTGGATAATGATAGATGGTAAATTCTTATAAGAAAGATGATGATTCAAATACCTTACAGATCAAACCAGTAAACATCTTCTGATCCATAAGAAGATTTACTTGTTAACATAATCTTCTAAAGATATAGTCCAAGATTTTCTATTTCCCTTTATCAATACAATGAAATACATTCTCTCTCAGTTGACAGGGGTACAAGACCAATTAAATCTACTTGCCTGATGCATGCACATGATCACATTATCTATCAGAAAGCTGTCTACAGATTGATCTCCATGCCCCAACAGATGTTAAAGATCAACTGATAAAGGTTATAATTATGTTGATAGATACATTTGAAATAATAGAATGCTCTAATGGATTTGACATAAAACCTGTTAGAATTAGATGACAAAGATCATAATTTGATTGCTATGCACCCTCAAACTCATTCTTTACCACAATCTCAAGGTGGCCAGTGTTAAACACATTGACAGAAATGTGAATGAAATAGCACATACTCTAATTATGGACCAGTATTACTGTCTAACCACAGTTAATCAATAGACTTCAGTTCTACTTAAAAAGGAAAAACTCATTCTTCACAGATAGCAGGAGATCTCTATCTAAATATGACAGGAACAATCACATTAGAGAATTGGCAAGGTTATGTAAACTTGAAGAGAGAGAGAGATGTGTTGCTAAATTTAACAGATCAAAATTCTTTCAACTCCTCCCTGCAGAAAGAATCTTGTTAGCCATTATTTTCTATTGATCTCTAATGTTGTCAGAACAATGGATGAGACCAATATTCCCTACTCCCATCTCACTACCATTACCAGTAAAAACTCAATTAAACCACAGAGTAAATTTATTCTCCCAGCAACACACGCATAATGCATCACTTCTTGCCATTTTGGAAATCTAAATACGAGGGAATTGCTACTCTATTAGCCTTTCTATTTACCTCAATCAGACAATCCGATGTTTGACACTACACTAAAGGGAAAGCTCTGAAGCAATTTCAATTGAGTCTAAGCTTGCAAGTCTTAGCAACAGCAGAAATAAGTATTAAGACCAAAACATCTGCATCCAGGAGGAGACGTAACCCAAAGATGCAGATAGTTGTGTTAATTGCCCTGCCCTGTCATGAAGTTTTAGTGTCCATTCATGGCTAAAGATTAACATTTGGCACTCAAGGTTTATTTTTGACCAAAGCTTGTAAGCTTGGTTATCTCTAGAATTGCCTAGTTAATTCATCGAACATCTACCGTGCAACGGAGATCAGCAGGTTGTATGCAGAATCCAACGAAATAAGAAGATAAGCTATAGATCAGCATCCAAAATTGCAACAAAGAGACGATCTTGCAAATGGAGGGGAACATCTAGTACGTATCTTCGATTGCACATTGAACTGCTCGTTGCTCCGCCTCAACATAAGGATTAGGACGGACCCTTCTCTTTCCATGCCTGATGCCACGGACTTATCCTGTAGGGTAAGCTGCGCGAGAAGTGCAGCGGAGACTCCCTCAGACACAAAAAGATTCCGCCTTTGGCCTCGCCTCTATGCTGCAGCAGAAGAGACGCGGACACCGGACGGCCATGGCCCAAGCGTCCCCAGAGGAGAACTCGACCTCTTCCAAGGAGTCCGGCCTGGGAAGCAAGGGGTGCCGCGAGATGGCGGTGACCCCGAGCATCTGGAGGAGCCCAGGTGGGCGCCGGTCGCGGCAAGGAGGCCGACGCCGAGGGAGGCGACCTCAATCTGTGACAGCCCGCTCGATCCTTGACAACTTCAAATTATTCTTAATCCCTTGTAACATTTCTTCCTTTTTGACATAAATTTCTTCATAACAATTTATGAAATAGATTCAATGTATATATATAAGATAATTTCTAATATTCTTTTAATCTTCAACTTAAAAGGGAAAAAATCTGATAAATTATATTTATATATAATATTCATTATAAGATTTTATTTAGCTCAATTTTTAAACACTTACTTTATCACCATTTTTATCTTTTACAAAAAGAAATAAAAACACCTTTACTCCCATGAAAAAATGGCGTCTTTTTCACTAGCAAACGGAACCCCTTACTCCCATGAAAAAAAGAAAGGAAACGAAAACCCACTTGCCACAGCGACACTTGTCCGGCGACCATCAACGTCGGAGCCTGCAGTGACCTGCCCGACGATTCCGCCGTACCCACGGCGGGCAGGAGGGGACGACGTCGCCCTCGTGGTCCAACTCGGCCGGACGCAGCGTCAGCGCCACAGCTCCATGCCTGTTCATCCACAGTTCCCCGGTACACTTCCTGCGACGTCGTCCACCGGGGATGATTTAACCGACTGCGCGCAGTTGCATGCATGCCGCGGCCGCTGCGCCACCGTATGACAGCGGCTGCAGTCCACACAAGTCCATGCCCGCCACGGCGATCCAGGTACTGCGGTCTTTTACGCCCCACGCGAGGACAGCATCTCTGCGCCAAAGCTGCAGGGCTAGTAGCATCAAACTGCAGGCGGTCAGTGCTACTCGCTCTTGCAGAGGATACAACGCCGCTGTGGATGCTTTATACTGGAGATGGAGACGATGAGGCTGTGTTACTCCTATTAGGGAACAGCTTGAAGGTGAATTAGAGGTCTCCATCGGTGAACTTGCACTATTTAGGTGCAAGGTCAGGTTGCTTCTCAGTCAATCATGGCTACAGGAAAACATAATTATAGCTGAAACCTAACTATTTCTATTATCAAATGTTCTCGAATCAGAATCAGAATCAAAATCAAATCACCGGGAAATGTTTTCGAATTTCAAATACGACTGAACCAAAATGATCGATTCACATGATCAATGTCAGAAACTTAATTCAAGGAACTGAGATTATCCAAGAAAGAAGAAGGGGAAAGAAATTTACATTAACCTGTAAACTGAGGTAATATTTGGCTGGCTTGGAGTGTGTCGATAACATCATCCAAAAAGATAAGGACACGACCTGCTGCTGATGTTGACGAGAAGACCAATTACTTATTGATTCCGTAGCTGAAAACATACTATTCAAGTACTATGATGTCAGTCGTTCATAGTACTGTGGATGCATAGTCTCGTCTCAGCATGTGGTAGGCCACAGTCCTTTTGGCTTACTTACAACCTGTACAGTTCTGCTGATGCCTCTCCCTCTTCTCCTTCGTGCTCGCTCACTCCACATCTTCTCTCTTTATCTGGTCCATTTACGTGCATTTTTCTTCGTAACCATTTAAGTAACTACTGTTGAAGAATCAGTAGATCTATGAACAGCGAATGCATAGTAATATTGTATATTCAAGACTGTCTTATGCTTCTCAACATTCCCAGCATCGCAATATTTTGATTCCTGGAATCGTCAATCTTGTACTGGAAGCACATGAACTATAAAGTACAGGAATCACCATGAAGCAACAAAGGAATTGGTGCTTCGTGTGGTATTGGCAACAAAGGAATTCACATTTCCCTTTTGCCAAGACAAAAACGGCAGCACCCATGGCCTTGCTATTGGCAACTCGTGTTCATGCGTACCTTCGTTGGTTGGCTACGGGTACACAGTGACTGTAACACGAACAAGGTATGTCACCTTACACGCTCTCCTCCTCCTCGATCCCAAAGGTGCAGGACGAACAGGAAGAAGAGAAAGGAGATGGCGCGAGGCTTAAAAGCAAGTCCAAGAAGGCCCCTACTATGATCTCATGAGTCTTCTTTCCATTGACCCTCAGGTACCAGGTCAGCATCTCCTCGAGCCACGCCCAGTCGACCTTCACGCTGTGAGCCATCACCATCTCCTCCATCGACTGCTTGAAGTCCCGGTAGGGGTCTTCCGAGTCCACTGCCATGGCGATGCTCCCCTCGAAGGGGATGCTGTCGGCGTCGGCCGCTTCCTCTTCCGCCACTATCGATCTCGTCGCGCCTCCCGGCTCGAAGAATAGCCGGTCCGACCTCAGCCCACAAATGACCGCCTCCGCGGCGTCGCTGCTGGGGTCCTCCCACGCCGTGGAGATGCTCTCGCTGCATGACACGGTCAGGTCGAAGGAGCAAGCGTTCATGCCGTCGTGCTCTGCGTCTCCGTCCTCTTCCCTGAAGGAGCGGGTTCTTGGGTGCCGGCAAGAAGTCCATGGAAGGGGAGGATCGGAACGTACAGAAGAAGAGGCGTGCTTTGCGTCCCTCGTTCTAGAGAACAGATAGGTAAACCCTAGTTTCCTGCCCATGTCCCGATCTCCCTTCTCTGAGCAGGGGCAGCAGGAGAATGGATGACAGTCCGATGTGAGGGGTGAAAGGCTAAGGATCCACACATGTGGCTGGCTTGACAGGGAGGGAGGGTGGATTTAAGGCATGAAGGGAAGCTGGAATGGAGAGAGATCGATCTATAGGATCATCAGGCATGTGAGCAATAAATACTGGTTGGATGATTCAAGGGATTCATGGCACAGTGGCTGCTTTCGAATGGGAGCTTTCTCTGGTGCTGTGATGAGCGCTTCTTGTTTGTTTGCATCCTGAGAAGGTGCAATTTCAAGCCAGCAATCTGTCATCTTGCCATGTATTGGGTTCTTCCATCTAGTCATGCTTCGGGTGGGTGCATTGCGATTCTTTCATTGGGTGATGACTGGTAGCTCGGCTCGCTGCCTGTGTTGGGATTACAAGTTTTGACCGTGGTCGAGACGTGAGACCAGACTGGGAGTACCAGAATTGATAGTTCTGCCCAACAAAGAACAAAATGCTACAGCATATACACATCTATCAAATGGATGCATGTCATCCCATATAGACTATGAAAGTGTATGGATTATAAGAAGATTGACAATCATTATTTTCTTTCATTTTTTTTTATTTTTTTGTTTAAGATCGACAATCACTATTACAAAAAGAATGTTCTGTGTATAAAATATTGGATATTTTATCAAAACAAATTCACTAATTATTTTTAAAAAAAGATATTAATAATCTTGAAGTTATTTTTTAATTTTTTGAAAACTTTATGATAACCAATTATCAATTTTTAAGTGATCAAATTATTTTATTTAAAGACTGAAGATATTTTCGTCTAAATAGAAAAAAAAGGGATATGAGGACCTGCTTGAGCTCTCAGATATGGTGTCTTGTTCCTTCGATCCATCTTCTCTACCCCAACTTACTTCATTGTCGTACTTCCTCACAAACATACAGGCAATAAACCATCTGACTCGTCTGCAGGAGATGATCAAATCTGAAGTAGGCAATGAAGATGGGAGAATGAAGCTTTTGGCTGTGGAGAAGTACCTAATCTTAGGGTTCTAACCATCTGCAATTTGTCTTCTCATGAGCCTGTGCGATCTTTATATCAAGTGCAAATAAGTTCATGTCAATTCAGCGAAGTCAAACGTGTTCTTGTTTAGCCTATGCTCTCTCTCTCTCTCTCTCTAGGTGGGCAAAGTGAGTCACTTTAATCTATCTCAAGACCTTTGCCCAAGTCTGCTTAACATCTCAAAGGGTGAATCAAGAGTTATATCCTCGTCTCCTCCATCATCATATATCGGACAATTACAAGACAGATCTCATGTCCACAACATATCCAAGTTTAGGCCCCACTGTCTATTGTTTGGTTCACAAACATGGCAAGTAAATTGAGTGGAATATTCTTGAAAAAAAAATTATTTTGATTTTTTTTTTCGACGAATACCTTTTCATATTTTTCAAATGATATCCTCATTCTGTTACCAATATAATGTCTCAATTATTATATTTTTGAATATATTTACTAAATCTAATCAAAAATATTATAATTGACATAAAAATCATTATATTTAATTGTTCTTGTTACTAAACCAATAAAAAATCCTTAATTTTTATATGAACCAATGGGTTTTGACTCTATTTTCTTTAGCTATATTATTTTTGAATATATTTATATTGTCTTAACGAAGGTATCAAAAATATTATAACTATAGTGTAAATCTTACATATTAGAGATTAGATCGACTTATCCTATAAACTAAAATAGAGATCGTCTATTGAGAAATATGAAAAAGAAAATACCTTCTGAGAAAAACCCGAAAAAAAAAAAATTCCAACAATTGACCCAAATAAATTTGAGTTAATATTTGTCACCAATAAGTTAATTGTGAAAAGTCAATCAAAGACATCAACTCCTTCCTACGAGGATTGACTTTACCAAGCACAGAGAGCCAATAATTCAAATGCTCCCCCATCTCCTCTGAGACATACCACCTAATGATAGCTTAAAGGTCGTTGTCATGTGGACCAACTCTACACATGCTTTGTTTCAAACTTATGCTCTCTTGACTATTAGCCGGATTTCAAGGTGTATGATTGTCCTTCCACCAACACTAGGAAGGTCAATCTCTCAGCCTTTATTGTAGCATCATAGTCATCAGTAGCTCCTGCAAGAACCATACAGCCAAAGGCAATCAAGGGACCAAACATAGCTTTTTATACAGTTGTAGCTGTTTGTATTATCATGCTTTTATGATCATTGTCATGGAATGTGTCCTACTGTTTTTGGGTTAATTAGAAGTCAATCACCTTGCAACATATCCTTGTGGTCCAGCAAAGGATTAGATTGTTTACAAGTTTACTGAGATCTATGTTTCTACTTGTTGTTCACCTCATTTACCAATGGAAGTGGAATTTGATCTACTATCATATTTGGAGTAGTTCGATGTGTCGATCCGCGGAGTTTGTGTTCAACCAATGGAAGATAGAACCAGATTACTGAGAATTAGTCATATTAGTTAGTCAAGAATTGAGAAAATTGCTTTTTCTATGTTGATTTATTTTTTAAAAAAAATGTTTATGCAACTATGTATTCGATTCTTTTTCGACGAATAAAATGATATCCGAAAACAATGGGGTGTGAATCTTTTATTGTGCTTCCTTTGTCCGATTCGTATCAGGTTGAGCTGAGTTTGATCAATATGGCAGGCTGAACTTTTGATCAAAGAGATGCAAGAGAAATGGATTGCATCGAATGTTTGATCGGATTGTATGCATGAGGACTTCATGAACTCATAGTCACTCATGGCTGATGCTAATCCTGATTCCAGCAGTGTCTTTTTCTCCTGTGACTTTAGAAGGCAGCAGACAAAGACCAATTTCTATGGCATTATCAAGTTCATCAAGCAGAACCCCTTCATGAAAACCTAATTCATGGAGACCAACCATCTACTGACCTGCAAAAGCCGAGTTCATCGCTGACTATAGACTAGAGTAGCATCATACTCCATTACAAAATGGAAGTAAATTTGTTTGTGATAAACACATGCATAAGTTTAATATGCAATCAAGTCTTAGGTAGCAAGAAAAAGAAAATGATGCGAAACCGATTTAGGGTATGTTTTATTTAAATAAACTATATTAATTAGCTTAGGGATATTTTTCATATGTAATAAATTGCTACATGTCAATATCTACTCGACAAAGGAAAAAAAAAGTAAATAAAGAAAAGATAGAATAAATCATATTTTTTTATTGAAAATTATAAATCTTGATTGAATATTATCAAGAGAGGAAGATTATTTTTCAGATCAATCACTATCTCTAGAGGGAAGATATTACATATTTGATTTGATATGAATGTAATTTTTCTTTTTTATTTTTGTATCTATAGCTTTAAAATGGGTCAGAATATTATAATACATCAATAAGAAGATAATTAATGAATTAAGTTTTTTGTGAGACTATAGTTATTTTTTGATGAAATAATGGACGAGATCTTCATTATATCCATGCAATTATGCCTTTATTATTCAATTATATTATTCGTTGTCCATCTTTCTAGTCCATTATCATAAAACAAAATCTCATTGTTACTCGACCTACAAAATCATGTTTTAAGTTTGCCTAAATATTTTTCTATGGTGTGCTCTAATAGGTAGCATGTTGTAAGTTTGCTGAAATACTTATCTTTAGCGTGCAGTATGTTTAGATCTTACTTTGAGTGTGACTGTGAGATTTGTCACTCTGCTTCACCTACTTGATCTTCGGAAAACCAAGATATTTTGCATCCATCTTCATTAATGATAACCATCCTCTTGTCTATGTGTTACTCTAGCAGAAGAGGAAGGTTGAAGATCGAGAATACAAGAGAGAATAATGTTGCATCTACGAGTTTGTCTTATGCTTGGCGATCAGATGGAGAAGATGTATGCTTGGAGAAATGGTGTGACCTCTGCTGCCAACATGCATGCATGTCCCCAGTTAGGTAACAGTAGAGGAATCAAGAGAGAGAAACTACCATGCATATTAGCTTTGATCGAATAATGCGCATCGTCTTAAATAACATGCAGGAAGAGAGAACCATTAGGAATAATAAGAATATAAGCAGCGTCGTCTTTAGGCTTCAGCTCTTCTTGCTGGTCTTGCTGTTGGTGGTGGTGGGTTTGTTACCATGGTGGAAGTCGAGGAGCACGGTGCTGTTGCACTTGGGGCACTTGGGGTCCTCCTCCGAGAGCATGACGTACATGAGGCACCGGGGGCACCCGGCGAGCACCATCGGCGGCGCCTCGGGACTGTTGGACGGCTTCTGCTCGCCCTCGGACGAGACGCATGAACTCGGCGGCGACCTTGACGACGACGAAGAAGACGAGGACCTCTTGGGGGACTCCTCTTCGTCGTCGTGCGCCGCCGCCGGCCTCGTCGATGGCCCTCCTCTCAACCTCGTCGGCTTCAGGTTCTCTGGGCTCTTCCCATTGTTGCGGCTCATCTCTGGAGTTAACCGCTGCAGATGTTATAGCCTGCGTAGCCCCTGCACGATACAGAAGTATCCGAAGACAGATGAGGGAATGCATACCTCGAGTCCAGCTTACTTAAGCATCGATCGACGGATACGTCTTAGGGTAGATCAAAGTGTCTCCGATGTGTGGCTGCACTGCCAAGGATGACGATGAGTGCACCGGTGGCGGTGCACCCATGCCATTTATATAAGAAGAGATTCGAAAGGAGGCTGATGGGTTCTTAAATACAACAACCGATACTTTACTTTGGTTGCTGTTCCTCTCTCTCTCTCTCTCTAAATTGTATGCAGTAGATGTGGCCATTGCGGGGGAAGGCTGTGAGATTGTAGTACACAAGTAAAAGGTTATGCATCACTTCTTTAAGTAGAACATGTTAACAAGCTCACAGCATGCAACATGACCAGTAGATGGTGAACATGGATCGATATCATGCAATGTAAACACCTTGGGGTTGTGACTTGTAATCGGAAGAGAGATGTAAAGCGTCTGGACCCGTTCATTTCATGACACTTCTTTCCTGCTTGAAAAGATAATGTATTTTTCTCCATATCTGGATTGCCATATTAATTAATTCCCTTCAGTGGGATTTATTGTACCAATAACTCCAAGGATTCGTAGCTATCAAGTAAATAGGAGTAAATGAAACACTGGTTAGCTTAGTAAATGGGTCTTAAATGGAGGCTACTTTTCAGTAAATGGACTTTACGTCCAATTAATGGAAGATACGGGCAAGCCTGGCTCAGATCTCCAAGCATGACAAGAGCATCAAGTCTCAGTGTGGATCTCACCTGTGTCAACAGAAGGCGCCATGGACGACTCATGAGTTTTCTCTCCTGTGTGACTTCTACATTGGCATGTAGTGATTTGTATGTGCTCAGAAGTCAACGTTGACTCTTCTCTAGAACTTAATTGGCTGTTTGCTTAACTACAAGGAACATATAGGAAGTGCGTAAAGCCTTCATTTACTCTCAGGCTAAGTGGGAGAGTTTTGGCTTCCTAGTTATTGAATGCATGTCGAACGACAACCTGAGAGAAACCAAATCAGGTATTATCGATGGTCAACTTTGACGACGTATCATGGTTTCTTCGACATTTACATGGGGAGCGTGAGTGCGTCCATGTCGAAATATATGTGTATGGATTTCCTTGATTAGCTTCACCTGTTGGAGCCTCGAAAGCTTGAGAATATGTGCGGATAGTGTTTGCATGGAAAACATTTCTGATGACACAGTACTGAGGGAGAAGAGGTGAGATGACATGAGAGTGGTGTGTGACTAACCAATGGGTCCTTGGCTGCCACTTGCAGCTAGAGAAGTCATTTTCCTAAGATTTAAGTCAGCTCAGGAGGGAAGATAGAGAATCTTTGTGTGCTCTGTTGCCAATTCAACTTGTACTCCCACAACGCAGTCATTTATATTCATTGAAGGTTTGCTTGATGTGAGGGTCCGAGCTGATGTGCACATCCTTGTAATGCTCATGTCACCACATTCCAATCCCACACACACACACACTCTCTCTCTCTCTCTTACCTGCATCCACCATGTCCATTGGTTCGAGGACAAGAAGATTAAGCAGCTGGAAGTAGAAGCAGTGGATCCTCTTCCACCCTAATATATGACTCTCGATACTCAATCTACCATCACAGCATCCTCGAAGTAGAAGTAGATGGAAGACAGCAGCATCACTCACTGAGAAAACCTAAATGGCGCCAACTTCACTGCATGCTGATATCCTCGAGCCGAAGATACACTTTGGTAGCGACTCCAAGGAAGATGATGGGATCACATGAATGAGTTGAGACATTAATGGAGATGAGCAGCTCTTACTACAAGCGTCTGACGGACAAGGAAGAAGCTAACAGGACGGCATAAACAATGGGTGCTGTGTTGCTTCAGAAACATTGCTTCCTGCTGCCAACTCACTCTGACATGGTATTAAGAGTAACATTTAGCCAATCCATTCAGTGAGAATGAAAGCTCACAGCAGCTGGTTTAATTGCATTCAAGCCGGTGTCTGCCCACAAATAACACAGCAATTGATGATGGATGGAAAGCTGCTGGTGAAATCTCTGAAGAAGCTAAATACATCACCAGCAGGTGCCAGCAAGACATGAACTGTAATGCAATGACATAAACATCTTTTTCGCTCACCCAAAGCATGGATTAAGTGATGGCTAACATCCTATGATGCTGCTGCATTTCTACTTCTTAGCCCAACTTCTACAAAGGAACTCTGTTCATTTGTTATGTATTCTAATGCAATCAGAGCACTTGAAAGGCCTTTCAGTTTCATTAGAGTAATTAATTCGGCACATCCTTGTTGATCTGGAGACTAAATGTTCATAAACTCTCTCTCTCCCTCTCTCTCTCTATATATATATATATATATATATATTCTAACTTTTGAAAGGATAGATATGTATGACCCCACTAAAATTTATTTAAATGAATAAAATGGCAGCCCATGACAATTAAATGAGGAACCTATTTATTTAGAATCTAATTCTTAATATTCATAATCTCTTAAAAAGTAAATAAAATAATAATTTATTATTTATAATACTTTTAATTTTAATTTTATTATTTTATCTTCCCCATAGCCTTCGCTTGCACACCCTATTGCCATCCATTCTCTCCACTATCCATGCACTTTAGTAGACAATTTGAAAAGGTTTGGAATATGACTTTTTTTTTTGTTAATACAATAAATCTGATATCTTTCGAGGTATTACGAAATGTATATCATCTTAAAAATATTAAATTATTATAAAAAATATAAAAATTTATTTCTCACCTTCTCTTGATTTTTAGTTTATCTAATTTCATCATCTTTCTTTTTTCATTATTTTATGCCACCTTCGACAATTAAGAGGAGAAGAAGAAGAAGAAGAAGAAGAAGAAAATAAATTATAAATTAAGAACATATATATCTATTTATAAAGGGATATGTCATGAATATTTAAAGTTCTTGATATAGCTTATCAATAATAATAAAAAGTAATCTCCTAAAATTAACCATTTGCAAGTAGAGGTGTGAAGTTGACTAATTGTGCAGCCCATTTCTACCCTCTATATGGGCTTTGATGGATTGCGCCTAAGGCCCAAACTATCAACACACACAGGCTAAAAGCTAAAAGCTAAAAGCTAAAAGCTAAAGGGATAGCAACACATCGAGCAATGTTCTCATTATTGATGGGAGTCCTAAACAGCACACAATGGAAAGGATACCGACACATCGAGCAATGTTCCCATTATTGATGGAGTCCTAAACAGCACACAACGGAGCTCAAGACTCTTCAACAGCAGCACACAATGGAGCTCAAGACTCTCCAACAGCAGCACACAAGAGGAGGCCATCGTGTGAAGATTCCTCCCGTCTAAAGAGATTCCTCCCGTTTAAAGAGATTGAAGGAAGGATAGGCCACCGAGCATCCTCCATCGAGCACAAGGTTGTGCCCACTGACGTACTTGGAGTCGTCGCTCGCCAAGTAGAGCACCGCATCGGCCACGTCCTCCGTCCCCAGGCTCACCCCTTTGAGGTTGGCGACGGCGGTCATGGCCATGTCGAAGGCTTCGCCCTCGAGCCCCACGTATCTCATCGCCAGCGGCGTCGCCGCCGCCGCAGGCGACACGCAGTTCACCCGGACGCCGAACTGGCCCAGCTCCGCCGCCGCGTTCTTCGTCAGCCCCACCACCGCGTGCTTGGAGCAGGTGTACGCGTGCGAGGCAGCGGCGCCGATGACCCCCGCCAGGCTCGAGGTGGTGATGATGCTCCCCTTGCGCGCCGGGATCATGACGCGAGCCGCGTGCTTCGTCCCCAGGAACGGCCCCACCAGGTTGACGCCCACCACCCGCTCGAAGTCGGACTTCTCGCACTGGAGGATGTTATGGCAGGCGGCGCCGGTGATGCCTGCGCTCTCATCATCAGTATATATACCTGCGTGCCGAATGACTCGACGACAAGAGCAGCGGCGGGTGCATTACCGGCGTTGTTGAACATGATGTCAAGTCGGCCGAACTTTGCGACGGCGTGGTCGACCGCGGCGCTTACGTCGTCTTCGCTGGTGACGTCGCAGTGGATGAAGGAGGCGGCCGGGCCGAGACCGCTGCAGACTGCGGTGCCGAGCTCGTCCTGGACGTCGGCGACGACGACCTTGGCTCCGTGACGGCAGAAGAGCTTGGCGGTGCACTCGCCGATGCCGCTGGCTCCACCGGTGATGAGGGCAACCTTACCTTCCAATCTGCACCAGTAGCAAGCACCTTCAGATCCACCGTTCTAGTAGTAGAACCGGTTTAAACCCTCACCTCCCTCACGAATAACAAGAAAATAAACTATGAAGCTTACTTCTTTGCGTCGGCAGGCAGATCTGAGCAGGTTGCCATGGCGATCGATGCGACAAACTAGTTGTGTGGAATGGTTCGGTAGGCGTTATCTTATACTGCAAGATCTGAGACCAACCGAGCATCTGGTTTGATGAGATTCCCATACCATGCGTTCCGTCAAGCCAATTGAACGACAAACGATACTAACAATGGTGACTTCTGAGTAGATGATATAAACATTTTGTACCAACAAGAGAGATTTTTCCTCATTCTGACTCATATCCTCTAGAATATGAGTGCATCCTTATCTTTCTTTCTTTTGTCGTCTTCTCTCATCTTATCGGGGATTAATAATTGTGATGCCGTCTTCAACCTACACAAAAAGCAATAGTTTTGACCCGTCTCCACTTTATTTTATTGTGCGGAATCATGAGAATGCATGTGGTGGTATCATGTGATCACCATAGACATAGAAGTGGTATTTTTTGTATTTTTTTTTGCAAGGTAAGATGACCTTTTCTATGCACTGCATAGAACTATAATATAATGCCATTTTTTAACCTACACAACAACCAATGATTTTAGGAGTTCCCTCACCATATTTCATTTAATAATCTATGAGAGAATATATATATATTATGGATGATATATTATGGGTATGATTAAATTTTAATTATAATTATTAATTAATAAAAATAATAATTATGATCGAATTTCTTAGAAGATAATATTGATGGAAGAGATTTTTCTAATTACTTAATATAAACCCTTTAGTCTTGTATATAAATTCTCCAAAAAAAACTATATATATAATGTATAAATATACAGATCTAAGGGGATGAGAAACGTGAACCAGTTAACGAGAGATTACCGATATTCTCTCATCTCTCATTTATTCCTAATCCATTGTTGCGGTTTCATAAAAGATAAGAATAGAGGTTATTCCTAATCCATTGTTGCGGTTTCATAAAAGATAAGAATAGAGGAGAAGACAAGTCTAGTTTTCATTCTAAATCGATATCGCTCGAATCCCACAATGATGTGCCCACAGATCAAATATAAATTTTTGAATGGTATCAAAAGATACATATCAATCTATAATTTTTTTATTTTAGATTTTGACACTAAAGATTTTCGCATTATAGAACCATAAGGATGATCTTAATGCTTACAATTCGTATCGTAACTAAAATCAAATACTTTAGATCTATTTATTAGCACTTTTCACTTGCGAAAAACGTGTTATTCGATTTTTATTTACAATGCATGAATGATTCATCTGTATTATCGATTTACATTTTTATCCAATCCGTTATATCGCCTGCTTGCGGGCGATGTGAAGTCTCTCGTGCTTTGATTGATGGACCACTGTCGATAACTTGCTATTGATAACAAAACTATTAAAGGTGATGATCTTTGGTGGTTGCTAGCTCAGTCATGGGTAATGATTGTGTACCTAGTACAAACACTATGAGGTGCAAGCCCTACGACAACACCGTTGCCAACGATAATTACGAAAGCACCACTGTGGCAGCACTTGCTAGCCTTGTCCGACATCAATTGGATGTCGAAGGCCATGGTTCCTAATGATTGCATAGTAGGATGCATAGGCATAACCACATGTCGCAACGACTGTGGAGGTCACCAATCAATGGTAAGGGCATTCCACCCATGAGGCAACCGATGAGGTTGTCGATCAACCGTGTGAGGACAATCGCCCCACCATAGGTGATGGGCAATGGGCTACGAACGATCGTTGCATCATCGACCCGTGCACACGGTGGCGTGACGACCACTACGAAACAAAATTAGGGTTTTTAGAAAAATGATATTTTTACCTAAAAAATTATGAAAAATCTAATCTATATCCTTAAATTCAACTTTCATAGTTATGTCTTTAGAAATTAAATATTTTCATTATACGTCCAAAGATAAAATTATAGTTTTACCCTTTAAATTTTATTATTATTATTTATATCCTCAATTGTAGAATTAATTAATTTTATTTTAATTAAAAATATTTTGTTCAGACTTAATCATGATTATATTTTGAGTGCTTAGATTGGATTTAGATTCAATCTATTGAGTTTTGATCAAATTTGGAAAGAATTAATTTTTGATTAATTCTTATTTTGATTAACTTTAGTCTTAATGGGCTTAATTGGACGAATGGTTAGCTCAAATCTGTAAGCCTAATTTGGATAGTCCAATTCTAAGCGAACCAAATTAAATAGGGTGACTAGTATAAGAGTTTCATATATAATTTTTTTATAAAATATAAATTATGATATTCTTTGATAGTTTTCTCATATGACATATTGGTAAAATTTTACATATGATAAATAAAAATTTAGTTATTATTTTTGAATATTTGTTTAGTTATGCACATGCATATATTTGAAATTATGAAATAATATTTTTTTTATATAAAGTATAATTTATGTTTTATCATCATTAAAATTATTATATAAGTTTTTCTATATGTTAATTAATGTTTAATAATTAATATGATTAATAATAATAAATAAATAAATAAATTATTTAGATATAAATTAAATTAAAAAATTGATGAATATTATTTATAACTTATATCCCTAAGTTTTATCTGATCGGTAGCTATCAAAGTGGCTTAAGATGATTGACTTATAGGATGTGAATTATAATAAATAATTTATTATTTATAAAATATTTTAAATTATATTGTTGTATGGTATTGTAGTTATCAAAGTGGCTTAGACTAATAAACTATAAAATTATATTAAAAAATTAATCTTAAATAATTAAAAAATAATATTTATAATTACACGTATAATTAGGAGATTTAGATCATCTTAAAGGATAATCTACTTTGAATAATTATGTGATAGGATAAGATGATGCTGTTTTAGATATCTTTATAGTTTATGGTTATATACCCAAAGATAACAATACTATTTTAATATATTATTATTTAATTTTAAATTTTAATATTAAAATATTTTAGGTAACAAAAATGTAAGGATAATGTTTATGCTTACCGTCACATCACTGACATATTACTTGGTTATGTTGATAAGTTCAAGCTAACAATTCATGATAACTCTTTGACTTCTGAGTTCTTGATAGAATTATGCAAAGAAACAACCGTTCTTCGGCCTTAATATTCTTCGACATATGTTAACATCTGAATGAATAGGCACTATGTGACAAAGCGTTAGGTTGCCAGGCAACTTCACTTGCACTATGTTGGCATCTCAGTTATTAGTTTTTGTTTGATTCTTACAAAGTCTTTATGCATCTTAGCATATGTCATATAACAACAAGTATCATATTTAATTTAATTATCACACCTTTTCTCACTACAGCATTCATAAGGGCAAAATTTATTTGGAAGTTGACACCAAAAGAATAGTAAAGATAAAATGAACTAATTTTCAAATCATATATTTTCTAACTAAAATTGATCAGGAAGCATCGACTATCAATATTAGGTTTCTTTCTCTCTTTTATCTCTCTAAACTCTCATGAGACTCCGTCTTGGAGCTCTACGGACCTAAGCATTCGAGGTTTTTGACACCTCATGACCTTGTTCCTTGGGTTAGAGGTGACTTGCATCCACTTTAGGCTCAACCTATATTGGTCGTCCCGATTGAACGACAAAAATATGCAAGTCTTTGTTAACATATCATATCATCTTAAATGATTTTTTTTATTTTATCTTCTATCCAAATTACGTCTTATTATTCATGATGAAAGTCTTTATGGTACATCATTAGATTTCAATACATCATAGAACGAATGTTGGCTCTACTTTTTTTAATATTTAGGTTCAATTTGTAAAATTTTTTTGGGTCCATTAGATGTCTATCTGAGTAAAGTTCGTCCATAATTAGGCTAGATTTAACAACCTTGACTGATCCTAATTTTATTAATTAGAAAAAAAGTAAGATTATTTCACAATTTAGGTTGGGATTTCCAAATTCTCACAATAATTGCTAATTTCTTGAAGCAATACTCTTTGTTCTCTCGACGACTATGGTATATATACTACACTAAGAATTAGTTTAAATATATAAATTATATATATAATATATAATTGAAGATTTCTAAGATTATTATATAATTGGAAGTCAATTAATAATACAGAAATGTGGCAGATATATTTGTTCTCTTGTATACTTTAATCCCCTTCTTTATATTATAAAGAAAATGATCTATTTGAGTGGAAATAAGTCTTGAAGAGAATTTAATATCAGGGAATCGTCGAAGATTCCAATCGCAGAACACCACAACGTAACACGTTCGAACTTTGGCGTCACAGAACACGATGGAGGGGAGATAGCAGAGGATTTGGGACCTGCGCACACACCAGAAAGAGAGCGACGGCGTCGCCCGCTAATGCTTCCGCATGACAAGGGCGGACATGACCACCAAGACGAAGAAGAAGACGACCGCTATGAAGGACGCCACGACGGCTCCGCTGATGCGCTGGCAGAAGCCATCGAAGCGCAGGCAGATGGCGATCCAGTTGGCCTTGGCGTCGCCGTTGTGAGCCAAGTACACGATGGCCGCCGCCGCGGAGGCTGCTGCTGTCGTCAGAGCAACCATTACCTGCATTCGGAGACATGTCTGAGATGAACAGAAGCTGACACTGACTCTACGTAGCTCGAAGACGATCGGTAGTAATAGCCTACTGTGTCACAGATGAATAGCAGAAGCCGGGGACCGATTGCTCGTGGCCGGATCATGATGGCGAGGGAGAAGGGGAGGGAGAGGACGAGGTAACCTGCCGCGATCGCATTCGCCACCACGAAGAACCTGCGACAACAACGAACGAAAACATTGGTAATTGCAGTCACGATTTCTGTGCTTACTACGCATGTAGCCACCGTTACTGACGTGAGTGCGGGCAGATCGGCGAAGTTGGCGTGGAACTGAAAGAACTCAGTGAAGAAAGGGAGGGTCTCGTTGGTGGTTCCCATCGTTATGGCGGCGACGAGGGTAGCAGCGATGCCGCAAAGCCTCAGGATGAACTCGAACAGGGCGACGCCTCTCTGCCATCCCCCATCAGCACCGGTCTTCCTGAGAAAGAAAGGAAAGCGGGCAGGAGCAGCAAGAGGAGCTTTTCTGCTGGCATCGGACCCCTCGTTTGCGATCGCGGTGGCTTCGCTGGTGTTCATCTTGGATCAGGCTGGTGAGTGATGGATGAAGCTTGTAGGAGATGGATTCGGCTGTGACGAGCTTGTCTGCGACGGTGGTGGTTATATAGTCGAAGAAAAGCTGGCAGCCAGCGAGACATTGGTGGAGAGGGTGAGCTGTGTGAAGTAAGTGGGAGGTGGTGGTGCAGCTCCAAGCGGCAGGAAGGGCTTCTGGTAATCACCTAATCTGCATGATGAACTCCAAACCATAAAGCATTCACATTTACAGGTAGAATAAAGACATTGTTCGAGCACCGATACAATATCTTTAATCTGCTAATACTAACTCACATGGGCTGTTATATACGTGGCCCAAAAACGTTCTGGTCCGGCCCAACTAAGAGCTAACAAATCGCGGGGTTCGACCCAACCAACACCGGATCCGAACTCCGCATGCCGTAACCGGGTAAAAGGGAAAATAGACCCAACGTATGAGGGTATTTTAGTCACTTAGAAACTAGGGAAGAGAAACCCTAGTTGAATGGTCCTATAAGAGTTCGGCGTGGATGTGTTGCGAGGGTTTCCTTCACGGGGGAAGGAGGAGAGACGATAAAGATGCAGATCTTCGTGAAAACCCTTACGGGGAAGACCATCACCCTCGAGGTCGAGAGCAGCGACACCATCGACAATGTGAAGGCCAAGATCCAGGACAAGGAAGGTACTCTGCCCCTCGTTACTTGGTTCTCGTTCGATCAGATCTCGTGTTCTTGCTCTGCGTATGTTACCTTTACGATTTTGCTGAAAAATGTAGGGATTCCGCCGGACCAGCAGCGACTGATCTTTGCTGGGAAGCAGCTCGAGGACGGACGGACCCTCGCCGACTACAACATCCAGAAAGGTGGATATATCTCTTTCTCCTTACTTTGGATCCCTGATGAAGTTTTGACTAGGATTGTGGTGTTCTCTGCAACGGTGCAGAGTCGACGCTTCATCTGGTGCTGAGGTTGAGGGGCGGCATCATCGAGCCTTCTCTGATGGCTCTCGCCAGGAAATATAACCAGGAAAAGATGATCTGCAGGAAGTAAGTAGCCTTCCGACCTCTTTACCAACTCATATTCCTGTTTGGAATTTCTTGGTTCTGTTTTGCGTTTGGATAAATTGCTATTACTGTGATGTTTTAGAATCCTTATGAATCTTATCGTTTGCTGGTAACCATTTCTTTATGATGTAGCCATCACCACTCATTTTTCTCATCTATTGTAGCTGATAAACGAAGGCAAACTTTTCTTTCGATTGTCTACTGGTGATAACTTAAACATATGGTTTCTTATTGTTCTCTCTGTTGCTGATCATAAATTTCTTTGTGATGTTGTGGCCTATTCATCAGCTTGTTGGCTTAGGTTCTCTTGATGCACATCCTTTTTGCCAGATAAAAAACACGATTAAGCATCACATGTCAGGTGCCATGACTTGTTTAAACTTGCAAGGAAAGGTTGTGGGATAAAAGCTTTATATTCCAATTCTAGGCTTCAACCATATATGTCTTATGAACAATTGAAACTGGTAACCCATTTGAAGATAGTGCCGTTTGTATAAGTTTTTCTACATAGTATCAAGTATCGACTTTGGCGGTGTCAGGCGTGAAGTTTTTTAAGTTTTGGTAATGTGATATTAACAAAATTTTATGTGCTAAGCACTTATTTTTATTCATATAGCATGTAAGACCTTTTTTTCCCTGGATGCCATATATTAAACTGTTATGATAGGCATATTTCGTCTGCAATGATCTTTTATTTCCATGCCCGATCTTTCCTTTCATCGCTGCACAGAACCGTGATGCTATCTTCGCATTGCACATATTGATTCTTCTCATGTTACTATCAATACTGAGCTAATTTTACTGAATAACATTAATGCTTCAACATCTTATGCTTTGCACTTGAGCTGGTTTGATTTTTTTCTTTATCGATTTGCCAACATTGTGTACTTCATATTATTAAACCAAATATAAGTTGTTGCTTTTCTGTAGTATTGTTTTTGGTGTCGCACACATGGCCTTGTATTTAGACTGGTTCATTGAAAAGCTGAAGGTGCTCTAGCAAATGTTAATATAATGGTTGCATACGGAGGATCCTTGAACAACAAGAGACAGTCAGCTAAAGTCAAGATTCAATTTACTTATTTTAAGACCATCCAATGGTCGCTTTGATATTATGAGTCCATCGTCTACCTCGCTCGTTGTGCAATTTACTAACCATCCTTGTATTTCTATCTAGATGTTATGCGAGATTGCACCCAAGGGCCGTTAATTGCCGCAAAAAGAAGTGTGGTCACAGCAACCAGGTAACCAATTTGTGAACTCGGATACTTGATATCTTTGCAGTGTTTGGTTTGATTAGTTTTCATGACAACAGTTAAGACCCTCTTAACAAAGTTAAAATTTGCATGTATCTACTTTTTTAACACATCTACTGCATTTTTTGCAATTTTTTTCATTTTGTTTTTTTAGTTCATATATATAAATGCTTAGAAATTAGATAGAAGTAAATGTGTTCAGAAAAATTTCTATTTGTCATTCAAAAATGTTTCTCTTAATAGAGTCATCACAAAGAAGGTAAATCTATTTCTTCTGAAAAAAAAAACATCCGCAGAGATGACAATAACATGTTTATAAGCTTTTCTCTTTGATGGTAGTCGATTCCACGCAAGACTCACACGGATTTCTTTTCTTTTAATTACAGCTGAGGCCTAAGAAGAAGATCAAGTAGGCGTGTGTTTCTCGTACTGCAGGTGCAAAAACCAAGTATGCAACTTGACCTATTAGATATGGTCTGCTAAAATATATGTTAGTTTGATATCAGACTTAATTATGTTTGTGAACCGCAATCAAGCAGAGAACATGATCACCGGATGGTTTTACACATCTTTAGTTTCTACCGATTACTGGTATTTCTAAGTTTTGCCAAGCATCTTTAATTTCTGCTGACTTGTATTTCCAAAATTAGAAAATATAGAATAGTTAGGTCAATAAATTACTAGTCAACAGCTTTGCAGGAATTAGGTTCGCCAAAATAAGTTAAACACGGCAAATAGAACAGCATTCCATTTAAACAGCTTTGCATATATATTTATATAACCCTAAGGTGTGTATTGAAACATAAAACAGTGTATTCAGCCTAAACCCTACAAAAGCAGGAAAGAAAAACATAGCAATGCTCTTGCTGTTATTTTTTAGTTGTAACAATCTTACTGGTACAATCAGGCCCCAGAGGCCGATTTAAGTTCTTGGAGCATAGCCTATTCTTCCTCTTGACTGATTCTGTCTTCCTACTCTTTCCCTGAAGAAAAAGAATAATAATCATAAGAACATCCGAGTTTCCAACAAGCTACAGATAATAAGAGCTATATGACTGCAACTCTTTCTTGATCAGAGCGCTCGCTGCCAAGTAATATCCTTAGATCAATGAATGCTAGTGAAATGACTTTTAACTGAAACCTAAGAAGTTGATTATGTAATCACTTTAATACCACAATAGCCTTCTGCTCCGCCGCCGCTGCTGCGCTCGGTCGCCTGATACGTGTGTTCAGGGAGCAGGCCGGGCTTCCGCCCTTGCAAAATTCTGAGCCCAATTGAATCAACCTTTACCCTGGAATCAGGTTCACCCGCCGAGCTCGTGAATCATTGGTTTTCATGTAGGCCCCGTTATTCGTTTTCTTAAAAAAGTTTTGTACTTTTTACTTTTTCTCTATTAGTGTTTTTCTATTTATTTTCATCGAACACCAGTTAAAAAAGAAAAAAAAACATAATTGCTCTTATACTTGTCAATCGTTGCCCTCGCCCTATTACCTTTGCCCCCACCGTTGCTCCATTTGTGCATCCTCCCTGTCGAGCAGGTGATTGTGGACAAAGAGGGGAGGGGAGGGTGATGACCGATCGTGTCATCATTATCCTCGCCCATGTGGCCTCACTTTCGTCACGATCCTCATTATCATCACCATTAATCGAGACTATAACTTCTTCTATTCTTTTTTATGCCATCCCCTTTGACCTCTCGAGCTTCATCTCTCGTTTTGTTCATGCCCTCTCTGGCTACGTCGCACAGAGCAAGGATTGAATGTACATAAGTGCCAAGGCCATCTGTCTTATTCGCTTCTAGATGAATACAAGATCAAGAAGTCTATAGGGCAAAGAAAGAGGGAAGGAGAGGCCAGAGTGACAGGACCTCGTGGTGGTTTAAAGACGAAGGAGCATAAGAGTAATTTCATCTTTTGAAAAAAAAATTCTATTGAAAAAAATGAAGAAAAAAGAGATGCCTATAAAAAAAAAGGGTAAAAATAAAAGATTTTTTTGAGAAATTTACTCCATTATCATTTTGAGGTTTTCACTCGTTTCTTTCCTTGTTATTGTGACTCTGTTATACCAATAATTACTAATGATAATATTTGTTCGGAAAAAAAAATATTTTATTATCTAAATTCTGTCTAATAACAGTGAATACAACATTTTGCTATTTCAACGCACAAGGGTCCAAAATCATGATGATCTTTGGCATTCTGTTCTGATCTCAAAAAGAAAGAAAAGGAAAAGAAAGAAGCCGGAAGCAATGAAACATCGTAATAATAATGCTAACACTTGGGGTTATTATAATGGTCTACCTCTAAATAAGACACTATTTGACCCTTGCATTGATCTAAGAAGTTTCTACTTGAGGTACTCTAGTACACCCCGGGAGATCTCCTCAAGAAAAGAAACAAACCCCATGATGCTGGAAAGATCGCTTCCATCAATGTTTTGCTCTTCGATGAGATATTTCTCGAACGCAGTGGCATCGTCCTGCCCTCCACGGATGAACGTAAGCTTTGGTGTAATATTCCTCTCTTGCTTCAACTTGTTGATTGTTGCTCGTAGAAGGCCTGAAACATGTTATGTCATACGTTCTGGTTGCTAAATACTCAACATTATGGGCTTAGGCAAAGTAATGGCGAGCAAGCTCGCAAAAATGTGAAACTAAACAATAGAGATAGCGACTCGATAACTTACAATCATGAGGGGGAGGAAAGGGAATTGAAGAATCAGCTGTCGGAGAATAGTACACAATAATATTAGTGAAGGCATCCAAGAGGAATATGGGGCTTCCGCTCGTGACGAGAGCAGCGTGACTTAAAGAGTGGCGTGGATATGCTTGTTGGTCTGGTGTAGTGTAAGAAGAAAGTAATGGATATATTGCTCGTTGAAGGGGTGTGGGCTCCAGTGCACTGCAAAGAACAAGAAAGATTTATACACAATACTACAAGTCACATAGGAAGAAAATGCTTGAAGCACGAAATAGTTGCAGTCAAGCCATAACAAGCTAGATGATAATGTCAGATAAGCAATATACTTGTCAGATTGAAAATTGTTGCTCTGATAAGTGAAGATGAGAAAAATCTCCATGACACTAAATATTGGATCTATTCATAGTGAAAATTGTCAATATCCATTGTTTCTAAGTACTAAAGATCACACAAAGATGGATGGGCAAAATTATTTAATGTCTTTGATCAGAGTGGAGACTTTTAAATGATGGGTTTGAGAAATAAAATTACCTGAAGAGGCATTGCAAGTATATTCGATAATCTGGGTGAATGCCTTCTTCATGTAAGCGGAGAAGAGGGTTCCTCAGCAAGGCAAAAATAAGCCGAGGTATGGGCTGCAATTGTGGACATTGCAAGAAAGCAACATCAACATGCGAAGTTGCATTCCCGATGTTGTTGTACACATGTCTATAGGCATCATTGTATTGAGCAGTAAGAATGACCAGCCAATCATGGAGCAACATCCTGCCCTCTCTGACCCCTTCCTTAAAGGTAGCTAAAATTACCTGAAAGAAAAAGGAGTATGCAAGAATAAGATTATTTTAATACAGCAATGCTGGTTTTTTATTAATATGAACACTACTACAAGAAAATATCAAAGCTAAATGTCACGTCTTCTCGACTCTCGATAAACTTCAATTTCAATTTAAGTAGAAACCTGAAATAACTATTAGCAATAGGTCACACTCTTGCATGCAAATACTGAATCTGCAAATTTTGAACTTCAGGAATTATTTTTGCATGATCAGCCTCTCCCAACAATATTAAGAGCTTAAGAACTTGAAATTGACTTAAAGACCAAAAATGCTTTAAGAGGATATCAGATCACCATAAGAAAAATGATGTTACAAAGATTACCTTATGAACAAGAATGGATAACAAAGCTTCAGGATCAACACTGTCATAGAGTTCATTTATATTTGAAGCTGATCCATACTGCAGTGTCCTTATTCTTAGTCGTCTTTTGAGGCAAAACTTTGAACTATATACAAATACAGAATGTCAAATTATGTGAAAGATATTGAATAGATAAAGCAAGCAAAATCTGTGGAGACATCATACTAAGACAGATGAGGACATTGCCCAGTATGACATCAGCCGGCAGAGAAGGCATAAAATAGAGTTCAATTCCTCATAAACTAACAAGTCAATATAAGAAATTTTCATCTTTACTATTTATCATTAGAACTGTCAGACATATTTACTAAGTCTAAATCCAGAATCTCTTTTAAAGTAAATTCGGATATGCACTACATTTTACCACTGTGTTCAACAAAATGTTTTGTAGCTAAATATTTGCAACTAATAATTACAAACAAAAAGGATAGCCAATACCATTTATGAAATCTTATTTATGATTAAAAAAGCTTTCAGTATATCAAATGTTCCATGTAGATTTTGATCTTTTGATGCAGCAGCTGATCTTTGTTAACTTCGTGGATGCTACGGCATGAATGTACCTGCCTTTCTTTCCTCCAATTGTCCAGCCAATCCATTTCTCATTGAAATCTAATATATCGGTCATTAATTCTTTCTTTCCAAACAGATAATATTGATTTTCTTAACTTAAGCAGCTACAGAAGTCTGACACTTCTTTAATCAATCTCCAGTAGAATCATTGCAGAGAGAATGATTCCTGCCTCATAAATCAACTAATATGTAAATTTAGCACTCTACAACTTTAAGCATGATCAAGAGGATTCTAGATGGGTGCAAGCGGTGTTATCGCTGTAGTTCTACAAAATTATTATACCAGTGAAACATCATGAGAATCACTAGTTCACAACCAGACTAAGATTCGTAAATGTCCCATCACTTATTAATGGAAAATGTTACGTCGCATTGTACTTCAACTAATCGGTCTTTTTTTTAAAGATACTTTTGCATTTAATGCTGGAGGAAGAGGAGAAACAAACAGCAAAATAAATATGTATCATGTGTAAGAATGATGTCTGTGCACAGAATTCTACAGGACAGGAATGAAATATGCTCAAATAAATCTCCAACTAAATTAAGTTGAAAGTCATATTATGCACAAACATGCAAAAGTCAACTGACATTTCCATGGAATTTCTCCTTATTAATAATACAACTGAAACAACTAATTTCAAGCAAACACAAGTACCAAAAGAATTAATTATAACAAGCTATAACTCTTTAGTTATTCATCAATCTTCAACAAATGATATGTCCAATAGCACGCAACTCTTTTCCTCGTCCAAAAAGGTGAAAAAATAGGCCAATGGGCTACTCAAGTCTAATCTGGTTCTCCAAAATCTAGACCCTGATCAATGAAATTTTTTTTTTGAGATACAATTATACTTTAATGATTTCAAACTTTGAAACAAATATTATGATATTCATTCCAAATATCCAAAAGTTGGTGTATATGGACACTCAGTCACAATCATTTGGAAAATCACTTGACCTTACACTTTAAGTAACAGCATAGATGCAAAACACTGTACAAAGTACAAAAGGTACGTACATCAGAAGTTATTAGGATATACACACCTCGTGGAAGAATTTGATTCAGAAATGCCAGTATCCTCCCGAGGAACAATAATACTATACTGAAATGCAACCTGCAGAACTGGAGGTTCTGTATGCCTGAAAAACAAAGCAATTACAATATCACCTGCCCTGCATGATAAATAACCACTGATCTCTGCAGAGAAAAATGCCAAGAAGTTGGCAATTAACGCTAGAACAATGAACTAAAAAAACGTGCACGTTGAACAAAATAGTGACATATATGAAAATAATGACCAAATGAATGGTGATATATCTCTGAAGCTGCAGAAATTCAGAAAGAGAGAAATACATGTTAGAACAGGGAAAAAAAATTGAGCAAAGGAAATCACTATACAAATAAGATAAGAGAAAACTCATCTAGGTATAATAAGTTGGTATACTATGTTTTTGGTAGATTAGCAAGCTTCCTTTTGAGCATTACCATGTTATTAAGGTCCTACTACCTATTGTCAATTGCAACCTCTGATGTTAACAGGGACTCCATACCTTTCATGGTATGGTTATCACCTCAGATAGCAAAATTCTACCCAACAATCGAACATTCCAATTTTTTGAATTCCTTTTTCTCATTCCTCAACTTCAGCTCACCATATGAAAATTGTCCTCATCCAAGATGTCAAGAAATAATTTATTGCTACCTTCACTTCTCAAATTAAGTTAAGCTAAACTCTCCCAGAACAACAAGAAAATGAAGAATCTACTTTCTTAATCAACTAGACATTTCCTGATTCACTTCAAATTTGCCCCTAGCATTTCAGTTCAGTAGATATTGCATCCCCCTAAGAAATCTACACCTTAAGGTGATCAAAAGGTTGAGCAATTGCTTGCTGCAATGTAGATCTCCATGTTAGTTCTCCATAGTGCAGCTTGAGCTTTTAACTGGACACACTTTAATTAGTTCTCCTAGTGCATCAACTGCAGCTTCAAAACTCCAAAGAATTGTGAGCCTCAATCCTCAAGGTACAAGAAAAGACACTTGGTTGGATGAACTTAGCATTCAACCCAAGTTGATGACAGTTCATTGGAATTTCAACTGAGAAGAATCTGTTGAAATAATATTACATATATTAAATGACATCGAAGCAAATATCAACTTTTGAGGACTATATGTTCAAACTGTTTACAATCATGGTCTAAAATTAATACTGACTGGCGGCCCAGTCAGCATGATACTAGTACGAGTTTGCTAACACTTGGTACTGTCACGACTTGGCTCTTTTGTAACACTCCGATTGATTTCATATTGGAAGTGGACAATACTAAGATTGACTTATAAGGGTTTGATGGATGTACTACCGTAAACTTCAGCTTTAGCATTTTGGCAAACTAGAACGTGACAGATATGGATTGATACTATTTGAACCAAAGAGAAGAGAGAGAGAGAGAGAGAATGGCGGAGGAGATGCATACCAAAAGGATTAGGAGGCAATGACACAAAGGAAGAGACCTCATTGACATGGATGAGGTGGCAATAACGTGAGGCAGCAATGATCCAGATGAGGCAGTGGCAACATGGACGGTGAGGAGGCTTCGAAGGAGGAGGTGGTGGCCGAGGACAAAGAGAAGGTGGTGGCTGATGAGAAAAGGAGTAGGAGATGAAGGAAAGGAGGAAGACAAGAATAGGAAGAGTCAACGCCAGCACAGGCAATGAAAGAGGTAGAGAGAGGAAGGAAGGAAGTAAAACAGACAAATGCCAGCTTATATTATGAGCTTACCAGGCTTTAAGATTTGTTTTGGACCACCAGACCAAGTGAAATTGTCAGTCTGTACCAACTGTAAAGTCAAAATTGTAAACCTTGACTCTAATAATAATATGCTGTGGGCAAATATGCAGAAGAACCTTATTTGAATTGCACGTTTATATTGATAAATTTCCATAAACTTACATCATAGAATACTGCACTTTTTGGATATTAGCTTTTATGCTAGATATAAAACAATCTTCATTTGATTGCAAGACCATACTTTGCCACAAGATAGTGAACTATTTTCTGTATATTTTAAGTTTAACCTACAATAATGGACTAAAAGAGAAGGCTGAAACTTCATGATCTGTCACCATATCAGATCAAAGTTTGAGCATATTTGGAACGAAACCAGCCCAAATTTATTCAAGGTATGCAAAGGGAGATAAACAAATAGCTATTGACAAGTTTGCTAATCACATTAAGATGCCATTTCAGACTTTTTCTACAAGCGTCTTATACCTTCTCCGGAACTCACACAGATGGACCAGAGTAAAAATTTGAAAACCAAGGTAGTTTTTTTTCTGCCTGCTACTGATCAAGTGAAAAATCAAGAACTAATGTTGCATGTTGTTTGACAGAAATTTTCAATAAATATTTGAAGTGAGGATTAGGCATGAGTTTGTGTAAAAAGAGAAATTAGCTGGGGACTAACAAGTTACAGAAAGTACCATGCAACAGAATGCCTTTGATTTGGTATACAGAAAAAATATTATACCTGGAGAAACCGCTAGAATTGGCAAACTCAAAGTCATATGCATATGTGGCAAAAGGATCACAGCAGATGATATGTTGAACACTTTCATACTGGGGATCTGGAAAAAAATGACCATACTGCCAGAAGAAAAAAGAATAAGCAATTAACTAAACGGAATTACATAAAATGAATGATACCAATAAGTTGAAAGCTAAGTTCGTTTGCATACCGAGTAACCAATTTTGAACTCGGAAGATGTCCTCAATCTTAATATACAACCAAATGCGTACGAGCGACTCAGCATTCGGTACCTGTTTAAACATTCAAGGTAAAATCAGACCACCTTCAACTACAAAGTAATGATTATTTGTCTAATACAATAACAACAAGCTCCAATGTAATAGACTATCCCTAGTTAATTTACGAGCAACATACGTTCATAATTTGTCAACTAATTCGAATATTTTAGTCATCTCTACACTCACATGTCTTGTGGAAGAGTAGAATCATCCATGTTTGCATAAAGAAACAAAGAACCACCACTTTCGATACTAAGATATTTAAGGGAAGCCAAATCTGTGTATTCATCTGTAACAGCAAAAATGTCCACACAAACACCTGCTTGAACAGCAATAGCAGCCTGTGATATGCAGTCAGCATTTGCATTTCCAAAGGTGCAATATAAAATATGATTACTAATCTAGACAAAATTACCAGATCCTTGTAGAATGGTGTCTGTTCAGGAAGCAAAGCACGGTCTGCATCTTCCCTCTTGCTGGCATACTGTTCCCCATAGCGTCCTGTATCTAACTGTCCAGCTCCATAATCTGGAGGACCAGACAAAAACACAAATACCCTAGCTGTCCTAGTTGAAGAAAACAATTATGCATTGGTTAGATACAAACATGAACAAAATATACAAGGAAACAATTAAATCCTATTTTTCTAGAAAAAGAAATTAGTTCTAGGCAATACAGAAAATTTAGAGATAGTGGTTATGACTTTGACACACCCAATGCAAATGTACTCCCATATTCTGAACTAAGGTAATCAATGAGAGCTGTCATGGCTACTCCAAATCCCCTGCCACCTAGCAACACACCATCAAGTCCTTGCCCTGCAGCAGTTGTTCTCTCCCAGGAAGTTGTAGGCTTCAGTGTCTCAAGGGCAGCAGCAATACGATCCTTGCAAGTTTCCACCTGTTTACAAACAACCAACCCAATGAAGCAGACCATTTAAGTGCAGATGACCTATATTACAATAAGTCAAACTGACAGCCAGTCAAGTTGGAATCTGGCATTATTAACCGAGAGAGCAATAGTATGACATCGGAGTTAACTTACTGGAGCTAAAAATGAAAGCAATGGCATGACATCTTCAAGATCAACAGGTAATCTGCCTTCTGAATCAGGAGGGATGAAAACATTTTTCACAACTGCTATAGGACCTTGAACATCATATATCCCGACCTTGTGACTGAATGTAACCAGACCAAACAAAGATCCTGGCACCAAAGCTGTAAAACAGAGTGGAAGAAAATGGGAATCAAATTAAAGAATATCAGCTGCCATGAGTTGCTAAGAAGCTTCTTAAGTTCCCAGGTCATCAAACCCTCACCTTCAAGAGCTGCTAGAAGAGAACTTTTGACAAGTTCTAAGAACTCTTCAGAAGCTGCAGTAAAGTTAAACAGTACCAACTGAGATTAGTTCTTGTTGCACATTGTTAAAAGGCAAAACACAGCAAATAAGAAACTCATTGCAAGAGGCTTAGTTGAATAGACTAATGTGGTACCAGTAAGCTCTCTGTTGACACCAGTATGCCTACCATAAGATCGAAAGAAATTCATAGTAAATATTTATGTTATAGCATGATAAGAACAGTTAACAGCATAGCTCAGACTCTGCAGCATTACCAAGGCAACCGATATGAAGGATGATGTGCAGAATTTGCAACTAAGAATACGGCTGTAAAAGATGCAGGCCAGAATGTAATTAGCAAGACGTGGGCAGCTATCTTGCCATCAATTATGAAAGGCATAGGGAAACCATTCTAGCTTGTGTTCTTAATAGTTATTAGCTACGAATGTAGAGGCCACAATAGTTCACCAAGAATCAGCCAAAACAAGGACAGGTGCTATGCATGAACTCAACAAGGTCAGCGGCTCTATAAATTGCATCAGAAGATGAAGAATGTATTCTTTTGGCATGCCCAACACTTCTACCCATTAGTAGCAGCAACCTATTCCTCGGATGTAGCTTGACTAGTAATTAGAATTGGAATCACTCCATAACCCCTAGAAGAAGGATTATATATAATCTATCCATTAGGATTATATACCCATTAGGTAGTTAGTGGCATAGCTTCCACCTTGATTGCCATATAGCCACTATCTATCTTCACTCTAAGTTCTTCCGGTCCATCTTCAAATATCATCAGCCACCATTACCAACTTCTTACACAAGGAAGCAACTTCAGACATTCTGAATCTACATCAGACATCATGTCCTCCTTGCGATGTCGTCTTATATGATTTTGCTGAGACTTCTCTATGGTACCAACAATGAACCATGGAGCTGACCATTATTCCTGCAGTAGCATCAAATCAAGCCAAGAAGTATATCTTGAGTTTGTCTGTTGCAGCACACTCAAGGTTATAATTCCCTTTTTCTCCACTACCATCTATCTCTTTGTCTTACCCCTCAAGGGAAAAACGAGGTAATAATATATTCGACCACAAGCTGTACCCATAACCAAACTGAGAAAAGCCGACAGTGGAGATTCTTTGTTCTACGTCATATGGCTTAGTTAAGTATGTTGGCACAATTAAATATAACCTTCTAAAATCCATTTTTCAAGTAGCAAAAGACAATTAAAATAAAGTAGGACAGAAAATAGAATACGTTCTAACAAGATCCTATGAAGATCACTGAAATTTTCTGGAAGTAAGAGAGCATCCCACAGTAAACAAGCCTCAAATTGATCATCTCAAGAGATGATCCACCACATGAATTTCCTATTTAAGTTGCATCTAGCCATGGAACGCACAAGGAGACAACAAAACCAAGAACATACCAATTCAAACAGGACCAAGAAACCTACAGCAAAAGAATTAAATTGGGCAATGATAGAATGGGCGTTTTGCAGATCTTACAAGACAAATCCACCGCCGCTACATAGACCGGTCGAGCCTGTATCTCCGCTTCGCCAGATCCCTCCACTGCTTACGAAACCCTTTGCTCAATCAGATAGATCCGGAAGACTCCGAGAACCACATAAATTCAAGATACGGAGAGATCACCTGGGATCTCGAGGTCGATGAAGGAGGAAGACAACTCAGGGCAGTCGTGGGGGCGGGCGTATCGGTCAAGGGTGGCGGAGTCGAGGCCGTTGAAGGAGCCGCAGAGAGCGCAGGACCAGCCCCAGCGCTCCAGCTCGCAGAGGGTGCTGAGGTAGGCCCAGCAGTTGTCGCAGCGAGGGAGGAGGTGGCCGCCAGAACCGTAGATGGGAACGGCGCCGCGCTCATCGGCGGGGGCGAAGGGCGTGACGGTGGCGCCCCAGGGGAGGCCGGAGGATTCGAGGGCGTCGGCGTCCACCGCGAAGCGGGAGACCGTCGCCCGCACCGCCATGGATGATAGGCTGTTGATGTCGATCGATGGGATATCTCAGCGACGACCGGAATTGTATATAGTTGCGAAAAAGCGAATCATGAAATCTGAATGCTATACCGCCGTCACGGATTCTTGTATTCATTGGAGCCCTAATGACAGATCTTACTGTAGGTTAGGGTATGCCTTCCGTATAAAGGAATTATTCATATTATTTATATTGAACAATTTACTTAAAAAATTCACATAATAGGTATTTACGTGCTGCGTCCCACTTTTCGATATTTACTAATATTTCAAATGCTCAAAAAAACATACTCGTACACCTATTCATCTTCCATCAAATTAGATTTATAAATCTATAAAAAAATAAAATTATTTATATCATATTTTTCTTCGACCATAAAAGTTTTAGGCGAGTTAAAAATTTTTTACACTTGTAAATAAACTATGTTATATTTGATTATAAAATTAAGATAAAAATATACAAAATTGGACTATAAAAATTCATAAAATTAACATGTGGATTATAGATAACGCTAGGAAGAAGTATTCTTCCACCAAATTGGTTTTATAAATCTATAAAATAATAATAATAATAATAAAGAATAAATATTTATATCATTTTTTTTAATCGTGAAAGTTTGAGACGAGATAAGTATATAAATTGTGTTACACTCAGATTGTAAAATCAAGATGAAAATATATAAAATTAGACTTAAAAAGAACCCATAAAATCAACAAATCACGGATTATAAAAGATAGATAGGATGGCATAGGACAGTCGCATCAATACATGTTCATTTGTACTGTACATAAGAGCTGCAACCAATTGTCAATTTTAGAGTGGACTGGTTTTCCTCCTCCTAAATATGTCATAAGACGTCTCCATCTGTAGTAGAAAATTTATCTTTAGGTTTTTATCTGAACTGAGCACTCCCAAGTCTTAGATGAAAATGAGACTAAATATGGCCTTTTAGAACAAATAAACAACAACTCAGGATCTATAGTCGTTTAGTCAAACAAGTGCAAGAGTAAGACCTCGATAGCAGCTGATCATTGGATTATAACCTCTGAGCAAGTAAATAGATTGCGTTGTTTGGAAGCGGCGTGTCTAATCTGCAACAAGCATATGGAAGTAAGCTAAACATCCAGTAAATACTAGTTTGGTTAGCAGCTCATCCAATGTACTGCTCACATGCACAACATTTTATGGATTAAAAGAGGGTGACAGAGCGTTGTATAAAGATGCAGAATTAATAGTGAAGACTGCGGTCTCCATTGCCTTCGGTTCACCCCTTAGATTTATATAGTATACTAAAATCAATTCCAAATGATAAAGGCATTAAACTTCAAAGAAATTGTAATCTGGCACATCCCTGTTGAAATATCTCCTCCACCCTTTGATATTTTAGGGATAGCTAACATGATCCTTCTACATAATTCCTTAGAACATCATAGAAGAAATCACTGAAAAATTAGATAAAGACGGTCGGTCATTACCATTGGCGCTTTGTCTTCCCTGCTTACTCGTCTGAACCATCTCCTCCATCCTCCCCATTCTGGGTGGACAACTCATCTACTTTCCGCTTCTTAGTTTGTCTTCCCTTTGATCCAGACTTCTTTACTGCATTCTTTGTTCTGAAATCTGTAAGAATGAAAGGCTTGGTGATCATTATGAATCCTTGCATGATCTATTACAGTATCAACAAATAGGTAACTGCGAGGAGGCATTCAGCAAACAAGGTGAAAGTCCAGTTGCAAAAGCTATCAGATTGCTTGTAAGAGCATAATTGGTAATTGATCTTGTGAGCACAATGGATATACGGGCATGCAAACACTGCAAAGCGAGGTCTACAAAACAAAAGGTCAATGTCTTGTCTCATCTAACAAAAAGGATGGCAAATTGAAGTAGGTGCATACGTGGGGTTGTTTGAAGTTATGACATGATAGTCTTGAGAAAGGAGAAAAGTTATAGCGTATTGGAAATAAAACCACAGTGCTAACTTGCATTATTTTTGTACAAATTACATAGGCGACCACCATCCAGAAGCATCCAAGATGTATGCAGTGAGGGTTGACAGGCACACGATGATGGAAATGCACCAATAAGCTACCTTCAAGAACTTTCTGAACATAGCAGTCACAAGTGAAGGAATTGATCATGGTCACAAGGATACAAACCAGTAGACACCACTGGCTTCATGGAATGATCTAGGTCATTGATTTCTCAGAAGTGATTCCTGTTGCCTTTTCATGGTTCTCATGATCTATGTAATATAGGTTGGCAATGCAAAATGGTATCATCCCAATCAATCCTTCAATGAACCAAACAATATCCAGATAGTTTCCTTATTGCACCCCAATGTTGACTGCTCACACCAGTTTCTATGCCCAAGTATTTAGCTTGGTTTCTCCTTTCTGAAGCAATTTGTCTACTTCAGAGCTCCTTCCTTTGATGTTGCACATCATAGATAAAAATGACAAGTAGAATTTCATAGTGTGAAATTTGGAAGTCATACCTCATATTGTTTCAATTGCTAACAATTAATTTTCTAAATTCTAACTCATCAAGGCTAAAATTGCTAAAGACCTCTATAACATAGTTACAAGACTATAGTTGATATGGCCAGCAACACTTTAATCAATTACAATTTACTTAAAGTCTGAAGTATATATAAAGAACTAGGTAAAGAAGAACTAAGTTCATCAACTCCATTTCAAATCAAGGAACTCTACCACACCCATAATGTGGTTTACGCAAATGAGTCATTCACATCCAACATGTTTTTCCTCATCCTCCCTATGAACTAGTTAATTGATGAAACTATAGAAATTAAAAATTATCCCAAAATCATCAATTCTTTAGCACATACAACTCAAAAGTTCTATACCCACGAATGTACATCTGTCTTCACAAATCTAACTTAAAAGGAAACCATCCATCAAATAGGAAAGAAAGCAAACCTAGTGCATGAGGCTTCACAATTTACACTAATTCATGATCTACTCCCTAGGAATGTCCACAGGATGAAAATTCCAAAAGTTGTAAATATAACAGTAGACAATGAAACACAGAACAGCAAAGCAAATAAATAGATCGGCAACCTACAAATTTCAGTCTAATCAATAAGAGTCTAAGATATATTAGTTTTAACAAAAATGCTAAGCAAGGATTTAAAATTTGCCTGACTGACATGTTGCAGGATCTAGTTATGCATCTTGATAAATGGTGCAAATGCCAAGATGTTTTAGGGCAAAATTATATATCAGCAGTAATTTCAAAACAGAACGTCAAAGTTCCAAACTTGCAGCATAAAATCTAACATTGAAACATGAAATACTTACATGTCAACGGTCCACAATATTTGTGAACGATAGAATAACTAACAAAATAGATATTGAACTCATTAGAGCAATGATTTCTGCAAACATATTTAAAATGTCACATGTGCATGAATCTATATTTGCAAATAAGTATATGATGGCATGACTCTTATGAAAAAGAAACAAGCTTGGCGTAACAGTAAGCAAGAATGAAAGACTAGGAATAGTTTCATAGAATTGGAGCAAAATACTAACCCTCCAAAGCAACTTTTAGAGGCTCAACGAATTCAGGAAAGTCAATTTCCTCGAGTGCCTTGAGAACATCATCAGCATTAATTGTCTGTCTCTTTGATTCCTTGCAGATATCGTTTGCCCTACATGTAGTCATATCCTCAATTCCAGTCAATAAGGAGCAAAAATCATCAAATTGTCCCACAAGCAGTCACTACTTGTGACATCACTAAACAAGTAATAATCGAGTTCTATTTGTAGCACCATGAACACTTAGCACAGTACATGAGAAAACCATTAACCAAAAATACAGAACTGCAGCAACAATAAATAGTCGATCTTGCAAAATCTATTTATATACGATCGAAGCTTTTCTACGAGTAAATATCAAATACGTCGACTGCATTATCAATTCCCCCAAAGATCCCTGTCAAACTCCAGTAGCAGAAACCCTAGAAGATCCCGCAAAACGCGAAACCGAAATAGAAACCAGAGAAGGGGGCTCACGTGGCAGAGACATAGTGGATGAAGATGCGAGTGCTCTCCGAGAAGGCAAGCAGCGCATCCTTTTGTACCGACACATCCTCTTCCTCTCCTCCGGAAGCCAACTGGGAGAGTTTATCCTTCACCACGCGGCGCACAATCGCCTTCGGAAGCTCCTCCACCTCTGCCCTCGGTGCCTTCTTTATAGTCATCGTCGCCTCCACGGTCGCCGGGGCCTCCCCAATCTTCCCGGCTCCTCCTTCCGCCATCTCTCTCCTTTCGGTCTCAAAAATAACCCGGCCGGGTTTCAGGGAGACCGTCTCCGTATTGTATCATCCGTCTTCGTTTGTAAATTTACATTTTTGCTCTTATGTCTTTGTATGACGCGATTACCCGACTCTTTATTTCCCAACTATTGTCAGCCTCTTTTATTACAGATAATTTCTTTAAAATAATAATAATAATAATAATATATATATTATTATTTTACTCTTTTCAGACTGACTATATATATATATATATATATTATTTCTATTATTTCATCTACCTGTGAATCTCTTCCGTAGCTAATTACCGAGTTATATTATATATATGATTAAATTTTGATTATAATTATTGATTATTAGAAAATAATTCAGTTATGATATAATTTCTTATGAGATAATCTGGATGAAAAAGACTTTCCTAATTACTTATCCTATGGTCTCGTCTATAAAAGATAAAATCTCTCATAAATAATACAATTGTTATGAGATATTATAGATATTCTATCATCTCATGCTCCTTAATTCATCTCGCGTTTTGTGAATGATAGAAAGAGAAAAAAAATATGAGTCTAGCTTTTTTTTTTGCTTGTAACTTTCAAATTCGACGATAATGTGCCCACGGATCCCAAAATTATTTTAAGTAACATAAAAAAAGTATATATTATAAATTTAATCTATCATTATTTGATTTTAATTTCTAACATTAAAATATTTCATAAAATAATGGCATAATCATAATTTTTATACTTATAATTAGTATCACAGCTATATTTTGAAATCAAATACTTTATCATAAAAGCATTTAAGATTTATTTTATATTTATATTTATTTATTAATATCTTCGCTTACGAAAATATATTATTTAATTTTAATTTATAATGCTCAAACGATTCGCCTATTTTGTCGATCTACTTTATATCTAGTCCGTCTTATCGTCTACTTGCGGATAATGTAAGATTCTTCATGATCTATGGATCATTATCGACAGCTTGCTATCAACAATAGTATTATTGGGGGTAACAACCTCTAATGGCCGCCAACCCAATCATGAGCAATGATTGCATACAAAATGAAAAACGACATGGGGCCTATGGTGATTACAGTGTCACTATCTGTGGCGAGTGTAGTAGAGTCACTACCTATCATGACTGTGATAACTATAATAGTGTCGTGCCTACGACAACTATAGTAATGCCATTGTGGCATTTGCTAGTTGTACCTTACGTCAACTAGATATCAAAGGTCACGATTCCTAACGGTTGCGTAGCAAACACATGGGCATACATTTGTGCTATGATAGCCATGGGGGTTATTGATCAGCACAAAGGGACGATTCGTCGATGACACTCTTTTAGCAACACACCGCATAGGTGTTCCACCGGTGAGGAATGCAACGACATGGCATAATGACTGGTGAGGTCACTGGTTAACCATGCAAGAAGAGTCGCGCCACCACGAGTGGTGCGTAAGAAGACAATCGATGATTGCTGGCGAGACCCGCGAGTGTGGGCGCGCTGGAATGCGACTACAACAGTAGTGTGAGAATTAGGGTTTTTTAAAAGATATTTTTTACCCTTCAAATATAAAAAAAAATCTAACTTGTGTTGTTAAATTTTTTACTTTCCAATTATGCCATTCAAAAATTAGATATTTTTACTATATATCCCACCAAAATTATAGTTTTGCCCTTTATAAATTATTTAAATTTTTTAGCTTATATCCTTAATTATAAAATTAACTGATTTTAATTTATTTTAATCAAATATTTTAGTTATACTTGATCATGATTGTGTTTTGATTAGTTGACCGATTCAATCAATCAATTTTTGATTAAATTTGAGAAAGATTAAGTTTTGATTAATTCTTAACTTTAATTTTGACAAGTGATAGATGGTTGGCCCAAATCTATAAGTCCATTTGGAGTAGCCCAATTAATAGCTTACCTAATTAAATATGGTTGACTTATTTAATTTAGGATTCTATATATTTTTTAAAAATATAAATTATGACTTTTCTTTTATAGTTTTTTTCACATGACATATTGATAAAATTTTACATATGAGAAATAAAAATCTAATTATTATTCTTGGATATTTATTTGATTATTTACATGCATATACTTAAAATTATAAAGTAATATTTATTTTTCACACATGATTTATGGTTATAGTTATCATATGAGTTTTTCTTTATGCTAGTTAATATTAAATAATAATAATAATAATTATTTTATTATTATTCAACTATTTTGATATAAACTAGATTGAAAAAAATTAGTGAATATTATTTACAACTCATATCCCTATATTTTATCTAATTGGTAATTGTCAAAGTGGCTTAGGATACAAGGCTTAATGGATGTGAATTATAATAAATATTTTATTTATTTATATAATAATTTAAATTATATTTTAAATTATTATATTAGTCTTGTAGCTACTAAAGTGGTCTAAACTAATAACTTATAAAATTACATGAAAGACTTAGTCTTAAATTATAATAAAAAATAATATTGATAATGACACACATAATTATGAGATTTAGATAATTCCAAAAGAGAATCTAATTCAAATAATTATATGATAGGTACAATGATACTATTTTGGCTATTTTATAACTTGAGTTTGTATACTCAAAGATTACAATACTATTCTATAAAGATGGTACCAATCATCTATTAATATTTCACCAAATGTGAAATAGAGATGATCTCAATAGTTCAATAATTACCAAAAAGACTCAAAATATTAATATTATATTATTTTTATTATAATTATATTTTTATTATATTCTTATAAACATTCATATATTTTTAAATTAAATTATTATAAATAACTTGAGCATATATAATTTACTCTAGGTTTCTTAGATATTAGTTAAGAGGATTACAAACATAAATATTGAAAAGTTTTGTGGAATAATTAATTGAGATAAATAATTAAGAAAGATCTAAGAGACTCAATTTTATGATAATTACTAATAATATTTAGACTTCATGATAGCCTACAACTTAAAGATTAATTTATATGACAGTATTTGAGGAATTCAAGATTTTATCATCAATATTCCTAACAAAAATGTAACATCAAGAACTTTGGGCATAAATATAGTTGAGTTTTTTCTTATATAATTTATTATTAGTTATATTTCTTCTCTTTAAGTGAAACTTAAATAAGCTAACTAGTATATGTATATAAAAAAAATTAAGATTAAAATAGGAAAGGCTTATAATATTTTGGATACTATTTAGGGAGTAGGTAACAATAAAAAAAAGTTAAAGTTTAACTCACATGAGTTTATAAATATTATATAAACTTATGAAAGAAAAATTTTCATAATAAAATGTTATTTTTTTAAGTAAGAAAGGCTATGTAAAGAGAGACTAAGATTTTTAGCTTTAAAATGAAAGATATAAATCTAACATTTATATGTTTTGGAATCAAATATTATAGAAGTCTTTTTCTAATACTTTGTAGATTGATTATGATGTTTCAAACTTATATTATTAATAATAGAGATTCATCTAATTACAAGAACCAAGATAGTATAAAATATTTATCATTGTAGAAAATCATCTTAAGGCAAAAGCGATAGAAGTTGATACCTATCCCTTATGCCAAGAAATGATAAATTCATCATTGTAGGGAATCATCTTAATGTAAAAGTGATAGTAGTTGATACCTATCGCTTATGTTTCTATAATTCTAGAAATTTGAATTCCTTATAAAGAATTGTTATGTTATTATTTCTCTTTTGATAGTTACAAACTTAATATATTTATAATTCAATAAAAGTTAACTTTTAAATTCTATATAATAGTTTATATAGAATTAATATGAATCTTGAATTTACAATGATCTTGTAGTCAAATATTGGAGTGAAATATAGTTTTATAAATTCTTTGAGATTATATATGCTTATATCGATAAGTCACTATATGTTTTCTATTTTAGTGGAGAGAGATATTTTATTTTATTTATAGATTATCACTTGAAATATGACTAAGGTCTCAAGCTATTAATATATTTAGGTGTATATATATAAGTCAAAAGATAATTAGATAGAAAAATTAAAATTTTAACTGAGGTATTTGTGCTTAGTATGTTTTACTAGATGTGCTATAGTAAAACAAGATTATTGAAAGTCAAAATTATGCTCTTATTAATATGGCTAAAAGCATGATGAGTTATTCCTCTATATCCGAATTAATGTAAGGGGAAGCTCTAAGGATGATTATGTATATCTTGAATAGAGTTTATTGTAAGTTAATTCCATTAATTTCTTTTAAGTTATAAATTGATAGAAAATCTAACATAAAATATTTACATATTTAGGATTATATGACAAAGATAAGGGTCTTCAATTCATATGAAAAGAAATTAGATGATGATTATTTCTGGATATTTTATTATTTATTCAGAAAAATTTAAAAGGATACAAATTTTATTACCCTAGTCATAGTACAAAAATAATTAAATATAGAAATGTAGGATTCTTAGAAAATAGCTAATCAATAAGAGTAGAAATCTCAAAATTTAAACTTGATATTGAGGAGATAAATGTTGATATTCATTTATCATTTTCATTGTTGTTCCTTAAATCAACGAAAGAATTAATGAGAGTGAATAATAAAATAACATTAACAAACTCATGCATGATGTTGATGTCATCGCTAATAATCTTGTAGAACAACCATGATTGACAGCTTTATGAATATCTCAAAGGAAAAGGAGACATGCTATTTTTTATTATTATGTGGTATATCTATAAAAATAATATTATGATATAGGAATTAAAGAAATTCCTTATTATTTTTATAAGTTATGAAAGGTAATGATTCTACAAAATAGTATGACATAATAAAAGAAGAGTTAAAATTTAATGGACCATAATGGTGTCTAAACACTCGTCAAATTGCTCAATAACTATAAAAACGTCTGTTATATAAACATGACTAAAAAGTTAATATCAAACGATATAAAAGTCAAACTTGTGGTAAAAAATCTTACTCATAAAGAATGTATTGACCATAATAAAATATTTTTTAACTTTTTAAATAAACTAATTAAGAATCATAATGACGTTAGCGACTTATTATGGTTTTGAATTACCTTGTATGATTGTGAAAATAAGTTTTTTGAATGAAGATCTAGATTTACATGGATTAATCTAAACGATTCACTAAGAAAATAAAAGAAATATAAAATTATATATATATATTTAATAAATTCATTTATGTCCTTAACAAGCCTCCACACAATTGTATAAAATTTCTTGATTCTATTGTTTTCTTTAGATTGAAGAAAAATATTATTAATCAATGTTAATATCTGAAGGCGAATAAGAGCAAATTTATTATATTGGTCTATATGTGGATAATATTTTACTTACTAATAGTGATCATAGTTTATTGTACCAAATCAAAAAAAAAAAAACTAAGAATTTTAAGATAGATTGATATAAATGAGGTATCTTATATTATTGGCATTGAGATATTTAGAAATAAATTTTAATGATTATTAGGACTATCTCAAAAAAAGATGTATTGATTGAGTCTTGGAAAGATTTAGTATAAATATTTATTCAGTAAATGCTAAAAGTAAAAAATTTCAATCAAAATAAGTATTTTTTAATTAATTAAAAAATTAGATTAAAAAAATTATTTATGTACGTGTAGTGTGTAGTTGAAGTCTCTTATATGCTAAAGTTTATACCAAACTAAATATCAATTTTGTGATCGAAATACTAGGATATATTAGAGTTACCCAAGATTGAAACACTAAGATGTTATAAAGAAAATAACAAGATACATGGAAGAGACAAATGATTATATGCTCACATATATGAAAATATATCAACTTAAATTAATAATATTTTTAAAATATTGATTATGTAAATTATCTCGATAACATGAAATATATTTTATATTTTATATTTATTAGTTGAAAGGGTAATTTATAGGAAAAAAAATTAACTAATATATTATTACATTATCAATAATAAAAACTAATTTTTTGATATACTTTGAGACAATTAATCAAAATTATAATATAATAAGTACTTTAGCAATTATAGGCATTATATTATAAAATACTTGATGGCTATAGAAAAACTCTAAAAATAATTAATATTAATTATGAATTTGAGTTCCACTATATTGATTGTTTATTCGTTTGTCAATACTTTATAGTTTAGAATATTTGAAAGAACATGTTTTTTGATTGAGTTTGTGCCTAACCCATAAAAGATATTGTGATACATGTTTGAGTGATTATTATAATTGATATTCTTGTTTATGTAATTAAATTTTTTTACTATCTTATTTATATTTATGTATGTATATATTATGATTGAATGTGATAATATAATTATCTTGATAAGATAAATTAAATGGGTCATTTTGGATTACATTAGGAAGAACTAATAATGTTGTGGTATATAGAAGGAAGTATGATATTAATAACATATAATCATTATAACTCGCATTGATAAGTTAGACTTAATGTGGTATTATTATGTTTATTAGACTTATTAGCCTATTTTATAAAATTTACGTGCATATGTAAAATATTTTTTTCAAAGTTTCAGAATCCAGTTATGTAAATTATTTTTAGATAAACTTTTATTTTTATTTATTTTGATTTTAATTTTTTTATATCTTACCAATTAATTAGTCAAGTGGAAGAATATTAAATTATATGACTATATATAATTATGTAAGGGATAATATATATATATGATTAAATTCTGATTACAGTTATCAACCAACACAAACGAAGTCCAATTATAATAAAATTCAAAGAAAGTCCAATTATATTTACACACACCCCCACGACGTCATGCACAAGTGCAATCGAAGGCGATGCCTCTCCAATAACTCGATGCCTCTTTGTTCATTATCGACTCCGTCAATACTCACCCGACATCTTTCGACTCATTATCGATACCAGTAATGCCCCCCCTTTTATTGTTTGCATTCATAATTCCTTGACTTTCTCCTCTGCGAGTTTTTGTTATACTACTCATACTCTCTTCTTCTCCGTCTCCTTCACAATCTCTTTCAAATAAGTCTACAATATCATAGGGGTATTGAGGTAGTCAAGTACTGATGACCACGTAAATAGTTAAACCCATTATGCTGATAGCTCTGAAAGGAGTCGTCGCATAATGAACCATTGTTGGTTGGATCAAGGAGTCGTCGCATAATGAATCATTGTTGGTTGGATCGAGAAGCAGGAAGAAAAAAAAAAAGAACATTTACATTCATTGAGGGGTATTTTAAAAATATTTAAACAAATAAAAATAAAATTATAGATAGTAAAAAAAGTCTACGCATAAAAATATCTTCAAGTTGTAAGCTTAGTTTGCCTATAATTTTATATGATGCTATTAGAGACGCATGTGACTAACGACGAGCAAGCGGAGATGTATCGATATGTATTATCATCGTGAGATGTATCGATATGTATTATCATCGTACACCCCGGTGTACGACGAATCAACAAAAAATAATTTGGCCTGATATGTACGGCGAATCAACAAAAAAATAATTTGGCCTGATAGTTGATGAATCCTATGTATAGGTGCATTATCTACGAATTACCCTCGATAAATCCATAATCGTATCATCGGTCGGAAAATATTGTACTAAGATCTAAGTGGATGCATGCAAGACGATCTATAATTAATGGATCTGAACTGGGTAGTCGATTCGTGCGTATTCTATAGAACCGTAATTATAGATGCATTTCGTCACAAGCTTATTTATACTCGACTGTTGCATCAATATATCTTCGTCGCAGGGGCAGACGACACCGTTGACTCCCCAACAACAGACGTGCAAATTGGCCATCAGTATGACAACTATGTATATCTATATATTAGAAGTGTTCTCTCAATACATCACTAAGTTGCAGGATAATACAGTATCTCTCACTGCCTACGCTTTGCACAAGACACCAAGCCAACCAAAGCTAGGGGATTAGAACTCACAGCTTGTGCACGAGAGGAGGAAGCGGGTCTTGGCAAAGCCATCACCATGTGCTGCTGTTGCAGCGGCGCAGCTTCCTCGCGGCCTTCTGCGCGTTTATCCGCGCCTGCTCACTCATGGACTCCAGCAGCTACAGGAAAGAAAACAGATGAAGCTAATGGATTCTTTGACAATAGAGTGAATCGTGTTCCACGAAATTACCAGTTGTTTCCTCAACGCCATCACTCTTCCCTGCCAAAGGAGAAAACAGAGTCTCTTAAGAGGGGAGCTTGGGTGGCATACCAACGATGGTGAGCTAGGCTTGCACTCACCTGTTCTTCTCGCAGCCGGGCATTATCTTCTTTCAGCTGGTTCAGCTCCGCCTCCAGCTCCACCGTGTATGCCTGTGCACATTGCATTCCCTTCAAATGCCTGGCTCTCTGTATGTTATCATCGTGGTACATTGATATAACAGCCACCGTACGTACCTGCTTCCTGGCGCGAGACCGGGCAGCCGACTCCCGGTTCTTGATCATCCTCCTCTGCCGCCGTTCCACCACCTTGTCCACCGCTGCCCCGTCCGTTGGACGTTTCCTCCCTCCGCCGCCGCCAACCCTCGGCCCGTCTGCCACGTACCCTGCCACCGTGTTGTCCACCTGCCCTCCCCCGATCCCCTCCGAGGATACCGGACTCGCCGGGGACCCCACCGCCGCCGCAGCGGCGTAGCCATTCCCCACCCCTCCACCAAACCCATTACCCACCGAGTAGCCCCCGTTGCCCACGCCCACTGCTGACCCCAGCCCCTGCTCGTCGACATACCCCGCCATGCCCACGACGTGGCCGAACCCGGCCATCCCGTACTGCTGCGCCGCCGGCGCGGGAGGCGGCGCCACCGGCTGCTGGTGGGGCGACGGCGCCCCCGGCGGTCCGCCGCCGTACCCCTCCCGGACCACGCCAGCCTTTATGAGGAAGTCCTCGAGAGTCATCTCCCCGAAGGTCGGCTGGCGAGCGGCGCTCCCGGCGCCCTCCTGGCTAGCCCGCTCCACGTGTTGCGACCGAAGCGCCACGTCCCGGTGGATCTCCGCCCACACCTCATCCACCGTCTTTCTAGACAGCGGCGCCGGGAGCGTGAGCGACCCCTGCCGACGGAGTGGCGGAGCCTCCGTCGCTTGCCGTCCTGCAGTGCTCTCAGCGAGGTGGTTGATCGGCACTTCGTTGTTGTTGTTTGCAGCTGCGGCGGCCTGGATCTCCTCGACGTTCCAGATGTTGGTGAGGAACTCATCCATGTTCATGGAGCCGAACGTCTTTCCGGGCTCGCACACTGCGTTCTGGATCTCGTCGAGGGTGAGGGAGTAGATGGTGTTCTGCCTCATCAGGGGGAACCCGAGGTCCAGCTCCCTAGCCGCCACCGTGTCCCTGTCCTCCAGCGGGATGAGCTGGCGACGGCTCGGCTCCGGTCCCCGGTGCTCGGACGTCACCTCCGCATCCTCCAACGTCATGTTCCTGCTCTCCGACAGGGACGCCATGGCCGCCAGAGCGCGAGCTGTCTCCCCCACCCCTTGCAAAACAGCAGCTTTGAACTCCGGTTTCACTACCGTGTACAAAAAGAAAGAAAGAAAGTGGAAGGAAATGAGAGAATAAAGGGCGGAGAGTAAAGGAGAAAAAGACAATTGAGGATTCCGAGAGGAAAATTGAGTGCTTTGGACTCTAGCGGAAGAGATAGGGCTCGGCACCGACTAGAGACGCCGAAGACGGGACGAAAAAAGGCAGTTTGGGAGAGCATGTCCGATTCCAAAGGAGGAAAAGGCGACCGGGGGAGTTTTAACTCTCGTAAAGACCATGGGCTGTGGCGTGGCCTTCACGTGATGGTGATGTCTTGTGGTGTCCGGGTTCGAGATTTCCTCTCGATGCGATTTGGTGCCATTCGCAGCTCACGCGTAAGCAGTGGATCATAAATGCATAAATAAATATATGCATAAAAGATTTGAAGTCTTCGGTAAAGCTCAATATTTAATAAGCTTAACACTTTCCATTGCAACGCAACGAGGCGGCGAAACAACATGAAATCTGATAGAACAAAACCTGACACAGTTCAACGTGCGGATTGGATCAGAGGCGCTAAAGCAGTCCGAGCTGAGACGATGAGCCGACTTTGGATGAAGAGAAGGTGAACATTAGAATCTTAGATCCGACGAGCCGGATGACATGACTGAGCCACCAACAAGAGAGAGCGAGGCCTCCCAGCAGCGGACATCGACCCTCGTCGAGCGCCGGCAAGCGCTACCAACCATCCCTATCGGTGGCTCTGCCGCGCAAAGCCCAGAATTGGGAACAGATTGGTCTGATACATCCTGCGCTTTTACGTCTTTGACATTGACATTTCAAGACTCGAAACAAGCACAATCATGATCTTCCCTAGATTTTCCGATTTTTAAAGCAAGTTGGATGGACCAAGAATGCTCGCTTTATGATGATGGATCTGAGAACCATCAAAGGCTTCATGATGATGGATCTAAGCCGCAACCCGAGCCGACATGTAGAGACAGAGGCATGCATGATGGGGGTCCACGAGTGCATGGGGCCATGTCTCGCCCATCCATGTGGACCATACATCATTTCGATTCCTTTGGTTTGTTTTTATTTGCAGGCTTGTTTGGTAATGTAGACGGTAACCGCCCACCGCCGAACGCTTGTTTCCAAGCAGGAAAAGCGGGCAAAGCCATGGAAGCAAAAGCTGTTTAACCCTTTTAGAAAGAAGAGAAATATCCAGAAGCTGCCACTTGCTTGCCCACCCACTCCCAGTCCCCTCGCTTTTGATTCATCCAACCCCAAAACACAATGGAGACCGAAGCGTTCACGGATCACAAGCAAAGCGATTCAAGGCGAGAGAGAGAGGGAGAGAGGACGAAAAAGACTTTACCTGATTTCAGCTATCAAATTGCGTCATCACAAAGAGAGTATATTCTCTCTTGTTCAAAAGCGTTTCCGTAGGAAACGAAAAAGGATTTGTTTGGAGCAATTTTAGATCCGACCGAGAAGGAGTCCCCGAAAACCTACGGGTTCAACCATGGATCGGAACCCTAAGAACTTGAGATGGTTGGCCACAAAATCCAAACTCGATAAGCAGAAAGGAGAAAGGGAGTGAGCAGGCGAGATTACCTCGGCGATGATCAACGTCGACAGCTCCACGGAGATCGAACAGATGGGAAAGGGAAAGGGGGAGGAGAGATAACGGCGCGGACGGAGATAACGCCACCGACCCACTGTCGCCCCTGCGGCTGGTACCCGCGAGGTTTCGCAACCCGCCGCGGGCATTTATAGCCTCGGCTGCGGCCGCTCAAATAGTTCACCCGGGTGCTTCGGGTTTCGTGGGCCCCGACGAAGCACGGGTGCGGTTATCTCTCTGCTGGGTAGGAAATGCGGGCCCACTCCGGTAGCGGCCGGGTTTAAAAGCCGGTCCCCCATTAAATGAGCCAAGAATTGGAATTAGTAGCGGGGCGGGAGGCTGTCTTGACCATCGACACGTACCGGACACGTGGCGAGAGAAGAGCACCCCAGCGCAGCAGCGAGGAAAACTCCGGAGATCGTGTGCCTCGCACGTGCCGCGAGCCAACTCGGGTCGGGTCGGATCGATAAAATGGCTCGTCGAATTATAAATTGGTTGAATTTAATTAGTATATATTTTTAGATATTAATTTACTTTTTCTTTATCATATTAGATTTCAAATAATAAGCTAACTGTTGGGACATCTCACAAATACAAACTGTAGATCGAAGCAAATCACCATTCGGTAACCCTTTCTGGGCTTAATGGGCCTCCTCATGGCCCATCTCCATAAACAACTCCGTGAGAAGTATAAATGAAATCTCTACCAACCATGTAAAATTATATTTCAAAATAAAATAAAAAAGGCAATTCATATTTGAAAAATTATTTTATAGCTAAATATAGCTAAAGGTATTGTTACCAACAGTGAAAATATTTATCTACTTAAATTATCATATTTTTGGGGCAATTTGTCCTGTGTGCATCATATATTATTATTTAATCCAAGTAATTTTGCCTAATATTTACCATGAAATTTTTATATGGACATACATATCATGTACAGTGTCTAGGTGAAAGAAAAATGACATTTTGAAATTTGAATACATCATATGTATGAGAACTCAAATATCCACAATTATTATTATTTTTGTCCTGAGATGGGATTTTTCCCTGTTACATTTTTTTTTTCCCTGTTATATGAACATGTGCAATTGAATTGGGTTCATATCAGAAGAGTGGGTCAACCCTTGCCTGGCCTGAATCAGAACCAAATTTAGTGTGCAGACGGGATGCAATGAGTGGATTGGACCATTTGCTATTGACCGGTAACGCTGCTGCAGATGTGCTTATTGGGTGCTTGGGAGTTGCCATAGTGGACAATGTGTGACCTGCACATCTCAGTGTCTCCCTTCTTCCCCACCATGATCTGGTGAGCACCCAACATTTACCCACTTGAGCAATGGCACAACCTGACACCATGAACAAAGTCAATCAGATGTTGTGCTACATGAGTTTGTCTCATGAAAAGTGCCCATTGTGTACTTTGGTTTACTTCATCCACAATACTCATACTTTTATTATTATTATTTTTCTATCTATCACTCCATCAGATAAGATTATTGATTTATTAACTTGTTAACTTTGAATTATTAACTTCTAAACATCTTCTCACTATTCTCATAATATTTATTCAAACAACTAAATTATATTTTCACTATCATCAAATCTTTAAAAGTCGATCCAAATAACTTCCTCAATGCCTTTCTGCTGTTAGGGTTTTACAGGTTCTTTAAAAGTCTGTCTGATCCACTTAAATCGAAGGAAAATATGTATTTGCTTCTTCTTCTCTAACTTTGGGTTCATTATGTAGGGCATAAAAAGTGCAGCTTGGGTGGAGGAAAGTCCCCGCAAATGTGTGCATGTGCAGTGTGCTCAACCAGTAATGAGAACTTATGCCTTGTTTTACCTGATTAAGGACCACAGGATCACTTTGCATGAGATGGCACCATAGCACTACTGCCATTGCTTTGTGAAAGAGTGTGTCTATCCCTCGTCTTTATTCCTTCTACTCCTGCAGAGAATATAGCCAGTTACGGCAACTTCCTCCCATGGAAATGAAGCTTGGTGAGGTCAGAGCATCACCATCCTCACGTTCTCCCTCCCATCTCTTTGCCTTAATAGAAAAAGGTGTGCTCCCATCTGAAGAAGAAGAGGGTTCCTTAGTACACCCATTTGAAGAAAAAGAATGGAAAGAAATGACCCTTTACACTAAGCAGGTGTTCTCTATCTTTGTTGAGAACTTGAAGGCAGGTTTTGCTACAATGGTAGAGAGAGAAAGGAAGCTCTATTCTGAAGACTTACCATTCCTTTTATCCTCAGTCTGTGTTAGGGTTGCCACTTGGGTCGAGACATGCGCAGTGGCGCCATCCATGGATGGAACCCAGGAAGGGGCGTCCCCACCAGCAGAGCTGATCACAGGCAGTGACAGATGAGATACTCCCTTGAGCACTATAAATAGAGGAGCCATCTCCTTGCCAAAGCATTCCCTTCTCACCCACAACTGCTGCCTTCCACATTCTCCTCCTTCTGGCATGGCGAGGCTGTCGTCGGACCCACTGACGGTAGGGAGGGTGATCGGAGAAGTCATCGACTCGTTCAACCCCAGCGTGAAGATGATGGTGACCTACAACTCCAACAAGCTCGTCTGCAATGGCCATGAGTTATTCCCCTCCGCCGTCGTCTCCAAGCCCAGAGTGGAGGTCCAAGGCGGCGAGATGAGGTCTTTCTTCACGCTGGTACGTGCGTACGGCGCCATAGCTGCTCTTCTCCATAGTTGATGCATCATCTTCAGCAGTTGCTTCTGCTGTCGCAGGTGATGACAGACCCAGACGCGCCCGGCCCCAGCGATCCTTACCTACGGGAGCATGTTCACTGGTAAAACAATCACACGACGCACTATTCATTTAGCAGAGAAGCGATCGAACAGTGATTTGAGCAAAGTGAGATGGAACTGTTCACGTGTGCTGCATTTCCTGTGCTTATGCGTCAGCAGGCATCGAGGACAATCCAAAAATGCCTGTGCACATTAGCACATAGCAGACACACATGAACCTGAATCTAATTACTAAGACATAGATGAATCTGGTGCGTAGATATGGCTTGCTTACGTGGTGGATTTGCATGCAGGGTGGTGACTGATATCCCCGGCACGACTGATGCGTCTTTCGGTGGGTCGTCCCCTCTGCGCTCTGCTGTGTTTGACATGAGGCCTAACGCGTGTGTGTTGATGCGGTGGTGTGAGCAGGGAAGGAGGTGGTGAGCTACGAGAGCCCGCGGCCCAGCATCGGCATCCATCGTTTCGTCTTCGTCCTGTTCAAGCAGAAGCGGCGGCAGTCGGTGGCCGCGGCGCCGCCATCGAGGGACCGCTTCAGCACCCGCGGCTTCGCGCAGGAGAACGACCTCGACCTCCCCGTCGCTGCCGTCTACTTCAACGCCCAGAGGGAGACCGCCGCACGCAGGCGCTGATGTTATTCGTCCCTGCGCACTGTGTCATTGCCGCCCATCGCATGTGTTCGTTTGTCTGCCAAATAAGCCGCTGCTGCTGCTGTTGCTTGATGATGACGATGATGGTTGATTTTGTCATGGCTGTCTCCAACGGGAGTGGAGTGTGATTGAGGAGATTGTTGACGGGTGAGCAGCAGCGGATGTGCCAATTGCTGTGTTTGTTTCTCCTCCTGGTTTCCCTACGTGTCGACCATGGAGGACAGAGTGTACTTGCCCACTTGTTCTGCCGAGTGCTTGCTTCGCCATTGTTTTATCTTTCTCCTCCTCAACATCTTCGCCAGTGTCTTTTGTGCCTTGGAGGCCTGTTACAGGAGCATATCAACTCGCTGGTACTCAACTGTGCATCTGCCACCGGGCACCGTCTCTTTTACTTGCTTCTCTCCCTATGTGACAAAGTTTCCCCAGTGCCCTGGAAGAGGGAAGAGAAAATGGAGGTTTGAGATTATGTATGGTTTTACCTGCAGTAGATGGGCCGTCCAGACTGCATCGTCTCTTTACTTTCTCTCTCTCTCTCTCCTCTTCTTCTTCTTCTCCTCATTGAAAGAAAAGAGGGCTTTTGTCCTGTCAGAATACTCTTCTTCTTTGCTAATGGAGAATATTAAGTATGAATCGCAACATGTTCCTCCAAAACTATAAAATGTTCATATGTCAATAGCTTATACACGGAAGATAAAGATTGAAAGAGCAGTACATAATAATCTCACATTAATAGGAATTGAAAAAATCAGATGACATACATTAGGTCTATAAAACCTAGTAGGAAAAAAACAGTGCTTCACCTTTTCTTTCCCTCTCTGGTCCGAAGTAATTTATAAGTTGTTCTACCATAAGGAATATGACTCCATCCACAGGTTCATGTCAACATCAATTCTTTGTCATCAACAACTATTTTATTTCGGCCACCAGCTAAGGAGAACACTGTCAGCATCATCTCACTAACTTGTCTTCTTCGCCTCTAATGACTTCTGCTCTTTACACCTAAACTAGTCCAAGCCTTAAGAAATTCTGCAAATGGCAACTGTAGAATGGAAATGTAATCTCCCTTTGCACTTACGTTGCTTATTTTAACGAAAAACCATGCAAAAGTAACTAGATATCAAAACCTATATGTCTGTCCCTGATGATGACAAAATTAGCAGGAAAGAACAAGTTTAAACTTGTGCACATATTAGCAAAGTTCAATTAATCAAGTTGACTTTCTATTTAAACACGTGCACACACTACCATTCAGGAGAGAAGGCATGGATTATAAGAGTTCAATGATGAACATAGCATGCTCAGAAACAAACGACTCAGGTAAGAAGAGTGGGAAAACACCCCTGAAGCCAAGAAAAGGAAGGAAATGCTTGGGGGAACATTTCCGACCACCACCAAGCCTTGTCGGGAAGACATGGTGAGAAAGGGAAGCCATACTCAGGCCTCCCAAAGTCTTGTTCCTCTTTGTTTGTCTATACCTCTCTTAGATTTTCCTCTGGTGTTGTCGGTAGGATCGAATGGTGCAGTGAAGAGACTAAAAGAATATGAGATCCACAGAAGATTGTCTGACTAGGGCACATCCTTGAGATACAAGGATGCCGTCCTTACACAGAATCCCCACCACGCATGGTAGAGATGACCGGGAGTTGATACCAATAAATGTCACCTAAGCTAAAATTAGAATGACTGAGGTATCTACTTAAACTCGATTTAAGTGGATCAGACACCGAACCCTACTTCTACAATTGTGATCAACAATCGGTACTCGAATTCGAACATGAGTTTGACTGGCAATTTAGATATTTGACCCAGATCTGAACCTGACTCAAATCCCTATTCTTTTATCTAACTCAGATGACATCCCTAAGATGGAGGGAGTGTTCACATAAAAGCTTCACCATTTCTCCCCCTTTAAATCCTACCATTTAGTTAGAAAAAGAAGTGAAGCATAAACCAAAAGAATCAAATCCTAGAAAAAAACATGAAAACCAAATTATGAAATTATTCAAAAAATTACATAAAATAGAAACCCGGAATGTCACAAGCTGCATGATGACATGATGTGACCAGAAGTAGACATAGTCATTTGTGATTGACTAGAACTTATAAGGTTTGTATAATTCAAAGACTTGCGAGAATAGCCAAACAAAAAGGAAGAATACTACTGGACAAAGAGAAAAAGGAAATATAATACAACAGCAGCAACATCTTGATAGTTAAATCATAGTGTATCTAGTGACAGAAAATTTTATATCCAAAAGATCTACACCTAATGATCTAATCTAGGTGACAAAAAAAATATATATATCCATAAATATGACCATACATAATCATATATTTCAAATTAGGATCTTGTGAAGCTGAATATAATAAAACCAGCTAATGTTCGAGTTTGACGTATTAATGAAATGAACATTAAAATCTGGTTTATCTCGAATAAGCCAGACCAAGTCAGATACGAGCATAAGTTTGAACTCTTCATGAACAGCAAATTATGTTTACAGCCCTAACCATGACAAGGCACGCGTGTTCCTCATATTCTGATTGAACCACTAAAAAAATTCGGTAAAAAATCTAATCAAAGGATTGAATCACATGACTTTTGAAAATTCCAAGCAAAAAATATTAAGAGTTCCAAGAGATAATTTTGAAAGGTCGAACACTGAACTCACAGGTGCACTTGCAAGGTGGGGCAGCAAATCTGGTATAGATCGGAAAAGGTACTACAGGGAACACGGAATTTGGTAAAGTGACCAGTGGGAATGGCGACAAGATTTGTTTTGGGTTTCTTTGGACTTGTTCCCCATGATTGACCCTTTGAGAACGTTCGTTCATTATTTTGTTTCAGGAGTTTTCAATCTATTGTGGAACATTGAGATCAGCTTTGTAGTTTATTCAGAGGACCCACTAGCAACTCACGTTGTAAAAAGTAATTGCGTTTCAAGGTAGAATGCACAATAATGAGCATGACAACATGAAGAATAAAGCCGGCACCAAAAAAAGAAATGTAAACCCAACAAATGACAAGAAAAGCGACCTAATTATTTGCCCAGAAAACCGGTTATAGTGTTAACAAGACATCATATGGAACATCACAGGACAATAAAATCTAACCATGAAAGAATAATAGTTTGATGAGAAAAATCACCTAAATTCTCGTTTTGTGGATTCGAAGGAGACGTCCCTCGGAGATCGGGAGATTGCTGTCATGGTAATACTTTTTGGAAAAGCCCACCGCTTGAGGTACTACTGCTGCATCAAAAAATATGCAAAACCATATTATTAGAGATGCCACATTCAACTTATGAAGGAACCCATAAGAAAGAACAATTGTGTTCCTTATTTAATCTTAAGCCTAACCAAGTAATCACATGTTAGTTTTAATATGCTTTCCCGTCTGCACCAGCAATACAAGGTATCTGGAGGCCGTAGAAGGGTTCAGAACTCATGGAACGAGATGCTGCTCTTGGATCTGTGGTGCAAGAAGCATCATTAATTCTGCAAAATCACCAGGAGCCGGCTAAAAAGGAATATTTTCTGATACATGCCAGATATACTCGTTTCCAATGCCTGCAGCTCTCCTTCCAGCAAACGATTAATGTCGCACCTGCAGCATCCACATTTCAGATCTCAGAATTCCCAGTGGCAGCTGCAGGCATGCCCAGGGCCCTTAGTGGGTGCTACTGATGATTCTGCCAAAAAGCCCGCGTTGGAATAAGTAATACCAAACAGAAGCAGAAAGATCATTAAAAGAACACTTGACTATATAACATCAAAGTTTTGCCAGACATCCAAACACAGATGACAAACAACAATGAGGACGAAGAAGTTTTTAGACAGCACAAAGGGTGGAAAGCTTTATCCACACCGAATCACTTGTATTTCTCGAATAATCAGCAACTTGAGAGATCGATAATTATATCGGCACATCCTTAGTACAAGGGAACAACAAAATTGAAAGCTCGAGTTGCTTATAAGGATACCAGTTCTTCATTCTTGTATATCAAAGTTGAAGGGCTAAAGGTGTTCTTGAATTGCACACAAGTGTAGATTATATTTGGTCCAATAAAAGTACCGAATATAAGTTTCATGAGCACCCCATGGTATTCCTTTTTTTATGTCAGTAACAAATGACATCAGTTCATTCTCATGAATCTTTTAGATTTTATTTCAAAATGCAGGACTGAATTACCAAAGGTATTAGCTACAGTACAAACATTAATAGGATGCTCCTGATATGTAAAACAAGAGTATATCTATATTTGATCAGTTAAAAGAAATACATATAAGTTGATTGGCTATAAAATGAACAGAATCTTTGACATCATAGTCCAAGTATCAAGAATGATAATGGAAGTGAAATAAATAACTGTGCAAAAGATTAAATGTGCTCATGGGGTTGAACGAATGACATTGCAGGATGTGGAAGTACAGAAAACTGAGAAGAATGCATATAGACTGATGAAGTAGATTGAGAACCAACATTACTAGGACATGGTGCCGGCATGCCTTCTGGAGGAGCATAGTTTAATACAGCAGGTGCTCAAGTTTCTGATCAAGGTCCTTTCAAGTGCTGAGAAATAAGCTTAGGAAGGTATTGGATAGAGACTTGAACCCTCTGGCCTGATCCAAGCTGAGAGAATTCCAGATTACAATTGACAGCAGGAGAATACAATGGCTGCATGGTGCAGGAATCCAAAACCAGGTCAAATACTTGCATGTATCTAAATTTCGGTTGACATAACATTATAGCTTCATACAAGATACTGGAACACATTGCATTTATCAGGCCCGTAACCATAAGTAGAAAGCACACTAGAATACTTATCAAGTTATGTTTATACATCGTCCTATTGGAAAAGATTACAAGTAGAAGACCCAAATTCTGCAGATGCTATAGAATTGACAATCGAAACAATTTGAAGCTTGTTTGTCACCAGATCTAAAATGGTTCTCACAACAACCAGGAATTATGATGAAAAAACAATAAAGCATGTTAAATATTTTAATCTCATTCTAAATTATAAATATCTGGGTTTAAAATATATGTATACAGATGCATACCAATACATGATTTGACAAAATATTGATATCACGGGGGTGGTGAACAACAAAAGCTCTATAATTACACAAAACATAATGCTATTGACGTTTAAAATAGAACAAAACATTCCAACTTCTTGCTAGATGAAACTTTGCGGTCTCAACAATACATGATTCTAAAATATTTTCTCAAACAAATTAACTTCTATCAAAGGCCAAATCTTTATAATCAACCTCACTGTCACGGATTTAGCTGATTTTGCCTAGTCGTGCAGCACCCTTGCGTGTCCGTTCGTAAAGGTAGCCTCCCCAAAACCTCTCATGATCCCTTAAGACCTACAAAAGAGAAAACGGGTTAGAGAAAGCACCTTACTCGGGATCCACAAGCAGACATTTTAGAAAACACTACATAAACAATACAAATTATAAAGAGACTTTATAAGCTCTGAACGGTTGCACAAAAAAGGGTCAAAATAGTCCACTAAAGACCGAATATCTCTTACAAGTGTCCACATGACACAACCTTTATTTACAAGCCTAAAACGACCACCAAACCTAACTAAAATGGGGCTGTTAAGCCTTCGACCGTCCCTCTACATGTTGTGCAAAGTATGAACAAACCAAAAGACACGGACATACATAAGCATTACATCAAACATCCTGTTTAGAATTTCGTTCGTGACATTCTCCCCCACTTATTCCTTCGACGTCCTCGTCGAAGCCTTTGTCGACACTGCAACTCCTCGCCTTTGCTGAGTCTTTAATCTTCTGCTCTAGCTGCAATGCGTCTCTTGGCTCCCAACTGCTCTCCGCTGCTGTTGTTGAGTAGTCGAACTTTTGATCTACTATGCTGCTTCAACTTGCCAATGACTCTGACTCTAGTGTGAGGTTGGCTGAGTTGTGTTGATCCCTGTTGGTTCCTGCGGATCCTTCAAATGAAGGAAAAGACCATCCTTACTATGCGCTAGTCTCTCAAATACTTTATGCTGCTTGAACTAGGTGGATGCTTGTTGGAGCTTTAACGAGCCTCGCCTCGCAAACTTTTGAAGTTTTGGGTCCTTCCTCCACAAAATTTGTCCATCGACTCTTCCTTGACTTAGCTGTCACTTTCAAGTAGATTTGCATCACTTCTGCTTTCGATTGACATTCTGTTGGAAAATGAAGCTGATAATCTACTCTCAGTAGCACTGATCACCATTGGTGAGGATTTGACAATCATTGTCTTCTATTATCTTCGAAGGGTCTTTGAACCTGTGTAGAGCTCCTCTACTAGATAGATAAGAGAGTTAGGGTACTCGGTTTCGCCCATTCTCTTAAGAGTTGAGAAGGCGATAGTTACTTGACTTCGCCCGCCTCCTCGAGAGTTATATTCAATGCATCGAGCTGGTTACTGACCTTCGCCTGCTCTTTGCTCACACTTCTGAAGCACTCAAAGTATTTGCACTTCTTGCGTTGAGTTAGCTACTGTGATTCACCTTCTCAATGCCATCGAACTTCTGGACTGCAGGAAGTTTTTACCCCAACGGAGTAAGTCTCTAATAGTTTTGGCCGCCTCTTGGATTGTACTGTCTTCTCCATCAACCCTGTCGCCTACTCCACTGAGTAGCAAAGGTACAGCACCACGTACTGCCTGCTTCGTTCCTCGGTTGTATACTCTTGCATGACCCGAAGTCCTTTACCATTGGTTAACTTGATGAGAAGCTCGTTGACACTGTTCTTACGAAGTTCCTTGGCCTCTGCCCTTCAACCTTGTCTCGGTACTTGGAGTTTGCCTCTGCATGCTCCACCTCCTCGACCCCTTTCACAACCAAACGCTCTCCCTCCATGAGAGCAAGGGATCAATTACTTCATGGAAGTCCCGCCTCTGCTGTACCATGGCCCTACTATCCTTCGCCTCGCATCTGCATCCATTTTCTTCACGATCAATAGATATGTCTCTGTGGCACTCCTCCGAGTCCACCTCCATTCTAACTGATGCTTGGTTTTGCATAGCTAAGTCCCTCTGGACTTATTGTCGCTTCCTCGCCCCTTTCAACCCCCAACTTCAACACCTCTGTGTTCTCCAAGCAGTTCTCGTTGGTCGATAGAAAGACAGACTGCAACTCTCATGCATGGTCTCTGCCATCATGTTGTAGGGTTTACATCAATTTTGTTCTCCTTAGCTTCCTTGGTAGCAACGTTCGCTTACTCGGCCTTGTTCTCTGACTTGCCGGGCTCCCTTAAGTAAATATGGGCTCTGGAGCAATCCAACTCTCCAGTTGCTTCGATCATACCTCTGCATGATCAAGTCCCTCCCATGAGACTCACTTGGTACTTGCATTCGAACTTTTCCCTCGGTGGTACATAGCCCCCATATGTTGATGACCAATGCTTTCATCCAATGCAAAATTCGATGCATGCACGGAAGACTCGCCTCTACGGTACCATGGCTTTCACTCTTTGAATTCATAGTCCTTCTTGTCATCATGTTGTTTACCGAAGTGGAGCTCCCAGTAGCTCCCGATCATATCTCCATATGATATAATTCCTCACGGGACTAGATTCGTGTGTATCGCATTGCCACGAACTGTTCCACCACGATCCGCTGCACCATGTCGCCTCCTGATGACATCTCTATTGCATTCTGATCCTTGTGGGATGAACTTGGATTGTGATCCCTTCATGTGTGGCCTCTGCCAACATATCGCGCCGAAGAGAAAGTTCCAATGCTCCATAGCGTCGAGTTTCGATCGCCTTGGAATGGCCATGTATCAAATTCTTCGAGTCAGCAATTCCCCTCACCTCTGTGAGCTTTGCACAACTTGCTGAGCAACCTATTCCACCTTATATGGTCTCATCCTTTACTAAATGTCTCGCTTGCCTTGAGTACCATCAAGTATTGTTGTCAACGTCGAGCCGTAGCTCGAACTCAGCCATTCCAACCTTTGTGCGCTATGTATTCTTTCAAGCTTGCTTGTTCTCATGGTGTCTTTTGCGCAAAAGGTTGGTCATTCCTCTGAATGCCAATCTTATATGTCCGCTCCTCCGAGCGACTCATTTTCCCTACATCTTCATATCTGTTTTCCCCCAAACGATTACACATGTTGGCTGCCCTCAACGTAGCCCCGCTAGGTCCCCGCACGTTTGCACGCCAAGTGTTTCTATAAGTACTTGTCCCGCTCTGATACTATCTATCACGGACTTAGCTAGTTTTGCCTTGTCGTACGGCACCCTTGCGTGTCCGTCCGCAAATGTCAACCTCTCTGAAACCTCCCATGGTCTCTTAGGACCTACAAAAAAGAAAACGGGTTAAAGAAAGCGCCTTACTCGGGATTCACAAGCAAACATTTCAGAAAACACTACATAGACAATGCAAATTACAAAGAGACTTTGCAAGCTCTGAACGGTTACACAACAAAGGGTCAAAATTATCCACTACAGACCGAATATCTCTCATAAGTGTCCACAAGCAAATATTTCAGAAAACATTATATAGACAAGTGTCCACAAGCAACAAAGGGTCACAAGCAAACATTTCATAAAGCACTATATAGACAATGCAAATTACAAAAAGACTTTACAAGCTCTGAACGGTTGCACAACAAAGGGTCAAAATTATCCACAACAGACCGAATATCTCTCACAAGTGTCTACATAACACAATATTTATTTACAAGCCTAAAACAACCACCAAGCCTAACTAAAATGGGATTGTTAAGCCTTCGACCGTCCCTCTACATGTTGTGCAAAGTATGAAAAACCAAAAAACACGGACATACATAAGCATTACATCAAACATCATGTTTAGAATTTTGTCTGTGACATCACGGTCCCAAAATATTGGCTACTCTATCACTTAAACACCATCAAAATGAATCCCAAGCCCGGATGAAAAAGGTGGAGGATTGCCATATTCTTCTTTTCTTTCTTGGACGCTTCTATGATAACTGATCTTAGAAGAGAGGGTATTTGTATTGCTGATGCTTTCTTTTATAGACAATAATGCTATGTGATAGGCTGTGCTGCTAATTTTAGATAACTAATTGGCAACCCCTGAATTTTTTCTGCTTAGTAGGAATGTATATAAACCAAGGTTCACCTTACCGTACCGTACCGATGTTTCGACCCGGGCTCGGTACGGTACGACATCGGTGTACCGAGTACTTTTATATTTTTTTTTTTCATACTGTAGCAGTGCTACGGTATATCACCGCAGCACTGTAGCACTATAGCGGTACCGGACGATCCACGTACCGATAATCTGTCGGACCGGTACGTACCGCCCGTACCGGGCGGTACGCTTCGATATGGCAGACCTTGATATAAACTTCTCAACCACTTGTTCTATCCTAAAAAATGAACAAGAATTGACTTTCTTAGTTAAATTCTTGGCAGATAGACTTGAGAAAAATTATTGAAAGTAACTTTAAAAGAAATAATCTGCAAAAAAATCATATATATATATTTTTATACTACATAAATCATGAGACGTTAACAATGAGACCTAAAAAAATTATTTTTAAAAAATTGATTGTTAAATTCAAGTGATATTATGGTAAAAAATATATCTTAAAAATTCCTGTGATTTAGCATAAGCAGTAACTCCAGAAGTTCTGAGTTGTGTATATAAAGTGAATAAGTGAAAAAAATAAGTTCAATCTATAATATTAAAGAGTTAGAGCATTGAACATGCCTTCGTGGGGCAAGCCCACTGATTATGGAAACTTGGGAATGCTGGAGGCTGATACAACAAACTTCATGTAGCCGCCACTTAAAGTGACTCAGAACTTGCTGGCATCCCCATCTGTTACTTAACCATATACTTCATGTGTATCATTTATCATGTCAGTAGTAGTCAAAAATATCTTACCTAAAAACCTCACATCTCTTTTATTATTGGTTTACATACTTCATGCAAGAAGTACATCTAAGTTTGTCCAACAAGAATGTATCTTGTTACAAGCATGGTCAAATAAATGTGAAATATGATTTAGAAAAGAAAGCATCAAAACAACAATGCTTATCTCAGGTACTACATAAGGTAACTAATATTCAAATGTGTGTGCATATATGTAGCAATACACAACATTCTGTCATCATGCCTAAAGTGATCTATGCTTGCTACGCTAAATTGTAAACAAATATATTTCTGTCACATTAGTTTATCTTGTTTCATATTCAGCTTTATACCCAAGAAATCCTAACAATGAGAAGGATCTTAAATTCATTTTAAATTACACATGAAAAATTGACCATCACCCAATTCCTCATTGTAGAGGAGAGATGTCAAAAAACACACTCCGCTTAGTTAACTAAGTTAATCCAATAATCACCTTTTGTATACAGGAGTGCTATATGTATTTAATGAAATCCAGTGACCAACTCGGAATTCTATACTCTCAAGAAGCCTCTAGAATTTCCATCCTGATTTCAACTATATAATGAAACATATAAAATCTCACCCTTAGTTCATCCATAAAAGCTACATCATTGTGGCAACACTGACTTGCTATATGGCCATATCTTACCGCATCACACAAAACATATATTAACTATATGTAGAATCTCCAATAGAATTATGGATGTAATGATGGTGTGCTTATAATTTGAGACTTCATTGAAGCTTTATATTTTCAGAACTCTAGAAATGGTGCAAGAATCATCTTCTGTTTATGTATCCTTTTCTAATAGAAAGTTCTCTTTTAGTTGTCAAATTTTGAGGAATGTTTTGAGTAACAGAAACATCAGAAACAGCTTTAGCTCATCCAGTGATCGCTTCCACATCCGTGACGTCGATTGCTCTCTTACCATCAAAACATACGAAGATTCAGATGCCTGATGTTTCTCTCGTTTCTTTTCCTCATAGATTTACTCAATATATTAGAGCACCATATTCGTTCATGCTAGGACATGATATCAAACATTGGAGATCGAGAAAAGATACAATCCACCGTCATTAAAAGCATGCATAAGCTGTAAGTAATTTGAACTTTGAAGGGTAATGTTATCCAAAGAGGAATGGTGAGTCTGCTCACATCAACCACAATAAAACAAGAAGGAAATAGAACTGCAGTAATATGACCTAGCAATCAAGAAGACTCACTCGCCAACCGCTCCCGGGGCATCTACAGCGTCTCCCTGAGGAAGTGACCCACCAGACTCACATCGTCATCCGATATCCCTCCGTCGACTCATGCTGGCTCCGAGATCAGCCACCTTCGAAGAGTCCGAGACTCCATCGATGCCGTCCGCGGGGCAGCCCTCTATGGGGTCGAGGATCCCCTCTCCTTCGCCTTCCCTAGGGTTTAGGGACGGCAAAGAGAGGGAAGGGGCACACAGGAGTCGCGTTCAAATTTTGAATGGCTAAGATGTGATGGGAGAAACATTGAATGGACGAGATCCGATATTTGAAACCCGACCTGACTGGACTACATATTAAATAATTTTAATTTATCTTTCTTAATTATGTATTATCCCTATATTTGGACTATCACGAATTTTGTACTTAAAAAATTTATATTAGGATCACTATAATTTTAAAAATAAAATAAATAATATATTTGTCTCGATTTCATTGATTAAAAACTTAACACTTGATACCGAATCCATACAAAAATAATGAACAAAAAAATAATTTTAATATCATATCCGTTTCTAACATGTGAAATATTAAAATTATTTTTTTACCAATAAAATTAAAATTATCTTTTTACCACTAAAATTACTAGAAATAAAAAAATTAAAATTATGTTTTTACATGTGTCACGTGTTGTGTTTTTCATCAAAAGAATTGACGACATTAAATAAATAAAATTATTTATTTTATTTTCAGAACTATATGTGCAAAATAATTATACAATAATACACTACTAGAATATGTCGAGATGAAAACTTCTCATTCAATGGGTCAATTTATTGCTAAATTTTAAGCTTTTAGATGCAATAATAATTATTATTATTAAGATGATAATAGAGTACAAGTTTCTACCTATAAATTATATTCAATTAATTCAAGTTTCATGTAAACAGTAATGGAGAAGGTTAACAACTTGGTTGTCTAATTTGTCTGGCTCAGGCGAGACTGATGTCTGATTTCTACTGAGAGGGGGATACCATTATAAGATATAACAGTGTTGTATGAGAAAAAGCATACTGATACAGGATAAAGTCAACGGTGAATAATGCAGCCATTTACTTCACAAACTAATCAGGATATATATATATATATATATAAAACAAGATAATACCAGTGCCAAAATGCCACAAAAAAGATGTACCACTTGGTATAGAGATTTCTAGATTAGAACAGAATCCTGTGTCTGTACCAAGAGAACAATATAGGAATGGAACATGCTCATGATGAGTTCATGCACTAGATGAAGCAAAATGTATCACCAGAGCAATAGAAGTACCTTTGCTTGTGAGAAATATCAAGTCATCCTTCTAAATGCATTACCTATTCATAGACCTAGAGCCAACCAATCCAACTAACCACACTTGGACAAGAAATATCAGTTGCTGCATACATTGCATGTACCTATAGTTCCATTTACCACAGAGAGATATTGGAGCTGCAGAATTCTTGTCTGACTTGGAAAGAAAGATACTAGAAATTAACCTGCAAATGATTCTTGAGGGAACTTTTCACAAAAAAGATGTACCACTTGGTATAGAGATTTCTAGATTAGAACAGAGTCCTGTGTCTGTACCAAGAGAACAATATAGGAATGGAACATGTTCATGATGAGTTCATGCACTAGATGAAGCAAAATGTATCACCAGAGCAATAGAAGTACCTTTGCTTGTGAGAAATATCAAGTCATCCTTCTAAATGCATTACCTATTCATAGACCTAGAGCCAACCAATCCAACTAACCACACTTGGACAAGAAATATCAGTTGCTGCATACATTGCATGTACCTATAGTTCCATTTACCACAGAGAGATATTGGAGCTGCAGAATTCTTGTCTGACTTGGAAAGAAAGATACTAGAAATTAACCTGCAAATGATTCTTGAGGGAACTTTTCACAAAAAAGATGTACCACTTGGTATAGAGATTTCTAGATTAGAACAGAGTCCTGTGTCTGTACCAAGAGAACAATATAGGAATGGAACATGTTCATGATGAGTTCATGCACTAGATAAAGCAAAATGTATCACCAGAGCAATAGAAGTACCTTTGCTTGTGAGAAATATCAAGTCATCCTTCTAAATGCATTACCTATTCATAGACCTAGAGCCAACCAATCCAACTAACCACACTTGGACAAGAAATATCAGTTGCTGCATACATTGCATGTACCTATAGTTCCATTTACCACAGAGAGATATTGGAGCTGCAGAATTCTTGTCTGACTTGGAAAGACAGATACTAGAAATTAACCTGCAAATGATTCTTGAGGGAACTTTTCACATTATCATTTCTTACCAACTACTGATGCCAAAAGTGGTTTCTCTGAACATCTTCCTCTGTGACTTCAATAAAACATTATCGCAATCACAGAGAATAAGCATTTCACCTGTGATGATAGGTTTTTATCAAGGATAGGCAATGCATTTAGGAAGAGTATGAGACAGAAAGTGAATCTGATGCTTCAGGTGTTATATCCTTATGACATCGTCTCATAAACCACGTTGAAATGCACCTTTGTAATGTCTTGAGCAATCATATTTGTTTTTCTTCCAAACAATCTCAGCAAGTGACTGGAGCACAACAAGTTAGAATATCAGCAGAAGTTCCTCTTTCTATGATCAAAACTGGACAAGCCTTTGTGGCTTACATGTTTGTCGTTTACTAATAAATTAGTAATGATGGGCAATATATGGATGTAAAACTGTTTACTATATTCACCCACAAAATAGCACTGATAAATGGAGGAGTTTTTGATAAAAATACAGAATGTAACTAATTTTCTATCAGAAATTTGGTGCCTTGAAGTTGTATAAAGAGAAGAAAATTCAGTACCACTGATTCTGATTAGTAAAACATTAATTACCAATATACATATTTCCTAAAGAAAAGGATTTTGGAAGGCAATTATGACAGAGAAAATGACAAAACATGTCCCATTTGTAAATCATAACTGCTGCATGCATTGCAGGAAGCAAGAGATGTCATCAGCATCCACCTTCTGTAGTTGAACCAGTCTTTGATGCATCTGTGTATATTGAACTAGCACAGGATAACTGTTACTGCAGATGATGCATAGAGAGCCAGATCGACAAGAAGATATGCTTCTAGATGTCGGATCTGATGAATTTGTCAATGAACATATGCATATAGCAAGACCAAATCACTAAGATATGTCCAAGAAAATCAAAGCATGCATGCATAACTAACGAGTAACATAAGATACAAAAACCTGCAGCTGGCCACAGGATGTTTGTTGTCGAGAACATGACCTGAATTTGTGGAGCATAAATTAGTCATTATATAGGTAGTCTAACTAGAAAACCTTTTAAGCATATGTAACTTCCAACGATGAGTTCGATAAAATGCAAGCAGCATAACTGCTCAAAGAACACATGTTAAACACATACTGGATCATTTGGATAGAATGACCATATTGAGAACTAAAAGATAGAATCATATTCATCCTTGTGAGCAAACAGCAATTTTCAGCTTGTAGCTGAATAATGCAAACTGCAAACTGCAAAACGGTGTACGATGATCTCTAACCTCATATAACAATCTCCTTTTACTTTTTCTTTTATATTGCCACTACCACTGCAACTTTGCCTCAAGAAACATATCATCCAGATTTCTTCTACCGGTTGGGACAACTTCAAGAGTCCAACCATATCAAGACAAACACCTTAATGATAAAACACTACTGGAGGAACTTCAAAGCCGGAGTCCTTGAGGAAAGGTATTACCTGTGGCCACTCAACCAGGTCATGATACAAGGCATATTCTGCCTCATAGTCATGCAAATCCAGCTCCTTCTTCTGGTTGGTATGGTAATGGTGTTTTGCCTCCGACGACTTCCCGAACCCAAAGATGCTAAGTTTGTCACAGATTCCCACTGCAAGCATCACGGCCTGCATCCCAGACGAGTAGTGGAACAACTTCTCATCATGGACATTCTTCCACTCGTCCGGGGGCTTCCCTGTCTCCTCGGTGAACCGCTTCAGCGAATAGTACTTGACAATCCTGGCACAGAGCATGTCAAACCGGACGTCGGTGATGAGGATCGGCGCCTTGTGCGAGGAATTGCAGACGGCGTAGTCTAGAAAATGAAGAGCTTGGCAAATGTACATGACCATGGGGATGCTTTCGCCATAGGGGTGGCAGAAGCAGCTCTCTCTTCGAGCGCAGGCATGAAGTATATTGCTGTTGATGAAGGAAAGGCCGGTCTTTGAGCCGACATTGCGGTGGTATCCCTGGATGCGGGCATTGTTGAGCCGGATAACGAGGTCATGACCGTCGATCAGCTCGCCATGCTCGTTGTTCATTAGGATGCCGCTATTGCCGACCACGGCGCAGGAGCCAAACAGCTGCTGGGAGCCGGGACGGCCATAGTGGTGATCGATGGGAATCTTGACGAGCCGAGCGAGCTCTAACATGACCTCCGGCTGGAAGCGGCGGCTCCGGAACCAGTCACGCAGCGAGCGGCGGAACTCGGGGAAGAAATGATAGTACTTGGGGGCGTGGAACTGGGCCGGGAGCCTCATGCGCGTCCGACCCTCGAGGTGGTTGTCCTGCCGCCAGGATGAGTAGGACCGGAACCTCCTCCCACCGCCACCGTCAGAAACCGAAACAAAGCTCCCATGGAGGAGGTTCTCGACGTCCTTCCTCAGCTCCGCCTCCCCGACCTCCTCCGCCGCCAAACTAAGCAGCGTCACATTGGGGAAGGGAGGTGGCGCCACCGAGGGGGCGTCCCCCGGCAGCGGCCCGGCGCTGGGATAACCGAGAAACGCCGCCCGGAATCTGAAGAAGGAGAACACAGCGATGGGAAGAAATAAGATGAAGGGCAATGGGAGAGAGCGCTTCGTCATCTCAGCCACCACCTAGTCCTTCCCCATTTCCTCGAACTCCAAGACGAAAGGAACCATTCTGAAGGAAGAACTGCAAAGCCTTCGCCCACGGAGTTACAACGGATCGGTACCGATCGCCCACTAGGGACGCAGTCCGGAGCTCGAAAAGGGATCGATGGCGAGGAGGAGCATCAGCGAAAGGAACGCGCAAGAGGCGAATGATCTCATCCAGCGCCTAGTCCCTCCCCCTTTCTACGAACCAGAGCAAGAAAGGAGTCGCTTTGACAGAAGAACTCCAAAGCATTCGCCCGGAGCTCCAAATAGGATCGTGAGCGAGGAGGAGCGGTGGTAAAGGCAACGCTGAAGAGGTTAATGGACGGCGTCTCTCGCTGAGGCCGGGAATGAAAATGATCGCCGTGTTAGTTTTGAAGGATTTAGGGATTATATATATATATATATATATATATATATATATATTGAAATCATACTTGTAACGAAGAAAAAAAATAAATCCATAAATTATATGAAATTTGAGAGATATATGTGGCTTCTTAATATTGATTTGTTAGATCAAAATCTAATTTAAGTATCTCTATAGTTCGTCAATTTTTGGGTGTCATTTCAAATTGATTCTTTTTGTAATCAAATTGGTGTTCCATCAATAAACATTTACGATCAATATTAAGAATATAAAGTAAAATCATGTCTCATTGACTTCTTTTAGATGATAATGATATTGATATTGAAGGGAAAGAAAAAAAAGATAATCGATAAACATTAGGAATTATTGTATACAAATTTTTTTTTTTATTGGACGATGGAAGATTAGATGATGGATAGTAATAGTAGCTAATTATGTTACATGCGATGTTGAGCAAAATGGATGGGCCATCTATCAATTATGGAGAAGATTAAAGATAGATGCACTTGAAGAAAGTAGCTTGCTTTTAGGTCAGCATTTAATGGCCATCTCAGGAAGTGCAATTGAGTTGGAATCAAACTTTTCATGGGAGCAAGATAGACCGCATAAGTGGTGGTCGAGAAAGTACAAGTAGCTAAAAGTGAAGCCAATGACCCGACTAAACTGAGTTGGGTTAACTTTTATATATTTTAGGTACTATAATCTCTCTCTTTTTTTAGGTAAATTTTTAAAAAATAAAACCGGTAATTTTTTTTTCGAGAATTCTAACTTCTAGAAGTTCTCGATGTATAAAAAGAGCATTTTATCCTTACCTCCACTGGCCTTGTATTATCCTTTCATGTCATATCTTTTTCTATTTATCTTATCAAATTTATCTATCATCTAGAGTCATTGCACATGAAAGGAGAGAGCGCGAGGGCTGTCATTGCCTTCATATCCGTTGAATCAATTGGCCTTGTCATTGAACACCTCACCCATAACTCTTGCGCGTGGAAAGCAACGATGATAATAGCCCTTGCTACCCCTCCTTTCTTGTGTAAGGGTTGTGAGCAACAAGTGCAACTATTAGGATCCAATAAGGGCAAGACTTCCATCGTTGGTTACCAACGCAAACAACTGTAAGATAATTTTAAAAGGTGACTGACCAAGGGTTGGACAGAGGGCATGGCCGATGAGGGTTGAATGATCGTTTTGAAAAAAAAAAAGAGAAAAAAAAGAGATGTACTAGGATAATTTTTCAAAATCGGATCACTATTTGGGAAGTTCTTCAAGTTTGAGATTTTTTTCGAGAATTCATCTTTTTATTAATCTGTAGAGAAATATTTCATGTATAATTATGAAAAGATAATTTTTAGAAACAATCTCTTATTTTGAGAAAATTTTTAATTAGCAACATATTTTTCAAAAAAAAATCATGAAATGTTTAATTTTTTCACCATAAAAGATGATTTTGTCTCGACGATCGCTTTCATCGTTAGTCGTTTGTACCTCCGATTATCTATGCCTTCACCTTTGCCCACCACTACCATGAGTAGAGACGACCACAAATTATCTTTTAAGAAATAGATACTGAGAATTTTAAAAAAAATACTAATTGAGAATTTTTTAAAATAATTAAAAAAACTTGTTCAGGAAATCAAATATTCGACCAATGTGATTGTCTAGTTAACTTTTTTTTTCCATAGGTGATGAAGATAAGATTTAATTTGAAGATATTTCTAACAACAGTTAAGTCCATATGAGATAAACTAAATTAGTTGATATCTTTCAAAAAAATAATTATCTATTATAGCTTCAAACACTCTTATCATTGATATGTCTTGAACACCATCATACTAATATTAAAAATATATATATTACTGTTACTAGGTTTTTGTGCTCACATCGATGTCATTATGACCCTCTTCTCTCGGTCACCATTCAACCTCTCTCGCAATCCTCTAAATTTCTCTTTTATTAATATTTTTAAAATATATTTTCTCTTTAATTATCCTTTATTGAATTGTTTTACTACCCTGTGTGTTCATTTTTCACCATCATTTTTATTTGGTAGTTAAACTGTTTTCACCATCATATCATGCTGTTGTTGTCGGCTAATGTTTTTATCTTTAAACTCATTGGATTATGATTTTTATTTTATTTGGTAGTTTCTCTTTTTCATTTTGCAATGGGAATATTTCACATATATATATATATATATATATATATATATATATATATATTAAATGGGATAAATTCTCTTTAAAAATCTCTTACTTCTATTTTTATTAGCATTTTTTCTATTTATTCTCGTAAAAAAAATTTCTTATAAGATAAAATTACCCTTGTACCTACCAACCGTTTATTAACATCTCTTTTCTATTTATTCTCACAAATCGTTTTTTTTTCTATAAGAAAAAAATTCTCTTATACCTACCAATCACCTTCATCCTCTATCTTACTCGTCTCGCTCTATCTCACCCTACTTTCCATAGCCATTGTCATCTCAACCACCAATCTACCTCTACTATCGTCGAGCTCATCTAGCTCATCGACCTCTCATCGCCTTCGTCATCTCTAAAGCCTCTTAGGCTTAGTCTTTTGCTATACTCATCTTGTTCTCACCCTTTTCGACTACATCGTGCAAGGCAAGGATACAAGCGAGAACGACAACAAAGGCAAAGAGGGGAGGAGAGGCGAAGGTGACAGGGTGAAGGCGATAGAATGGTGGTGATGGGCAATGGTGATCGCGACGACGGGAGGAGAAAAAGTTCTGAGAAAGAAAGACATGGATGTGCAAAGATAATTTTATATTTAAAAATATAACACTTCACGAGAATAATTGAAAAAAAGGAGGTGCTAATAAAAAAACAAAAATAAGGAGTTTGTTTTTGAATTTGGCTATTAAATGTTAGGATTATTATTTTACATACAAATTAGTAAATCTCTCACTATTAAAATGTCGTCTTTGGCATAGGACGCATCAATTGTGGGGCAAAATAATAAGTTGAGTTTATTAATATATAACTACAAATTCTAATAATTTTGTAATTATTTTCCTATTTTCATCTACTTCACTATCTACTTTACTGTGCAAGCATTGTATTGAATTAATCCAATTACTCCTATTCTCTGAATGCGTATATATATATATATATATATATATATATATATATATATATATATATATATATATATATATATATATATATATATATATATATATATATATATATCGCCATGTCATTCAATACGGTAGTGACTGAGTGAAATAAAACGCCATGTCATAAATCAATGCACCTGATGAGAAGACATTTATTTTTGATACAAAAGCGATATCATTTCATCAGAGAGACGCAGAGTTGCGAGATGGACCTGATTCCAATTCATCTATCATCAATACAGTTGATCGCCATCTCCATTATTAACACGAGGAAGCCAAGGAGATCCCATCGGACGGCTCCCCTTTGCACTAGATCCTGCGGAGCTTGTCGGCCTTGACGACGGGGTTGGCGAGCGCGATGGCCTCCCGGCCCGCCGCCTTGTAGTCGAAGGCGCACGCGTGCCGCTCCGGGTACCGGTGCTGTCCGCAGTAGGTCGACCCGCACCGGCACCGGAACCCCGTCAGGCCCACCCGCTTCCGGCACGACTTGCACCGCGTCGGACGCGGCGCCGGCTCCGCAGCGGCCTCGGAGGGTTTTTCCGAGGGCGAAGATGGTGCTGTGGAGGAGGAGACAGTGGCGGCGGAGGACGGCGGTGGGGAGAGGGAAATCTCGACGGCAAGCTTGGCGGAGCCGGCTTGCTCCTCCTTGAGGCGGAAGTCGCGGTAGCACTTGGAGCAGAGGTTGAGGGTGGCGGGGCTCCCGAAGAAGCTGCAGTTGTTGGCGCACGGCCGGTGGCCCTCTTGGCATCGCTGCTTCTCCGCCATCGTTCCGCTCGTTTCTTGCCTCCCTCCTTACCGATCGACCCGATCAACAAGACGAAATCTGCACCAAATCAACCCAAAAGTTCAGCAAAGAAGAACAACCACCAAGATCTCCCTCCACCAATCCAATAAATCACAGAAGACACGAATCGAAACGTCGAGGCAAAGAAAGAATCGGGCGGAAGAAATCGATCATGCTTCAAGATCAGGTGAGGAATAGCGTGCAGAAGCAAACCTAACCGACGGATTTCCCCGAAGGAGGAGAAAGGGGAAGGCAAAGGAACCGACCTTTACGGATCCGATCGCCTCCCTCTTCTCTTGGTCGTAAAAAATAAGAAAATAAGACGGTAATGAAAAGCGTTATAAACGCGCGCAACGATATGGAAATAATATAACGCTTCGATAGCGTTATAAAACGTCCCCTGAAAGCTAAATTATTACGATGCTGCCACCGATCATTGCCAGCATGTCATCATCATGGCGGCATATGTTGTCTTCATCACGTCATTACACTTAATATTATGTAATGCAGTGTGTTAGTACGCCAATAATCCCATGTTTACGTTGATGTTCAAATTATATATATATATATATATATATATATATATAAGAAGAAGAAGAAGAAGAAGAAGAGGTAGCTTAATTCAAATTGTGTAGTTGCCATCCAAATTGTTGTTTGTTCGAGTTGAGAGGAAGGTCTCTCTCTTCCCTTCTTCAGTTAAGCTGCTTCCTTACTCAACAGAGTTCTCGTTGGCTTATTGAGGAAGACTTGTTGTTTGTAGTTCTCTTACCTACTGAGTAAGTTTTAATTATCTGGTGGTTGCCAGATCTTGAATAAACAAGAAGGTTGGTGCAATGATTTAGACCTTGAGATATGTTGTCATCTTCTTGTTGTGAGGTTTCTTCATACAACCAATCTTCTCTGGGAAGATGCGTTCAAGAACTGCATTTGTCTAGAAGGCAGTCAAACAGGGTGTGCCCTCTCACTTTCTGTGTGCCTGTTGATCTTTAAGTGAAGGGAATAGGAGATGGGAAAGAGAGGAGAGAAGAAAGATTCCATTTCTCTTTGTTTGAATCAACAAAACTAACGAAAAGGATCATTATTTTTATTTATATTCTAATTTTTTTTATGAGGACAAGAAAAATGAATATTTGTGAGAAGTAATTCATTTTTATTTTTCTCATCCTTCTTCTAAAACTTATTGTAAGTATAAAATCTATAATATGTTATTTGTAAAGCGAAAAAACTTTAATGTTATGATTGAAATCAAATAACATTAGATTAGTTTTTACGATATGTATCTTTTTTATGTTATTTAAAAAGAATCTCTATATAATATGTAAAGAAATCATCTTTAGATCAAAAATCATTATCAATGTGTAATGATCATTTAGATTGATGGTTCAGGAAGGTTCAGAGAAAAACTATAATCTCTCAATTGTGTTAACTCTTAGATATCTCTATTTATAAGTGAGAGTAAAGGGTATATGATAAATTATTATGAGAGTTCCTCCCACGATATCCTCTAAGGAATCATACTTTAATATGAACTTTTATTTTTTAAAAATATAATTAATTTTATTATATATCTTATGAAAGGATCTCTTGTAATCAGAGAAATTTATTTTATCAATATTTTTATTATAATATTTTTTAATACCTAAAATATAATACGATGATGATGCACTTAACTCACTTTCTTTGTATCGAAAGTTCAAAGTCTCACTTTACAATTTTAAAAGGTATTGACTAGCCGAGTTTGTTAGGCTTTTGTCCTATCATATCAAATTCTATGCTCATCACTTATTATTTAGAAAAATATATATTTCATCACTTGTTTCGATTAGTGTTTATCATCTCTTATACTTTTCATTTTCTCGCTATCTCTCTCAATCTAAAAAGGTTAAATGAAATGGTACACATAGCTTGCAGCTTGAGATTATTATTAGTACATGTTTCGATTAGCAATGACAAAGAGTAGAATTTTAACAAAATTTTAATTAAATCTAAATATATTCAAAATTAAACGACACATTGCTATAAAAAAATAAATCCAATAAAGTGGGATTTTTTTATTAAAGAAAAGAAGCCATTCAAACGCCGAGTCCAAATCGGCGGCGGCAAAAGAAAGGTCGGTGGGCGTACTTCACACGCTTGCATCAAACATGAGGATTCTTCTGGCTGCTAGGGAGGACTTCGTACTTCCACGACTGCATCAAATCAAAGATGAGGTTTTTAGTAGCTGCAAAGGTGGACAAAGTCCAACCTTGTACTCCATAGCAAATGAGCAATCTGCGTTTGGTCTGTGAGGTCATGTTCTCCGAAGGAATGTATCTGACGTGGATCCAATCTGTACACAGGATAAAGACCGCGTCATAATCTCTTCTCTTGTCTTGCGGTGTCTCAATCTTGAACTCCGGAGTTGCGTGGGTGGTGCTGACTCAGCAATAATCGAACTATTTACGTGGATTATTCTCAACATTTTTATTTGCAATAAAAAGCTTTACTTCGATGTGAAGTTCTATGAGACGGCGGCGGACGGGAAGAGTCAAGTGGGACCCAAAGCAGGTTGGACGTTTGATTGGAAAATCGCAGTGCGGGACCCGTAGCCATCGTCCATCCGTAAGCTGACACGTTGACAGCGACGTGCATCATTTGCATCGAAGGATTCCCTGCATGCACTGAAGTATCTTACCCGTCTCACAATTCTGAATGTTGATTTGACAACTGGAGAGAGACCTTCCAGTGACCAGACAGGTAGCTTTTGCGGTACATCTATTGGGGATCCGAAACGTGGCCACGTGCTCCATCCTAATTTCCAGGAGCGCCACGAATACATGTATCCGGAGAAAGAGACATCCCGCGAATCGACAATCGGCCCCTATTTCTTCTACCCACCCGTGGCACCTCTCCTGCAAAAAGTACATGGAAGCGGGGCCCTCCAGTTGGGTCGGAATCTTATCCAACCACGACGCTGGTTCAGTCGTATCGGACGGATATCCGCTGGACAGATATATTTTATTTTATTCTCCGTATATGCAAAATTGGCATTCGTGACGTAAGTCTTAGTGACAAACCCAACGCGTCGCGTTCTTTTTCTCTCGCTCTCTCCTCGCTCAATCTTCCACCAGATCTTAAACGGCCGGCCTCCGAGACCGAAACAAGAACGATCTGAAGAGGGGGGCGTGACACCATTCCCTCGCCTCGTCTCCTCGATTTCTCCGGTGACCAACCCTAGCCCTAATCTCTAGCCGAGAGAGAGAGAGAGGAGGGACGAGCTGATGGATTCCGATTCGATTGATGGATCTTTGATGAACAACGGGAACCACGCGCCTTCTGATAGACCCATGAAGGTCATCATCGACACGGATCCCGGGATAGGTGCCCCCCTCTTCCCTTTTTCTGCTTGCATCGACGTTGATTGACCGGAATTCTCTGTCGTTGCTTCCATTCCTTTGCATTGTTTCTTCCAATCTGATTTCCGAGGAAGTTCTTTCTTTTGTGTATTGACGGAAACAGTTGAGGGTATAAACGAGTGGAAAGGCAATAATGCTGTTGCTGTTGAATTAGGATGTTGATTTGGACAACCTCCCTTTTGCTTTTGTAGAAAGAAAAAGGAAGACCACGACCATTTCCTTGATAGTTCTTGATTGCTTGAGTAAACCTAATTTCATGTTTAATTATCTTAAGGTTATGTTTGAAGCATACGATTACTCGGTTCCCCGTGTTCAAGTCCTTATGTCTCTTTTGCTTGATGCTTGCCTGATCTGTGTCACCGAGCCATAAGCTTAGATTTTCTGATTTGGAGAAAAGACTTCAGAGATCTGTGTAGATCTACAAGGTTGACATTGAGAAGACAGCCGCATCTGTGATGATGAAATTTTCCCTTTGTAGAGGCTTGGTGTCCTCTAATGCAATAGCTTCTTTCATAGTCAGTGTAGTCAAAATTGCATTTCATCATCATGTCCTGAACTCTTGACTGATCCTTTTATAAATTTGGCAGTCGTCTGTAGTTAAGAATCCTTGAACGAATAATAATAATGATGACATTGTTAACATCATGCATTTGGGTATAGTGTTATTCTTAAAAACCAATGTATTTTCTTCTTATTTTATTCGTTTTCTAATGAAGAAAAGTTGATATCCATGAGATTATTAAGTTTTTCATAATATACTGAATAAAGCTGGCAGTTTTAGCCCATCCCCATTTGGTCTTTTAACAGCATACTTCAGGTGGCAAGAGACCAACTATTCGATTCAGAAGTATTGAGTACGATATATACTGAAGCTATTTTTTATGAAGTGAATGTTCGAATAAAATAATATTATGCTCATTCTCCAGAAGTTTCAACTTCAATGTTTAAGAAGAATTATTTTGTCATCTACTCTTCAGTGCTCATGAGAAAAATCCCAATGGGATGTTGCTTATGAGCTCATGTAGTAGCTACTTTTGACGTTTACATGTGGCAGATGTCCAACATACTCTGTCATTTTTAGTCTGTTGATACGTGTAGTGTCCTGAATTTATGTTTGATCCGTGAGCTAATTATTTGGTCTAAATTATTTACTTTCAATCTTTATGGGACTTTCATTGATTTTTTTGAAATTATTTAATGAGCTCAAAGTATCTGGTTCATCTACCTGATTTTATGCATTCCCTATGATTTTCTCTTTTGCACATAACTTTTGCTATGTTGCAATAGTTTTTTTCCTTATAATATTTTTACTATGTCATGATGACAAACCTTTGTTTTATGTTTGTCTTGTGCGTTTACTCTGATTGCAGATGATAGCATGGCCATATTAATGGCATTTCAAAAACCAGAGATTGAAGTTTTAGGTTTGACGACAATATTTGGTAACGTGTTTACTGAAGATGCTACTAGCAATGCCTTGCTTTTGGTACATATCTTTACTTTATAAATAAAATATGATATTCAGCAGTGCAGTTTAGTGGCAGGTGTTCTTAGTTTGCTTGTTTGAAAATGTTGATTCTGATGTCCCAGAAATAAGTTATCTTATAATCTATATTGTTGAAAAGGATAGTGTGAGATAGCTGGACATCCTGAGGTTCCGGTGGCAGAAGGAAGCCATGAGCCTTTAAAGGTAGGGGTTCATTCCCATCTACTATGCTTCTATAACAATTGTGCCTTTTCTATTTTCTGACAACATTCAGTTGCTTATTATATTTTTTGGGCGACTTTAGTTTAATTGTTAAGAATGGTCATCTATTCATAATCTCTAACTACATCATGTCATATGTTCTGTTCTTAATTTTCACAATGCACATCCCTGCCCTGAGTCAGTGGCTTTAGTCATATGAGCACACTTCTGTACAATCTATATCAACTTATGGATCATATTTCACATCCCATTTATATCATTACAAGCTTCTCGGTTTTCTTCCCATTTCCAAGGTGTTAATGCATAATTAAAGATGTTGCAATCAGTCACTAGAGCCTTTTTATCTGGTTTCTAGATGAATTAGAGCCTTCTTGAAAGCATGTTCCATGGTTAGCTGCTTTCATGTATCTTTTTCCAGTCAGCAAACTATCTTGATTTCCACTATAATGATGACAACATATTTTCTCTCTAATGCTTTTTTTTTTTTTAATTCATTGACCGCTTTGTTTAATTTGACAAATGCATTCATCATTGGTGTCATTTGGTTCCACTAGAATTGCACGATTGATCTCTATTGAGCTGTGGGTAGCCAGCTGATAACTCTTTCTTTTAAAATTTGCTTCTTTAGGGTGGAAAGCCACGTGTTGCTGATTTTGCTCATGGATCTGATGGATTTGGCAATATATTTCTTCCTCCACCTGTGGGAAAAAAGATAGAGAAAAGTGCATCAGAGTTTTTAGTTGATAAGGTTTCTCAGTACCCTGGTGATGTATCCATTCTTGCATTGGGACCTTTAACAAATTTAGCATTGGTGAGCTTATTTAAATGTTCAAAAGATATACTTTGCCTTTATATCAGAGGAATACTTGAAACCTGATGATGAACCATGTCTGCTTTTCTGAATAAGTTTTACTGCCAATCTTATATGCTACAATGGTTTGCTATTTACTTGCCTAGGCCATCAAAAGAGACTCTTCTTTTGCGAAGAAGGTGAAGAAGGTGGTTATTCTTGGTGGATCTTTCTTTGCTGCCGGAAATGTCAGTCCTGCTGCTGAAGCAAATGTAAAGTATCTTAAACATGACTTCTGTTCTGATATATGCTCCTTTTCTTATCTTTCCATTAATAAAGCATGTAGGATTGAGAAATTAGCCGCCATGTTACTGAAACAATTCAAACAAATTTGTTAAAAAAATAAAACAAACTAAAATTATATAAAAAATTTACATGTCTCTTTAAATTTTCTATTGAATCAGTTTGATGCGCAATTATATATGGTTTTGTCTTCAGTTTGTCTCTAGCACTAGTCTTACGATAAATGTATATGTTAGCCTGCAAATTTTGTTATGCCTTGCTATGTGAGTACGCTTTTCCTTGGTACTTATAGATTGTCACCATACTCTATCAGCTGATATCAAATATCCATTGTAGTTTTTGCAGGATAGTACTCGAGTCATAACCTTTTTTTTCTCAAATTCATTTAATCCAATAGTTCTTTCCACCAAGAATTGCCTTTTTGGGTCTTGGACTCCTTTCGACAATTTGTCAGACCCGTATGTACTGGTGTTTCGATGAGGAAGAAAAAGAGTGTGAAGAGGAAAGGGTGGTGGAGGAACAGAGGAGGAAGGAGGAAGGAAGACGGAAGAATTAGAAGCAGCAGCACCACCATACCTGGGAAGCTTCGATAGCGGCGAAGCAGAAGCGACAACAGCAACGACGAGGGCAACAACATCGTACGCTAGAAAGGGGCTCGCGTTCATGAGCCCTAATTTGTTTTTTTTTTTTCTCTTTTAACGCTGAGTTGGACAGATGCCCATCACTTTTTTTTTAATAATATTTTAACCAGACCACCCGAAATGAGGGTAGTCCGTGTATCGGTCCATGCCCAAATTAGTACATACCGCCTGTACTGTACCATTTCAAGTGGTACAACAGTACATTCTTTACATGATGATAAGTAAACACCTCTAAAATTTTCCTAAATGACACTTACGATGAGAGATTTTTATAGCTTAAAAGAACCTAACATGGTTTGGTTAAGAAGAACCAAAATAGGGTTAATTTCTTCAGCTCAGCTCATAGCACCATTTATATTCAACTGAGTCCAATTTTTGGTTAGTTCCTTCCTAACACTTGGGTGTCTGGTTCACACAGTGTTTCATCTAAGTTAGATCAGTCTCTTTCATATGTCTGGATGCACTATCCTTTAGTATGATTTCTTTGTCTGATCTAAAATTTCCACGTGTTGAAAAATTGTTGCCAATCTACTACCTAATGCTATCATCTACCAGTAGTTGTTTTCAGTCGTGCTGCAAGATATGAGAACTATATCTGCAGCACGTTATATGAAAACTCTATGTATCTGTTGACATCTAATCAATGATTAAGTTTGTCTATGAAGACTCTGGTCCAGTTGAGTGTGAAAATTTTTCAACCCGTGTTGCAGATTTATGGAGACCCCGAAGCAGCTGACATTGTCTTTACATCTGGAGCAGATATAGTAGTCGTAGGAATAAACATCACCACTCAGGTCAAATTCACAGGTAACAAGGCTTCATGTTCATCTACGGTTATCATTGTTTTGCAACTCAGCTCTTAGAAACTACAGTCTGTGTTTTCAGATGCTGACCTCTGCGACCTAAGAAACTCTCAGGGAAGGCACTCACAAATTTTATCTGACATGTGCAAGTTCTACAGAGACTGGCATGTTAAGTCTGATGGTGTTTATGGTAGATCTACAGTCTCCCCACGTCTCTCTCTTTTTCTCGAAATATTTGTTTTTGGATGGATAAGCATTGACATAGCTATCGAATGCTACAGGTATTTTCCTACATGATCCTGTCAGCTTTGTCGCACTAGTTCGGCCAGATCTTTTTACATTCAAAAAGGGGGTTGTGAGGGTTGAGACACAGGGAATCTGTGTGGGGCATACATTAATGGACCAAGGATTAAAAAGGTAGGCCACACCAGCCTTCTTCTTCAGTCAACTTTCTTGTAGTCGAATGCTTTTCTCTCTGAAGCAACATTTCTTGCAGGTGGAACACAAGCAATCCGTGGACAGGTTATTCACCTGTATCAGTTGCATGGACAGTTGATGTTCCTGGAGTTCTTTCATTCGTCAAACAGCTGCTTGCAAAACCATGAACCAGGAGAAGGGTGGTTAACCACTTCTCTTTGGAAGCCAGTTGCCTTTGTCAGATTTAGATAACCAAACACTGTAATCTGTAACTCCAAAGAAGAAAGGTGGTGTTGATCGATAAAATTTCATTCTGTAAACAATTTCGTCAAGTCATTTCTCCCCGCCGAACAGTAAAAGGATTGATGATTTAATAATGACGAGGTCTGATCCTGCTCGGTGTTGTTTGTATTGCTAAATTTGTTGTGTTCTCTTGTTTCTTGATTATACTCGCAAGCTCGATGGAATCCAAAATCAAAGAGATGCATGCAGCACAGCCTTCCATGCTGACATTGATGAACTCCTGACCTCTGTAACTTTATTCAGGTTATATCTATCCCTTGTTGTGCAATTATTGGGTAATTTAATGAGCATGATCTAACAAATGGGATTGCCAGTGGTGCGAGGAAAAGCCATGATGCCATATGTGCCCGAAATGAAGCTACTTTTCAGGATAAGCAGAGTACCCTTCTTTGGACTGTAAGCAAGCGGTAAGAAGAGGACAAGAATAGGATGTTGGTCTGCCACACACATACACAGGCCTTAAGCAGCCTCATTACTGCTGCCATATGCTTATCTGAAATGACCGGGAAACTGATACAAGCCACTATTGTTGCTGAGTGCCAATAGTATTTCCAATAGTGCATCCTGTTCTTCCTCAGATGGAAAAATAAGCAACTCCCTCAAATAAATTAAAGCACTTACTTGTTGTTGGTTTTTGATGATGACAGATTTAGGTCGTCCGTCGCAAGTGGAAAACTGGAGTTGACTTCATTTCATCTCCTTGGACTATAAAACAACATCATCATGAGCTCTTCTAGGATGCACAGGTGAATTCTTTCTTTAGTATAAGAGATAGTAATCTCTCTCAACACCAGTCACCTTTCTTCACCATGATTTAGTTGCTTTCATGCTCATTCTTTTTATTATTCTTAGGTAAAAAAATAGAGGTCGAATTGTAGGGAATGTGTTACAAGAATTAGCATTTGTCTGCATAGGATCTTGAATTTGATTTCTAATCATAGGAGGGTTCTATGAACACTTAACTGCAAAATGAATGAGTAATGATGCAACATTATACCAAATGATCCAGTCAAACCAAAATGTATTTCTTAGAATTCCTAGTAGAAAATTTTAATGAGAACTTGTGAGATTTTTTTATTTCTTAGAATTCCTTGTAGAAAATTTTAATGAGACAACTTGTGAGATTTCTCTAGTGAGGAGGAAGATTCACCCACCAATATCTTCCCCAAAAGAAGACTCACCAGAATGTTTCCCACCTCCCCCACCACATTGGTGCAATAAGATTTATAGCTTGCTCAGATTGTATAGGAATCAAAACACATGGTTCATGAGCTTGTGGGACAACACTCTCCAAAATGGTCTGCTGCCACCATATCTTCTCAGATGCTCACATGCTTCATGATGCTTAAGATTAAAGAAGAAAAGAAGGCATTCAATTCATGCCACCTTTGAATGAGGATCTAACATTAGTTAGAAAACCACAATTACTGATCATAATAATACATCCTATCTGAGGTAAATTGTACGGTCATAATTAAGTAGGCCAAGATTGATCATAGCTCAATTCATGTAAAATCTACTTAGGACACAGTTTACATGCATTTTAACTCTTCTCATAGCTTAAACCTTTGGGGATCAACAATTAGCCAATCAAAACTTTCATCATAGTAATATATTCTTCTCCATTTGTCTTGTACCATATCGTGTATTCAATTTCAGGAGTCAGAGCCTAACCGATCGACACGTAAGAAGGGATGACACAATTTATAAATGTATCAGCAACTCCGATTGTTTAAGGTTTGGCATTATTGGTTATCCAATTAAAATCTTTACAGGCAAGAACGCCTAAACAAATTCATCATTATTAGTAGGACGTGCTTGATGCATCATGCATGGAATTGTTAATGGTACAGCAGTGGGACATGTTTGGATCCATGAGTATATAAAAGCTTCCTGGACCGGCATGCCACCAGAAGCAACAGTGACGGGCAATACTCGAGGGGGAAGTCAGTGGTCCTGCAGATGCTAAACAATGGGCTTCAGGTAGATATTGCACCGTGCCAACCGCGTCACCAGTACACACAACACTGACATGCATCTCGGTAGTGCTGCCGTGTGTTAATCGTGACGGGAATCAATCATCCCTGTTCGTGACACACATGCGCATGCTTTCACGCACACACACATACAAGCACTTGGATCCAACAATTATTTGGATTTTGAGATTGCTTATTTTGAATTGAATTTGCAGATCTATAAGAAGAGTTAGATAAACATAGGAAATTTTGGTTTATTTTTTTTCCTTTTATCTGTAATTTAAGAGTCCATTTAACCCTATGAATAAAGAATAACAATATAATGCATAGAAATATCTAAAATATAAAACAATAAATTTATATTTTAGTTTCTTCTATTTTTTTGTTTATTTTATGAGTACTTGTGACTGTCTTTTCTCTCTCTCTCTCTCTCTCTCTCTCTCTCTCTCTATATATATATATATATATATATATATATATATATATATATATATATATATATAAACACAGGCAGACAACAACAAAACGTGGATGGAAGGCAAGTCGACAAAAATAATAACCGCGTCAAGCCAAGAAACACGTGTTGGCACCGTCGTCCCCAAGAAAAATACAAACACGTCTCCTATGTATACCAATATATATGTATATATATTATATTATAATTGAATTTGTATTATCCAAATTTTCTCTGTGCATGTCTAAAGTATTTTTTCCACGTACAAAACCTTTGGCTCCTCTGCGCTGTACGTTCCTAAAGTTGTGGTCTTTGATTACCCTCTACCCATCTTTGACACTACTTTTACAGTGCACCAAACACATGAAATCTGTGCGAGTATTGTGTGACCATTGGAAGTGGAATCTCACGCCACCGTCAACTGTCTCCTCCTCCTCACCATATAAGTCACACTGGGCTACCTTCCCCAACCCTCAAGAGGAAGGAGGTCGACATGGAGGAAGTGGTCCTCGAAGCGTTTCGGTCTCGCTTCTCGATATTCTTCTTCTCCTTCGCAGCCGGCTTCGTGCTCCTGGCCGTGGTGCTCGAGTTGCTGCGGTGCATGCCGTGGTGGTGCAGCTGCCCGGTGTGCGAGGCGTACGTGACCAAGTCCTGGGCCGCCCGCTTCGACAACCTATGCGACTGGTACGCCCACCTCCTCCGGGAGTCGCCCACCCGCACCATCCACATCCACGTGCTCCGCAACACCGTCACCGCCAACCCCGACAACGTCGAGCACATGCTCCGGGCCCGCTTCGACAACTACCCCAAGGGCAAGCCCTTCTCCGCCATCCTCGGCGACCTGCTCGGCCGCGGCATCTTCAACGTCGACGGCGACCCCTGGCGCTTCCAGCGCAAGATGGCCAGGGCCGAGCTCGGTAGCACCGCCGTACGCTTCTTTGCCTGCTGCATCGTCACCGCCGAGGTCCGCGAACGCCTCCTCCCCCTCTTCGACGCCGCGTGCGCCGGCTACGCGGTTCTCGACCTGCAGGACGTGTTCCGGCGGTTCGCCTTCGATAACATGTGCAAGATCTCGTTCGGGCTCGACCCCGGATGCCTCGAGCTGTCGCTGCCGGCGTCGGAGTTCGCGGCGGCCTTCGACAAGGCCTCCATGCTGTCGGCCCGGCGGGCGACCTCCACGATGCCCATAGTGTGGCGAGCCAAGCGGCTGCTGAACAGGGGATCCGAAAGAGAGCTCCGCGACGCGATCCGCCTCGTGAACCTCCTCGCCAAGGAGCTCATTCGCCAGCGAAGGAAGCTGGGGTTCTCCTCCAACCACGACCTCCTCTCCCGATTCATGGCCTGCGTCGACGACGACAAGTACCTTCGCGACATCACCATCAGCTTCCTGTTGGCCGGCCGCGACACCGTCGCCTCCGCCCTCACCAGCTTCTTCCTCCTCCTATCCCGCCACCCGGACGTCCGCTCTGCCATGCGCGACGAGATCGACCGCGTGGTGGGACGCGGCGCCGCGACCGCCAGCTACGACCATCTGGGGGACCTGCACTACGTGCACGCAGCCATCCACGAGAGCATGCGCCTGTACCCCCCGGTGCAGTTCGACTCCAAGTTCTGCCTCGACGACGACGTGCTACCCGACGGCACCTTCGTGGGGAGGGGCACCCGGGTAACGTACCACGCCTACGCCATGGGGAGAATGGAGGAGCTATGGGGGAGCGACTGCCACGAGTTCCGGCCGCAGCGGTGGCTCAGGAACGGCACATTCGCACCCGAAAGCCCCTACAAGTACCCCGTCTTCCAAGGCGGCCTCCGGGTGTGCCTGGGCAAGGAGATGGCGCTCATGGAGATGAAGACCGTGATCGTGGCTGTGGTCCGGCAATTCGACATCGACATCGACGTCCAAGCGGCATGGCCTCCCAAGTTCGCGCCCGGCCTCACCGCCTCCCTGAAGGGTGGCCTTCCCGTCCGAATCCGCCGCAATGCATGTACAGAAGTCGACATGTCTCCAACAAGAATATGATTATAACATGACGAAGCTATGCATGTCATATATAAATATATATATATATATATATATAATATGACGTCAATTGGTGGCTGCAATGACTACCTATTCCAATTCCAATTCCAATTGGTAGGTGCCACTGTCGTATGAAATTGTATTGGCACATCAACAGCAGAGATTGAATAAGCTGGAATCCATATCCATACTGTTGATTTGGATGTGACGCAGTGAGCGTCGGCTTGGTGTATAGTCGTCGTCTCGATTTCTTGAAATGGGTGTTTCGAGGCACGTGTCGGAATGGATGTAATGTATTGTAAGAGCGTGCGGAGCCGAGTCACCAACCATTGTCGAGGGCGAAGGATAAGCGGTCACCAACCATTGGAGGCCTCGCGATCCGACACTACACCGATCTATGCGATGGTTCCGCTGCATGCTGTGTGTGTTGAAGCTTATGATCGGAAGAAATGTAATCTAAGATAAAATTTAAATTCTACTGATACGAAAGAACCTAATTATTTGTGAATTCCAACATCTCCTTTTTAAATGCTAAAATTATGATGCCATGTAATTTGGATCCAATTACCTTTTTTTAATTTTTTTTTGAATTCAATATCATTCACTTACCATCCTGAAAAACCTTTAGATTTCTGGCTTATTAAGTACATAATAATACGTGAGATAAATATGATACTTATTAAGTGTATAATAATATTTTTATAAGTCATTGATTTTTTACTATTCATATTCAATCAATGTTGGAGTAAATATCCTTATCAGTGCTCTCTCCTATAGAGGAGTTAAGGGCACAAGACCCTCTATTCTTCATAGAAGTAAATATTTTTATCAGTGCTCCCTCCTAGGAGTTAAGGGTACACGACCATCTACTCTTCAATCAATGTAGGAGTAAATATCCTTATTAGTGCTCCCTCCTGTAAGGGAGTTAAAGGCACGAGACCCTTCTTCTAGTGCCGGATTTGTGCTGGATTTTTTTTTTTTTTTCAAGTCCGTGCTAATAAATCAACATTTGATCGGTTCACTATTGGTGTGGTCTTTCGGCTCATGACTTGATGGACTTATGAGTCATTGATGTTTCTTGTAGACTCGTGAGAAGTTGGCCATAAGGGTAAGGGTAAGGGTGCTTCTAAGAGTAGTGATGACCCGCTAGAGTTATGGGTTATTAGTTCCCTACTCTTCAACCAATGTGAGAGTAAATATTCTTATCAGTGCTCCCTCCTATAGAAAAATTAAGGGCACAAGACCCTCCTTCTAGTACTAGAGTTTGTGAGCCTCGAAAGATATATGATCCGACAAACGTATAAGTTTTTAATTTTTCTATTCCTTAATCCTAATTATCCTTATTACACGATCTTTTTCACGTACACTAAAAAAATCTCGATTATATTAGTTTACGACTACGATGAATATGACATTTAATAATTAAGGTTTATCCTTGTAAGAAAAAAAATTATAGCATCTCAGACAAGATCAAAATTCTCGTTGGTTTCATATCGAATAACTATTGGTTTGGTCAATAAAACATTTATAAAACAAAATTATATTTTATTTGGGCTGCTACTTGCATTGGGAATCGACTTCAAGAACACTTCATGTTGGGTTGGGCTCATCATGCCCGTATCAATGATCCGATGCTTCGGATGCACCAAACATACGTATTTGTTTGGGGTCTATAGAATTCCCAAAAGAAGAACGAGTGCAATTAATACTTTATTCGGCTACAGATAATTCCGAATTTTTGTGTGGATACGTCAATGGTCCATTAAAATCGGATTCTCTAACTTCTAATTGAGTTTGGGATAAGAGTATACTTCAAATATAGATACTTAAGTATAATTAAAATAACCATCTAATTAGTTAATTATGACCAGCATTTTCCATCAATCAAAACTCGACATTTGTAATTTATGATATATATGGATAATTATCGTGTCTATATTTTTTTTACCGTTTCGACTTTCAAAAGTTTTATCAGGCTTTTCGCTTAATTTTTTGTTTGATCTCTCATCGATTTAATACCGTAAATTTTTTATTCGTCGAAGCGTTGACCAAAGTGATAGACTAAAAAGATGTGCCCAATATATTTTTCTTAGGTTAAACATCATAAATATTATAATATATTTTTGTCTGACTAATTATAAAAAAGAACTTCGATACATCATTCTTAAACCAAGTATAAAAAATATGCCTAATATATCTTTCTCATATTAAAAATAAAAAAAATATTAGAGGTATCTTTCTCGAACTAAACATCTCAAGACACCCGGATTAGGACAGGTCAAGATGCTGCTCAACACATGATAGTATATATTTGAGGGAATAAATAACAGAAAATAATTCATCCAATCATGACTCGACACATGTTAGTCTGATCAATAAGTAAAAATGATCATCGATCAATCATTCAACCATATAAATATTAACTCAGTATAAAATCTTAAAAGGATATTTTATTCATTCTATAAAATATTTTTTTAATTAAATTCATCATAAAATAATTTATAATCAAAGAGAAATTACAGGATACTCTCTCTCTCTCTCTCTCTTCTCGAACTAACTAAAGAGTTAGAAAATATATCGACAAAAACCGCAGTCGATCTCTATCTTCAGACATATCGGCGGCCAAGTGAAATGCTCGTTCAATCACATCAAATTTCGTGTGCACGCAGATCAAAATGGAATCAGACGTGATCGACATCCGCCACCTACGTCCTTTTGGGTCTCTGGGGATCACGGACGACATGATCTTGGCGCGATCGCTATCCGAATCGCGGACAGCAACTGGCGAGGTGCGCGCCGCAAGCTTGGACTTCCAAAGTTGCACACAACTCGATGCCAACACGCTTCCTCCCCCGACAACTCTTGGGATGCGTCCAGGGGCAGCAGATGCGCGCGCACATATCATCACCAAAAGTGGCCGGCTTTTGGTGTCGCCGAATCGGAACCTCTGCTTTCGTCTCGCGCCCCCCCCCCAGCACATAATCTTTGCACGCACCCTCCCGCAGGTGCCTGCCGGTGTCGCGCCGCCTATTTCAATCGCCTTCTCTCTCTCTGCGACGCCCAGCTGTGAATGCCTCCCCCCTTTGTTCTAGGGTTTTGTTAAGTCACCCCTTTTCTCCGATGTCTCTAATGGCGCTGAGGGAGCAGCTCAACATGTTGGTGAATTCCATGTACATCGAGGTACTTTTAGTCACCCCTATACCTTTCCGTTCTTTTTCTCTTCGCAAGTCGGAAAAAAAAAATCATTTTTTTGGTTGTTTCTTGTTGTTATAATCGCTGTTTTCTTCTAAAAATGTATCCTTTACTTGTTGGATCTCATGTAAGGGTTCAGTTTCGTTGAATAATCTGCTATCTGGATCTTGGTTGGTGTTCTTCTCCATCGATTTCATTGTCGCCGTCGTTTTTGATCTCCGAACTGTCTCGAAGTTGGCTTGCGTATTTCTTGATCTTTTTGGGTTCACTGATGTTTCTTGTTATAGCTTATGGCTGTATCTCTACTGCTTGCAGGGCTTGTTGGATCAACAGTTCCAACAGCTTCAGATGCTGCAAGATGCGAGTAGTCCTGGTTTCGTTGCTGAGGTGATCACCTTGTTCTGTGAAGATGCGGAGAGGATACTGACCGAGCTGACTAAATTAGTGTATGTGACGGCTCCTGTGATGTTTCTTCAGGATTTTATACATTCAATCGCCTATATTTAGAGACATACCCCATTCTGCAGGGATCAAGCTGTTGTTGAGTTTCAAAAGGTGGATGCTTATGTTCACCAACTTAAAGGAAGCAGCTCAAGGTTTTTTTCTTCTCTCTTTTTTTCTTACAGCATTTAGCTGTCAGATCGATTTAACTTGCACCGTAGGGTGTTGTTTTCTTCTTTAGCCACGGCTACCATCTGATGCTCAGATTTGCTGTTAGTTTCACTGATTTGTGCAACTCATCCAGACTTGTGACTAAGAGCACTTGTGATAGATAGCCCATACTGGCTGGAGACTTCTGCATTGGGCCTGCATTTAGATTATGAATTTATAAGCTGAGTTGTCTTCCCAACTATAAGATGTAGCGTATAAAATGATACTGAACCGAGAATGGATTCCAGGCATGACCACTTCAGCTCCAGGAGGTTTTATCCACCTCCACAGAGAAGGAAGCAATGGTTTTATTCCATCCAAAAAATGCTGATTTATTCCAAGAATGCATGGAATAAGTGAGAAGAACAAGTATTTCACTCTTTTTCTTGTGACTGTCATGTGCATGTTTGGAAATTAATATTTGATGGATCTCAAGATGTGCCAAACGTTTCAAAATAAATCAGAATGAATGTACTCCATGCTTATCATATTTTATGGTTAAAGAGTGAATTAGTCCATGAGACTCCCACAAATGCAGGGTATTCAGTGTATATATAACATGTTCTTTTCAAGCAGAGAGGTTTGTTTCCATGGTATGAATCTTGGTCACCTTGTTTCCAAGGAGCAAACCTTACCATGGTCTCAAGACTCCTCACCCTCTAATTATAATGTGATAATTATGCTACTCATAATTTAGATGTATAATTATTATGAATTGTGTAAATTGCACAAGATATATCTTCATATTATAAGGTAGTCTCAGTGTACATACATGCACACAATTATTATGACCATATCATATTCTGTCTAAGGTTTGCTCTGTAGTGTAATGTATAATATACATTGCCATGCTTCTTTGCTGGAACAGTGTATTATGACTAGATTCCTTTTCATTAGTGTTGACCTGCATATCTGATTTCTAATGTTTACCTTGTTAGGAAGTACTGAACTTATTGCACTTTGATAAATCCCAGGAGCTCATGCCTCATTGTATCTATAATTGTATTTGTAAAACATTACCGCATGGAAAACCACTGATGACATCTTATTTCCTATACCATGAACCTCATCCTTTTCTCTTTCTTAGTTGGGCCCTCTGTTTTGCAGTGTGGGTGCTCAAAATGTGAAATTGGCTTGTATTCAGTTCCGACAGTTCTGTGAGGAGAATAATAAAGATGGGTAAGTATTGTTGCTCAAGTTATGGAATCACATAAATGTATAAATCATACATGAAAACAGTACTTACAAACGTCCAAAATACTTCTCCAAAGAAGAATGATGCAATAACAAATGACTTAAAGTTAAAGAAAATTATGGTAAGCACTATTTTGAGTTCAATTACCGTCTTCTTTTTCTCACTCTATTTTAATGACATTAATATCTATTTCTGGGCCCTTGTTTGACTTGCACTTATACAATGAGAAAGTTGCTTCTTTATCAGGTGTCTCAATGCCTTGAATGTGGTCAAGCATCATTATTATCTTCTACGGAACAAATTTGACACCATGTTGCAGGTAATTCTTAATCTGTTTGAGAAAAATGTTATAGAAATAAATCTCTGAAACTTCCAGAACATAACATCTTGGACAATTGTTTATTGCAACATCTAGTCCTATTAGTTTATTGCATGGTGAACCACCTTTAGGAGTTTGATGTATAAATTTTTTCAATATAATTGTTAAATTGATTCTATATGCTAGCCATATGGTTGTCCAAAGCAACTATTGTCTTACGGGCACATTGCTCGGTACATAACATGCTGATCGGATTTACAAGCGTGAATCACAATGAAATGTTAACATAGATCTGTTGTCTTTATGGAGAATAACCTATATTTTGATCCTGAAATGTTTGATAATATTGGTAATGGAACCAAATTCAAGCATATTATGCTGCTAAAATCAAACAGTGATTTGTTCTATTATTGAAGTATTATTAAATTAAAAAAAATCTGATGAAACTGGAAAACCTGTCTCCGTCATATAATAACGTATGATATTCTATTTGCATTTATGACATCCTCCATCACTTTCCTTCACCTTGTTCTTAAAGCAGTCTGACAAGAAAATACTGTATGCAACAGAGTTACTTGCTTTTTAGGAATTAAGGCATGCAAAATGCACGGTGATGTCCTTGAAACATTTTTCTGACAGAACCTTTGAATTTTGTGTTTGGCATTTTCGCTGGGAGATTATCCTGTCAAAAGGCTGAATAAATGGAGATGTCTTCTTAGCAACTTTGTATATTACCTTTGCTGCATACACATCGAATTAAGTTTCATATACCTACAAAATGCTGCTTAAACTACGGGTGCTAATTTCTCATTGAATATACCAGCTTATGCATTATGCTCTGTTTCTTTATTCTCTCCTATTGTGGGTTTCAGTCTTGGTTTTCCATGGATACTTTTTGTCATCTTGTAAGATATGGTGCCATGTGAAAACTTAGATGGGCAGTTGGCTTGCTAATTATTTTCCAGCTAGGATTAAAGCTTTAATGAAACATAACATATGCATCCTTTTGCCCCCCATTTGGTTCTCATGGCTTTATAGAAACTTGGATAGACCTTTTTGGAATCAATTTATTAGGGATCGTTTACATAGTCATGCCTCATTTATATCGTTAGCTGAATAAACAACATGAACAAATTATCGAGTGAACTGCATACAGGGTTATCACAATTTGAAATGATGGCCATAATTTATTATGGTTATAGTCGTATTCAGAAGTTGTCACAATTAGAAACAAAATGATGTCAATGCGTGCCATTAGCGAAAATGGCAAACTAACACATTTTCATACACAGCTTGAGCAGAGAATCCAAGCCTACGACAGCAAACAGCAAAATTAGAGGAAAAAGAGAAGAAGGGGCTCGCGGACTATGCTGAACCATCTCGCCTCTTTCACGGTCAAGTTATCGGTTGTTTATAGACTACTACCTGACTTCAGACATTGTGTTTGAACATATATTTCCATCAAGTTGAATCAAATGTCCTGTATGTCACTTGGAAACCATTGGTTTGAACTTATATTTCGGAAACAGCTGATGCTATGGACAGAGTGCTGTTCTCAGCAGATGTATATTATAAATGGTGGATCTGTTGTTTTAGCTTCACATTGCATTTCTTGTATCTCTGGTTGAGGTTTTAGATTTGCCTCTTGAGAAATTTCTTGGTAACTTCGATGTTAATTATGGTAGGATTTTGTGGTCACACAATTTCAAATTCTCTATGACAATCGAAGTATATGATATGAAATCTCCATCGTTTGGTATCGAATCTACCTATGTTGAACTATACATTTCAAATATCGATTTTTGATGGCCTCTTATCATCTGATTCACATTCTTTAATGCATGTGGTAATTCAAAATTGCATGGCATTTTCTTTCCCTATATGTTTATATGTCAATTTTGTGGGTGGATTTGACTGATTTGATGCACAAATTGGGTCGAATCAAATGGAGGATGACATGATTCAAGCATCATTAACATGATTTCACATACCAATGTTATCATTAATTTTACCTATTTTCCTGATTTATAATTTCTTTGTGCCTAACCCGTCATTCTCGAAAGAGAGAGACGTTCTAGACTCGCTCCCTGAGTCGTGGGTTAATTCGGGAATGTCGTCGAGATAGCCAACCGAACAGAGTCGAGAAGTCGACCGGCGGTAGGGAAACGAACTAGGTCGGGTCGGGTCGGGTCGACAGAATCGAATGTGATGTCCGGTTCGGCAATACGCGTCGATTCGAACCGGATGCGGGTCGCACCGCGGCGTTAAGACTCCGACACGAACTCGGGAACATTCTAGGTTTTCTTTTATAGAGGCCGTTCTGCTCCCTTCTCTTCCTCTCGTCTTCTTCTGCGTCGCGGCCGCCGATCGCATCGTCCACTGCCTGGCCGCCACTACGCCTCCGGCGGAGGAGGTGACATCGACACCCGAAGGTGCGCGTCCTATACTACTCCTTTCCATTGTTGTCGACCTTTGTTCGCATCGATGGCAGCGCTGCCCTTGCCCTAACCCTAGTCTTACACCGTTCTTTCTTCAAGTAAATGGCTTCTCTGATAGTTGTATGCCCTCAATTCCTTTCTCATACTGTCTGCTCCCTTAGGCTTTGCCTTATATGTGATGGTTGCTTTACCCTAGTCTTTCCTGCTAAGAATGGAATTATGTGATCAATATACTTATACCAGTTGGAGAGAGAGAGAGAGAGAGAGAGAGAGAGAGACCCAGAATTTCGGCGGAACAAGTTAGGGATAATGTTCTTCTTCGAAATTACCGTAGTTAATGGCACGAGTTGCGTGTAACGACGTAGTAGAATCTGGCTGAATCAAGGTAATATGGAAAGTTTAGAAATATGAAGTTACATGGTGTTTTGTTGCAGAATGAAAACTAGGAGTTAATCTTGTCTAATGTGGCTCAGGATGTCGTCCATCTCAGTTACTATGACAATTTTTTTTTTTGTGTAGTTATCTCATCAATGTTTCTTTGATGTTGAAACAATTTATTGATTCCAGCAACAGAGTTCAATTTTCTTCTTCCTTTTACCACTTATAGGTTCTTATTATTGGCATATCTTTAATTTTTTTAAGTTCCTGTTATTGTTCTCGTTTCTGAGAAAACAGGTAGTGGAAGACCAAAGAAAAGAAAAGGCAAAATTAAAAATAGATTGTTGTTTTATGTTGATAATGTTTGAAGGAGAACCTTGTAGCTTTCAAATGTCAATCTATGTTTAAATTTATGTAATGCATGCTGGTTTAAAGCTTACAATTAGTTTGGTTAATCTAGGAAAAACTTGCTGATATGCAATGTGGTGGATCTTAATTCAACATGAACCAAATTGCTGATATGCAATTTGGTTAATCTATGAGGGCAAATGTTTTAGCCTTTTTTAGGTATAATAGAGATAGTTAAAAAGGACATAATTAGGAAGAGTGGTGTCATAAGATGCTTTTTGGTTAAGGTCGTTGATTGAATTTGATTATCGACTAACTCTTTAGTAAGCTAATGAGATATTCTTTTAATTTGTTTTATTCAACATAACTAATTAAATGCTTTATTTGGTGACTGATGATTCATGTAATTATCTAATATGTCATTGTAGAAATTAAGGTTCATTTTGGGCTGACATATGGAGAGATATTAGGTGGCTTATGGTACTTGAGCACACACAAAAATACTACTGCAAATATTTGCATCTCATTGTTGTTTTTATGATATCTTACCAGGTCATTCTCCAAGTTGTGAAGTGGTTTAGGATACTAGGGTCTGGTCGGAAGTAAAAAATTTGTGACATAATTGATAAATTTCATAATTAAAAGTCAGAATTTTGAGCAGACTTCTTTGAACTAAACAATTCAAAGTTGGCCAGTGTTAGAAAGTTTACTTCATGTTGCCTATATCTAGCAATCTAAACCTGCCTTAAATTGAAGAAATGCTTATTATGTGTTGTTTACATTATAAAGCACTTTTAAACTGAAAAGGAACTTCTCATTGGCCGATGTTAACACCTGCCTGCTTCCTTCTTTAAATGGTTTGGAAACAGTGCATTGTAAAGATAAGGATGTTGAGATGGATATGTGGTCTCACAAGGGAAACAAGAAATTATAACAACTAGTTTTTGTTTTAAGTTCAAGGAAGTATTGGAAACCTTTTTTATGCAGCATTAATTCTTTTATTGTATTTTCTTTGTCTTTCCTTGTTGATGTGTGCATATGCAGGATATCATGCTTCAATAGTTAGTTTTTTTGTGTTCAGTAAAGCCAAAATGAATGACTTATCCATTTAATACTTGTATGTGTTTTAGCAAAGTTGAGTTCATACATGCGTATTTTGTTTTTGTTATTTGTAAGTGTTGTTTTTGAAATGCTCTGTGGTTGTCTGATGTGAAAAACATATCATACTGAAGTTGTTTGTTGGAAAGAGTAGAATCTTATGGTAGTGATCTGTTTTTGGATACTTTGTATGCAGGGAAGGATTTTCTTTTTTTGAAAGTTGGGACGTGTTTTTATTTGCTAATGCCTTGCTTATTTTTTGTTTCTTTCATTTCAGCTTACTGATTGATAATTGGTTATTGAAGAGATCAGAGTTTAGTTCAGAAAAAAATGCCAAAAATAAAGACTAGCCGTGTTAAATATCCGGAAGGGTGGGAGCTTATTGAGCCCACTCTTCGAGAGCTCGAGGCAAAGATGAGGGAAGGTTAGTTGAACACTTTGTTTCATATACTCTGTTTACATCTACATATTCTGTTATACCATGAAAGCTTCAGTTTTATCTTCAGAAGAAATTTGCATTGGTTTCAGCTGAAAATGATCCCCATGATGGGAAGAGAAAGTGTGAAGCACTTTGGCCTATTTTTCGAATTGCTCATCAAAAGAGCCGTTATATATATGATCTTTATCATCGGAGGAAGGAAATTTCGAAGGAACTATATGAATTCTGCCTGGATCAGGGCTATGCAGACCGTAATTTAATTGCAAAGTGGAAAAAGGTTGGTGATGCTTTCATTATTCAAAATGCTTCCTATATGTTTAAGTTTTCTTTTTTTCAAGTGACAATACCCATGCTGTTCTCTTGTAATTAACTCAACCCGTCATCTGGGGTTGTTTCCTTCTATATCTCACAATTGTAAGAAATTTCAATGATTCATGAAAGTTTGGTCAATAATTTCCTGTCCTTGTTTTTTGTTCCCTTGTATTAATTTTCCATTTAGCTTTTTAGGAAGAGGGGGACTTATGAATTGGTCCTAGATCACTACATGAATATATGATGGTAGCTATAAGTCCTGTTTATCTGGATTCTGGATGTTGTTATTTTATGAAAAACCACAACAAATTTATTGGTGAATACCTTGGTGGTGATCGAAAACCTGAGTATATGCTAATAACTAATTATAGGCATGAATATGCTCTGGCATACTTAATATTATAGCATGAACACACTAAGCAATAGGTGTGAACACTCTAGGAAACACTAAATACTATTTTTAATTTACTGTTAAGAGAAGGTGTAATGCTTGTTGATGGGCTTTGTGGTTGCATTTGTGGCAATCCATTATATGCTAGAAACATGAGGAGGTGGTCAGTATCGTGTATTAACAGAGACATCGCCAACATTTTTTACATCTTTATTTGTTTGGCTTGTATCATGGATACATGATGTTTGTAGTTGGACAGGATAGAAAATTATGAACGTGACACACGGAAGAGGTGGTCAATATGATTGACTGATAGAGGTACCTGAAGGGGTTGATCCTATCTCCATCTCAAGTTTGACATGCATGGCCATCGATATCACCTGCTTGTTGCACTGGTTACTGCAAGTTAAATTTGCATACCATCACCTACTTCACTTCCATGTTTAGAACTCTTTCTACATGGGGGAAATTTTGGATGTTGTCCAATAATAATAGAGCCACTGTTAGGGTTCTTGGAGGACTAATAGTATCTTGGAAGATGAAACTCCATAAGGGAACCTTTTTAATGCTGATATATGGTGCATTTGTAGAATGGGATTAGTTTCAACGTTTTCCTATTTGCCTTTGACCATATTCTTTTTCTTTTTTTCTTTCTTGTGAGGTTCCTTTTGGTTGATAGTGCCCTCCTTCCTTGTACATTTGATTATTATATGCTTCGGTCACTCTTTGACATATGCCTTGTCTTGAGTTTGTGCAGCCAGGTTACGAGCGCCTCTGCTGCCTGAGGTGCATGCAGACACGAGATCACAATTTCGCAACCACCTGTGTCTGCAGGGTCCCTAAGCACCTGAGGGAAGAAAAAGTGATAGAATGCGTCCACTGTGGCTGCAGGGGCTGCGCAAGCGGAGATTAAGTCCTATTCACATCTTAAGGTGATAAATAATGTGTGGTATGTGCTGACAGACTTAATGGAGATTTCATGTAAGCTTTATCTTGTCATCTATCGTGTAACATTGCCTTTGTGTGGCTAATATGTGGTCAAATCCAACTTGATGTCCTATAATTTGGCTTATGACTATCCAATTTATTTCGACTATATTACAAAATCGTATTTGACTTTTATTTCGGGTGTCGGCTATCACGGTGTGAGACTCAGGGTGCGGCGTTGGGCCCCTTCGACCGCGTAGCGAAACGGACAGTGGCACGTGAACGTGTCCCTCAAACTAATGATGGCTGCAACGCCGCCGCTCGATCTATCTACTCTTCTGCTCCCAATAAATACCTTGGCAACAGCCGACGTGTCTATGCAAACGTCACTGCTCGCTGCTCCTCCGTGCTCTCCTAATCCTTATGGTCTCGACGTATTCCAAGGGGCATGTGGATTTGTTTGCGGTGGATGTCCATCTCACTCACATCACATTCCTAACAACGTACCAATTAATACAGTGGCTGAGAAAGAACCACGTTCTCATGCAGCTTCCTACAAACTCAAGGGTACGTGCCCATCAGTCTTTACTCTGTGAGTCCCACCATCGATCGATTCAAGCAACGCTACATCTATTAGCATCGTTAAATCATATGTCATACATTTAAAGGAGAATGAAACTGGAAACTGCTAAGGAGATCCCTTATCTTTCCACCCCGTGTGGTGAGGCTTACAAACTCGTTGACACTTTGGCGTGATCTATCTTACTTACTCCACAACCAAAAATAAGTTGAAGATAATAATATTTTTTTTATTCTAATGATAGTGCCTTAGAGAAAATAGTTCTCCAAGCATTATATCCATGCCGATCTATGAAGACATAATATGATTACACTTAATCGTGATTTCAGTACTTTAATAAAAATAATATTATTAAACAAATTATTATAAATGAGTCAGACACTATAATAATTTAAAATTGGTGAAAAAACTGATAAGAAAATAGGGCATATATGCGTAGGATATTTTTCTTATTAACTCTTCCCATCAAATTTTTTTATGTTACAAGAAAAATATATTTAGAGAATCATCCAGAGACATTGTTGATTGCTTGTGTTTAGATCATCAGACAGTGCATTTATTTGATATAGTGTTCCAAACTTATGCTGTCATATCTTGTCTGATAGCAAATAAGATTTTTCAAATTACATGAAAAATCTCTCTATTCAAAATTCTCCCTTCTAATCTATATAAATAGTAGAGGGACAACAATTCAAGCTAAAGTCTCTGGCTCGTAAATTATTTGCTTTGCATCGATCCAAGATTGATATTTCTATTTTGTCGAGGTGTTAATGCATTCATCTCTTGTCTACATCAATAAACAAAACTAAAATTTTTATCATGTGAGATCAAATCGTAATACTTTTTGAATTATCCTCGCAATCTCTTTATATACCCTCATATAAATCTCAAAAAAATTATATATTTTTTCTCACCCTCTTTAGTAAACCTAGAGAACATCCTCTCTAGACACTCTAGAGAGAAACTTATAAGCAGCCAAAGTATTCCTTAATCAAACCTAGTGATTATAGAAGAATTGGACCTCAATTCTCTGGATTTTCTACTTACAAATCTCAACACATAACACTATTATTTGATGTCAACTCTATCCAAACACATGAAAAATTACAGAGATTAGTGTTGGTGTCCTCTCAATGATCAGAAAAGGCCTGCGAAGAAAACACTCACATGCACTTCATTACTGTGAAAGCTTCATTCCATTGTTCTCGTACGGTAGCAGTTCTCTGCTAAGGAACATACCACATGCACTTCAATTCGAAATAGATCTCCTCTCATTTCCACGTACAATACTCAAGAGAAGACGTACTTCTATTGATCTCAGAGAACTCACAGCACTTGACTTTGTATTAACATATAAGAAGCTTTGGTGTACGGAACTCGAAGATACATTCGGCAAGTTTCTAAGTACTCAAACTGTTGTCACAGTACTGGAAGTGCAATGAACATGCGAAGAGAAAGCCACACGTCTGCCGCTTTATCCCACGAACAGTACTATCAGATGCAAATTGCTTTCGGCAGAAGGGATGACAGAAAAGGGAATCACAGCATGGAGAACTAAAGTAGCGTAAGGTTCAGATCATCATCATCCCATAAATGCTGTATTCATCTTTCTCTTATTCGATTTATGTCATTGCGATCTCGTCAACTTTTAGTATCATAAAGGATAATATTAGTCAATCGATAATAATTTTATTAGCCAATAAATATCTAAAAAATAATTCAATTATCCTCTCTGATGTGACACTAACCTGAGACATAATAATCTCTCCCCATACCATGTCGTCGTCATAATTCAAAGATGAGTCTAATATGACATGTAAGTTTCATTTCGATATTAATTCCATGCAGTATGATAGCTATCGGATGATACCGTTAAATTATATTGCTCCAATCCTAATCCTAAGTCCCATTCTCTCCTAGATTAATTACTATCTGAAATGTCTGGTCTGCTTTGAAATCGGAGCTCGAAGTAGGAAGAAGTTTCTTTCTTTGACATGATTGGTCGTGCTCACATCCATGCCAAAGAATAAATACAAGATGGTGCACCTTATCCATCTGACAGCCTATCCGATCAAAGAAGTAAGTCACCCTCTTTCCCTTTCCCTTTCTTTTGTTGTCGACGTAAGATGCAATCGCATTGTCACAGCTCTTCATCTTTATACAGTGGGTGAACACCTCAAGAATGGCTCCAAGGCAATGTATCTTATGTTCTCGAGTGATCGACAGAGCTATCAAATGCCAATACAAATTGTAGTTGATAGCACTACGAACTCAGCATCAGTCTTCTTCTTCTTCTTCTTCTTCTTCGAGCATTAGTTCAGTGGAATCAAACCAAACGCGAAGTGATTCTCTCTTCAAGAATTGATAGCGACCTTGAAATAAGATGAACTTGGAAGAATCATTTACCATGCATGAGATGAATGAATCGTCGATGTGATAGTTAGGAGACAGTAAAATAATTAATATTAATGGTTGGAGAAAGAATTTAGTAAAAATTAAAAGTCAAATCACTTTTTTTTTAATGATAATAAGTCATACGATCGACTCGAAATGATTGAGAGACATAACGAAGGATAGATGCAAAAATTAGTGTTTTCGGAGGGTGTATATGAAAAATTTCCTCTCTATAAATAGGCATGCAAAGCGAACCAATGGAGAGAGGCGGGTCGAGAACAAGAAAGAGGAGGGAGGAGGGAGGAGGGGGCTGCTGCAGCGCCGCTGCGATGGTCAGCAGCAGCCGACGGAGCTGGGGGAAAGCATTCCGGGACCCGAAGGACGTGTTCCGGCGGAGCGGGGGCGAGGAAGGAGAAGACGAGGAGAACCTCAAGTGGGCGGCGCTGGAGAAGTTGCCCACCTACGACCGCATGCGGAAGGGCATCCTCCGGCAGGTGGTGGAGGACGGCCGCGTCGTCTGCGACGAGGTCGACGTCCACCGGCTCGCCCCTCGGGACCGCAAGCTGCTGCTTGACCGCCTCTTCAAGGTGGCCGAGGAGGACAACGAGCGGTTCCTCGAGCGCCTCCGACACCGAATCGACCGGTTGCTTCGCTTCCCTCAAGAATCACCCCATCATTCTTGATTTAGTTCATGTGCTCTTCTCTCAGATTAACTATTTCTATACCTAATAAAATAAACGAAGAAAAATTTCCTAAATCCTGCAGCATCAATTTAAATTATGCGCTCTATTGAAGTCGAACAATCGCAGAGCAATTTTTTGAATAGGGCTCAAAATCTTATGTTTTCTTGAATCTTCTATGAGTCATGCTATTCGATTTCAATTCACTCTGCTGTAATCAACTAATTTAGGACTCAGAACAAAGAAGGCAATTTCTATAAATTATATATTTTTATCTCCCATTTTCATTTTTTGGGTCTGATTGGGGTTAGTTTGACATGTATGAAATGGAACAGGGTAGGGCTGGAACTTCCAAAGATCGAGGTCCGGTATGAGAATCTATCGGTCGAGGCAAATGTTTCTGTGGGAAGCAGAGCACTTCCCACCTTGTGGAACTCCACTCTGAACATCTTAGAGGTACTCACTGAACCCAAAATCATCTCATCGTTTGCCGAATCTGAATATTATCCCGCACCTAAAGTTTTTGTCAGGGAGAAACTTTTCTAGTGTTGAAACCATTACTACTATCTGTCTTTTGTTAAAAATTTAATGATAACCAAGAGAAGAACAAAAAAAAAAAAAAAGGAAAAAAGAATAGAGAAAGAAACTTCTTCATTTGATAATCTTTATGTCCTGTGACATTTTTGTTATCGTGGTTGCTAGTCCTAGTTCTGTCCCTAAAACAGTAGCATACATCAGTTCATATTTACCTTTCCAGATCTACATTTGGACATAGTTTTATGATCTTATTTTGGTTTGTTATTTAGGTACTATCGTGTCACATTTTAAGCTTTAATGCTAAATGTTTTGGTGTGTCCCTATTTCCTAAAAAGTTCCATTCCTACTATTGTTGACTTGAGAAAAGAGGGTTTTAGTCCATCGCTAGTCACATAAGAACCAATTATGATTCTTCGGAGGGGTTTTTTTTTAATTATTTTCTTGTAAAGATCTATCAAGTTTTACTTCTTCCTAACAAGCTAGGTTAGAAAAAGCTCACGGATCAAGTTTTCTATTACGTCATTATAAACCATTTGTAAAATCCTTCATGTCCATATGATGTTTCTTTTCTCTCTTTGTTGTGTAACATTCAGGGAATTATTGGTCTTCTAAATCTTTCTCCATCCAAGAAAAGGACCATAAAAATTCTGAATGATGTCAGCGGGATACTGAAACCAGCAAGGTAAGCAAACCAAATTTTCTGGAAAATTTTGCCTTGCCAACCGCTTTTAATCATTAATTATTTTGAGAAATATTACAACCCATATCTATTTTTATTTCAATAAAAGTATGAGAGCAAAAGGCATCAAAGTCCTTTCAGTTTTAGAATCCTAGAAGCCTTGCTTGAAATAAATTCTAAAAGCTCCTCAATGTAGCATATTAAAAAGCTTTTGTACTTTGATCACCTGATATGATGGGATAAAAAGAGAACTTTACATGTCGTAATACATAACGGAATTAAACGAAAATCACAATCAAATTAGGATATCAAGATTTACGTGGAAAACTCCTCCAATGTTAAGGGTAAAAAATCACAGGGTAAGTCAGAGAAAATCCATTATAAAAATAATGAATGTATAAATCTCAGAGTCTTTTACCCAAAATCAAAGTAACAATCACAAGAGAATAACTGAGATACAAAGATTGTCACTATGTACAATATGCCTTGATGATTGAGAACAACTTTTGGGCTATCATTGTCTTCTTTCATTTCCTTTTTCTCTTGTTTTCCTGCCCTCAACTGCCACTGATTCTTTTCTCTTTTCCAGAGCCACCGTTCTCCCCTTTTTCTTACCTAGCTATCACAATTCTTAGTCAAAAGAGTTAGGGTTTATGTTAAATGAGAAGAAAGAAGGCTAAAGTGGGCTGTGGGTAATTAAAGCCCACTATGGGCTGAATAATGGACCATCTGCCCAACATGATAGTGATTTTTCCACAGCATTCACTTTGAGATAGTAACCGCAAGAGAAATCAAGTACAAGCCGTCTCCTAAAAGCTTGAACTGATACGGACAGACCTAAAAATGTATTTAAGCTCTAACATATTCCTTCACAGTATAATCCTTTGCATATGAATCCAAGCAGTGATGGACCATCCCAACACTCAAACTGAGTACCTGAAAGCAAAAAAATAGCAAAACAGACAGCAAAAATATAGTAAATGAAATGTTGAAGCATGTTATTCACTTTTTCGATGAAGTTCCAGTTTGGTTTGTATTCTGAGAAAGTTCTATGAACTCAAAACCAAGGTTCGCCGTACCGTACCGGCATTTCGACCCGGGCTCGGTACGGTATGGTATGGTGTACCGAGCAGTATACCGAGGTGTACCGAGTGGTACACCTGATTTCACCGATTTAACCCTCCGAAAATACCTGAAAATTAAAAAAAAAGTTAGGATAGGGTTTTCAAGTTACAAATAAATATAGTAATAGTATAAGTTTAGCAAAATCAATGTAAATTAGGTAAGAATAGCATAACATATCTTTTTCGGGCTTTGAGGTAGTCTTGTTCGAGGTTTGTATTTCAGCTCGTTATAGATTGAAATATCTACAGAAAAATCAGTTGAATTGTTAGACTATTTTGTTACAATATAAACTCTAAAATTCAAATGAATTAAATAATCATATATCTAGATATACCTGATTGTTAATTTTACCACCAAAACGAACGACGGGTCTCTACGGGTGGTGGATCAGGGTCCTCGATCCGATTAATATAGTTAATTTTTCACTAATTATTTCTCTTTCAACACTATAAACATGGCAAACACCCTAATAGATATTAAAGATATTGGATTCACATAAAATCGAATAAATTTTGATTAAATCATCGTTAAAATAACTAATTACAGTATTAAATAACTTTAATAAAACATAATTAAACTTATTTTACCATCATATATATGTTAAACACATAAAAGAAACATTAAATATGTAATTTTAATCCAATATGATTTAAAATTCAAATTATGATAAAATTATCATTTATCTACACTAATTATATGATTAATATAATTAATTTTTCACTAATTACTTCTCTTTCACCACTATAAATATGACAAATACCCTAATAGGTATTAAAGACATTAAATTGATATAAAATCAAATAATTTTTTATTAAATCATCATTAAAATAACTAATCACAGCATTAAATAACTTTAATAAAATTTAATTAAACTTATTTTACTATGATAAATATTATTCAATATTTCTATGAAAAACACTAATCATAATTTTAAATATCTTAATTACTCTCTAATTAAAGAAAACGAATACATACCTCTTGATTAGAAAGTTCTTCCTCTTAATCTTCCCAAATTAGCCTCGATTGAATTCACAAATCGTTGTTTTATAGAGTTTATGGGAGAAAAAAAAATTTGAGAGAGAGTTTAAGAGAGTATAATGAAATATGGGAGAGAAGATTGGTTTAAATAGGAGGAGAAAGGGCTCCATTGGTCAATTTGACCGTTGGAGCACTGTAGCATTGCTACAGTGTGGTAACGATCGGTTTCGACCGTTACCGAGTGGTACCGATCGATTTCGACCGTTACCGAGTGGTACCGGTCGATTTCGACCGTTATCGAGTGGTACCGATCGATTTCGACCGTTACCGAGTGATACCGGGCGGTAACGGTCGAAATCGACTGTTACCGCCCGATATTACCCGTAACGTCCGATACGGGTTTTTTTTGGGTGTACCGCCCGTACCGGACGGTACGAATTGGTATGGCAGACCCTGCTCAAAACAGACCTCACTATGATTTTCTTTTTTTCATCCTTTAATTTCTAATTCATTCTCAGGATGACATTGCTTCTTGGACCTCCAGCCTCAGGGAAAACAACACTCTTGCTTGCCCTGGCTGGGAAACTTGCTAAAAATCTGAGGGTGCGTGTCCCCAGTCTCTACCAGCATACATGCATATGCAATTGTCTCTGATATTGTGTGCTAACATGCATAGATGGTTTTGTATAATAGACAGATATGTGCATTTGATGTGCTTGCCTTGCCAGCAGGAATTTGGTAAAATCACATATTGTGGCCATGAGCTTTCAGAATTTGTTCCCCAACGAACTTGTGCATACATTAGTCAGTTGGACCTTCACAATGGTGAGATGACAGTACGAGAAACCTTGGATTTCTCAGGACGGTGTTTGGGCGTGGGAACAAGGTATGAGATGTTGTCAGAATTGTCAAGACGAGAGAGGGATGCAGGAATTAAACCAGACCCCGAGATTGATGTGTTCATGAAGGCTACTGCAATGGAAGGGCAGAAAACCAGTGTAGCAACAGATTACATTCTCAAGGTTCATGCGTACATCTCTATAATTGCAGCTCTATCACTGGTCAAACTGTAGCTGTCATTGCTAATTCCTGAAATTCTGGAAACAGGCACTTGGATTGGATATCTGTGCAGATATCCTTGTTGGTGATGAGATGAGAAGAGGCATTTCTGGGGGACAAAAGAAACGGTTGACAACTGGTGTGTAGCAATAACTATGTCCATCGCTAGGAGATTTAGATTGCTGTCAAGTGCCATTTGCAAATCCTTGCTAACCAAACTTCTTTGTTCATCCAATTGGATGGGCTTTGACACCTATGTGTGTTAGGCATCTAATTACCATGGACTCCCCAGCTTATCAACAGTTTCTACTAAATTCTGCCAAGGCATGTTTATTGTATTATACACATTAAATAATTTGGTAGAATCTCTAACCCAACAAGAACAATTTCACATGAAGTTCGCATGTTCAGGAACTATGCTACTTAAGAAATTTTCTGAAGAAACTAGGTGTTTTATACAAATTCCAATAAAAAAGCACATGCAATTCAGAAATAAGCAGAATAAACTATTAGGGGAAAATCCTGTTGTCATCTACAACTGAAGCACCATCCTGAAGAATGATATCATCTTAGTTTGCTCTATCATGATAGGTGTAAATACCCTAACAATCATATAATTCAAGATCGATGGAGCCTAGCATGTTGTTTAAGCATAATAATTTCTGTTTTTATTAGTACAAGGAGTGGGTGTTTCTTCTCTTCAGATTGTTTGCTGTGCTGGCATTTCTATCATCAATTATAAGCATCAGGTCTCCAGTCATAAAGGAATTAGTATCCTTGTTGTACTTCTGAAGCTAATAACGTGTTTAGCTTTGTTTTGATTTTTATTCTGTTGTTCTTAATCATCGCATGCTTAAGAAGGTAAACATGTTGGTTCTTGGTTGCAGGAGAGATGTTGGCTGGGCCTGCGAGAGCACTCTTCATGGATGAAATATCAACTGGACTCGACAGTTCTACCACCTTTCAAATAGTTAAATTTATTAGACAGATGGTTCATGTCATGGATGGGACGGTGCTGATTTCTCTTCTTCAACCTGCACCAGAGACATTTGAACTTTTTGATGACATTATTCTATTGTCTGAGGGACAAATACTCTATCAAGGTCCTCGAGAGAATGTCCTTGAGTTCTTTGAGTCCGTTGGTTTCAAGTGTCCCAAAAGAAAAGGAATCACAGACTTTCTTCAAGAGGTAACTTCAAAAAAGGATCAAGAACAGTACTGGTCTAACAAAAACCAATACCATTATATTTCGGTCTCCGAGTTTGTGCAGCTTTTCAAGTCCTTTCATGTTGGGAAACAGCTCTCAGAGGAGCTTAGTGTTCCTTATGATAAATCTAGAGCCCATCCTGCTGCACTGACCACAGAGAAATATGGCATTTCTAACTGGGAACTTCTCAAGGCATGTTTATCAAGGGAGTGGTTGCTAATGAAGCGCAACTCTTTCATCTATGCTTTTAAGACTTTCCAGATAACTGTACTTTCATTTATAGCCATGACCGTGTTTCTGAGAACAAAAATGCCCCACGAGACAATTCCTGATGGTAACAAGTTCTACGGTGCACTGTTTTACAGTTTGATAAACGTGATGTTTAATGGTATGGCAGAACTGTCAATGACTATTTACAAGCTCCCGGTGTTCTATAAACAGAGAGATTTCTTGTTTTACCCTCCTTGGGCTTTTGGCCTGTCATATTGGCTCCTCAAGATTCCCCTTTCTTTACTGGACACTGGAATATGGATTTTTCTTACTTATTATGTGATTGGTTTTGCTCCTGCTACAGGCCGGTGAGTACTCAAATATTTCTTTCTATTTTATTATTCAGGATTTAGCAATTAAAATGATTCTACAAAGGATCAGATAAGTTCAAAGTGCTTCAACTTTTTTCCAATGACATGATATATAGGATAAATGAAAATTCGCCATCTCAATCTTTTCATAATTTGACAGGTTCTTCAGCCAGTTCCTGGTACTTCTCCTAGTACATCAAGTGGCCCTTGCTCTATTCCGCTTCATCGCTGCAACTGGAAGAACAATGGTTATAGCTAATACATTTGGAACCTTTTCTGTGCTTCTTGTTTTTGTTCTAGGAGGATTTGTCATGTCTAAAGGTAATCTGATGTATGATTCTTTGCTTGTTTCTTTGTACATGACCTCTTTTAATTAATACTTTGTATATGAAAAAAAATCTTGCTACTTTAATTAATAACCTATCTTTCAAAACAGATGTTGTCATCTGATGACAAATTGTTTAATTTATTTTGTGATATTCGGATTCTTGTAGGATTACATCTCAAATTTGTTCTTTTTTTATGTGACAGATGACATCAAACCATGGTGGAAATGGGGCTTCTGGAGTTCCCCATTGATGTATGGGCAAAATGCTATAGCCATTAATGAGTTCCTTGATCCAAGATGGGGCGCCGTAAGATTTTTATCATGTAACCTTTCTCTGAATGCCATATGAATATAGCTATGCATGTATAGTTTCTCTAAAAGGGTGATGCTGATGTTTTCAGATTTTGGAAATAATGAATGCATGTTCAGTAAAAAGTCATATTCCAAATGTAATGTATGCTTTCTTTATCTCTGTTACAGCCAAACAATGATGCCAACATAGATGCAGCAACTGTAGGAACTGCTATTTTAAAATCTAGAGGAATGTTTGTCAACGGATATTGGTATTGGGTCTCTATTGGTGCCCTCATAGGCTTTGTTATTCTGTTCAATATATTGTTTATCCTTTCACTAACTTTCTTGAACCGTAAGTAGCCGATCTCCATTAAATTTTTCTGTTTTTCATTTCATTGATCTAGTGTTTCCTCACATGAACTAAATTTGCTCATTGTAGCTATTGCAAGTTCTCAAAGTATGATTGTTGATGAGGAACTGGAAAGTAAGAAAAGAAAGAACTCATCAGGTGGAGATCAGAGGTTTGAATTGATAGAAAGTGACAGGAGGTCTACTGCACCTGATATACCCGGTTAGCTGGTTTAATTGCATTCATCTTTCTCATCGTGCCTGAATGTTTATTGTAGCATCTCGTTTCTAGTAACCAAGTACAGGATAGCTTTTGATGACTATACACTCAACCTTTATGATTTAGTTTTCCATGTGCTGAGCCATAATTTAGGCATAACATTATGAGGGATTGCAATTTTTATGATATTTGAGCAATTTGGTAATCAACAACATATGAAATTAATAGCTGGGACCCAGGTTGAGCATAATTAGTGACCCGGTCATTCTCTTATAAAGCTGTTGTATCAGATATTTGCAGCGGCACTCTTGAGGCTACACTATATCTTAAGTGAATTTGATTTCTTTTCATTTGGCTGTTCAATTGATTTAATGTTTCTTATTTCGTAGATGTTGATGCAGCTGCAGCCAGGAGGAACAGCTCTGAGAGTTTTAGTTCTTCAGTGTGTCCAGCTAGGAGGGGAATGGTTCTGCCTTTCCAGCCTCTCTCTCTTGCTTTCAATCATGTGAACTACTATGTTGACATGCCTGCTGTAAGCGAATAATCACAACTGTCTTATTGAAGTTCTTTAAATTTTAACGAAATCATGGTTATTTGCACAAATCCTGTGTGCCTTTTCTCATTCTTGGTTAATTTATGTTTCAACACCTGACAACCTTTTTGGAGATTGGAGTTAGTAGTAATTATGGACTCACACAATTTGAATCATCAGAATCATTATTGAATGGCCTGTAGGTATTGATGCATATCCAGTTTGTTGTAACTACATGCTGATTGATAGACTGAAACTCAATTTGTCTAGCTTCGCTTGGATGTTCAGCTGCCTGACGTTCCTTAGTTGATGCTAAATAATGAGTTTGATACATTTTTGCATGAAACATGCCATTCTCTACTTTCAGGAGCAAACTAATGCTGGAATAAGATCACTATCTGAACTCTGAGAATTAGACATGATTGCAAATTCTTTTTAATGGTTTCATTTGGTATGAGCTGCCACATTCCTTATTTTTGTTGTATTCATTATGTCATAGCTTTAAAAGGTTATTTAATTTTTCTTGCGCCCTTTACATAATGTGTACATGCATGCGAATTATAGAGAATGTTGCTTAGTTCAAAAAAAAAAAAAAAAAAACAATGGTATCTCTTTTCTTGTTTGAAGAATGTTAAGGAATTGTCTCATTTGTTTGGTCACTATTTTTTCACCGAAGTAACAAAAATAAAGAAAATTCTTGTGATATTTTTTTCCCCCCTTCTGGATCAGGAAATGAAGAACCAAGGAATCCAAGAAGATCGTCTCCAATTGCTATCTGATGTAAGTGGTGCATTTAGGCCAGGTGTGCTGACAGCACTAGTTGGAGTTAGCGGTGCAGGAAAGACTACATTGATGGATGTCCTGGCAGGGAGAAAAACTGGTGGTTATATTTCAGGGAGCATCAGCATTTCTGGTTATCCTAAAAAGCAAGAGACTTTTGATAGGATAAGTGGTTACTGTGAACAAAATGACATTCACTCACCATATGTGACTGTCTATGAATCACTCGTTTACTCTGCTTGGCTCCGTCTTGACTCAGAAATAGACAAGAAAACACAACAGGTCAGTTAGTGTTCACTTTTGATTTTTTTTTTTTGCTTTTTGTGAGGATCGGAAATAAGTTCTAGTATTGGCTGATATTCCATTTTGCAACACTTAAGTAGTACCACATCTTTTATTTCTAATCTGTACCATATCTTTTGTGAGGGAGACATTCATGTGTATTCCTGCATCCTACTTGCATTTCTGTTCTCCTCTTTTTAATCCATCATTAAACAAAAGTAACAGTTAGTTTTGTGTTTGCCAACCGTAGATGTTCGTGGAGGAGGTTATGGAGCTGGTAGAACTTGATACACTGAGAGATTCTTTGGTTGGCCTTCCGGGGGTGGATGGCTTATCAATTGAACAAAGAAAGCGACTCACGATTGCCGTTGAACTGGTTGCAAACCCATCCATCATCTTTATGGATGAGCCAACGTCAGGCCTTGATGCTAGAACTGCAGCGATAGTTATGCGAACAGTGAGAAATACAGTGGATACAGGACGAACTGTTGTTTGCACAATCCACCAACCAAGCATAGATATTTTTGAAGCTTTTGATGAGGTTCACATTCCCTTAAATTTATTTTCATGTAGTATCTATTCCGATTCAACTTGCTTTTTATCCTAATGTACATTGGTCAGAGAAGAACTCTTTTTTTCTGTCTCCAGCTACTTCTGATGAAGACAGGAGGTCAAATTATATATGCTGGACCCCTTGGTCGTTACTCTCACAAACTTATAGAATACTTTGAAGTGAGTCTTTTTTCAGATTTCTAAGTTCTTTTGAATGAGAATATCCAATCATTTAGTGATAATAAAAACTAAATCATGTCACATGATTACTTATAAAACAAAAATTTATTTTCTGCAACTTTGTATACGTACAATTTCTTTTCATGTATTATTACCTAAGGACCATTTCTGAAGTTTCTGCAAAGGAAAACCTCTAATATTTGAGCCTGATTAATATCATTGCTGTTATCTTTTGGACTTCTTCTACGAAAAGTGCTGCTTAGTTCAATTCTGAAGTTGAAGAAGTCATTTAAGTGTGTAAACAATTGTTTTCATTGTAGATTGAAAGTTAAACAATTGTTATTGTAAACAGTTGCTGCATAAACCAAGACAAAATTGTTATAGTTTTTGTCCTGCCACTTATTGTTTCTAAATAATAGTGATATTTTGTAGATCCATAGGTGCAATTATGGCATAGAAAGTATAAATAGAGTGATTTGTTATCAGTAAAGTCCACATTTAATCATGACTTTATCAAGAAAACCATCCTGCAGGCGATTCCAGGGATACCCAAGATTACTGAAGGTTATAACCCTGCAACATGGATGCTGGAGATAAGCTCTCCTTCAGTTGAGTCAAGCGTGAATCTGGATTTTGTTGAAGTTTATGCTTGTTCCCCTCTTTATCAGTACGTAGATGCTATATTGTTCATACTTCATAATCAAAGTAAAAAAAAAAACTATCAAACATACATCAAAATCATCTTACTATTCTCCACTTTGTATCATTCAGAAAAAATCAAGAACTTATCAAGGAATTGAGCATTCCTGCACCAGATTCAAAAGATCTATATTTTCCTACAAAATATTCCCAGAGATTCAGTACCCAATGCAAAGCATGTTTTTGGAAACAGTACTGGTCTTATTGGAGAAACCCAGAATACAATGCCATCCGGTTCTTCATGACAATTGTCATAGGCCTTATATTCGGCTCAGTGTTTTGGCAAAAGGGTGGAAAGATGTAAGTTTCTTAATTTTCTCCAATTTTTTTCTTCATTTTCCTTGTCTCTGTGTATAGAAATAGAAGGTAAGCAGTATATTTAGCCCAAAAAGGTATCATTCATACTTAATTATTTGATGAATATCATTAAACACATAATTTTCCTGTCTATTAATCTATTAGCACTTTTAAAACTATGCCTTCATGTTTAAATTAAGTATATATCATATTGCATCTGAAACCAAAATGTGGCTAATAATCCCTTCACTTCAAAAATTTGGTGGCTGATAATCCCAAAATGTGGCTGTGGTGTAGCCGCATGTAGATGAGCAGGAACCTGCCTCCCTCAACAGGTCATAAAATCCTTGTATATGGTAAAATCCTTGTATATGCTTATGCATGTTTAGACTTTAGATAGTAAATAGTTTGATATAATCTCTTTCTCCTTGTGGCCCACATAACTGTAACACCCTCGATTAGTCTCATATCAGAAGTGAGCAAAATTAAAATTGACTTATAAAGATATGATGAGTGTATTATTATTAACTTTAGCTTAAGTATTTTGACCAAATGAAATTGATAGGCTAGTTAACCTATCAGGCCCGGGTCATGACATTTAGTATCAGAGCCAACCTAACATTTTTAAATTGTGATTCACGACTCATATGCTTAAATGATATGCATTTTTCTTGAAGCTTTCGTGGTTTAGTAAATTGCTGATCAAATCATAGCAGAAAAAAACCGTTTTAACTGCATTAAGATTTTGTAAAGAAACATAAAGGTTGAATAATTAGACATTTTATGAAAGAAAAATAAAAGTTGAATAGTTAAACTACTCCAATCCCAGAATGTTAGTTATATAGTCGAGCTATTATACGACTTAGGTTAATAAACCATTGTTAGGACTTACAGAGCCTAATTCATGCAAAGACATTGGCTTCTGTTCTGCAAGCCAACAATGTACTTTTGCCAACTTATGTACACGCTGCATAAAACATTAATAGATAACAGTAGGCATGTGAATGTCCACTTGATCTGCTTGGACATGTCACATAATAACACAGCAATCAGTGGAATGCATATGGCAAGGTTGTGATGAACTGAGGCTAGCCTATGGGTCATAACAATCCTTGATAAGCCATTGATAATCCTTAACAATAAGTTTGGTTCCTTGACTATTTCTTCCCCAGGAATTATTCTTGATTCTTGGTTTTCCTTTCTTGGTCTTTCCAGTGTCTCAATATGTTTACAGGCATTGATTCTGTGCAACCAACCACCTAAATGAGTAACCGTGAGTCAATTGCTGGTTAGAAGACCTACTTGATATCGATCACTTTGACTTTAGAATACATTAGTAAAATGGGTCACACTTGTGCTAGCCCCTTTTAGGTGATTAATAGATAACAATGATAAGCTTTTTCCTCTCAAAATTCTGGGAAAATGTTTACAGGATCAGTAATAAAATATTTTTTGAATGTTTTTATTTGTATCTTCTTTTTTGTTTAGGTCTCTCAAAGATCAAACTTTCGTATCGTGTAATATTGAAGAAGCTCCAACATATGCTGATATGATTTTTAACTACTTATCCTTTGTACATTCATCAAACCAATGTATAGCTTTCCCATTACAATCTCATATGTGGCTACATAAACAGGAGCAAACAACAAGACATTCTCGAGATACTTGGCGCTATATATGCTGCTGTTTTCTTCCTTGGGGCCACCAATGCCATCATTGTGCAGCCTATTGTGGCCGTTGAGAGGACTGTCTTTTACCGTGAAAGAGCAGCAGGGATGTACTCAGCCCTGGCCTATGCATTTGCTCAAGTAAGCCAAATCTTTCAAAAAAAAAAAAAATTTCCATAATGATCTAGATTCTAGACATTGTTGCTTGTTATACTTCATGCATTCTTTATGCATGAACACCATTTATGCTTTTCTCATTAAAAGTAATTTACATAGCTATTGAGCACAGGTATGGATCCAGAATACCGATATGACATGATAGAGATAAGAGAATAACATGGTATGGCATGAGTAAAGCAATAAACAAATATGCTTAGAAGTATAAATTGCCTATATGACAAGGTTTAGTCTTAGAAGAGCCAGTTATTTTATAATGACTCATTACACAAAAAGTAGACACTGGCATCCATAACCTATTCATCATGACAATATTATTTTACAAAATAATATTTCGAGGTTGTAGATAAGATAGCAAGAAGTCTGTTTCTATGATTAAAAAATCAAAGTTTTACCAAAAAATGTTACCTAAGTATATTATGGTATCCAGAGATTTTTCTAGTAGTTTGAAGTATGTCCTGCAATTATCATATCCAATATGTCTTATACAGAATCGCAGATACTATACAGATACGGTGAACAATTTTGAAGTATCCATGCTTCATAAGTAGAAGGAAAATGGGAAGCAAAAGATAGAAGGGCAAATGGAAAATACAGATATCTGTCATACAAATACATACACAAAATCCATGTGCACCACATTTCTTTTGTTGTTGGAATATTTGTAGTTTACTTGCAGAATAGAAATATGTCCGTTCTATAGTCAAAACAGCCATCTCATCCAAGAGCATTAACAAAACCATCCAAATGGTGAACCAGAATAAATTAATTTTTGAAATGTAGTAGAATTATGTTGCAAAAATCTTTGGATATGTCATCCAAATGGTATGCTGCATGAACAATGAAGATATTGCTCCTTTTCTTTCCTGCACATTGTCACTTTGTCTTCAAGATCATTTTCTTAATTTGAAGAATTAACCCTTTTGAATTACCTTTTTACAACATTTCATTTTGTTTTCAGTCAGCCTTGTATAAATGCTAATAAATTGGCAGAGTCACCATTTTCAGCAGTTCCCTATTTTATGTGTGCGCACAAAATTCCATCTAGTAACTTCTTACAGAATTATGAAATCCATAAGCCTAAATGATACTTAGACTATGGAAAAAAGAACAGTTCAGTTAGCTGTTTATCTATGTTAACTTTCTCAGCACAACAAAGAAAAAACAAAAGCTGATAATGTTAGACAAAGTGATAGGTTATAGCCATATGTGTTTGTGGTTCAACATAATTACCTAATAATTGAGTGGAATCAATTAGTCCTCCAACCGAATGGTAGACCTCTGAGGTTAGCAGTTTGTAGCATGAATGGCTCCATTAAAGTCTCTCAACCCATTTCATATGAGTGGTTGTTTACCAATTTGCATCAATAGGCAGAGTTATAGTAAGTTAAGTCTTGAGCATCATTTTGAAATTGATTTAAACTTTAATCACTCTGTGGTCATTATATGGAAACTAACTGTTGAAGTCACAATCTAGGTATTTCTGGCCAAGATTCGCAAATTCATGTACCGATATTGTACTGGTGTACCAGATGTCGGTATGTCAGCACGTATTGAGCTTCAAAAAAACCTAAAAATTAAAATATGAAATATGAAAATTGATCAATACAAAGCTTATATCATTTTGTATTGGGCGGTATGATCATGAACCGGATGGTACCGACCTAATACTTGGTGGTATAGGGTTTGTTAAATAAACTTGCAACATAAATTAAGATGTCTTTTTTTTCTCTGCATATTTGTCAGAATTGCTTTGGTACTATGCATCTTACTACATGCCTCCTAATATCTACTTAGCCAGACTAAATTTATCACTTACATAAAAGAACATGAACGATTATCTACAAATAGTTGTCCTCCTAATCCTTTTAGAACAATTGTGATTATCTTCAACAACAGCCAAATGAGCATATGTTTTTGCATGTGCAGGTGAGCATCGAGCTGATATACATACCACCACTGGGGCTTCTTTATAGCCTGCTACTTTTCCCAATGATTGGCTTTAGCTGGAGCGCCGACGCCTTCCTTTGGTTCTTCTTCTTCATCGTAATCTGCTTTGTTTACTTTGTTCTGTACGGCATGATGGTCATAGCACTCACACCCAACCACCATATTGCCAGTATCCTATCTAGTTTCTTTTACAACTTCTGGAACTTGTTCGCGGGCTTCGTGATAGCGCGACCGGTATGTGATCACCTGACCGAGATGCATGATGATTCCTGGACAATCCTCCGCTCGTAATGCTGATGTTATCTCGATTGTGCATTTTGCAGCTGATTCCTGTCTGGTGGAGGTGGTACTACTGGGGTGATCCCGTATCGTGGACGATTTATGGCATTGTGTCATCGCAACTGGGGACGAAGGACGACTTGGTTGCCATTCCTGGAGCAGGTAGCCTTACGGTGAAGCAATTCTTGAAAGACAACCTGGGTTTCGAGCACAGCTTCGTGGGTTGTGTGGCTCTCGCTCATTTGGGTTTTGTCCTACTCTTCTTCTTGATCTTTGGCTATTCAATCAAATACCTCAACTTCCAAAAGAAATAGCCAATTGATCTTTGGCTATTCAATCAAATACCTCAACTTCCAAAAGAGATAGCCAATTGATCTTTGTCCATTCAATCAAATACCTCAACTTCCAAAAGAGATAGCCAATTGATCTTTGGCTATTCAATCAAATACCTCAACTTCCAAAAGAGATGGTCAAAACTTCTGCCTGTGGTACAACTTCTCCACAGACAAGAAAGAAATGGTGTGATCATTCATAATTCTAGGTTTTCTCTTCCAACGATTTGCGGCTATTATGACCATTTTGTATATGTGGATGCTGCAAATTTTACCAATACATCAGCAAAAAGGTAACTGACCTATGCATTATATTACTCATGCAGTATCTGCTCAGAGTTCAGATGGTGTACAAATACTTGGGTGATTTATAATTTTATACCATTTAAAAATGAAGAATACTTGGCTTTGCCTTGAGAGTTACTGATTGCTTCAGAAACTTGTATCAAATATTTGGGTGATTTAGACTGATCAAAAATGAAGAATCACCACACAAACAAGCACATGGAGTTCTTAGCAAAGAGATTCTGAGTCTTGATTCTATCATACAAGAGAAAGAAATTACATCTAGAACTGTGTTTTCAGTGTCTTCCATGTGAATCCTTGTGGAATCAAACAGAAGAAAACCATGGCTACACTGAATGCAGAGGCTACAAGCTCAATAGGTGAACATGTAATTGGAATTTAGTTATCAGGAGTGACTTCAACCTGGCTTGCGGTGACCTCATGATGAAACAGCAAACCATGAGCAACATTATTGGGCTCTATACATGTAAGTTGAGTCCAAGTGAAACTTTAGAAACTACACATTATAGAGTACTTGCAGAAATAAAAGAGTACAGAAAACCACACTGTAGAACTGTAAAGAGTACAGAATAACCACCAACATCCACTAACCTGGATAAACACTCAGAGGATGAACCTTAATTGCATGCAAACCACAACTCTCTAGAGGATACCATATGCTACAGCGAACCCGAAGAGCAGAGATCAGTCTGGTGCAGTCTTAGCTTTCATAGCCAAGTTTTAGGAAATGAAATCAGGTAATACTAGTTTCTCATGGGCTAATGCCACTGGTCTCAGATACCGAACCGTTTGGCTTGTGCAAGACGCTCGTCGGTGAGTGTGTCGAGGCTGAAGAACGGAGCGCTTCAGCGAGCGGACCACCCATGGAGGCCTCCCCATGGTGACCCCATCCTGACCAGTTGTTACTAGAACAGACCAGCTGCCCATCAGCGCCGTCGTTGTTGCTCGCTTGTCTGGGCTTCTTAGCATCGTTGCCTGTGGAAAGTTTCAGGGAGAAGTCCGACGACAGGTTCCCAGGGATTGAGATAGAGAGGTGGGTGGCCGAAGCTGGATGGCTGGTATAGTTAACTGTGTCATTGGCCTCTTGCTGGGATTTTGGCCATTCATCAAAGAATTTCTGCAGCACATAGCCTTCGGCTTTGTTGTCTCCAAGGCAGAAGTTTGAACGATCGCTTTGGAAGCTCCTTTCAACCGTGTTGCTGTCTGAATCTCTATAAGAACAACATTACCAGAATCAAACTTTATTGTCTGAAAAAAAGCGCAAGAAACATCATTCTACGGAACGAAATTGAAGTTCAATACAGAAAGGAGGATGACACTGCAACCACCTACCGATGGAACCAATCATTTCCATCAACCACCTTGCAGGAAGAAGAGGGATAATTCTTGATCAAATTGATAAAACACTTTTGTTAGATGCTATCCGCCTAAATTCACTTGAGGATAGAATCGGAGAAGAAAATTCGATCTTCGCAAACAATCCTGATCATCCATAATACGATCTTCGCATTTCAAAATCTTAAAAAGGGTTGAGGTAATGGTCAATAAAATGTGGTGAGTTTCGAGACAATCCCTCATGCTTTACTTTAGCTGCTCTGCGTCTGGAAACTGCGTTTGAATCCAATTCAAACGGTTTCAATATTGAAAAGCGATTTGAGTTTTATTTTTTTGATTTGTGGACAAAATCAGGAATGGATGGTGGTAATGATGATTCAGATGACAACCCGAGGATCGACTGCTTCAAACCATTTGGTTCAAAGGGATCGATAGGATATTTCGAAGAGTCTCAGACGAGTTTCTCTTCGGTTTGGCTTTTAGCTGCCTTATCGTTTTTCTTCAAGCAAGCATATTTCCTTTATTCGAGCACAAAGAGGATTCATATGCTATTCAGCAACAACTTCTTGAAGAACATATGCATGTCTGAGCAAATCAGCCTCATTTTCGACGATCTATAGTTGTTTAATCTGCCATTGTTGCAGACGTTAAATTCTACTGTTAGCATGTCTTCTTCTCCCTCTTAATAATAAACTAAGATGATTTTGAATGCAGATTTAAATATCAGAAACAAATTTGGCCCGACAGAAATGAAGTACTATTTCTGGCCTACGGCAGGCATGCGGTGCTCAAAATGTGATACAGCTTTCAAGTAAAAGAAGCAGATGCTACCTCTGATCCAGAGGAAGGATGTCGAGCGTAGGCAATGATGGAGACGGATCGAAATGGTTCGCTCGGGGCAAGCCTGCAGGCGAGGAAAGGGCAGCTTTGAAGCCATTGGTGGAAGTCGGTGTGGGGATTTCCACATGCTTTCTTGAACGGTTTCGGCCGCGGTGGACATGACGCTCACAGTACTTTTGGCCGACCACAACCTCTCTCGAGCATCTCCACTTCTTTCCGTCTGTTCTCCTGCATCTCCCGGGCTCTGGGTCGACGACCCACCTCCCCCAATACCCTGTCTGCAACCCTGGAAAATATACATGACATACATAGAAAGATCGATGGAATCAGTCTTCTGTTTGGATTAAAGAATGGAACAACAAGTTCTATGACAAGGGAAAACATGTCAGAAGCTGCGACGTAACAGAGAGAGATGTTGGACACTAGCTAGATCATCCAATGGTTCGATGGAAGACCTCATCCTATGTCGAGGACAAGCAAACGAAGTAGTGCATAACTAGCGTAGGGAGGGAGAAAGAGAGCGAGGAGTTACAAGATGGCTGGAGCTGGTGGTAAAGCTGAGGGCGGTGAGAGAATGGGGATGCGCCGAGAAGGCTCGTTTTGATGGGTAGAACAAGTTCCAGAGGAACAGAAACCCCAGCGATCATGTACTTGTAGATCAAAGCTTGCAGCTCCAGTTCCTGCCACTGTGCCAACGTGAAATAACCTATCCCTGCAATCGAAAGGAGAAACGAGGGAGAGACCGACCAAGAACACTCGGGAGCTCGAAATCATAAAGAGAGGATTACTAGGGAATGGAGAGAGCGTGTTGTCGAGGCTGCTGTTGTGCTCAGGTCCAAGCAGACTGATAGCAGAGGCAGGTGACTGCTGGTGATCCAAGAACTGGAGCTTGGGGAGCCCTGCAGAAGGCTGACGGTCTGACTGCAGCCGGCCTCGCCATTGATGGGAGTCCATGAAGACACAACCGAGAGTCAGGAGGAAGGAAATGGCTCTGCTTCCACCACTATATCTTCGGTGGTCGGACTTTATACGGCTCCTTTTTGCTTGATTTGGTGGAAGGTTAGGAGAGGGGGGGGGGGGGGGGGGGTTCCGGAGGTAGTTTTGCTGCAACAATGGAGAGGAGGATCTGTCACTTCAGAAGAGGTCTGTGATAGATCTGCTGCCTCTTTCATGGAAAGCAAAGTTACCTTAACTCCGCTCACGCTGTAAAACACACACCACTGCTGCTGCTCTGAAAAGAGCTGTCTCACATGGGAGTTAAAAGACGAGGACAGGAAGACAGACAAATACTCCATGGAAGGTGGTGGGGGAAGATGGATGGATGAGATGGGATGGATGGACACATGGATACTTCTCCTTGCTGCCCAACAACCTGTGGTTGCTTTGGAGGAGGGGAGAGAGAGGGGCAACAAGATGTGTGTCTTTATGACAAAGGCAAAGCCTCGGGAGTCGAGAGGCTCGGAGGAGAGAGCAGCAAAGTCAGGCGGTGGCTGGCTGCCGTGGCGCACGCAGTAAGTAGCTGAAGATGGAGGGGGGTCTTCAATGGACCGGTCCCTGTCTGTCTCCGTCATGAGACTTCAAACTCTTCGCTCCGGGCATGACTCCAACAGTGGGACTCGATTAACTGATGCAGGTTTTCTTCCCCCTTCTTTTGCCTTTTCTTGTCCAAGCACAACTGTTTGACCTGCAGTAGTACATCGAGTGTCTTCTGCACTCCATTTCATACAAGACGATCATGTTCGGATGGTCCCGTGAAGCACATCCCAAGGAGTAAGAGTAAGAGAGAGAGAGAGAGAGAGAGGTTGGCTCGGCTGCTCGTCCCCTTGCCAACGCCTCAATTATTATCAAAGCGAGGTTGGCTCCCTGCTGCATTAACGCTTCTGCTCCTTTTTTACTTACTTGTGCATGCGGATACCAACATAACAGTTCTCTCGCTTATTAATCTTGGCGACCAAGGGAATGCCCACTTTAAGACACCGTCTGGGTATGGATCACATGATGCGGCTGCTGCTGTCTGCAAGCTCTGCGTACGCGCATGACGATGTCATCGTTGTTGTTGTTGTACGAGGAAAGATCACCACTACGCCTTCTTTTTTTTTTTTCCCCTCGAGTCCAGCCAGATCAGAACCGGTAGCCCTGTATATTAGAATGACGCGAGAGGTCACTTACACGAGGACGATCATTCAAATGGCTCCGTGGTAGAACTCCTCCACCCACCGCCTCATCTGCTGTGCACCTGCACGTATTTAAGATAGGCCGTTGTTTTGTTAGCGTTGGGGACAAAAAAAAAAAAAAAAAAAGAAATAGGAGGATCAAACTGTAAAAGAAATAAATAATAATAAAAAGGAGGCTTATACTACTAATCTGTGTGTGCGTTGTGTGTGTGGGGGTATTGTACCACCGACTAGACGACGCAGTAAGTGAGGTGATAATGCGTGGACACTTACCACTCGTCAGCAGCAGCAGCAGCAGCAGCAGGTTGTGTCTGCGGTTCGATACAGAGGAAGGCATGAAGGAACGGTAGGAGGGGAAACATGACACGACGAGACGGACAGACATCCAAAAGCAACTCACCGAGAGGCCTGCCGAGTAGGCAAGGGAACTCTTGTTCTGCGGGACCCTCACATGCTGCTCCTTCCCCACCACCATCGATCGACACTTGCTCGAGAGAGGGAGATGCTTGTGGAAAGGGGCCACAGCGTCTCTCTCTCTCTCACTCTTACTGTGGGTGCCAAGAGGCTTCTCGACTTTGGTTGGGGTTTGGGAAGATCCCATCCACGTCCCAGCATCTGTTTGCACCCATTGGTTACTAGCTGATGTTGATTTGACACTTCTTCTATCTCTGTTTGTTATGCAAGCGATTTGCACTCTGCTTCCGTCCGACCCAGGGTCGGAATCCAGAGGCAGGCAGGCGGGCAGGGAACTAACTGCTTCAGGGGTCCCCTGGTTTACAGCAGCAAACATATAGACAAGTACGATTCTTTTTTTATAAGAAACACTTTTTAGGGAACTAACAAGCATGCATGCATGCATATAAAGGCAACACAAGATTTCAGGAAATAATAATAATAATAAACTACGAAAAATTGTAAAAATATATAAAAAGCACGAAGACCAATATCATCTACCCTGTTGAACAGCGTATAGTATAGTACGTTTGATATCCTGCATGCAATACGGGCAGGCCAGAAAGGATTAAGTAACTTTCGACCACTAAATTATGATGTTTCATACTAACATACACATTTGCCAGCCTTGTGACGTGCTTTCTGTGAAAAGAAAAAGGGACAAACTGCCATAAAAAAAAAATCACAAATTCATTTTGCTAAGCGCTTTCACCTTCGGAAAAGAGCCGTTCATCCACACGGGCTATATTAAAGCTAAAAAACATAAGCTGGAGTTACAAGTAGCCAATACATTAATTAAATCTTATCCAAAATCTTATCATACAAAAAGATGTCCAGTAAATGATTTGGGTAGCATTGATAACTAGAGATGAAAAAGGAGTTAAATAGGAAAGAAATGGGGTAATAAAGAATCCTTTCCATCTCACTGACTAATGTTCAAGAAATGATCAAGAAAAATATAAGGGGATCTACTCCATGGATGGCTGGAGAAGTTACTGCTGTCAGCAAACCGGAGATATGACACGGATAGGTCGAGCGACACATCCAAATCTGGATAGAAGCCTGAAGGTAGCACCACGAATCATACATAGATTAGTTCAGACTCATATAGCTATTTATGTTAAAAATTGCTCATTAAGTAATCTGAATTACCTTGTCTATGTGACGATCACAAAGTTACATTCCAATTCACGAGACTAAGCGTTTATACTCATCCAGTAGCTTGGGAATGTCATCCATACGCAACTGAAAGAATTTACACATCATATTAGCAACTGCCATAACTAATGACATCTGAATCCACAAGCTACCGAAAATGAAAATCGCAACATGTCACTAGTACAAAAGCATGACCTTGATCAAGTTTTGCCATGGCTAATCAGAAATTAGTTATCGATTTTTAGGAAATCATTAAACTCAAGGCACTTCAACCCTTGCTGAAAGATCAAGTCCTACGTGGTATCTCATGCTTCTGTTCTCCTCAATATTTCATCCCCTCCTTTTAGACACTCTCAATCAATAATACATCTTCTGAATCCTTGCAAGGGCACTCCTGTTTTTACATGAACTAAAACAAAATATCTTATTTCTGTAGTATCAGTGTCCGCATGCAATCTGACAAAAGCTCAGTCATCCTATACAGGTACAGATAGTATCTTCTCATTAAAAGGCGACATTTCAGTGCCATAGTTTCAAATACTGGTTGGACCAGTGCAAATCAACTGGTATTCACTGGTCCAACAAGGAACCAGTATGGTCAGATTAGGTTTTTTTTTTTTTTCCTTCTTCAGTGGTACCAGGTTGTACGTATCAAGATACTACCTAGTAGACTGGCGCCATAACAATCTGATAGCCTGTAAAAACTAGCATCGGAGTGGTATTTATATCCTTGAGCAATTCTACAAACAAAACTAGGTATTACGGTTAAGATGAAAACCATTTGGTAGGATTAATCTAAACTTCATGAAATGGTTAGAAGATTCAGTAGTTTACTAGTTTCTGGAGATTACTTTTAAATATAGGCATTCAGGAAAATAGAGTGAATCCGGCATTGGTGCCTTATATGCCACATAAACATGGAATAGAAAAAGGAGTTCTGATCATAGTGGCATCTGATTCTTAATGCATGATTAAAAATATACTGTGGCATAAGCAAAAATTGGACTACATGAGAAGTAACACCACAGAATTTGCAAGTGCAACAGTCTGCTATGTCAGAAGCCATCTAGCAAGATAATATGACTTTTTAAGTTAATTCCAGCACCGGTTACTGCATTCTTACATTTGCCAATCAATTTATAAACAGTATTAAACGTGATAATTAGTTAGTGCTCTAAGAGGAGCTTGTAGTAGTAAAAGATGGTAGAAACATTTAAAAATACATCAAATCAAACAGCTAACAAAACCAATAAATAAAAACAAATTTTCAAATGGCAGTAGAAAAGAAAATTCCAATGCAAATGGCAGTAGAAGAAAGAGAAATGAACCTATCTATACCTGAGAAGCACTTTTCAAATGGAAATAACGGTGAACCTTTTGTCCGGTGAGATTGGATATGGTGGATGGCCCATCAGATCTAAGATTTTCTCTGCAGAAGTTCAGTTGCAAGAAACTGTCAAAAAATCACTGAGTTAAAACAATTAAAGAGATGGTGACAACAAATTAGCTTTCGGAAGTTCTACTAGTGTTGGGTTACAATATCTTAACCTCACTGTCACGGACAAAATTCTAAACAGGATGTTTAATATAATGCTTATGTATGTCCGTATCTTTTGGTTTGTTCATGCTTTGCACAGCATGTAGAGGGACGGTCGAAGGCTTAACAGCCCCATTTTAGTTGGGTTTGGTGACCGTTTTAGGCTTGTAAAGAAAGGTTGTGTCATGTGGACACTTGTGAGAGAATTTGATCTGTAGTGGACCATTTTGACCCTTTGTTGTGCAACCGTTCAGAGCTTGCAAAGTCTGTTTGTAATTTGCATTGTCTATGAAGTGTTTTCGGAAATGTTTACTTGTGAATCCCGAGTGAGGTGCTTTCTCTAACCCGTTTTCTCTTTTGTAGGTCCTAAGGGACCATGGGAGGTTTCGGGGAGGCTGACCTTTGCGGACAGACACGCAAGGGTGCCGCACGACTTAGGCAAAACCAGCTAAGTCCGTGACATTACGGAGAATCTTCTCAATAGAATTTATAAAGATAAAAGCAAAGCAGCAATCCTCCAAATCTAGGTCAACAAATATAAAAAATAGTAAATCTAGCAATCAATGGTCTTGATTGTTAGAGAACTTAAAAGTGTAAAAGAAAAAGCATCTAAGTACTAGATCCAGCTTTAGAATTTAAGAATAAACAAAACTAAGAAGAAAGCAAAATAGCAGCAATATGTATACAGTATAATGAAAATATCTGATAAGAAGCTAAAAGTTTCTGTACTCAGCCATATCTTATATCACTTGAACATATAAAAATTCTAAATACTGACGATTGGTCAGAGACCAGACAAGCTACATTTGGTAATTCACTGTCCTTGTGTTTAGCCTAGAAGGAAAAGAAACAATATATCCTTGCTAAAGGAACACAGAGAATCAGGTAATCAAGAAAAAACTTACAGGTGATGAATTATAAGACGTTGATAATCACGCAGCAATGGCCCTAGCTCCTGCAGCTGGATTGAACTTGCGCTTGATTTTTTCCAACGGTCACGGAGGGCCTAATTTTCCAAACTAGTAACTTAATCCCACACATAAAAGAATGAAAATAAAAACTCACCTAATAAAGCTAAAAATCACCTGAATGCATGCTAAATGATCCCTGGTAGGCAATGATTCTCCAGCCAGCCTTGATGATAATTCAAACAGTTCTTTGTCATCTACTTCATCAACAAGATTTACCTAACTTTTAGAAGAATAAATTAAAATGCTGACTCTCCACCCAACCTAAACTAGAAGTCTTTTATCATATAGTTCATTAATATTATGTACCTGAAAGTTCGAAGAAGAAATCATGATTCCTAACCTCTTTTGTAACTCAACTAATGGAGATTGTTCGTTCTGGTTTTCCTGCAAAAGATCAAAAAAATTGCATAGTTTTGCAGTAACATAAGATTGTATTGTCTTCCAAGATTTAATTAATTTTTTAAAGCACAAAAACACTAAACAACACTTCATGAAGCACAAAAATAAACAAGATGCTTCAACACTTCATGTGTTGCAAGATTCATATTACCTTTAATGATGACTCAGCTAAACCATCTGACACTGTGACAGATTGACTTTCAGGAGGTGCACTTGGTATGGAGGGGAATCGCTTTGCAATAGGATCATCTACAGAAAGAAGCAAATAGAAGTGAGTGTAATAACTCTTACACCTACAAAGTTGTCCTTTCAACTTGAGAAAAACATTTCGAAGTAGAAACAGTCTATAGTCACTTGAAAAAAAAGAAAACTGTTGATCCACATTCAGATAGTAATACCTTCTGGGACAAGCCACCATAAATCACCAAATGTGGTTTTTCCATCAAATCCACCAAATAAGAGATAACGAGAACCAATAGAAGTCATAGAATGATATGCACGAGCTGCAGGAGGATCATTGCTAGTGGCCAGGCGCTTCCACTGAACAGAGACTGTTAACAGTAGAATTATATTACAAGACGCATTAAAAGATCATCAAGCATCCATGTTAGAGGTTGATCACAGAATTAATATATAGATATCTGCAGGTCTACAAATTAAATTCATGTGATTATGGTCTTAAAAAGCCAGGAGTTTAAGCATTTGAAGAAAAACTGACTAAATAAATACAAGTAAAATAAACCTTTTTTAAAGAATAATGTGCACCATGATAAAGGCTTAAAAGAGAAAGTGAAGAGAGGAAGCTATCTGAATTGAGGTACAGCTTGATTGCCTAGCTCCAAAAACATAACTTTCTGAAACCTATAGAGTGGATAGATGTTCTGAACAACAGTTTAAAATCCATTGAGAAACCACAACCAGAAATTATATGGACAAGGTCCAGGAGGGAAAAAAAGATGTTATCACAGTAAAGTAACAGGTAATTGCACCTTCTCTGCAACATCATGATGAACATATGTACTGAAATCAAAACATCCCATGTGAAATAAAAGCTAAACAACATACTGCCCTTGCAAAACAATGATATTTCTTAAATAGAAGTGTTCCAACATACATGCATACCTCTGTCCAAAACGATGCAGTCATTGTGATAGATGTCATATCGACTCAGCCAGCCTCCAGTACCATGCCCACCAAACAATAACAGCTGAGTACACAAGACTGTTTATCAAGATGAGGAAATTGGATAATAAGAATATAAGAAATTATAAGTATCACCTGTCAAACGTCAGACAAGCAAGAAAGGGATCTAGAAATCACTAAAAGCAAAGATTCAAGCCATCTAAACTCAAGCAGACAAAACAAAGAAATGGATCCAGAAGTCATTACTTAATGTCACTAAAAACTGTAGTTATTTGTTAGAAAAGAACTGTAGTTACTTAATGGCAAGAGAAATACTGCACAAGGTCTTCTATCATTTGTTTTATTTTCTCCATATTCCCTGTTTCTAGGTTGAATTATGTGAAATAAGTTTCTTTATATTTTCTGTTTCTGGATTAAATTATATGAAATAAGTATAACCACCACAAAGAATCAATACCAGTAATTAGCATTGAATTGATAGATACTGAAAATATGAATAAGCCTTAAATGTTTGTGGTAGTGGCGTGCTGCAAAAGAAATGCTCAGAAATTTTATAGCATTGTGAATTAAGATCTTGGAAATACGAAAGAACTATATGCTTGCCATGAGAGAAAAGGCATCATTGAAAGAAATGTCAAGAATTTTGTTGTGTTACAATTAAGATTCTACCAAATTATTTAGCAAAAAAATATCATACAAAATACTCCATGGACAAACTTTTCACTTGTCATTTCATCTTCATGTCTTTCTAGCATACTCTATCTGAATCTTAGCATCTTGGCATCAACAGAAAGTATATCACTATAAGAAAAACAAGTACTTAATTTGGAATATTGCAGCTTATTTTAGTAGTCACAAGACAGTGACATCTTTCAACAAAAATCACAAACTTGATCTAAGAAACAGCAAGTTTAAAATAGAGGACTTTATATTTGTCGACCATATGTTTATTAAAATTTTCTTTATGCTGAGTGTTTGACAATTAATATGATGAACAACCTGAGGACTATCTAAAACATGTGCCATGTATTCCTGTGAGTGCATTGTGCTACTTATGAGCACCATGTTACACACAACAGGTGTACACAGTTTATCATGCGCCAAATCCACGCATTATGGTACACAGCATATGTTGTATGGCAGTACAGTATATGAGCACCACTAGTCCTTACGTGTGATCAGACATAAATGCATTAAACTTATACTGTTAGTGCATTCATAGGGTGTGGGCAACATGCACGCTCCACATGTTTAATTTGTAGGCAGCGGCTATGTGAAGTCCAGGAAGCTATATCAAGTTTAGCTTCTTAAATGATTTTTCAAAAAAAAATTGCTCATAGGAAGGATATCACAAGGTTGTCGAGCAACAACATGCAAATTCTGTGTAGATAAGTATCAGGAGGTGCAAATACTGCATAAAAATTTGGATGCAGATCTTGTGATATGGTAGGGACTTAGGGGCTTTCAAACCACCGTTCATTTGCATGCAGATATAAAAGCCCTAATTAACACATATTACTTGATTGGATATCCCTCTCTTTGCCCTATAAGTGAAACATGGAAGGCCAGACAAAAGATGTTTGAAGTTACACAAATCCAAGCTAGCACCTCAACTGCAGCCCATACATCAGCATCCGTAATGAATACATATCAATTAGCAACAAAAGAGAATATAGGTGAGAAGCATGAAAAAGAGCATCTAGAATTTATTATACATAGTGCCCTCCTGAAGTAACTGTATGTCCACATCTTGGAGAAGGATTTTGTCCCGGAAGCTTTAATTGGGTCCATCCTGGTGTCTCGTTCTCTTCAACAATGAAAATGGAACATGAACCCAGTTAGAGGAGAAATTTCCAATATAAAAATAACTCGAGGTTTGTCAAGGATACTAACATATACATCATTAACATACATAAGCTTGATTAGGTAATCAAGAAAACGGTGTGTTGATGTCACTACTAGATGTCAGACACAGCCATGTTGCATCATGAAATTATCGTAAAACACACATTTCTACTACATATATTTGTGAAAAAGGTCTCCCATAGATACTGAACCACATGTATACGAAATTATGATACATTTTATATAACCAACTTAAACAACCGATTTAAGCCCTTTTCCGTAGAAATACTAAATCATACATCAAACAAGTTGGTAATCAAGCTTAGGGAATGTGTCTAACATAGCGACAAGGCCAAAAGCAATACCAGGTAAAATTGGTAAGCAGTACAGGCAGACATTAAAGTAAAAAAATCACTTAGCATCTTAACATACACAAATTATGACGGAAAATTGAAATGAAGCTAGAGAACTCAATAGAACTAGCCTGATATGATTTATAGCAGATGTTAAATACTTTGTCCATCTATTCCCTTACTACTTTGAAATTAGATAACATATTTAACCATTTTTCAGTCGTCAGAAATATGTTGCAAACTGTAATCAAATGTGTTTCAGGGAGCTATAAACTTTTGTATAAATGTTCTGCAAACTCATATTGCACAAACTGAGCTGAACTTGTCAAAAATGTGATGAAATGGTAAACATGCAAAAGTCAAGCCTGACATTCTTCAGGCAATAACAAAAAGTGTTTCATTCTGATAACTGGAGTCTCAACACTATAAATTGGATAAATCCTACGGAAGAACGAGAGTTAGGGATCAGTGAAATGCAACTACGCCAGAACAAAAATGAAAAGGATACAGTCAATTTACCAACAAATAGATAAGTTTAGAGGTTAATATAAAAAATCTAGCAAAGTCATTGTGCATCACAAGGAATAAATGGCTCTGTGCTCAACAAATAGTACCCTACTAGTTGTTCATAATGATTAACAAGCTATCACGAAAACCCTGATGTGAAACGGTCCCACTAACATAATCAATTTGAACCATATACCCTAAAATGATTAAATAGTAGATTCATCTTACACTATTGACTATACAACAACAAGAAGTCGTAGTGTCCCAACTTTTTGGAGTTGGATAAGTGGATCTTTTGCAGTCACTAAGTTCTAAAAGGCAACATCTAAATCTTTATTTATAGTTACTAATATAGTGGCCTACCTCTACCTCTCCTTGTACCACTAATACTAGTTGTCTCACCTAGGGACCCTAACAACATCACGACAAAAAAACAAGTTTTCTCTTCCTGATTTTTTTCACTCTCAATATGTTCAACCTAATGTCTCGACACCAAGGGACCCTAACAATATGAATCACATACCAAGTATAAAAATTTGTGATGACATGAAATAGAGGATCGATGGATCAAGCCATGTCCACATTGGACCAAGATACTAGACGCTAATAGCTATCGCATAGTCATCTGAATCAAAAAATATGTCATACATATAATTTAACATCACAAAATTACCCATTTAACAAATAGGCTACGTCTCACTAGTCCCAAGAAGTGATCATTGTAATAGACATGACATTCTTGTGTTACAAGATATGCTCAACAGGGTAAGTAACCTGCTAGATGAACAACGCTTTATCTATGGCCTTGTTGCAAGCTTACACAATATTTTACATAATAATGTTTGTGTCTGATCCAAGACCCGTCTATCTAACATGATTAGAAGTAAATACCAAGACTAGCCTAAAGTAGGCTTTTCGTATAAACTTCAAGCCCATCTTTTAGGCAGGTTTATGTCTTTGTGCATCTATTCATGCCACCAAAACCTGCTAACTTGATGTAAAATTTGATGATTCTTGGCTGTATTAGGGATTCCCAACCCTGATTTTAAGGTACACGTTTAAAACAATGATGCCAAGGATGCCATCACTGTAAACAAGACTGTATTCTCACTGTTCAGGGTTAACTGCAAATACCCACAGTGCTACCTAGTTAAGGAAAAAGTTTTCACAATCTATGGCCATCATCTATTTACCAAACCCCTCCCCAACTTCCTCATTGTAATATAAATTGAATTGGCTCATGTTCTTTACTGATGCATTCAAGTCTTCTATAGAACTTAAAGTATATGTTCAATTATATAAGTAGTATCCAATTATCCAAAGGAGAAAGTTTCAAGAAGCTTAAGGAGAAAATTGCACTGCAGCATGATGAAAACCATAGGCCGAACTTACCTCGTAAAGGACAACCTAAGCAAACATGGAATATTCATGTAACATATACTTAGTTGACAATTCTTTTACAGATTAACAATCAAAACATGCAGTAATTATGTCGAGGACACAATGCATCCATGTGAAATTTGTTTAAGATTTTACAAAAAATAGGTTGTTGATGATATACCTTCATCAATAAGACCTTTCAAGGCCCACAAATCACTCATAATAGGTCCACCACCTCCTGTCAAAGATGAGATAAGTAATCATGTCAATAATCATATGCAGAGGCCGAATAGGTTGCAAGTAGTATTAATTGGATTTACATAAAAGAAACATGATATATGAGATATATGATGCCTTTGTGTATGAAGGGTTTCTGTATTCATCCATTATATAAACTGCAAACTTCACTATCTTAAGGATATCTATAGTAAGTTCCACATATGCAAGTATACAAAAGCACACCGCAAAGACGCATCAGAAAACATAACTTCTCATTGTGATTCAGAAAGGCCAGTGTAGTAAGAATTTCCAGCTAAGTGGCAATAAATTAATGGAGCTTCCAAGAAAACATAAACTTTTGGTGACATTTTTCCCTGAAAAAAAGAAAAATGTAAACAAGATTTCCTAGTTCCTACAAATTAAGCAAAAATTATCTCTGACGCTTGAGTACTTAAGTTACAGTCGAGTTGTTCTCAGACCTGTGGAATAATTGCCATGAAATGGTTGTCTCTCGAAAAACTAATAGCGGAAGCCAATTTTAATACCACGAATAACTATAATATGGAACAAAAAATTTAAAATAACTCTCAATAAGTTGTAAAACCATGTCAGTTAAAAATGCATGAAGTAATGATTTACCTCTTCCACCAAAAATTAACAATCGCTTCTCCACCATGGTGGCTGAGTGTCCACACCGAGGCTGTGGCACTGATCCAGTAATAGACAATTCCGTCCACTCAAGTGATACTTCGATATTAGAAGGCAAAACGTCATATTTCAGAATAATCATAACTTTTAGATTTTGTTAAGCAAATAGCACTTGAACAGCAGCAAAAAGATAAAGGATCGTAGTTACTTGTATCCAAGATATACACATCTGAAAGCCACTTTTTACCATCCCAACCACCATACCTGCATTTAATTTTCCATATAAAATTTGTCATACAAGCTTAGTTAATTGGTCAACAAATCTGGCCAGCATCTAGCTACCAAAAATGCCTACATGACAATTTTTCGGTTTCCTATTGCTGAAGCAGCAGCAAACTCCCTTGGAGATGGTAAATCACCATAGCTAGTTAGTTCTGACCATTGCCATATATCTGGAAGGTAAATGTAGAAGTTAATTGTGAAAAAAAAATTAAAAAGTACTTTAAAAAATGAAACACTATGTTTTGGAAATATACGAAATTTAAAATTTTATAATTGAAAAAAGAAACCTGGAAATGACCATATTTCTGCATGTAGAAGAAATAAACTCAACATTTACATTTTGCAGCATATGGATCAGGTAACATGTACCAATAATTATATGTTAGCATGTAAAAGCCACTTTTAAAGTTGACAAGAGTTGGACCTTATGTTCTTATAGAAAATATTCTGAACACTTGTAAAAGAGACAAATTACATGGAATCTAAAGCAACAATTGGACAAGCAAGCATTTTAAAGACGTGTGCTACACTGAATAGAGAACATCAGCTGAAGACCAGACGAGAAGAAATTTAATTAAAGCATAAATTCCATCATCTAATGAATTGCTAATCTCAAGAAAAAGTGCTGATTTCATGGCAAGTCACTGCAAATTTGACAATAAATAATAATAAATTCCAGATAAATGGGCCTTTTAAAGAGCTTAAAGACCATAAAAAAACAGTGTAAAAAGAGTCTACCTGTATCAAGCATCCAAAAATCACCCATTCTGGAAAGCAAATATATCCCATAATTAGATAATTTATAATTTATAATTGCGAACATATCTACAAAAAATATAAGGAAAAATTGCAAACCTTTTGCCACCAGAACGGCCCCCAAAGATGAACATGTTGCAGTCAATCGCAACAGAAACATGGAACGCTCTGGGACTGGGCCCTACTTGCTCATCAGAACCACTGCCAGTACACTCAGGAGTAAACCATAATTTATTTTCTGCAAAAGATCGAGGAAATACAAGTTTACATTAATAGGAGCTTCTAATAACAGCTACATCATAAGTTAAGCCGGTGAAAATAGCAACATGGAGGAACACAAACAATATATATAGAATGAATCCCATCTTGTATGCAAATTATATTAAAATGCAATGGAAGCAGAAACTATCTCAAAGGTAGGTCCTAGTAATCTCTAAATAGTTTCACCAAGTCTCTCAAAATCTAAAAGAATCACCAAAATGTAAGTCTGCTAATTATCCTTATGAATTATAATAATAAGATGATGATATTGTAGTGACATGACAGAGAGGACTAAGCAAGGAATAAATTGCACTATTCTAAACTTGCAATCAGTTAAGAAAATTTTACGTGCAACATAAAAACAATATTCACCTTAATTATTAGTTGCACAAACCAAAACGTTATGCAAATTATTATTTGTTCATCTACTAAGAAGAGGCTATTCGAGGGAATAAGATTTTGGATGGGGAAGAACATCGACCCAATTCCAACATAACATAAGCTCAATAAACCCTATACTATTACCCTATCTATTCCTCGATAATTCGTCTCTTTCTGGCCAACACTTTTACTACTTCACCTATACCTTCTCAATCCCCTCCCTCTCCATAAGACGTCTGCTCACTCTCCCCGTATCTCCCTCTTGATACGAGAGTGAGCTGGAGAGGGAGGAACTGGCAAGACCGGAGTTGTCGTTACAAATCAACGACCAAGATCAAGAATCTCAAAAGGCTTTTGTCCTAATCGAGCATGAAAAAGTGCAAAATTAGAACAGAGGAAACACAGAAATCTTTCGGGGGAGAAGGGCTAAGATACCAATATCATACACGGCGATATCGTCCAAGAATCTTTTGTCGGCGAAGCCACCAAACACCACGACCTTCGATTTCCCAACGTTGACGGCCGTGTGACCGCTGCATCCACGAGAGCATGAGGAGACTCTCCGGCACAGGGAGATCAACCGGAAATGAAGCGAAGAAGAAAGAAGAAATCGCACAAAAACAGCGAGAGAAAGAGAGGCAATCGATTACCTCCGAGCAAGGGGCGGATTCCCACCGAAATCGAAGGCGTCGGCTTTAACCCAGTGCATCGTCTCGCCGAGATTCAAGAACTCGGCCCCAACCTCAAACCCCTTCGGGATTCAAGAACTCGGATTCAAAGATCTCGCCTTCGTTTAAAGTATGAGTTTATGAGTTTGACGAATAGGCCGGGCGCAAATCCGGCTCGGTCCGGTTCAACTCAAGCTCACATCGAATCGAACCGTGGGGCTGCCAATTCTTATGCATATTTTTCTTATGAAATCGAGGGGAAAATAATAAACTATAAATGATATATGGCCAGGATCTTATGGTAATCCGTCAAAATATTTACCAACTAAGTTATCGATCCTTTTATTATTATTATTATATATATATATATATATATATAATTTATTTATTAAAATATATATTTAAGATAAACATATAATATTTTAATATTTTATAAATTTAATAACATAATTTTACTATAAATTTATCCAAAAAGATCTATATTAATAACAATAATAACAAAATTGTAGAATCTAACTATTTAAGATCGACGATATTTATTTTTCTATAAATTAAAGTTTAGATTATAATCTCAAAATCCAATTGATCTTATAAAATTAAAATAATATCATTACTATATTCTTTGAGATAATAGTGATATGAGAAATTGATCAAATATATATATATATATATATATATATATATATATATGAACGATTTTTTAGAAAATATTTATATTATCCCCTCTTTTAATTTTTTCCAAACAATACTCTAATTTAAAATACCCAAAATACCCCTTGAAAGTTTTTTCTTCAAAAAATTTTATTTATTTTTTAACTAGTTTTCAACTACTGCAGTGTTTTCATTTTGCTCATTTACAGTATTTTTTAATAATATTTATTAATATACTGAAAACATTATAAGCGTAATAAAAAATGCTACATGTGACAGACACTATATCATGCATATTGTCATTGCTCTTAGATAATTATAATATAATAATATTATATTTACAAATTAATTTGATTAAAATTATGAATTTATTTAGTTTATTTACCATGCTTTCAAATAAGCTTTACAGTATTTTTATTATAGTTACTAAAACACTTTAACAAATCAAGAACATTATATACTGTTTAAAAAATATAAAATAGAGGTATCGATCGGAAAATATCTAAAAATATAAATATTTTTAAAAATCATATATATATATATATATGATCAAATAAAAAAAATGCTGCATGTAATGTGAAAGCATTTATATGGACTAAACAAATTTAAGAGATGAGATAATTTATGATATTTCGATGTGTTTTTAACCGCCGGCACGTCGTTCCACCCACATCCGTCGACACGTGGAGACCTGCCATTGGCATAGACATTACGTATGGTTCCGTCCTGGACCACTTCCACCCGGATCCTTCCCTCTCCTTCCGTACTCGCTTGCGCCTTCTTCCGTTTCGTGAACGACACGATCCGTCTCTCCCGCTCTCTCTCTCCCTCGCTCGCTCGCCTGATCGCTTGCTGATTGGTGTTGAAGTCCGATGGACTTGCACGAGCTCCACGATCTCATCGCCGAGAGGAAGCCCAGATTCACATCCGTCTCCGACCTGCTCGCCAACCAGGCGCTTTTCATGGGCCAGGGCTACAGTTTCGTCCCCGCGGCCTGTCCTGAGCAGTACGGGATGCTCATGCCGGGCACCGGCAGCGAAGTTGGTCTTCCGCCTCCGCCACCGCCGGCAACGGAATGTTTTGAATTCTCTGGCGGTGGCGGGGGTGGTGGAGGCCAAGGGCGGTGGCCGAGACAGGAGACGCTGACGCTCTTGGAGGTGAGATCCCGGTTGGACTCCAGTTTCAGGGAAGCTGCCCGCAGGGGTCCACTGTGGGATGAGGTCTCCAGGTACACTACCAGCTTCTTTTGATGGTGGGTTGCATGAGGATACCTTTACTGAGTGGCGTTTCCATGAAACCTCGGGGTGTTTGTTCTATTTCCATTCTTGAGTACCAAACTTGGGTTTTGTACTTGTACTATCTCGTGCTATGTCAAGGTTACCTTAGCAGAGCTATGTATATGGAGTTGAGGTCTCCTTGAGTCGGATGTTACTATGATGGAAAGGTTTTGCTCAGCTATCGTATGTTAACCCATCTTCCACAAAAGTGCAGGATCATGGCAGAGGAGCATGGATACCAAAGGAGTGGGAAGAAATGCAGAGAGAAGCTGGAGAACCTGTACAAGTACTACAAGAAGACCAAAGAAGGGAAGGCAGGGAGGCAGGATGGGAAGCACTACAGGTTCTGCAGGCAGTTGGAAGCCCTCTATGGAGAGAGTAGCAATATTGTCGCTACAGAGATCAATCGACGATGCTCTGATCATGCTACCAATGCAGCTGCCACTCTACCAGCTGCAGACCGAGGAGCCTGCAAGGCTCCCAAGCTCTCTTGGAGCATCAGCTTGTCGAGTTCCGGTGAGTGCAACGAGGCCTCGTCCACCGAGGAGGAGGGAGACGGGAGCACCGGAAGACTCGTAAAGACGGGAGGAGAGAGTTGGAAGTCGAAGGTGGAGGAGTTCATTGGCGCACAGATCAAGAGGTTGATGGAGGCGCAGGCGACGTGGATGAACCAGATGCTGAAGACCCTGGAGCACATGGAACTGGCGAGGATCTCCCGGGAAGAAGACTGGAGAAGGGAAGAGGCAGCGCGGCTCGACCGCGAGCGCATCCTCCGGGCCGGCGAGCGCGCTTGGAGCGAGGCGCGCGACGCCGTGATCGTACAAGCTCTGGAGAAGATGAGCCGACGCGAGCTGAAGCCGCGACCGCGAGAGGAGACAAATGGCAATATTTGGACCGATGACAACTCAATGGCTCCGCGATGGCCATCGCGTGAGGGTAGGAGGGGTGGAGGTGGCCTTGGGGTGGAGGTCCCGGCAGCCGTGGCGTGCGTGGGGTGTAGCAGTGATAGTACGAAGAGGTGCAAGGAGAAGTGGGACGAGTGCTTGAGGAAAGGCACGGTGACCAACAAGAGGCCCAGGAAGAGCGGGGCGATGGACGAGGACATCGACGGATGCTGCAGCGGCTGGCATGAGGACGGAAGACAAGGATCAGATGTGGTGGGTCTCCAGCTCACCGATGCTAGGTGGTATTAGTGGGACGCGGACGTGAATTCGCGGTTGATAGCTCCGATATGATGATGCATTTGCGTCAACAATATGATGGGATAGGATATCTTAAATTAGTGGAAAATTGAGGAATTGACCGACAAAATATGCTTACTCATAACGATCGTTTCAACTTTGAAACGATGACGATGATGCATCGACACGGCAGGCGGCCGAAGGATGGAAGCAACAAGGGCAGGCTTGGGCGTGCGATTTCCCTTCTCGGTCGGACGCCAGCACGAGAAGTGGTAGGCCGAGCGAGGACACGTGGCAGTGCTTGTTCATATGAGGCCAGGGTGAACACGCGCAATGCTCGCTGCAGCAGCCGCTGACCCAGGTGCATGCTCCCGGTACGGGGCGCAGCAGGGCTTGCGGAGTGCGAGTAGTCTTGTGTCGAGAGCATTTAACAGAGACGATGAAATATGACTCGCACTAGCTTCTAGTTTCCATCGTCAATTTAGCAATCTGCAGGAACTACTAGAACACAGGAAACCACCAATATAAATATATCAGGCATTGCATCCAAAAGACACAAAGCAGTCAGGTTCTTAACACACGAAACCTCAAATTCTTTGCCTAGTGCAGCCTAAGGTACTCCCAAGCATCACGAGAAAGCGCAAGGAACACAACCTAACCAAGACAGCATCCATACCTTAAGATTAACGGAGGTCAGTATTTGTAGTCCTTCACATGGAGGCTCTCGGAAACGCCTTCTCCCTTGGTAGCATCTCCCTTGTACGCACCCAGAGTCGCCTCCGAGTTGGCCTTGCACCTCGAGAGGAAGGCAGCCCTTGCCTTCTCCACGTTCTCCTCTTTCCCAGCCCATGTCTTCAGCGTGCTCTGCTGCAGAGCGCGGCCGAACGAGAAAGAGAGCGACCAGGGTTTCTTCCCCTTCAGCTGGTTCATGGCATTCAGGTTCAGAGTCGCCTCCTCTTCGCTCTGTCCACCAGAGAGAAACACAATGGCCGGCACGGCCGCGGGGACGGTCCTCAGCAGGGCTCGCACGGTGTACTCTGCAACGACCTCCGGTGCCACCTTGGGTGAGTCTGACCCTGGAGTCACCATGTTGGGCTTCAACAGCGACCCTTCCAGAAGCACATGGTGATCATTTAGTGCCTTGTAGCAGGCAGCGAGCACCCTCTCTGTCACTTGGGCGCAACGATTGATATCATGAGGGCCGTCGACGAGGATCTCTGGCTCCACAATAGGAACCAGGCCATTCTCCTGGCATATGATGGCATATCGAGCAAGACCATTTGCGTTCTCATTGATCGCAAGCTGGGATGGCTCGTTAGGGGCAATCTTGAGGACAGCTCGCCACTTGGCAAATCGAGCACCTGCCTCGTAGTATTTGGCACAGCGCTTGCCGAGGTCATCGTGCCCTTGAGTGGTGGTCTCACCATTGGTGCCAGCAAGTTCCACGGTGCCCTTGTCCACCTTGATGCCAGGGAGGACACCTCCTTCCTTCAGGACCTCGACAAATGGCTTTCCGTCAGCAGTCTTCTGGTACAAGGTCTCTTCAAAGAGAATCACACCGCTGAGGCACTGGAGGGCACCAGGGGTGCAGAAGAGAAGCTCACGTAGTGCTCGACGGTTGGCTTCGACATTTTCAACATTGATGCTGGCCAGACGCTTGCCAATTGTACCAGTAGATTCATCAGCTGCAAGAATTCCCTTTCCCGGCGTGCCAATGTAGCCAGCATTCTTGATGAGTTCATCTGCATAAAAACACGAGATGGACTTAATTAGACAGTAACCAGGATCCACACGAGGTAAAAAGAACAAAAAATGACAAACACTTAAAAAGAAGTCCTAGAGGGTGCATCTCGATCAAGCAATAAAAGAAACAAATAAAAGGTGATGCATTGCATATGAGTGTTACAAAATCCTCAAATTAGCAATTCATTCTATCAAATTTTCAGAACGGGCACCCTCAAATTACTTTCTAAAACTTGCTATCTTTGCTGGAATTTTCTGAATATTAGAATCAAATTCTACAAAAGAGTAAGCTATTGCCGAACAGGGTGTTCATAACGCACCAAGATATCACACTTCAAGAAGAAAAATGCGATCAACCAGCTACCTCAATTAAGGAAATAGAAATAATGAAATCAACAGACTGGCATTGTAGCTCTTAAAGTGGGAAGAGTCACTTTACAGTCAATCGTTGAGAAGCAGCTCATCTCATTGAATATATGATTACAAACTTCACCACTAACTCAGAAGGCGAGGCTCATAGATGATAGGCACATTGAAAACTTCCCAAGTGCGAATTTTGTCTTAACTATAAAGAAACTGCAACTTTTCACAGTCAACAGAGGTAATGACCACAGGTTTTTCTTTGGATAATCCATAGAGGAAAATTCTCAAAGGCTATAACCCAGGTATCATGGTTTGATGGGAAGAGCTGCTGGATTCTAGTATGGCACTGCACAAAGCTCGAGAAACCGGTCGTAAACAGAATCAGGATACGAACTAAACACTACTCAAAACTTTTTCTGTGGGGTTTGCACTAGTAGAAAACAAGGCTGCATCTTGGCATGCATCCTACCACTAACTTCAGGAAGGATTGCAAGTCCATGTTTTTATGCCTATTTAAACACAACTTTCTCAAATGTAACACCACATCCAAGTAGATATTGCAAAAATTTTGTGAGGATAACCTTTAAAATGGAAATATGCCCACAAAACACTTAAGGAAAATACAGTTGAAACATGATTATACGCCTACGAGTGTTATACTGCAATTTTTCATTTATTAGTGTTATACTATAAGCACCCTAGTTGTAGATTAAAATTGGATGAATCAATTAAAGATGAAATTCTAGAGATCAGAAAGACCAAAGAGAAAACGAAGAATGCAGTGAGGTTAATAATAAATAAATAATTCAAATTAATTGGTGCTACCGAAGATACACAGTGAACTGAAGCTTAAAACAACAAAAAATGATTGGAATTGAGAGAATAAAACGCAATAGTCAAGGATTAAGAACTATAAAACTTGGGACGAAATTATTTGGTCAGGTCCTAACTGATGCACAATAATTAGAGGCTACCAAAGCAGTTCCAGATGTGAACTTTCAATGATGGACCAAATCGATAGTAACATTACAGGCTACCAAAGTAGTTACAGAAGGTAGACTTCCCTATCTTGTGATAAACACCTTTGAGGAGCAGATCATTCAAATGTCATCTAGAGAGAGCAACTTGGATGGAAAATCTCGTGGGCTAAGATTTAAAGCGAGACCAAAATCCTAAAGTTGTAAAGTACTGTGTCACGGATGAATGTAAAAAAGTCACATGCATCGTCACTGATGAAGGTGGATTGCAATGTATATCTAAACATGCATGACAATCGTGAACCTCAAATACTTGCTGATATAAGAAAGTGACAGGGGAAACAATGATATCATGAGTAACCTACAGTGCTAGCGGGTAGCATCAGCAAGAATGGAAATGGAAAATCTTAAGAACACATCACCATACAGCTCATGATCAAAGATTCCTCAAATTTCCATCAAATTTTCTTCGTTAACTAAATCCAGACGAACAACAATTAGTAGCGAAACAACGATCAAAGAACAGATCTATGAGACTTGATCTGTAAATTAAGGGGAATCAGCACATCCAAGAAACCTATCAAAAGCCTTTCTAAAAGATTCGTATCTGTTTAAACAACTAAGAAAGGAGAGCAGATGGAACAAGAGATCGCTTACCGTGGTACTTTCCGCAGTAAGCCGACATCTTCGCGTGATCAGATGACGACGACGACGACGACGACGACGGGGAGAAAAGTCGAGAGAGAAGACGGACCGAGGGCAAGATGGGGGAGCATCGAAATATAGGAGGGCGAAAGGGTTGGGGAGGGGAAGGTTCCAGAATGCGGGCGGGTGCTCGTGCGTCACGTGGCTGTCGCGACGCGGCGAGCCTGCTCTTGGCTTGCCAAGTGTCGTTCCTCTCCACCGTTGGCTTTGACGGCTCAGCATCGTTACCGAGGGGAATCGCACGCGCAAGACACGTGACACATGGCGCGGTCCGGCTTATCTTCGTCGGCGAGGTGTCTAACCCTGCTGGTTTTTGGGACGGAGTCACCCCTGAACGAACCATTTGGTCGCTGCAGAACTCACACGTCACGTTACGAGACACCACATCGTCCTGAAAAATATTCGTGGGTGATTCACCCGTCGCTTAATAGATCCAATTAGCTGTCGACAGAGGTTGACTTGATCAAGGTGGGAGATGATGAGCTGCGGTCCCAAATGAGGGGACCTTCACACAGCCGTATCGACCAAGCCAAAGAAGCGAACACGGTTTTGTACCTTGCGGACCTAGGCCCGTTTCGTGGGCCCCACATATTTCGGACATGGAGTAAACCGGAGTAACCGCAACTAAAGCTGCTCTTAATTTTTGTTGCATGGAGTACTTCGCGAAGCTATATGTATATATATCTATATACATATATATGTATATATATACATGTATATGATTAAATTTGCGAATCATAAGAAAAGTATTTTACCGACACGATTCACGGATCATATGACGGAAATGACATGTCATGCACACGCCCCATGTTTCTGTGAGATTGCATGTTTCTTCCAAGTGATCCAAAGCTCAGAGCTCCAACAGGAATGCTCAGGGAACGATGGGAAGAAAGAGCAGATGAGCACAAGATGCTTAACTACAGACTCTTGAAGGCTTGGATCAGCAGAGAGAAGCCAGAGATGCCCAGCGCCGATTCCTCATCCGGCCACACCCTGCGGTCCCCCATGGAGTTCCTCCTCCGAAACACGAAGAGAGCGCAGGGGGAGGCGCCGGAGAACCACCAGTCGTGCATGTCCCACATCACGTCGACGGTCGATCCGTCCACCAGTATCGTCTTGCTCCCCCTGAAGTTCCACTGCAGCCTCTCCACGCTGACCAGTCTCTCCTTGTCGATGGCGACGTGCAGCTCCGAGCCCTCGGCGTCCCTCTCGTCTCCTCTGCACACGATCTCTATCTCGTGCTCCTCCCCACCGTCGCCGAGCTGAGCCCTGGTGGAGTAAGCGCCGGGGCCACGCACTTGCTCTGTCCTGCCCACCATCCGGAACTCCGCGACCGGGAGACCGCCGTCGAGCTTCTTGACGAACTCCCCCCACCTGTCGCCCAGCAACAGACCGAGCTCGGCGTCGGCGACCACCACGACGTAGAAATCCTTGGTGGGTTCGGGTCCCGACGCGTAGGTGGCGGCGGAGACGTCCCAGTGGAGGGCGATGGCGGAGCCGCCGCCGGATGCGAACGAGAGGCTGCCTTTCTTCTTCCGCAGGAGCTTGGAGCTCGCGGAGGAGCCGTCCTCGACCGTGACGGAGAGGGACGCGCCTGCTTGATTCCTGGACCAGGTGACCGCGGTGAGCAGCTCCTTCCGGGACGACAACAAGCTCCTGTAGAAGCAGGTGATGGCATTCTGGATCGGGAGTTCGGTCACCGCCGAGCTTGCGTCCCTTGTGGCGCATGTGGCTTCTGCAACTCTGACGGCTTGGTTAGCGAAGCAACCAACGAGATCTCTCATAGGGTTGGAGATCTCAGCCTGACGATACTTCTGCAGCTCCAACCAGTGTATGCATGGAGAAGACGAGCAAATCTATGGCCTAAGAAGCAACGTCCACAATAAGAGTCACATAATCAGGGATAACGAAAGGCTGAGGGAAGAACAACCTGCCATCTCTTACCTTCTCTTCTGCTCATCAAAGGCTGAGCTACAGAAGGAAGGAGAATACATTATGCCAATAAGGTCTCGAAATTGATATCCTCACCTCACATTTATCACAATATAGATCTAATCAAGTTTTAGATTCCTTGCTTGCTTTCATATATTTTTTCTGTGACTACCTACCTAAGCAACAGGATTTGGAGACTTAAATCTATAATATAAGTTCTATCCTACTTGAGAGCATCAAATTTAAGTTTGAGGGCAGCACAACTCTCCTAAAGAAAAAGGAAGGCACCTAAGCCACCACCAACCACTCCAAAGTCTCAAATCCATGATCAACAACTCAATAGGATCTATTTTAAGGAACTAAACGAATGAATTTGGGACAGAGTTGCAGTCATCATGAGGTGTCAGCTTTATTAATTAAGAGTCATGCACAGGACTCCATACCCTCAATGAAGAATTCTGTCCTTGGCCTCCCACAGGTGGCTGCAACAAATAAACCTCCCTCCATCAATTAAACAGTGATCCAAAAGTATATATATATATATAATATAATATAATATAATTCTGCAATAAAATGAATTGGGGGACATGCACATGCATATATCAGTTTAGTCTGGTCCAGAGTCATATGACCTACAACTTCATTAATAATAATAATATATTAATATTTATTATTGTTATTATTATCTTTATATATAAAGATGCTTCCTGCAGTGTCAAAATCATTGAAGAGGAAGGGAAATATTTTAATATAATATGCTCTTTTGTTGTCACCCCTCCGGCTGAATGGGGTTAAGCTACCCGTTGGATGATTGGGTTGAGACTCATGATTCGTGTGGGGTCCACTCGTGGTTCCTTGTGCTAACTGTCGAAATGGTCGGGTGGGTGACTTTTTTGATAGAGTCGCATCAGATTGCCTTTCACTGTTCTGGAGGAGAGGTTGTGCAGTTAATATCACCGTCCACCTGTCCCGATCAGGTCACTGCACGCATCTCGAATTATAGTACTTGATCCAAACAAATCAAACGGGTGACGTGGAGCAGCGTCGTGACCTTGCACAAAATTATAGTTGTCTGACTTAAGTCGTACCTCAGATCGTGCACTGAGCTTCACACCTGGACCAAGCGGGGCCCACAAGCAATACCCCAACCACAAGACAGGTATTCGGACGGGTAGGAAAGGGTTGTTCTCGGGTAATATTCTCACGATTGGGCTCCGGGCGGAATGGGCCCCAGGAAAACAACCTGTGGGAACCGCCCACGCATATCCGCCACGCTCTGCGGTTCCCCGCTGTGGGGTCCACGCTCAGTCAGCGTCGCACACCTCCCGTCGCTCGCTTCCAAGTAAAGACGAAGATAAAAAGCATGGATGGATCGACTCATCCCGTCCATCTCACGATCCATGGAACTCCAACGTCCTCCTCAATCCTGATCTTATTACCCTCCCGTTCCCCATTTCTTTCGTCCTTTTGCCCTCCTCGGGGAATGGAAATGCCCGGGAGGCGATCGAGCTACTCCCTCCTCGGCCAGTCCCCCGACGACGCTCCGCTCCCCAAGTTCGAATCGCCACCGTCCGACAAAGCCCGCCCCCGCCCCTCCCCCTCCCCCTTCGACTGGCCGATGGCCCCCGCCGTGCCCTCTGCCATGACGCACTTGCAGCGGCAGTCCAGCGGGAGCAGCTACGGGGGCAGCTCCCTCTCCGGGGACTACTACATGCCCACCACCCTCGCTTCCGCGACCGTCGACTCGGACGCCTTCAACCCCATGGCGGCCGCGGGCGGAGAGGGGCGGTCTAAGGACGGCGCCGCCGCGGCGGAAGCGGCCGCCGTCGGGCCGTCCTCCTCGTCGGCCAAGAGCTGGGCGCAGCAGGCCGAGGAGACGTACCAGCTCCAGCTCGCCCTGGCGCTCCGGCTCTGTTCCGAGGCTGCGTGCGCAGACGACCCCAATTTCTTGGACGCCGTGGACCAGATGGTGCTGCCGGAGCGCGCCGCGCCAGCATCCATGTCCCATCGGTTCTGGGTTAGGAGATAGTTGCCTCATCTCTTTGCTATTCCTTTGTTGGGCAGCTGTTTGATTTATCCCTGTTACTTATTTTCACTTTAAACCCAGCTGAAGCTCTTATTTTCCCGTAAATCCACGCAATCGAGGCATGTCCAGATATGGAAACGATGACAATAACATGTGCTAGCAGAATCTTTATGTGGGGAGCCAAATATGTGGAGCTTAGTGTCCAGTTGGTCTAAGATCAAAGGGTAAAGTTTCAGGCATATGCTGGTGAAAGATCCAATAAAAGCATACCTTATAAGAAAGTTTAATAGTGTACTAGGAGTGTTAAAGATTGGGTATCTAGAGGAGGCGAAATAAATGTCAAGGTATGACACTAAGACCTTAGAGGTTTGATGTTCATGTTACCCACTATGGTTTGTCATCTATTATGTGATTGAAGTACATCCCTCAGAAGAACTGAAGAAGATTAAGCATGCAAATTAATCAAGTAATAAGAGGGGGGAGAACTCCCTTTTGACAGACTTGGATGCTAGGTACTGTTTCACAAATGAGATTTTCATGGCACGAATGTCTCTGCTGGTGTCTTGAGCACCAATTAGAACTCTCCCATCTGATGCAAACTCTAGACATCTTAGTTGTGGATCAACTTGAGCATCTCTGTTTAGCTGGTTAATCAGCACAATTAAGCTTGTGTTCCTATCTGATTAGGATCTTATATTCTTGGTATGTTCTAAACTGTTTTGTAACCCTATGTGAGTATCCTGGTTGGTAAATGGATCAATGTTAATTCACCCCTATTCAGTGCTCTCATGACAATGTAATTTTCTTTTTATATTATATAACTTATGCATACATGTAAATCCATCTTTGCCAAACACTATATCCGTTGCTTGATCAAGAAATAATGTTCTGAGGAAATGGTTGGATTATTGAAGTGGAGCTCCTACTTTTTAACAGTCATGGTCAATGATTTCTTGATCCAATAGATAATTGGATCATACAGGACAGGGCTGCTGAGTTGCCTTATTGACTTGGATTGATATTATTTGTATGAACATGTTACCAATCCATTTATATGCCTAGATTTCACTAGACCTTACTCAAGTTATTAAATTACTCTTGGCATGTTATTTAGTTTCATGCTTGAGTCATCATTGGATGACATCGTGTGACATTACTCAAGTATGGTTGTCATTCTATAAGAAAGGAAATTTGTGGGTAACAATTGCCTAAATGTCTGTTCAGTTGGAATGAATGAGCTAACATAATCAAGAAAGATTGTGTGGATTCCATGGAATGCTCCAACTGGAATCCCTGCCCAGGTAGATGGATGGTTCTCTTTGTTCTTAGTTTCAAGTTAGCTTTCACAACAGTGCTCAGTAGAAATGAATAGTCAAGAAAGCTTAGCACATCGTCACAATCACTGATTGTGAGAGGCCAGGAAGCTTTGCCGTAAGGGTAATTAATTGGTGATATCATCTCATTTGTTTCTTCATGAAAATATTTATGCACTGTTTCTACATCTTCACCTCCCACATTTTACAATTTCTGTTCTATATATGCTGTCTCTTCTTTGAATATTTGGTACAGGTAGAAACCCACAAGCTATTAGCTTCTAGGGGCTGCTGTTGCATACTCTTGCTCAACCTTGGAAACAATATATTTAATAATATTTGGCTTTATCCTTCTGTAGTTGTTCTGTTGCTGAAAGTAATCCTTTTTGCTCAGAACTTTCTTTCCAAGTGATAAAACAAACCAAAATATAGTTTCTAGTTTTTTTAATGACTATTCTGAGCAAATACTTGGACTTGTACTTGAAATATTAACATGATTCACATGGTTTCTTTACCAGTTGTTGCTGTAACGTTGTTTGAAACTTTTATTCTGCATCATTGTATTAATGACCCAGCTTTAAGTTTTGTTTCCTTCTGCAAAAGTACCTTTGGACGTTGTAAACACTTAGCAAGAATAACTTGTTGTTCTCATTTGTCTCTAACTTTCTTACATTGTGTCTCACATCTGAAAACTCTTTAATTCTGTCAATGTAGATATATTTATGGAGCTCTAAACAATTGTTTTTTTGTTATCTTCACCAGGTAAATGGATGTCTGTCATATCATGACAAGATTCCAGATGGCTTTTACCTGATTCAGGGAATGGATCCATTTGTATGGACTCTATGTGCTGATGTGGGTGAAGAGAATCGGATTCCGTCAATTGAGTCTTTGAAGACTGTTCACCCCAGTGATTCATCAATCGAAGTGGCTCTTATAGATAGACAGTATGACCCTGATCTAAGGCAGTTGCAAAGCCTGGTAGCTGGAATTTCATGTACCTGTAATACGCCAAAAGATATGGTGGAACAGTTAGCAAAGCTTGTCTGCACCTGTATGGGGTAAGTTATTCTCAGCAGTCTGTACATGTGTGATGAATAGTTTCATCCTGTTTCTTCAGTAATTATGTTTGCATTTTCCTCACTAGGGGTACAGCTTTTAATGAAGAAGATGGTCTTCTTCATCGCTGGAAAGAATGCAGCGAGGCTCTCAAGGCTAGTTCAGGCTCTGTTGTGCTTCCAATTGGAAAGCTATCTGCTGGTCTCTGTAGGCACCGTGCATTGCTTTTTAAGGTAATTTTTGAATGTATTTTTTCCCTAATATTCTTATTGAATCATTCTTTCTGAAAGATCTGATATTAAATTTCTAAGCAAGCTAATTTTGTTGTGTAACTAAATCGGAAACATAGCTTGTCATCTTAACAGGTATCATATGCTTCATTTGCTAGTCTCGTACTAGCTTTTAATGCTTTGATGTTTGATTGCACGTATTTATTTCATATGCTAAATGAAAATAAACTTCTTCTTAAGATAACTTTGTCATGTGACTAAACTGGAAACATAACGCATCATCTAAAAAAAATATCATATGGTTCATTTACTTATCTTTTACTATCCTTTGTTCTTTGCAAGCTCTCTTGAAATGATTGCTTGAATTTATGTACATACTCCTGCCATTAAAAAAATCATATGTCACAAGATCTTTTTTCGATGTTTCTTTTTCTTATATATCACATTTTTGTGTCCATAGATGTTGGCTGACACAATTAAATTGCCATGTCGAGTTGCTAAAGGCTGCAAATATTGCAAAAGTGACAGTGGTTCATCTTGTTTGGTGGATTTGGGTCAGGAAAGGTGCAGATTCTAACCTCCAAGCTGTTATCTTAATCATGAACTGATGCTTTAGAGAGCCTTGAATTACAGAACTAGGAATCTGCAATAAGATAGTAGACTCTGTTGAGAATTATGATATCTCATTGATATGTCTGCTATGACATGACCAAGCACTTCCTAACACCATGTTGCAGAAGATTCTAGTTGTGTGTCCTTTATAAAACCTTACTAATATGCTATTAGTTGTTATGCCTAATCTTCCCTGTAATTCTATGCTATTGATGCAATAGCTTTATGTTACTGAAATGAAAAGTAGGAAGCATACTGGCCTACAAATGCCATGTTATGTATTCCTGCTAAGCATTATTAAATCTTCTTTTTTATATTGCTGATGTCTCTTGCTCTCTAGATTACCCACCAAAGGTCACAATACTTGTTGACATGCTGTCTATATGTTTTGGCATATATGCACTCTTCAAGGTAGTTGTATCCCATCTTCCTCATATTTATCTGCTTGTTAAATGGTTAGACACTTGATCCTAGGAGACGATGAGTCTTTATCATTAAACGCTCATCATGTTAATGCTTGCCGATGGTCTGCATTGGTAACTACTGCATTGTTTAGATGCTTAACTCTGCTGTCTCTACAGATATTGCATTCAGTGATAAGTTAATTGCTTGATGATCTTTTTCATTTGGCAGGGAATATTTAGTTGATTTGATTAGGAGCCCAGGAAATCTGTTTGAACCAAATTCCTTACTGAATGGACCGTATTCCATTTCAATATCTTCACCTTTGCGTCCTCCAAAAATCAGATCAACTACAGTAACTGTGGATTTCAGAACCTTGGCCAAGCAATATTTTCTGGACTGTCAATCACTTAATCTCTTCTTCAATGATCCTTCAGCAGGTGACACAAATAAAACTTCACAAACTATAATTTGATATATCTCATCATATTTTAGTTTTGCTATTGGTTTTTGTTGTTTGTATTGGTTTCTTAAGAGCAGAATTCCTAGCATGCTTATCACACAAATATTTGGTGACAAGTTTAATCTTCTATAGTTAGAATCTGTTATGCTTGTAATACTTGTGTGTCTCATATTAACTTTTCTCTAGAAAGAAAAAGTCTTTCTTGACCTGATACATTGATTTCTTTTTGTCTTGCAAATGTTAAAGCTTAACAAATTGTATACTACGTTCATGCTAATTCCATTAGGTCCAATAGTCAAAGAACTCTGTTAATTTAGCTGCAATAGCTATATGACCCTCTTCATAAGTCATATCTCCATAATGAATTGGGTGGTGGCATTTTATTGTTACCTTAGCAATTATCATCAATTGTTGCCATATTGAGGTGCAAGCAGAGATAATCACACAGATCTATTTTCTGTGCGTTTCTTTAATTCAACCAAAATCCATCTAACTCTTGACTTATAGATTTTGAGAGCTATTATTGAAAGTTGAAACAAAGGTGTATTAAGATATGAAACCAATGATTGATTATAAATTTTCTTTAAATGGTTTCAGTTTGAGTCTTATTGTTACTTGGACCGGATGTAAATACTTAATGTTTGGTACTGCTAATCACTGTCACTTTGTTTACCACCATTCGCTGAGGTGCATGATCTCTTGGACGTAATATCACAGAGTTTAACCAAAACTGCATGTGTACTATCAAAGGTGCTGCTGTTGCTCAAGGAGATGCGACAGACCCACCATCCCCTAGGCCTTTTGATGAGAAGTCTATGGAGATGAGCTCTTCACCACTAAGAGGTATTGGAACTGAATTTTCTGATCTATCTCAACCTCTCGGACAGGAAGTTGCACTGCCAGATGGTGACACAAATGTTGCCAAGTTAAAGAAAATGCTCAATCCTTCACAAAATGTAATAAGCCCAGCACTTCTAGAACAAGATGTGGCACAGCTGAAGCTTACATCACAAGCAGGATGCAGGGAAGTTCCCCAAATTATCCCTCCTTCTGATCTAAAGGCTGAAAAGAAGAAGGATTTCAGGTTTATAGAGGATTCTAGGAAAGGTGGAAATAGATCTAACAATGATATAAGTCTTGCTGTAGATGATCTGAGCATTCCATGGAGTGAATTGATTCTGAAGGAGAGGATTGGAGCAGGTATATGCATGTATTTCCTTGTTATTATTTTTTGGGATCCCATATTCCTCACACAGATATGTTTTTCTGTTTATTACATTAAATTTTCTTTCGGTAATTTTGTAAGTGATTCACTCACAAATATTTACTGGGTTGTTTTTCAGGTTCCTTTGGAACTGTCCATCGTGCTGAATGGCATGGTTCAGTATGTTTGTCGCTTATCATTCATTATTGTATATTCTCAATATAATGGACCATCATTTTTGGTTTTCACACTTAAAAAGTAAAGCAAATTTGGTTTCATAAAATGTGAGCTCCATTAGGCCATGTTGTCAGTGGAAACTGACCCTTTCTTAGTTTGGTTGCTGCCAGAAACATCATATATTTGATGTTTATCATGGACACTGATACTTCATCACATTTAAAAGGAGGAGCTACCTTTACTACCTTGGGTTTACACCCATGAAATGTTTTGTACCTTCAATAATTTCATCATTAACCATGGATAGTCAGGACTTATTGCTGGATTTACAAACTCATTTCACATCTCGAGCTAATCCTTCCTTCTTTTGTCTTGTTGTCAATACTCTTTAGCTTTTTTTTACTTAAGAATCATAACTTAGTGATAACTGATAGTGGTGCCAGACTACCAAATATAAATTAGCAAGTGGGAGTAGTCCAGCTCTACATTGCCAATAGCAAGTCCGGTTCTGTGCTGACCATCATAAAAAAGGATGGTACAAGATTGGTGATGAACATTGCATTCTGATGGTATGTTAGCCCTGTTATTTAATGGCTGAAATGACCCTTTTTGGAGGACCCACTATGACCCTATGGCATTCCGATGAACATTACACTCCATTGGGCTCACTATGTCTCCAATTTGGAGGACCAGGATTATGCTGTAGCGGAACATGACTTTAGAGACTTCCTAAAAATCAACTAAAAACAGTGAAAAGACTCCATGCGTAGGTCACTAAAGAGAATATACTATCACCAGGAGTGGGTGATCTTGGTGAAGTCCTAGGCCCTTTGGGACTAGTGTAGAAGTGTCATTTCTAATTGAAATCAATTATTATAGGTGAAAAACAGTTTTTTGCTTGATAAAAAAAAATAACTTGCCTTTAGAAAAAGATCAGTTAGTATATGTCATGGAACTCTGCTAAACTGTCAAGGACATTTGTTTTGTTGGTTTAAAGTCATTGTGGGATATGCTCTTTTTGTAAAATAGGTTTTACATGCAGGATGTTGCTGTGAAAATACTTATGGAACAAGATTTCCATCCTGAACGCATAAAAGAGTTTCGAAGAGAGGTATGCTCAAGCAAATATTCTGCAATTTGTTCTTGATACATATCACACTTATTGAAACATTTTTAGATTCATTTATGCCTACTAATTGCTAAATCCAAGGTGACGACAGGAATCACCCTATTAGTCATCCGGTCAGCTGCCTGCCTTTGTGATGCATGTATCATTTGGTCATCCTGTTCCTACCAACATACATATATTAGTCTTGAAGCCTCTTGGTGGCTATGAGTTTTTCAGGTGTATCCTGTTGATTATACAGTTCAAATTGAGGCTTAAATTCTAAAGCTCATAGAATATTTTCGGCAGTCCTGTCCTTTATTCTCATCCATGTTTTCATCACCTTATAAAATCCAAGTGGAGCACTAAAGTTACTTGTTTAACTAAAGTCTGATCTTTATACTTGTCATCTGCTTCTATTGCAGAAATGTTGACATGAACTTTTGAAAGCAGTTGTTTTGAAATACATTACTGATTAATGCTTTTTGGAAGTTTGCACCAGCATTGCACACAGATGTATGTGCGGAGAATTTATTTGGACACCATAAGCATGTTAGAGTAACGTGTGAATATTATATCTTTATCGGTTTCTTACAGGTTCATCGACATTGTATTTTGCATTAGGTTGCTATAATGAAAAGTCTACGCCATCCTAATATTGTTTTGTTCATGGGTGCTGTTACTGAGCCACCAAAGCTATCTATTGTCACTGAATATTTGTCAAGGTACTTTCCCAATTTCTTGTGCCTTCTTCCCCCTTGTTGTCTATGTTTCAAAATGTTAAACCTACAGTATGCCTACTCAATAGCCTTGACATAAATTCTCGTGTAATATCAGAGGCAGTTTATACCGGATTTTACATAGAAATGGTGCAAGGGAAATTTTAGATGAAAGGCGTAGATTAAGTATGGCATCTGATGTGGTAAGCTTTTTGACTTATTGGATATCTTTTATGTTTCTTTAAGTTGCACTTATGTAGTATGATTTTGAAGTGCTTTTTGCGATCATAGGAGTCCGTGAGACTAAGACATTTTTGCTTTGGTGACTTCTTAAATAGTAATATTTTATAATGCTTTAGGCTATATGGTTATTAAAGAATGATCGCTCTTCCAGGCAAAGGGAATGAATTATCTTCACAATCGCAGTACACCTATTGTTCACCGAGATTTGAAGTCTCCAAATCTTCTTGTTGACAAGAAGTATACAGTGAAAGTAAGACTTCTAGTCATAATATGATTCACATAATTTGGTCCATGATTGTAATGCTCTTTTACTATCTGCTAGTCAAAATTTATAATTCTGATGATCTTCCGCTTGCTATCGGCATCAAAGACTCTTTCAAAGTTCAGATCATAGTGAATTTTAATATCCTAGAGATATTATATTTCTTAAGGATCTAAATTTTCTACATTTTGAGAGCTTTGTATCATCTTAATATTCTTTTTATTCACTGATACCCAATGTTCTATGTATCATTCCATTAATTCGTGTTAGCTTTTTTGGATCTTGCTTCATCTGTGTCAGTTAATAAGATAATTCAGCAGAGATCAATGTCAAAACACATGCTATAATATGACAATCTTTTCGTGATTTTACGTTCATAATTTGCAAAAAGCAATTAGATTTCTTGTCATATTCAAAGTACAGCTGGGTTCTTGCAACTGAAATTTTAGGTGAAATAAGTAGGAACGAAATCCGGTGAGTCGAGATGATTCTTTTAAGTTGCAATCCTTTCCGTCCCAAGAATCCTTGGATAGTGTGACAAGTATCAGAATGAGCAAAACATAGCGTCTGTATTTCAGATATATGATTGTGCTTCAGATAAAAATTGGTCTATGGCTGTCAGATGCAATTGCAGCATATAGTGATGCTGCCCTGTTCAGGATTAAATTGGCAAATGACAACTTTTTTGTCATCTATTGATGGATGCAATGTATATACTATTTAATTTCTTTTTTCCACGAATCAATTGGTGGAAGCTGTTGATAGGTTGCCACCAAAAGGAGCTGCAGGCGCCTTGTGCCAGAATCGACCATGACAATGAATAAGACAAGTGAATGGTTGAGAAATTGTAAGAGCATATCTGAACACATACAGGTTTTAAAATAGAAGGATATTTTCACAGGCATGCCTCATTCCAACAATGTGCTGGAAAGGTACATGCTTGCTGGCAGAAGCCATAAATATAAGAATGTTCTATTTGTCATTTAACAAAAGACATGTATTTGCACTGATGGTGTATGATTTAGGAAATGTTTAACTCTAGGTTGACAGAATAATTTACCTATATGCTATCTGTCTAGCAATGTCAAAAGAATAGGAAACTAGAGCTTTACCTAATTATGAAACTACAGATTTTATGGCTTGTTTTGTCTCTCTTTTATATTCTTGACAAGGTATTACAACCATGTAAGGTAATGAAACTTTGTTAAATTCAAATTTCTTTTGCTTTATCATGCTACTATGGGCAGTATACAGTGTTCTGTATGTATGTCATGATATTTTTTGTCACTTCAATAATCGTTCCTGTGGAGAGGTCAAGGTTCCCATCAACTCTAACCATGAGATAACTTTTGTTTAATTGCAGGTCTGTGATTTTGGTCTTTCGAGATTAAAGGCAAACACATTTCTCTCATCTAAATCACTTGCAGGAACTGTAAGTGCACATATGCTTTCAACTGATTCCATTTCATCATTTTATATTTGGTTAATGGGTTCAATTTTAATCTTAGCCTGAGTGGATGGCACCAGAAGTACTTAGAGATGAACCATCAAATGAGAAGTCTGATGTTTACAGCTTTGGCGTGATTTTGTGGGAGCTTATGACATTGCAACAACCATGGAGTAATTTAAATCCTGCTCAGGTTGGCTTTGTATCCCACTGATGGTATTGAAAATTGGGAAGTATTAGTTGGTCTAGGAAATGGAATCCTTTGAGATTTGCTCAATCTATTGCCTACTAGCTGTTGCATTTTATTTAAATATAGAATCATTTATTTCTTACATGTGCAAAGACCTGTAAACATGCCGCCATTACTATTATCAATATAAGAAATAAAAAATGTCTTCCTGCAGGTGGTCGCTGCAGTTGGTTTTAAGGGAAGAAGGCTTGAGATCCCAAGTGATGTAAACCCACATGTGGCTGCTATAATTGAGTCCTGTTGGGCCAAGTATGTAGATTTGCATTTCTTTAACAGTTAATGTGTTCTTATAGTTCTGTGTTCTGTGCTAAGATTATTTGTTGAGCTGCAGTGAACCATGGAAAAGACCTTCATTTTCTAGCATCACGGAGTCCTTGAAGCCTTTGATCAAGCCTTTGTCACCTCAACCATAACATGCTGATATGTCAAGTATCCAGTAGTAGGATGGTTGCATATGTAGAGCTGCTGTACTTTTAGTTATGGTGGTGGTAGACAGGAGTCTGCTATAATTGTATAAACCACAGGTGGTTTTTTGCCTTCACAACCAGCAAAATTTTGAATTAATATCGCTGCTCTATAGATTTTTTTAAGTCTCTAAACCACTTCCTCTCTTACCGTAGATACGTTCTCTTCATGTCCTATTTGTAGATGAACCCTCTAGATGATGATGGTTTGAAAATGTATATAAAATCTTGAATGTTCTTCATATATATTTCATAATTAGAACTTTTACTCGCTATTTTGAGTCCTGTCAATGGCATATTATAGTTATCCTGGAAATATAGAGCCCTCTATTGGCCATAAAAAGTTGGCTCTCTGCATCTATATTTTCATTAGTGGCTTATATGTCAGAATCTTGCACTACAAGGTTTGCCAATATTCCCTAAAAATGGCATAGGCTCTAATCTGTTCTAAAGTATTTGAGATTGGTTACAGGGATCTGACATTTTTTTTTCAAACCAGTAGACTTTTGTAATGACATTTATGCTAGTGTGCCTAATGTTTATGTGGTCAAGGTGTAATTTAAAATCATGGTGGTGCACCACCTGAGTCAGTATTACATCTCTAACTAGTCTGTGGCATGCTGGATCAATAATGTGTTGATAACCCCTCATTGCCTAACATTTTTTGTTCTTGTTCAGTCAATCAGAAGTGCTCATATTTAGTGCCTTACCAGAAAAGAAAAATACATGGGACTAATGGATCATCCTTTTTTTTTGTTACTTTGTGAAAATGGATTCATGACTCCGAAATAGAATTATGACTGACACTTGAATTTGATTGGGTTTTCTTGACAGTCAGTGTCTATGAAGATCTGGCAAGGTACAGAAGCTGTTAATGAATCCTGTTCAGCGAGGCAATCTTCCAGTCTGGAGTACAAATTCAGATTTCTCATTAACTAGGCCATATAAGTAAATGCTAGAGTGATGTGAACATGTTCCTATATTGCCTGCCGCTTCCATCTGTTGTCTAATCTTATATGCATTGCATGTCCCTCAGTGCACATCTACACTCCTGTACAGGGTGCTTATTTTGATAGGCTTCTCCCTGACTGTGTTGGTTTAGATGGCGTTGATCATGCAGGCACTTGTGATGCAAGAAGAGAATCCAACAGGAGATAGCTCAGATTGCTGGAATTTATCTACTGGTATCCCATAGAGGTCTGTTTTCTTATGCACCAAAAATTAAGTTAAAAAAATATATTAATTAATCGAACCGGAGCTACTGATTATGAATCGTGAATCGAATCGAAAAATTAGCTCGGTTCGATTCAGTAATTATCTGCCTCGGTCACAGCACACGACACACCTTTTTATCTGCTAGGGGGGTAGGGTGGAGCTTTCTCTATCCCCCACCTTTTTATCCCTATTCTGACCAAATTTTGTTTCCTTCCATTCTCATGCAATGTTTGCGAACCCACCAACTTAAATTTAGCATGAGAAGGAGGTTGAGGAGGATGGATGGTATCATGAAGGAATATGTGTCTGTGATATTAGAACTTAATAGGGGGTAAATATGCTACTTACAAAATAAGAATAAAGGATAGGCATGTAAATTCCTTCAAATAAAATAGCCCACGGAGGAGGAGCTCATCTACCACGTCTCATTCCGCTGCGGGCGGCAGCTACCGACCGACTCTTCCTCCGAGAGCCACCATTCACAGGTGCTCCAATATACGTATGTATATGGAATTGATATACTTCAATTATAATTCATCATCTTCAGATGTTTCATCCATTTATTTTGGCAGCCAACTCCTGGTAACAACATCGGCGATGGAAAACGGGATGTAATTTGCAGCACACTACAGGCCAAGGGAAGGGAAAAGAAAAGAAAGGAAAAGAACCAACTCCCGATCGATCTTAAACACGCTTTCCGATGATTGGACGGACTGGAACTATCGAATCAACCGATCACGAGGAAGGAGGAGCAGAGGAGGAGGGCGGCGGTGGTGGAGGATTTGTCGAGGAGGAGGAGGAGGGGGCGCCCCATGGGGTCATGTCCATGGGGTAGCTTCCCAGGACGCGGAGGAAGGAGGTGAACTCCTGGATCTCGGCCAGGGCGTTCTGGGCGCGGGTGTCCGCCATGGACGCCTCGAAGTCGACGTAGAACATGTACTCGAAGTGCTTGGCGGTGCCGACGTTGGCGTCGTCCACGAGGCGGATCGGTCGGTGGCGGTGCGGGCGGCTCTCGATCTTGGTGAGGCTGATGTCCCGGAAAGCGAAGGCGGAGAGCACCTTGAAGAGGACGGAGGTGCCCTCGCGGTCGTGGGCGAAGACGATGCTGGTCTTGAAGGGGCGGTCGGTGCGCGGGATGATGGGCTCCCGCGCCAACATCACGAACCTCGTCACGTTGCTGCTGTCGTCCTGGATCCCGTCCGCTAGCACCTGCAGCCCGTACAGCTCCGCCGCCCGGGCCGACGCGATGGCCGCCGTGTCCCGGAGGCCGTTGTTGGCCACGTGCTCGGCGGCGCCCGCCGTGTCGTCGAAGGCCTCGCGGGTGACGTTGAGGCCCAGGCGGGTGAGCGTGAGCTCGCACTGCGCCAGCGCCTGCGGGTGGCTCATCACCCGGGTGAGGTACTCCTTGCGCACGCCCGGCAGCGCCAGCAAGCAGTGGTGGACGGGCAGCTGCACCTCCCCCACGATGTGCAGCCGGTGCCGCAGCAACAGGTCGTAGTTGCGGTGGATGCTGCCGCCCAGGGAGTTCTCCACGGGGAGCACCGCACGGTCCGCGATCCACAGCTCCACCGCCTGGAACGCCACCTCGAACTGGTCGCACGGGATGGCCTCGCAGTTGGGGTACGCCTTCCCCGCCGCCGCCTCGCTGTACGCGCCCGGCACCCCTTGGTACGCCACGCGGAGCCGCGACCCGTGCATCGGCGCCGGCGACAGGTCCGCGATGGTCAGCGGCCGTGGCAGGTTCGAGATCGGCACCAGATCCAGCGCCCCCGCCCCCGCCGTCCTCACGCCGTTAATTGCGGCGGAGAGGCGGTGGTTGCCGCCTTTTCCGTCGTCGTCGTCGTCGGGTTCCGGGTCGGCGGCGGGGGGGTCGCCGGAGGGGGAGAGCGGCTTGTCGGAAGACGAGCCCGGGCCAGCGGCGGCCTTGCTGGAGAGGAAGGCGCATGATGCCTTCCAGTCAACGCGGCTGGTCCCGAGTGTGCCAGGAAACGGATCTGATGGATCCGGGCGATTTATGGACCGGACGGCCTGGGGGCGCCCGTGGCGGCGGCGGCGGAGTAGGAGGAGGAGACGGGCGGATCCAGCGGTGGCCGCAGGCGCCGTCACATTCGGCATCAGATTAGGGTGAGAGGATAGCATAGCCGCCGCCATCGGTGACATGCTGCTGCCCGATCCAGGATAACTACAGCACTACAACACGCTATAAGAAAGGTAGAAGGAACGGGGCCAAAAGTCAACCGTCGAGGATAGGAAGGGGACGAGGAAGGAGAAGGTGGAAGCGGAAGGGCTCAGGACAAGCAGTAGAGAGAGAGAGAGAGTGAAGAGAAAGAAGGGGAGATTGGGAGGGGGGGGGGGGACTACAAAAGTCGTGCGAGTTTGTGTGATTGGAGATCGACGATGATTGCTGGTTGGTGGGGGCGATAGACAGAGAGAGAGGAAGGGGGGGCGGGTGTGGTTCCACCAGATCTCACACCTACCACAAAGAGATGCACGCTTCCCAGTTCCCAATTTCTTAGGCAAACCGTTGGATTCGATTTCACATTTACATCCCACTGGGGTTCAATAGAAGATCCGCTAGAGTTCGGTAACTCACATACAATGAACCCATCCAAGGCGTCAAGTTAGAAGATTTCTTGAATGGTTGGTAGATAGGGCCGATGTCGAATTGGAGTGGCTGCCACTGTGTATGTGTATGTGTATAGATTACTAATCTGGAATTGGGATTAGAGAGGCTGCGAGCCGCCGTGGTCGGAAGGATTGGCGTCCTCTGCCGTGCGCGAGCAAGCGGAGGCGCCGGCACAGCAGACTGCGGACCGAAGCAGCGACGACCACCACGCGGTGGTCGTCGGGCGTAGATTTGGGCCCGCGTGGTTGAGCAGCCCATTCAAAGACGACGACAAGTTTGTCGTAACGTAGCGTATGAAGTCAGAATTGTACGTCGCAATACCTTCTCCTGCCAAAGAAATCGTATACGGCCCATAAATTAGTGTCCAACGACATTATTTTATGGGCGAATTTTATTCTTCTTTGAGGATTTTTGAATTTCCTCTATGAGATATTATTTTCTTCATAGAGTCATTAGCTAAATGATATATTTTTTTTCTCTTATTTCATCCACAAAATGTTATCTTTTAGAAACGAACTCAAGTAAAATGGTAATTTTTAATTTTATATATTTCATTAAATATTGCACAACATTTAGTTAATGTGTGTGGAACCATTTTGAATTTTCTATTTTTAAATAATTTAACTAGTTTATGTTGTCTTTTATAAGTTTTATAATTTGTCACGTGACAACATCTATTATATTCCAATTACGAAAATTACTTATGAATTAAAAAAATAAAAATAAAAAATGAAGAAGATAATCGGAGTTTCACTTGGAGATTTTATGTTCTATAAAAGAAAATTTCAAATGAAAGCTTATCAATTATGTATCTCATATAAATTAATTTTCAAATTACAAATGACTTATTCGAATCGGCTATGATTTGCACGAGTAAAGCAGAGAACAATAGAACAGGTCATTTGCCTTTAATAAAAGCTCCGAGCACAAACAAGTGTGGAGTTGCTTTACCACACGAATAATGTTAAAAAAAAATATAATGTCATATGAATGAACATCTATCACATCAATTACAAAAAGATGTGTTGATTGATCCAAAAGGTATTAGTATTTGAATTGATTCCTGATGGAGTCGAGCCAACCTGAATGTTGTCGCATCTTTAGAATAGGGAATAGGGGGGGTTGGATCCTCCCGTAGGTGATAAGAGTTATTCATGTCATGAGCATCATATATAAAACTAATACTAAAGATGTGTTGATTGTGATCACTACATTGCTCAAGTCACTTAGAGTTTGAGATATGAGAATAAAAAAGGTTTCGGATCTTGAACATTGTTGAGCTTCACATATCTAGTCCCGATTGATCTAAGATTTTGGTTGCATCATACCCTACTTTGCACTTTGCAAAGACATGTTCACACATAAATGCAATGTATGTATGTATGTATGTTTAGAGGATTTGACAACTATAGAGTGCGTCGAGATCATTTGCATGTGGGAGATGCCTTAGTTGTGAGAATTGTGGCTAGAGCATCAAATGTATGAGTTGATCACAAAGAGATGCTTTGGCCGCAAAGAATGCATTAGATTTGTTAAGCAATATGAGATACTTTAGTAACGAAGGTTGCATCGAGTTATTATATAATACTATGCCCCGTTAGGATATATCAAGCATAGGGAGATGATGTTTTGGCTATAAAGTACATATCTAGCACATTGCATGCTTTATCTAATCATGGCATGTCCAGCATGAAGGATATTTTGATCACCAACACTATGTTGGGCGCAGCACACACTTGCATTAAGCACAAAGTAACAACATTATAGCCACAAAGATCAGATCGTGTTGTACGACACTTTGCCTTGTTAGAATATATCGAGTATAAAGAGATTTGTTGATCCAAAATATTTCATTAGATACCATTTCACACCTTGACTGGTTAGAATGTGTATGGATACTTCACCCACAAACATCGTCTTTAAGTGCATCACATATTTTCTTTCGTTAGATTAGGGTGTATTGAGTGTGAGAAGACACTTTGGCTTCGAAGGTTGCATCTTGGTACTGTGAGCATGGATAGATGTGTTGCTCACAAAGATTGTATCAGACACATTATACATTTTCACTAAGCATTAGTCCTAAAAGAGGCCTACAAGATAGTCGTGATATTTATTTATTTTTATCTATCTATAATGAATCACTTTCTCTTATTTATTCATCATCATCGTCGATATCCCTTTTGCAAGCGTCGTCCGAATAGCCCACTTCTATGACTGAGTTATCGAGCACGACGATAGTTCGTCAATGTCAATTCACATACGATCGGATAGCCATCGTTGATCGACTCTATCCATCTTTCACATGAATAGACTATTGTATCTGGTGAAGGTGAGGAAATAGATTCACCGTCGCTAATATGTGATTAAGAAATTCTAATTTAAATTTAATTATGATAATTGGTCCAAGACTAATCCTATTCGTGGATCTAATTTAAATACGATCCATATCCATGCCGAACTTTTGGGGTCTCGTTGACGCCTCCGAGGCTCCAAATCATGAACCGTAATCCAATTCGGAATTGGCACTCGGGTACCGGGTCGGATCCACACGTCGCCCGCTTTAAAACCCGAACCCGGAAATTTGAACCGGAACGATGCCTTTTTTTACCGGGATGCCGCACGCCTCCGTGACCCTATCATACCAAATCAGCAACCCCAACTTGCACGAATCTCAACACTTATCCACGGCCGAGATGGACGACCCAAGCGCCCCCGAGCTGCTTCCGCTCGCCTTTAAATCGCGCTTGGTTGGGAGCCCAAAACCCAAAACCCTAAATCTCTAGCCCCGTCGTTCGCGCTCTCGCCTAAGCCCTCGCTCTTCCCAACACTCTCCTCTTTCGCCGATCGCCATGGAGTTTTGGGGTAAATCCTCTTCCAATTATCTTCCGACGCGCTGCTGATCTTCGCTTCACGCGATTGCTTGGTGCCTGTTTGCGTTTCTCTTCTTCGTGTTCGATGCTCGTTTAATCGGTTGCTTAAGTTTCAGTCGATGACATTTGCTCCGTTCAGTATCTACTTGTGTTATTTGAACTCTGTCGTCTGATAGTATTCGCCTGAAGATTTTAGTACATATATTGGAGGATACATATACGTTTATCCGTCTCTTTAATAGTATTTGGCTTCCTTTTAATGATCAACCCACATGGATAGGAAAGATGACATGTGTTGCTCATAGTCTATCCCTCAGAAGCCTAAATTGTTTTAGTATTTTAGTTTGGATATTATAATTTTCCATTACCTATATAGTATTCCATTGACTCCCCGAGTTGTCAATTGTTTTTCTTTTTGTTTCGCAAAACTTTTCCATTTTTATCAATGATATACATGCAAAATAATTCTAGATAATATGTTTATTTTTTTTCCTTACCAGTAAGCTCTAACTAGTAGTTACCAGTAAAGGAATTTTTTTTGTAAGGTAGTCAATGTAGGAGTAGAGTTTTTTCTATTACCGATCTTGGAAGTCTGCAAGCTCACCCCTTTGTGGATCTGCCTTTTAATAGAACGTATAAAAAAGATTATATTCATATTTATTGGAATTTGTACATATTATTTGGTGGGAGCCTCTATCTCTATATATGTTTTTTTTTTTTTTTTTTTTTTCTGTATACGAGTTGATGTGTGTTATGTATGATGGAAGCCCTTTTCTCTTCATAGAGTTACTGTTATGGTCAGTTTACCTTTTTTGTAGATGCATTTCCATATGCATATTACTCGGCAGGATATTCTTGCCCATGTGAAAGCTGTTGATGTGTTGAAACATTTGTTTTGTGTGATGAAGGCATTTGAAGTGTTATTGTTTCTTCATTACATTGATTTTACTATAATTCATCAGCTCATGCTAGTAACATATGTTTTGACCCCTAGGATTCATAAATACATTATTAAATTATAACACCAACAAAGTTTTGCCTGTATTTCAAGGAATAACCTTTTCTTATTAGATCATGGTCTGATCTAGTGTTGGTTGGCTCTTGAGGCTTTATTTTAGTTTTTATAAACTCTCTCCAACAAAATAACATGAGTTTTATTGCTGATGCAAGTAATGATCTCTGTTATGACAGTTCCCTTTTTTGGTGTTTTGTTTACCAAATAATGCTAGTAGGTGTTAGCAAGTCACATTTGGTGGGCAAAGAAGATAGTACTTCCTCTTACTTTTTAATTCTTCAAAACTTCTTTGTAATGATTTGTTTGCTGTCACCAGTAAATGCTGATTTGCCATGGGAACTAGGAGTGGGGACAAGCCTTATATTTTAGTTATTTTGTTTATTCATGATTCTAGGTCTCCTGATGTTGTTAATTTTACTGCAACTCTCAGGTCTGGAAGTTCAACCTGGTAAAACTGTGAAGGTTAATCCTGGAGAGAATAAATATTTGCATCTATCACAGGTTCTACTCAACCCCATGGTGATACATGTGTTCTAATCAGTTTAATATAAAATCTTGTTGAAAATTGTCATTATGTATGCAGGCATCACTGGGGGAGATAAAGGACAAAGGAAATGACAGGGTACCAATATTTGTAAAGTTTGATAACAGAAAGCTAGTTCTTGGAACTCTCTCGGCTGGGAATTGTGCTCAAATTCAGTATGATTTGCTGTTTGAAAAAGAATTTGAACTCTCTCATGGTTCAAAGAATACAAGCATCTATTTCGTTGGATATAAGACCGAAGCTCAGGGTGACTATGATTTATATCCTTTTGATATCTGTTATCAGATTATTTGTTAACGAATCTGATGTTATAGTTAGTTGGTTTCATAATATTAAAGTTCTGATTTCCTTGACTGGGCATTTTTCTTTTTCTGCCTCTACTATGTCTGATGAAGTGGGTAAGTTGTTTTTCTGCCTTCTCCTTTTTTTCATTTGTTTATTTTATCTAATTTGATGTTTTCAATGAAATGGTTGGTAACTTGTTACTAATTTCCAGATAGCCAATCTGAATCTGATGAGGAGGATATTCAAGTGGTTCAGAATGTCAATGGTATGTTCCCATAGTGCATTTTCATGTTTTTACATGTGCATGTAGATTTATGTTTCACCAGAATATGATCTTGTACGTTGCTGATTTGATGATCATAATCATTTGGCTTTTGTTTGTTTATGCTTCCAGATGAATGATCTGGACATGGTTGCTTTATGTTGAATAATCTATCTATCTTTCACAATTTACTCATCTACTTTGTGGCAGTTGTCAACATATGACTCCTACCATTCTGGGGATGATAATAAAATTAATACGTTTGCTTGGACTATTGAATCTTCTAGCTTTCTGAGTCAAAAACTGTTTTTTTTTTTTTGTAGAATTACAAATTATTTCCTTATATATGTTCTGTCTCGTTCTCTATCTCTCTCTTTTGAACTCAAGGCAAATCTGAGGTAAAGGATGAAAAGCCCAAGCTCTCTGGTGGAAAACCAAATGCTCAGAAGTCAGATGCTATAGTTAATAAGCCAAAGCCTAAGATAGAGGATCCTAAAGAAGATGAAAAGCAAAAAACCAATGAAGACACTGATGATGATGATGATGATGATGATGATGATGATGATGAAGAAGATGAATCTGGTGACGATGAGGTTGGTGCAAGCACTTGAAATGGCTGCTATCTAGTTATTGTTCATCCTACTGCTTCTTGGTTTAATAGCTCTGCTCGCTTTTGCTTGATTTATGTCTAGTGGGGTGCTATTGGTTGTACAGTTTGAAGGAATTTGTTGGTAGTGTTGCAGTTATCTACCTAATAAGCATAGGAATGTGCCTATGGCTATGATATTTGATTGACTTTTCACTGATTTTCTTTAAGGACATGCTCGATGGAGAGGACGATAGTGACGAAGAAGATGAGGATGATAGTTCAGATGATGAAGAAGAAGCTACTCCTAAGCAGGTAAATTTCTATGATGAACTATTTTGTTCTTTAAACTTACAGATGCATGTAATTATTTGTATACCTTTTGCAGGTCGAAACTGGTAAGAAAAGGCCAGCTGGCTCTGCATTAAAAAAAACCCCTGGCCAAGAAAAAAAGGCAAAGTTGATTTCCCCTGCTGGAAATCAGAAAACAGGTAGATCTTTCCATCATATTTCAGGACATGGTTGTCGATATGCAGCTTTCTTTATTGGTTCATCTGGATTTATACTGGCCAACAATTTATTTGTAGGTGGTGGCGCCAAGAAAACTGGCCATGTTGCAACCCCCTATCCTGCTAAACAGGGGAAATCTCCTGCCAATACCAACAATTCCAAGAAGAAAGGCCCTAAATCTGCCGGCATATTCTCATGTAAACCATGCAGCACACACCTTAAATTTGTCTTCATTCTCATTTTATTTTCTTTTTTGATAATTGCTACCGTGATAATAATTATTAAACATTTATATTTTTTTTCAGAACTTTTTACTCTGAATTATCTTCAAGCACTTATCAAAGCGAAGCATTGCGCCGCTGGGAATTGAGCTGGCCGAAATATGTAGTAGATTCTGATGAAGAGTGAGTTGCTTTAGTGGTGTGGCCATGTCCAGTTTTGTATCCTGCAATTTGTGGCCATGTCCAGTTTTGTATCCTGCAATTTCTTGGTTTAGGGAAGAGTCGTAACCCCATTTTTGTCTTAGTAATTTCTTGGTTTAAAATCTGAAGTTTCAGTCATACAAGTTTTGTTCTTCCTATTGGTTTTTCAAGTAGCTGAGGGATTGATTATTTGATTAAAATAAATTTGGCATTGGTATGATTAGTAAACATTCTGGTGATGCCTACTCCTACTCTTTGATGATGTCAATTATGTTGTGCGGTATTAGCATCTTTTCTCGGTTGCGAAGCTGTGAATCAAACATTTAAAACAAATTATTCATAACCCAAAACAATCATTATATTTATGTGTTAATTCTCCCAAATATTATTCATAACATTTTTCCAAAAGATGTGATCGTTAGAAGTCAATTGCCAAGCAACGGGTTTTAGCTATCTTTTACTACTTTTGGTTGGTTAAGCATATTTCAGGAATTTATGGCATTTGAGACTCCTTTTTATTCTTACTTGATCAACATTTCACTGTGTGGCTGGTTTGCCCGAGTGGTTAAGGGGGAAGACTTAAGATCTTCTGCACATAAGTGCGCATGGGTTCGAACCCCATAGCCAGCAGTTGATTTTGGTGAACGAAGGAGAAATTAATTTTCCTGTCATTTTTATTACTGTGCTGAAAAAGGTCAGGTCATTAATTAATTTTCACGGCGATAAATTAAATTGGTTTAAATAAACATTATTCTGATATTACAAATCATCCCACCTTTGATTACCTAAGAATGTTTATTTCCTCCTGGCATCAATCATTACATACCCTCTGGATCGAGGAGGCTTTGCGTTTGAAGTCTTTGGATCGCGACCATGTCGAATGTTTATTGATTGTATTGATATCGATCTCTTGATTGGTGGCTCGGTCAAGTCCACAGATCGTGTGTTGTGGTGACAGGCCGGCCTTCCAAAAAGATTCCGGAATCTGCAAGGCGCCGTCTTTTTTTGGAACCTGCGATGAAGACTAGCCTATGCTCGCTTAGTCAAAACTGTCGCATGGTAACCAAAGTCGTTTGTGATTGAGTTCCCATTTCCCCTCATCATCTTCGACCGACACGGGAAGTCTCCTCTGCGACTCCATGGCTGCAGAGGAGGCAGTGGTCGGCCATGGCCGTGATGTTGCTGCAGCTGACCCAAATCAGCTTGATGCTGGAGCTCTCTTTGTTCTCAAGTCCAAAGGTCCCGACAATCTCTCTCTCTCTCTCTCTCTCTGGTTTGGGGATTTTATCACCTGAACAGGGATGACTAATTTGCGTGGTGAGTGTTCGACGCAAGTACAGGCTCGTGGATGCACTGCGGCTACCATCTGACGACCTCCATCGTGGCCCCGGCCCTGCTCAGCCTCCCTTTCGCGCTGGCGTCGCTCGGCTGGGCGCCCGGAGTTGCGTGCCTCGTCGTGGGCGCCGTCGTCACCTTCTACTCCTACAACCTCCTCTCCCTGGTTCTCGACCACTACGCTCAGCTCGGCCGCCGACAACTACGCTTCCGCGACATGGCTCACGACATCCTTGGTAATCTCATACTTATATTTGATATCCTGTCCATTAGGTCCCTTCGTTTCCGTCATTCGCCGCCCGTCGATTCTGTGGTGGTGGACGCACAGAGTTCCACCGGCAACATGGCTGTCAATTGTGACATTTGGGTCTTCCTCAAGAACAGTTACATGCACTCATCCATGGTGGCTACCACTAAAAGCCAAGCTTCGACGTGGATCAAGAGAGATCTATTGCCATCTTCCGCAGGACCACAATCCAATTAGTGTCAACGAAGAAGGCTGTGCGCTTCGAGATTCCTTTACTACTCCAAGTGCAGCTGTCAGCGAGGACTGTTGCTCTTCCTGTGTTTGTTAAAATGTCACCTCGAGAAAAAAACAAAGAGAAGAAAGGGTGCTTACGTCTGTGGTTGGCATGCAACAGGGCCAGGATGGGGTCGCTTCTACGTTGGTCCGATACAGTTCTTGGTGTGCTTCGGTGCGGTCGTCGGCCAAGTCCTCTTGGGAGGGCAGAGCATGAAGGTCCGTCCGTCCGTCCGTGTCTTTGCCTCCGTCCATCTCCGGCTGTAAGCGCTCGGTTCGGCTTGCTAAGTCTCAGCCTCTGCGTTGCAATTGCAGACCATCTACTTGATCGCGAGGCCGGGAGGGACGATGCAGCTCCATGAGTTCGTGATCGTCTTCGGGGCCTTCATGCTGGTCCTCGCACAGATCCCGTCCTTCCACTCCCTCAGGCACATCAACCTCGTCTCTCTTCTTCTTTGCTTGTCCTACAGTGCTTGTGCCGCTGCAGGTTCCATTCATGCAGGAACAAATGCTCCACAGAGGGATTACTCCGTTCCAGGCAACGGCCAGGACCGCCTCTTCGGTGCACTCATCGCCATCGCCATCATCGCCACTACCTACGGCAACGGCATCATCCCGGAGATACAAGTCAGTCATCAATGTCCCTCGCTACGACAGTGACGACCGACTCTGACTGCGTGCTGCTTCGTCTGCTCTGCCTCCAGGCAACAGTTGCTCCTCCCGTCACGGGGAAGATGTTCAAGGGCCTCTGCCTCTGCTACGCCGTCGTGGTGGCGACCTTCTTCAGCGTGGCCATCTCCGGGTACTGGGCATTCGGCAACCGAGCCCAAGGCTACGTTCTTGCCAACTTCGATCTGGAAGACGGCACCACCCTCGTGCCCAAGTGGTTCCTCGCCATGACCACCTCATTAACCCTTCTCCAACTAGCAGCCGTCGGAGTGGTAAGAACAACACGTACAGCTGGAACATTTAAGCAAAACATAAAATTATACTATTTATTATTATTATTATTATTATTTATTATTATTAAAGTTATTGTTATTGTTAGTGTTATTGTTATTGTTATTGTTATTGTTATTCTTATTGTTATTGTTTTTCTTATTCTTATTGTTATTGTTATTCTTATTGTTATTCTTATTGTTATTCTTATTGTTATTGTTATTCTTATTCTTTTTGTTATTGTTATTGTTATTGTTATTATTATTATTATTAAGGATAAGTGGTAAAAATGATTTTGATAAACTGATAAAAATTTTGAGCAATCACCTAAGCTTTGAATTTTTCTTTCGTCATTTATCATTTATAAGAAAAATAATAAAAATAAATAAAATTTTTATTAAGATTTCGTCTTTTGAGTTGTATCCTAAATCGCCTCTCGCTACCTATACGTTCACTAAGATTAGTTGATTCCTTGACAAATGCCTACCTACACGTAGCCGAGGAATATGGTTAGGACAACAAATGTATCTTCGGATTCATTTCTTTGACTTTCTCCTAATGTTTTCTCACTTCAAAATGATCTTTCGTTGTCGTCCAAGGACTCGAATAAAGTGAGAAAACTAAACAGTTCTTAGGAAGAGGCTTTTGTGGCCTCTTCTGACCAATGATGTGCTGCCACGTTACCCCAAGATTCAATATTAGGGAATGTTTTGGGTAGGGTGCTTACGGTTAAATCCAACCTTTTAACAAATGAGATAAAAATCAAAAGATGAAATCCTAATAATAATAAAATATAAATAAAAGAAAGATAAAGATTTATGTTTCCTGAAATGTTGCTTACCTGAACTTATGATTCATGCAGGTGTACTTGCAGCCGACGAACGAGGTTCTGGAGGGCCTGTTTGCCGACCCAAGAAAGGATCAATACTCAGCTCGTAATGTGACGCCGAGGCTCATCTTCCGGTCGCTGTCCATCGTGGTGGCAACCCTCCTAGCCGCCATGCTCCCTTTCTTCGGGGACATCAACGCCGTCATCGGCGCCTTCGGGTTCTTGCCGCTGGACTTCGCGGTGCCATCGGTCTTCTACAATCTCACCTTCAAGCCTTCCAAGAGGGGTGTCGTCTTCTGGCTCAACACTGCCATAGCCGTGATATCCTCCATGCTTGCGCTTCTGGGCTCCATTTCTGCAGTGCGGCAAGTTGCTTTGGATGCCAAGACTTACAAACTTTTTGCTAATGTATGAAACCCATCAACTACTTAGTATGTTAAGCCGTCCTCCTAAACTGGTCCGATGAAAGCTCATCCACTCTTGTATGCTTGCTGTCCGAGCAGATTAACATGGCTGAACGACCAGCATTAGATTCCATCAAGTTGTTCTGTACAACCTAATCGTAAGACTCCCAACCCAACGAAGAACAAGCCCTGCACGGTTAGAGACAACGTAGCTACAGTTAGCAAGGAAAACAAAACGTCACTTAATTGAAAGAAAACATGATTACCTCTCGCCACTTGATCCATGCAGGAGACGCTTCAAGCGAGACCATCCACCTGCACCTATTGAAGCCAAACAAGAATTCTGGAAACCTTTACCTTTACAGTATGTCTCTCGGCTATCTCAAGACAAAAAAACATCTGCACACCATAAGCCTCTCATATTAAGCTTTACATGATTTTGAATTCACTTGAATTTGAACAACAAGTAACACCTGGTCAAAATGGATCAGTCACGGTACACTTCACCAAAACAACCGATCAGGAACAGACACAGAAAAGAAGCTCAACCTCAAGGGGAAAAAAGGAGGGGTTTTGACCATTCTAACAATGAGGTTTAAACTATCAACAATAAGCCAAGCACATCTTTTAGGACTGCCCATGACCTACGATGACACCTTTCTTCTACATCTGAACACTGTGTCCCTGTCTGTTCTCAACCTTGAACGGGCTTCCACATGCTTCTAGAACAGTTCCAGACCAAGAAGGAAGAAACACATGATAAACGAGATTGTTCAGAGGTCAGGTCAGTTGTTTCTTTGATTTGAAGTCATCATGCTAAGTGGTAAGACAGCTGTTGTTCGAAGGTCAATAATGGGGATGCCAACAACGGATGAAGGGAATCAAGGTTTCGTCCATGCACTTGCAAGAAACTTATATCTCAAACTTTTGCATCAGTTGTGTCAGCGGACTCTGAGGATTCACCTGAAAAGTTGGATTATATACACCAGTCAGAAATGTTCTCTGTGAAAGACATCTTTACCAAGAAGTTCATTACCCGTTACCATCAAGTTCAACATAATACATGAATCATGATCTTTGAATGGCTTACCTGCCCTTACAACTCTATCGATATCATCCTTCAAGAGAGAATTCTCTTTACTTATCAGTGTCATCGATGAACCACTTCCATGGTTTGTTTCTGCCATCTCGACCTCAATAGCACCCTTGATTAATGATTCTTCTACCTCCATCTCCAACTTTTTCATCCTTGCTTTCTGTATGGCATGCATCTCATATCTGGCAAAAGAATTCAGAAGATTAACTTGATATATATACACATATTATATTAATTTTTTCCAGAGGAGTACAACAAAATTAATAGCAAGAAGAAACTTGACACTCCTAAATCACCAGCCCGAAATGTTTGACTAAATTAAGGTGTCACAATTTCCTTTACGACTCAACATCTTTTGTCAAGACCCAACTCAACTAAGAATCAAATCAGAGTATGGTGCTTGCGATATCGGCTCCACGGTATGATGTGCCTCTACCCTATTCATGGCCTATCAAGACCCCTCACCATATTTAATACTGGGTCCGCTATGATTCCATCCATTAGAACTCAATTTGATGAGAAAATTTATTCATTAAATCGATAGGGCCTAAGTCACTAGCCCAAAAATGCTTATGCAAGAGATGATAGTAAAGACTCATCTAAGCTTATAAATCAACTCAATGCTCCTCTCACTTTCAAAATCGGTCTAAATTGAGGTTTCACAAGTAAACATTGAACAATGATGATTAAATTACAACTGCATTAGACGATATATTTGGTTGGCAGATGCTTGTCTAACTGGAACAAGTGAAGTTTTTTCCCTATTTAGTTCATACAGTTAGGTATGATACAAGATGTTCGCAAATGATTGAAACAACAACTGCTTTTGGTCTGCCTTATTTGTCTTAAGAATGTAAATAATAATTTTTTGTGTGATACTACATTTATGTTGATCAGATACATTTGTGTTTAACTGATTATGTAGAACTTACACTGGAGGCTGAACATAGTGATTGCTTTTGGTTTGCCCTACATAGACTTTTATTAAGAATGTCAATATTTGTCAGTGCAATATTAAATGATGTCAATTGAATCTGTTGGACTATGAGAAACACCTATAAGTTGATCTGATTAAGTGGACTTAGCACATAATTTAAGGTCACTTCCAAACATTAAAGTTACATGACTCCTCATAAGCTAAATTTTATGATATTTACATACTAATGCTTCAAATAGTCTCAGTGACCATGGTGAGCTTGGTACATAACTCAAGAGAACTTAATTACAAGCCAGAGTTTGATAACAAACAAGGCATGAACTAGATGATACACAGAAAAAATAAGTAAAAAACCCAATTAATAACAATAATAAGAATTGGGAGGTTTTGAGAAATTCTATGGCACAAAAAATAGCATTGTAAGCAAGCATGAACGAGAGGGATAAAATTTTAACTCAAATATCAGTAGAACAATCCTGCAAATCTTTACAATATGAGCCTCATGTCTGGCAATTCTCCTTAGCTGATTCCTCCCTAATATATTAAAATAAAAAAGAATCTTAAATCTAAGATATCTTTAACATGACAAACGTCTTGATCCGGGAAACACAAATTTTTATAGCTTCCCTATGCACGAGGTTCCCAGTGATAAAGATTGCATGTGCATGTAAACATAATGAACCTATTAGTTTGGTATGCAAAAACAAATTCTCCATAAGATAAATTCTTCTTATGCATCCTTCTATAGTCCACCCATCCCATTTCAAATCAAACTCAAGTACACACTACAAAAGTAAATTAAGAAAGAACTTACGGAGCGACATAGCTCTTAACAAGTTGAAAATATATTCTCCAGAACTGTCTTTCCTTCAGATGCCTAGGGCACAAAACATATCGAAGCTGTGCAATTTCCTGAGGGAAAAGAATGTAGAAAAGTCACACTCATATAATTCTTTTAATAAGCAAGTTGATGTGGCTATACGGTTTGACAAATAAGTTAATATAGAAACAAAAGCCAATGTGTAATGTTGTGGCATTATTGTTCAATATTGAGGATAAGCAATCGAGAACATCAAGTTCTCTGCACCATGGCAAAAGCTAATTATTGTGAGGATATGGGCAGTAGAAGGTACAAACATGAAACATTACCGCAAAAGAGGCACCAAATGGAGAAGCAATTGCTACTCGAGGATTCAACCGCTAATAGGACTAATAGCACACTTGAGTTCTATACTAACATGCCTAAAGTGAAGATGTTCTTCAATCAAGCCATGCCCTAATTTCCATGATTTCTATTAATGGAAAAGATCAAGAAATCAAAGAAGAAACAAGTAAAAGGCCGAGAAAGATATCAGATCGAAACAAGAGTAGGAGGGGAAGACCTTGACTTCGGAGAGAACCAGGGTAGCATGCCGCTCCTGCCACTCCGTGAGATCCTTCCTGACATTAGACTGGGCGCAGACGTCGGCAGGGTCTGCAGCCTGATCATCTGCAACAACCGACCACTAAATCGATGTAAACCGAACCGTTCCACGCGAATAAAGACACGTATCTATGCACAAACCATGAAGGGGGAACGATCTGAAGGTGTCGACGGTGAAGGTTTTGACGAATTCGCGCAGCCGATCCGTCACTCCGAGTTCTTGAAGAAGGCCATCCTCCTCCCGGTGTTTACCCTCGCCACTCGTCTCCGCGGCCTTCTCCTTCGACGCTCGTTTCCCTCTCGCGAAAGGCCACATGCTGTTCGAAGGCGGAACTCGACGATCTGCGGCGAACCATGTGAGGCGTCCTCGTTTTAGCTTTACTTGTGTTTTCTTGTTTTTGTTTTTCGAAGCAAAAACTCGAAAACAGATGCAGAAAACACATTACTTCTGTTTTCTTAAACGACACATGGATAAGGCTCAACTATTCAAATTGCTCTGGCCGTGCCTCTTGAGACCATTCATTACAAACTACACCTCTCTTGAGACCATAACAACACTGAAACAGACCCCCTGACGAAGGTTGAAGATGAACTCCAAATCAGAATGGAAAGCTCCTTTCCGAGTGAGCATGTCAGCAAAGACAGCCTTCAGTTTTCATACCACAGACGATTGGCAGAAGAGAATGTTTGAGAGTGATGTATGCCTGCAGTTGTGGTTGCTTGGAAGCTTGTGAGCAAGCAATCATCCAATCCATATGAGATGGCATCATCCTCTTCCTTAGGATACTGTAACTCTCCTGTTGTATCACCAGATCATCATTGCCCTGAACTATATGTTTAGCTCTAAGCATAAACTTGCTATACTTAAGCATAAACTTGCAAACAGGCCTTGCGAGTATCACAATGAAGATTTAGATGGTGAGGGCAGCCAAATTGACGCCACAAGCTTCACTCTTCCTCCTCCATTGCTAGCAAAAACTTGCCTCCAAAGTTCATTTGGCTGTTCGTCTCCTCCCTCTCACCCCATCTTCTCTCAATCTTCCCTTCCACCTTTCCATGTGTCTCTTTGCTTTATGGAGGAACAGTTTGCACAGTTTCCAGCCACATCCCACGTAAAGTTGGCCGCCCTTCATCCTCTTAGAGTCCCTCTCTCTCTCTCTCTCAAGCATGCCGTCGAACTCGGTTCCTATAAAGCCTGTTAATTTCTTCTGAACTGAGACCTGCAAACAACAAAAGTAGCTCTCGTCCTCGATCGTCTTCCTATATATGGAGCAAACAAGGGACGGCGAGTCTCGTGTTCGACTGCGAATCGTGGAGCAATCCGACGGCGCAAGCATCAAGTTCGCTGACCATTACGGCTCGACGTTCTTCGAGCCTCAGGGAGATGTGAATGACGCCCCTCCAAAGTGCGTAGAACACGGCAACGATTCAACTGACCCATGTAAAATCCACGGCGAGTTCGAAGCGCCTGCGAAGAAGCTGACGCTCTTCGCCTTCCGGCTCGCCGTCCTTGAGAAGGCCGCCAATGGTCCTCCTTGGCGGCTTTGCCATCGCGCTCGAGAGGAAGGACTTCTGGTTCATCACCATCATCCTCCTCATCGAAGGCGCCCGCATCTTCAGCCGGAGCCACGAGCTCGAGTGGCAGCACCAGGCCACCTGGTCCCTCGCCGAGGCCGGCCGGTCGAGCTTCCGAGCTCTCAAGTCCAGCTCCCGCGTCCTCCTCCAGTTACTGAAGCTCATCTTCCGGCCATTCTCGATCAACACCACGAGAATCCCGAGCAATGTCGGCCGCATGATCCACGACCCACGATTGCAAGACGCTCCGCCGCCGCCGCCGCCGCTGACATAGCACACCTCCGACGTCGCCCTCCTCCCGTTCCCCGGCTGGGTCTTCCTCTCGCGGAACGTCAGCCGAGTCCTCTACTGGCTGCAGCTGCTCGCGGCCTCGTCATGCCTCTCGCTCACGCTCATGCGGCTGGTGGAGCAGAACTTTGGCGAGCTGAGGCCGGACGACCCCGATAAGAAGAACAAGGCGGCAGGTGGAGAAGATGCTCGCAACTCGGCAGGGAGAGACTGGGGAGAAGAGAGAGCGCGACGGAGTCGCAAGTCAAGGCAGTGAAGAGGTCGCTGCAGGTGGTGAAGATGCTCGCAAGCACGACAGGGCGGAGCGGGAAGGCGCTCCGGCAAGAGATATCGGAGATCGTGTTCACCATCAGCAACATCAGGGAGATACTGCAGTACGGGGAGAGCCACGTGATGCTCCAGAAGCTGGGAATCGAGACCTTGACGAGCTTTGCGATGGAGGAGGAGGCGAGGGAGAGGATCGGCAGCACGGGAGGGATGATCAAGGAGCTGCTGTGGATCTTCTTCAGGGAAGGATTGACGCAGCTGTTGGGCTGATGGCCCATATTCAGCCCATGTGGCTTTATCAGCCCACAGCCCACAGCCCACACCCCCTCTTAACCTAACCCTAATTAAGATTAGGGGGTATGGTGGCTGCGTTTTAGAAGCAGATTAAAGAAGGCAGCAACGAGGCAGATCTTTGGAGCCACGAGATTCCAAAGAGAAGAAGGAGAACAAGGCAGAAAAGGAAGAAAAAGAAAGGGAAGAAGACAAGAACAACGCAGAGAGACTGTTCACAATCATCTAGCAATGTTCTCATCTCAGGTTAGATCAAATCTACCGGCTCTTGCTGTGATTACTTGGGAGGTTTTAGATATTGTGGGCAGTGACGTGATCCTTGTATCCCAGTTATTCTCTTGTGGTTGTTGCTAGGGTTTTGAACAAGAGATTGAGATTTATATATTCATTATTCTCATAGTGGATTATCTCTAGTTTGCCCCGTGGTTTTTACCCTTCACATTGAAGGGGTTTGCCGGCATTTGCATGGTAAGGATACGTAAAATGCAAGACATATGTCATATCTAAGAAATTGAATTAATATGTGAAAAGGGCAAAAATGCTCCACTGGTTTGCTGCTTATATGTAGGTTGTAAATGCAATGATGACAGCAGAGATGAAACTGCTGGAGGTATCCCTTGGTCTTGCCACACAAGTCTTCAGGTTCATGGATGCTGGAGTACTCTCCAAGCAACTTGAACAACTTGGCACCAGGGAGGAGGAATTTGCAGAGAGGCTGGTGCAGATACTTGAGGAGTACAACCACCCATCTGCCAAGGTCCCCAGAATAAGGAGGTCCACAATAGAAATCACAATCTGGATGATGAACTGTGATGAGAAATATAACAGACTCTTCACTGGTCCAGGCAAGGAGGAGGAACTCCAATGTGTCTCAGAGACCACGTCAGAGATTGAATGTTACAACATATTCTCTGGCAGTGTGGGGACTGAGAAGGCATGGCACACCCCTTGGCTCCCTTGTGGACATTGCACTAGAGCTGATGGGCACAAGCTGAAGGTGCAATGACTTGATCCTTTCTGAGTGATCACATTCTTTTGCATGAGAGATGTATTCATTCATTGGTGCATCAACTAAGACTACAAATGCTGTACATAAAATCAAAGATCATTGATGAATTGGAAAAGTGACACCAACTTCATCCAATCTCAAATTTGATTCTGGTGAAACCTGACATATGATAAGCTTCTTGATCTAACAGATACATGAGACCCCAAACAAAAAGAAAAAGTTTGTCCAACCTGCAGCAAAGTTGAAGTGGCAATCCTCGGAAACTCCAGGAATTAACCAATCTGCCATCTAATGATGATGATAACACCCATTTTAATGGTTTATCTACTAAATGCATACAGGAGACCCATTCACATCCTGATAATCTCCTAGATCATCGAAACTGGCGATGAATTTAGATGTCGATATCAGACTTTTACAAGACTACTGCAACCCAAATCAATCTTAAAGAACTGTAGTGTAAAGTAGATATTGCACAAATGTTAAATTGCATACATGTTATCACAGTTTTGTTGTAACCTAGTTTCACTACGTTGCCAGTTGGCCATAACAAGCAAACCAACTTTGATAATCTTTACAAGGGCAACGTAACCAGGAAACTACTGATTCCAGTGTGAAATTACTGGAAGCCAGATTCATGAAATATATGCCTTTACAAGTTCAGTGAAGTTGCAGACCTCACCAGTTCTTGGACATGTTATTTTGCCGTCGTTTTTGTTGGCCATTTCTTCGAGAGCCTGCCAGACGAACAAATGTCAAAGCCAGTCTAATATGTAAATAAACTTCCATCAATGAAAGAGCCCATAAAATAATTCATACCTTAGTGCTGTAGACATACCCATTGGGTAACACAAGTGGTGGGTTCTCATGATCCATCAACTCCTTAGTTATGTAGCACACTAGCTTAGAGTGGTGCAGTTTTGAAAATGGTAGTGGTTCTGCTAATTTGCGGAAGCCTTCTTGTGACAGTGGATCTTCCTTGCTGCAAGACTCTTTGTAACAAAGTCTTAGCAAGGTCAAGAAAGAAACGGGCATGAAATGAATGATGGATCTCCCATAGTTGCAGATAGCATGTGCAACACTGAGCAAGTATATGCTAGTGAATAAAATTTAAGAGCCTTAATAAATTCATCATGCAACATGTTGAGGATACGGAGTCTTGAGGGCGGTTAAGCCTGCTTGGAGATAGACATTCAATAAAGGTTCATTAGTCATGCCAAACAATCTACAGAATTCCTGCTTGAACTGCTCGACTAGATAATCCCATTGGGTTGGCTCAAATAACACCTACAAAGATATGCAAAGAACATCAAATAGAGAAGATCATTACACAACAAGGACATTCCACCAGACTACATTAGTAGTCTCATATATGTTTATAGCATGGCAGGTATTCTCTTTCCCTATATGTTCATAACATCACAGGAACTTATAGTCAACAGAAGAATTTCATAACTGCATGGAGTGGACATCCAGCAGTACAAGCACCTCAAGTCATTACTCGTGAAAAAATAACCTTTACAATCCAAAAATAAGGCAAGTGAAAAAACAACCGCAATGTTCATTGGTTTCACCATGAGGGCACCTTTAGCATAATTATTGATTTATGGTACCTAAACTTATTTGAGTTGATCCAATTTCCAAATTCTATTGCCTCCAGCTAACAATTTGGGAAATGATTAACCAAAAGAAGGTACAAAAACCTAAACCCTTTGCAGATTTAATCAGCATTTTTATCCCTTATTTTATTATTATTTTTATTGTGAACTCTTTCCTTCACAAAAGCAACCACAGATCATAACCAGAAGATGCTTCAAAAACCTAAATTTTTTGCAAATCATAACCAACATTTTCTCCCTTTTTGTTTTATTGTCATCATTAAAATTATGAACTCTTTCCTGCAAAGGCATATGCTTCAAACTTTCTGTCACAAAGAACTTCTAAAACAAGAAGTCCAATTTACCAACCTATTGTCAAAAGTGATGTATGTGCCTTCACATTTTATAGAACACGAAGTACTCCAGTTTATATAAAGATAATAAGAAGCTCACTTGTAAAGAAAATTCAAAAATTCTTGAGGAATTGTGACAATACTCTCTCCTTTGATTATCCAAACAAATGGATTGAGAATAGCAGAGAGAAATATTATTTGATAGAAAATGAAATGTGATAATTATTCAAGTAGGCCAGTTTATAAATGACAATGCAGTTATAACAGCCACAACTAAAAAGGACTAATTTGAACAAGGAAACAAATAAACATTCTTTAGCAGCTTATCATAGAGCATGAAATGGCCCAGATAAACAAGGTTTTGCAAATGCAGAACAGAGGAGGATTGACTTACCTTGTAAGTTGTACATTCAGTATCATGCCTAAAAGCCAAGGTTGCTACAACCCGCTGCAGTTCCTTCATATAAGTAGCTCCCCAAGGTGCAAGATATTTTCGGGCGTATGAAATGGCCCGCAAGTTTTCATCAGCTCTAACCAGCTCTATAAATTCCTGAAGCCTCAATTGAAACTCAAGTTTACTCTGAAATTCAGAGGACAAGATGTAAGTGAACCAAGCTTTCTGGATCTCATACACAAATGTCAGATATCCAGCATGGAGGCCTCCCACCTTATAACCTGACAGACTGTTACCTACTGATCTAAGGAAAAGAAATACTGAAAACGTTCAGGGAAGTGTTTGGTCAAGGCCAGAGTATAAGAAATGAACCTTGCGGGACAGTGTGGTTTTTCCATTGATATAACATGACAATCCTAATACCAGATGATGAACTTTATGATCATTGTATATGATTATTTGTTCCAAATACCCATTAAAAGGCTGGCAAAGTGAGAAAATAAACAGCTACAGGTTTTGTTATAAGCTGTCGCCCATATAAGAAAATTTGAAGAAACTTCATAGCAGGCAGTCTCTGCAGGTTTTGCATAAGTGACAAGTCCGAGGTAGTTTAAGAACCATGACTGGGTGATTTTTGCGATAGCTAGATCCTTCAAAGAGTTTTAGCTTGCCATGAAAAGGGTAACATTGTACAACCCAGATTAAAACTGATGTTCAAGAGGCAGGCCCACAGCTGTTCCAATCAACAAGAGACATCATTTCTAAATTGTTAATCTTTACCCGTAGCAAAAGAATAACATTACAATCCTATCCATAAGATAAACTCTATAATTCCTAACTAGAAAAAGACAACTTCATGGAGACTTGTAATAGAACAATCAGAATTTTCTCATCATTCAACAGCAAAGATATGAAGTTGTGAGATATGATTTCAGATATACACCAATTAAATGTCAAACTATGGTCTTGTGATCTCCTCTACAAAGAAATCCCTCATAAAATGGTTGTCCCTTTTTAGTTGAAAGTATTGAATGGTGTATGCAAACAACTATTTAACTATTATTAAAAACATAACAGCATAAGTCAAAACATACCTTAGACCTCTTCAACCTGGATTTGTTCTCTGCACACCATACTAAAGCAGGAGCCACCTCTTTGTTCTGAAGAGAATCAATAACTCTTTTTGCCTCAAGAAAGACATCAATATCAACAAGTTCCTATAGTAAACGACTAGCTAGGTCAAAATGAAAAAGATGAAGCACAAAAACAACACACATTGTGGCTAATGTAAAAAGCACGAAGAAACATATTAAAAAAAAGATCAACAATTTGCAGAACAACATGTCACCCATGCTGGCCATGAAATCTTTAATAAGGAAGTTTAAGGTTTGAAGGTAAGAACTTAAGATACAGCTTGTTACAGAGTTCAACAGGCATCCTAGTTTCTGATTGAACATGGACACACACACACACACACACACAAAAAGCAACATGGTGTTGCTCACCATTCTTTCTAAACTAACCTCTCTATTCGTTTTTTACATATGGAAAATAAGAATTTATGAGAGATCTGATGACAAACCTGATACACTCTTAAATTGGCACTCTTAAAACAATCATATATGCAGGATAGCAGGATAGCTCAACAAGAGAAACTTTGACAATCACTTCTGCAAATTGGCACTCTTAAAACAATCATATATGCAGGATAGCTCAACTCAAAACATATGTCATATATGCAGTATTCTGATTTCTTGCCTCATCAAAACAATCTTACGTTTTTGAAGTATTTTTGACTTTAGAGGTGTTTGTGGTATGTCTTTAAGCAGAAAAAGCTCCACATGATTTTGTCCACTGAAATCCATCAGGGAACACTTAAAACTAAATTGCCCTTAGTATCCTACACTTTAATTTATTGATCCAAAACATACACTGAAAATGTCATATAATAAGGAGAGGTACTGAATGAATAGAGGCTAAAATAGTATTAGTATGAATTCACTTGACATTAAACCATCAGTACAATGCTTGAATAACTATAAATCAGAATAACGCCTGAATAACCTCCTAATAAGGGAGCCTTGCAAAATCCAAGGCAGCAGGACATACATAGCATATGATGAGAGAAGAGAACCATTAACGAAGATCAGTTTGGACGAAGGTAAGTAATTAGATAATCAGATATTCAACTAGTAACTTAACCATGTAATGACATATAAGGAGTAGAGTAGTAGACTACCTATCCTATGTTTATGAAAGAGGCCATATAATTTTAATAACTAGTAGAACAAATGAAAATACCAATAAACAAGATTATTCTTTGACCTAGAATGGTAAGTACCAACTTGATACCTGAATCTTGCTGGTCTCTTCAAGATTCTTTGCAGTATCATAGTATGACATTCAAAGCATACAATCAACAAGTATCTACGAAGAAACAAGATTATTCTTTAACATAGAATGGTCAGTACCGACTTGATACCTGAATCTTGCTGGTCTCTGCAAGATTCTTTGCAGTATCATAGTATGACATACGAAGCATATAATCAACAAGTATCCGCCTCAATCTGACATCCTTCCATTCAGCCAACTTATCGGTATTGGCCGCCGAATCCAAATGCTCCAGCCGAGCCCGGCACCTCTGGGTCTGCAGATTCTCCGCCCTGCTCCCTTCTTCCAGCTGCGCCGAAACAAGAAACGCATCATAATACAACAACCATGAATTATCGATCGCATAGCCTGCCAAGAAAAAACGCACCTTGCGCTTGAGGCCCTGGAGGCGGGAAACGAGGGAGCTGAGTTGGGTCAGGGCGTCATCCCTCGACACGGCGTCGTGGCGGTCGGCGGCCTCGGCGACGCTCGAGATCACGGCGGCGACCTCCTTCTCGGCAAGGCGGTAATTGGTCCGTATCGTCTTCTTGAGGTGCTCCAAGGGGACCCTAGCGAACTGGTGCTCCAGTCTGAGAGACTCAGAGACCTGGGCAAAGCGGGCGGTGGATGGCGGGGGCGCCGACGCGGCAGGGGCGGCAGGGGCCGTGGGGGCGGGAGGAACGACGGCGGATGCGGCGCCGGAGGAGGCATCGCCGTTGGGAGCAGAGTCGATCACCATGTCCACGTCCATGCCGCTGGCGAGAGGGGGGAAAAGAGGAAGTGAAGAAGACAATGGATCGGAGGGCAGGACGAGGCCGTCGACGGCTTAATGGCGGTGGATAATGGCATCCACCGTCGAGGTTGGATCGTCGATCCGCAGCTGTTCGGCTTCTGTAGACTTGGGATCCCTACTTGCGTGAAAGAATAGGTCGGGATTTGTCGCAGAAATTCCAATTCTGCCATCATGCCAAAACTCCAAATATTTGCCAAAATTGCATACAAACATAAATTTGGATTGTACTGTTAAGCTTTTCTAAATTAAATAATTATTATATGTGGTTAGAAAGTGTTTTTTATCCTTATCCGTTCCTCCTATATCTTTTAATCATTAGGTCATTTTCTCGTGTTATTATTATTTGATTATAATATGAAAGTGTTGCTGCATTTATATATATTCTCAAATTTGATCAAGTTTGGTACAGCCCAACATTTGGTTGATTAATTGTTGGTTATGGAGTCCCAAAGAAATAGATTTACTGAAACAATTTGATTTCATTCCATGAATCCCAAAGAACAACAACATAAATGCACCTTATGGGGCAATTATAAAGATGTTTAAAACCATTGCTCTAAAGGCAGTAGTAGATGTTTTAACAGCATTTTAAAACTTGATATTCAACATCAACTTTGTTGATAAGATAAAAATAGATATTAGATTACATTGCGTTTATACATTACTAACACACAACTAGATCTTAGATCCCGGAGAGAACGCCCCACAACAGATCAATTCTTTAATCCCTTTGCACAAACACAGCACAGTTCCTCCTCGATCACCTTGTTATTAGTTGATTGACTCCTTGTCTTAAGCACGGCTCAGTCGAAACAGCAATCTTCGACCCTTGATTCCGAACTGGAATTCCGGATCTTCCTTCTGAACTGTAGCTTTCATCGGTCCTAGCTTCCGAATTGGAAGCTATCCAATCTGAAACTTTAGTTAGCATCGTCAGTATCAAGATTGGAACAGAATCAAGAGAGCTGGTATCGAAAGATAGACAAGATGGTTGTGCTATGAATTATTATACAATGCTCGATTGTACTACGAATTATTATGCAGTGTTTGAAAAGCATTGCAAATTGTCAAGGGAAAAGCAACATTAGTGAGAAAGTCATTTAAACTTGCCTTGCTTGACAAATCACATGCGATCCTTATAAATTTGATGAGTCCCAGCTAGCATCGACCGCATTTATTATCTTCTCATGCAGCAAAGGTCCAGAGCAAGCAATAATGCCTCGACTCAGACCTTCAAGATATATGCCCTTGGAGAAGTCCAATGGATGCCCTCCAGCATCTGTGACCACTCCACCAGCCTCTTGAATGATCACCAACCCTGCAGCATGATCCCAGATCTTCTCCTTGTACCCAGCCCTTGCAAACTTCATAAAGATCTCTGCATCTCCTCGAGCTATGGCAGCATATTTTACCATACTATGCACTCGCAATGGCTGCTTTCTGCACATGGAGAAACAAACCAAAAGTAACGATTCAAGGTGATTCAATGGGAAGTCTCTGAAACAAGGTTCGCAATTTTGGTCTGTACCGATACCGAGTCTTGTTTGGTACGGTACATACACTAATACATATTGTATTAGTGTTTTCAACTATTTTAGTTAAAATAGCTAAAAGGTCACTAACGATCGAAATCGACCATTACCGCTCAATACAGCCCCATATCGCCCGATATTAAAAACTTCGGGTCAAAAATTTGGTACCGCCCAGTAGCGAGCAGTCCACGTGCCGAGAGGCTCTCGAACCAGTACGTACCACCCATACTAGGTAGTACACATCAAAATTAAAAATCATGCTTTGAAAAAGGAGCAACACAAATGGCATTGAGTTTCTCGGAGGTGCTTGAAAAGTATACGTCCATCTCATTTATTTGAGTGGTAAGATTTCGTTAGAGAAAAATCAATTTGTGTGCAGTGGGTAAAAAGGAGGGCCATGTAGCAAAACCAAATGCATTGAGCTTAATTATCGATGCAGAAGAAACCAAGAACTGGTACTAGACCATATGTCTTGGTGCCAGTCATTTTTTTCAGCAATATCAGATGGTACATGTCAATGTACTGGTCAGTATATCGATGCCACAATGGTCCCATAATGAGTCAAAACTAGTGTTGGGCTGAGACTTCAAACATTATTAGAAACTATGGAAGGTTAGCATGAGTAAATTAAAAATATTTTCCAGAAATTACCTTAGGCCAACATTGTGAGCCAAACCAGCTGTAAAGGAGTGGCTTGAGTTGGCCTTCTCGACTGGTTCGCAGAAAGTTGCAAAAGCAGGATCAGAAATGGATGATACACGAATCATCCTTGCAGAACTCTGCTGGTCATACTCCCCAAAGTCATGAACCAGTGGTTGCATCCAAGCTTCACCACTACCTTTGCAAGCATACATTACACAGCCTTTATGCCAGGATCCAGACGGAGGAGACATCGTAGTCATCAGTCTATAGTAGCGTTGATGATAGTTGAGCCACTCCTTCTTCATCGGGTAGTTAGGACAACCAAGAACACCAAGGATAACTTCTCCGTCCTCTATCAATGCAAGAGCAACAGCATATTGGTCTCCACGTACAAAACCAAGTGTGCCATCCACAGGGTCAAGGACCCAAAATCTTCCCTTGGAACCTCCAGAAGAGTTACAGCTGTTAATAGCATCAAGAATTTCCTGAGCCCCCAAATGTTTTAGAGGGCATTTTAATCCATATTTCGGAGCTTCACTCAGGCATTCGTTTACAGTACTAATCACAGATTCCAGCAAGGTTGTGGCATCCTTTCTTGACAGTGTATGGGCATCTTCCTCTGCAAGAATTGATACATTTTCACCGCCAAAACATTCTGAAAGAAGCAAACTAACTAGTGCTTGAACGCCCCAATCTGCCATCAAAATGAAACCACAAAATTAAAAATTAAGATAAATTGGTATATACCGGATAGGGAAATACTAAAATTAATTACAGTCAGCTGATACAATCCTATCTCAAGACATACCTGAGAAAATGACAAATCCAGACAGGTTGTCAGAATTAATTTTACAATTCAGGAAATTAAAGGAATAGTTTCTGGAGTTGTGGTTACAGTACCCATAACAAAGGATAAACAAGCTTATTTATCAAGGTTAATTTTACAGTTGGCTGATAGAATCCTTATCTCAAGACATTCCTGAGAAAATGACAAATCCAGACAGGTTGTCAGAATTAATTTTACAATTCAGGAAATTAAAGGAATAGTTTCTAGAGTTGTGGTTACAATACCCATAACAAAGGATAGACAAGCTTATTTATCAACAATGGTCCTTGTTATAACAACAATGTCAAATTGCTCCCCATTTGTAACCAAAAAATAAGAATTTCCCATTGAGCTAATTGCATGAAAAGAAGCAGCCCAGATTTCCCTGTTCTGCAGGAATGATCATACTGTGTAGACTCAATCCCTAAAAGATTCCTTGGAGAAGAAAAGTATTTATTAATTGGTTTTCTTGGAAAATTTTCAACCTCATGGAAGCTTCATATATGGTGGATCAGTCTCTTGCTGGTCCTTTTCTCTGCATGGAGTTTTTGTGAAAACTTAGGTTTTTCTGGTTATGGCAAACCTTTGGATGAGGAGCGCCCCTTGAATGGGGTCGACCATACCTCAAACCAGCCAATCCTATCAATTCTATGAGGTCGATCTCCATACAATTTCAGAAGATTTATGTGGTTTCAAGTTCGAAGATGGCACTACTAGTACACAACTTCACGCCCCTCTTCCATCACAACCCTCTAGTCAGTATTGAAGAAGAACAACAAAAGCCTTTTAGTTATCTTGGTTCCTTCACCAAAACTTCTTGCCCAACACCATTCTAGAGACATTTTTTATGTCAATGCAGGAGCTTCAAATACTTCCGCTCATTTTAGTTGCTACAAGTTAAAGGTGCTAAATTTGATTCGAAAAAAGCAACGAAGCACCTCCGACAAATAGCAAGCAAAATGCACTACTTTTTCCATTCAGTGGCTTTACTGTTCCATTTATTAGAACTGACATCGAATGTAAAGAAAAAATGAGGCAGTACCCCAATCCTTAAATACGGATTACTACAAAGATGACCTGTTAAACTGATAACAAACACAGTTTCCATCTACGAGCAAGGAATTGACATCGCAGTACCGTAAACAAGAACACAAGAACATCAAAAAGAGCCAAACTTTTCACCCCCTGATCGACAATCTACCAAGAAACTCATCAAGAAGACTAATTGGGTCACATATTCCCAATTTCAAGAAACCAGCACATCGACACAATAACGCGTGTGAACCTGAGAAATCGCAGAGGAAGGGAACAAGGGCAGCGTTACGGACCTGCAACGGTGACCGGGGAATCGTCCTCCTTAACCTTGATCTGCTCCCTATTCCGACCCACCAGCCCGCTCTGCACCCTCTGGCACAAGGAGCACGCCATCTGGACCACCCTCACCGCCACATCGAGCTCCCTCGCGCGCGCGCCTTCTTCCATTCCGCGCGACCCGACAAGGGAGGGGTGTGTGTGTGTCTGTCTGTGGGGAGGAGACGTTTCCAGCGACAGGCCGAGACCTCGGTCGGCGCCGCTGCCTACGGTCCTTGGATCTCCAAGGGGATGGCGTGGGCGGCATCAATGGGGCAAAACCTAGCCATGTCTCGGGAGTCTCGCGCGCTGTCCTTCCTTGCTTCGCGGAGGAAGCATGAGATGCGCTCCTCACATGGACGGTGAACGCTTCGACCTCTGCGTTATATTTGGCAGCGCGGAGTACGTACCGAAACCGTTCGCACCCCCCCTGCGGGGTCCATCGTCGTCCCCACCATGTCTTTCTTTCTATTTAATGCTTCCCAAAATTATATATAATAAATACTCAGTTAATGATTTTTCACACATATATATATATCTGCCATTATATTTATTATATATATATATATATATATATATATATATATATATATATATATGTGATATTGGGATGCTGAAGGTGTCAGAAAAGGTTGACTATTTACTGAGAGAGAATTAGGCAATTGAATCTCTCAATTTTATTTCTGCTCCAATTATATGCAATATAATTTTCTGAGAGAAAAGGAAAGACATTGGAAAACTAGAAAGAACTACTTATTTCATCCCATGGTAAGCTGGTAGCATAAACTTCTAAAAGGGTGATGGTATTGCTTGATTGTGCTCCCCGAATACCCTGTTCAGAGTCATGGCCAACCTGACTCCTCCTTGTGCAATCCTCTCGGCCACAATGGGCATCGTTGAATCGAAGTAGTCATCTGTGAACAGTACCAAACACTGATACTTTTACTCAAAATTCTTTGGTTGCTAAGTTGTTTCATGTGAAGTTGCACGTACCAGCTAAATTCATCCCTTCTTGGACTCTATTGTAGCCCTGCTCGCATGCCAAGCGTATGCTTTCTGCAGCATACCTGTCAACATAAAAGACACTTGGTCTGGGAGATTTGTCCAGTGTTTGAACTCAGATCAAAGCATATTATTCTTTGTTTTCTTACTTTTTCGGGCATGAGACGAGATCGGGACAGTCGGTCCATGATGAATTCTCACCTTTCCATTCCTCCTAAGCAGATGCATGTAAAACATAAGAGGTTATATTTTCTTCTTTGCTTGTTAGATTGAAGCTTGCGTGCAGAGAGGAACCACTCACCTTAAAGGTTTCGTGAAGGCATTCTTGGAAAGCAGCCATGTCCTTTCTATCCAGAGCCTTGCGAAGTATCTCTCTGTCCCATACCTAATCCATTCATGCCAAACAAAACACAAGGCATTGATCATATCTGCCATGATGTGGCTGTAAGCTTGTGCACTGTCTAATCAGCTAGATTCTTACACGATGCAGGCTAGTCTTGTGCTTGAACCAGAGCACTTGTATGAAGTTGCCGCCCTTATCGCTGGTGAATCCTACGTGCATGGGCTGCATGAAGAATCAAATACAAGTCAGCAGTCACGGAGGAGTAAGTGAATCAGATTCCAACAGGGAGTGCAGGGAGCTTTCTCATGCCTGATGGATGTCTCCCATGAAATGGGACAAGAACAACAAAGCTTCAGTCATGTTGTCTGCAGACAACTAACTACATTAGACAGGATTCTAATCCACAGAACCAAAAAGAAACAGCGGCTTCCTTACATTCAGGATATTCTGTCCTTTCATGGTAGTGCTGCAGCTGCAAGATGAACTTGTTGATGGCACCGACAACGCACTCATCTTTTTTGCAGTCCCCTGTAGACAAGTGAAAGAAAGATGAGAGTTCTCTGCTGCCTTCTCACTGATAGGCCGAAGGCCAGGATCTTACTCGAGTAATCGAAGGTGCAGGCTTGATCAGGTGTGTTGACGAAGTGGAGGGAGTTCATCGACCGGTAGTTGGGCCAGCGCCGAACCTCGTCAGGCCACGAGCAGAGTGACGAGAGGTCACCATTGGCATAGTTCGGCAGAAGGCTTTTGACGGCTTCCACTGCCTCCGGTTGGAACAGTTCCTGTCAAAAGATGCGCTTGAAAGGAGTTACCCAAAGGCTATTATGACCAATCCTATAATTCACTGTTTGAAGTGGCTCTATCTTTCAGAAACCAGACATCTACAGCAGTATCAAGAGTTTACCTGAGCAATTCTGCAGGTCAGTATATGGCCCTCCTTGCTCCATGATTGAGCTACTGGCACTGCATAAAGTACTATCAAACACATCACAGCTTGAAAGAACAAGAACCTCCCCATTGAATTCACTTCTTGCTGAAACCAGAGGGAAGCATTTCAGATCAATAACCACAAGCATTCTTAAAGGCAGGGAATGACACCATATTCCCAGGTGTCCTTTGAGTGCAAGCTTCATGTTTCCATTCCCAGACTCTTGCCTAATTCTGCCCAGGAGCCTCAAGTTTGACATGAAAAATATAGTTTCTAGTGGAAGCAATTTATAGTGAACACCACTATGAGAAGGCATCTTACAGAACTTTTATTGAAATGGAGATACCATATCAGTACAGATGAATAAATCAGGTTACATTTTACAACAACTTACAGAACTTTTATTGAAATGGATACCACATCAGTACAGATGAATAAAGCAAGTTATATTTTACAACAAGTTAATCGATAAAGAAAGTAATTGGTTCAGCATTAATTTCCTTAAAAGAGGAATATAATAAGAGATGAAGAGGGTAGTAGTTGTGAGTACATGCAAAGCAAGAGGTAAAGGTGACAGTGATCAGAGTAGGTAGCCTGGGTGGCAAGTTTGGCCGGGGATGGCTATCGATTTCAGCAAGATACAATGGCCAATTTGTGCTCTAGATGGTCCCAGTTCATAGCCTCCGTGAACCACCATATAAAATTAATGCACCAGAGCTTTCTTTAAATTATACGCCTTTCATAATCCACCCATCTATCTGCTATCACTTCTCAGATGAGAGGGTTGAAGGGGAACGAAGATGCGGTTGAGGACTGCAGCTAAACGGACCCCACCTTGGGCTAGTCTTTTCTCCACAATCGGCAGACGCGTGAGGAAGTATTCATCTGCATGGATCTATATAAACATGAACAGAAGCATGGAAATAGACATAAGTGTAAATGTAAACATCACATAAATGTTTATTCATTGTCATGTAAAATGATAAACATTAAACTGAAGTTCCAGTCTATTCAGGAAAGGAATAAAATATGGTGGTGTGTTAATCATATCTGCTGCTCATCAGGAGTTAAACAAACAACGATTGATCTCAAAATATTACTAATCAAAATCATCAGGCTTACAGTGAACAAGGATATGAGCTGGCAGATACAATGTTAATGAGCCTCCTACTGAACGTGGTGTAGTTCCGAATAGAGAGTGCGACCCTTTTTTTTATGAGGATTTACAAGTAGATGTTTGATAAAAAAAAATTGATCAACCTTTGCAAGTGACATGGACTAGCTGTTGAACTTATAATATATATATACATATATGTACAAGTAGCACAACCTTGATATCTCTATGCATTTGATGCACAAGATTATGTACCAAGCCATCCTAGTCCATGTCACTTGCAAAGGTGTCAGCTAGGGTTAGCTAGGGATAATACACCCCCAAACCTGAACCTTGAAAACTTAACAATCTTTTACGAAATAAGCAAGTGTGTCAGCTAGGGTTAGAAGATTGTGATCTCAGAGATTTTTCTTTATCATAACTTGTCTTCTCAGAAGCACTCCTTCCTAAAAACGCATTGATAATATTTTGTCTTTTGCATCAAAAGAAAAACACATTAAATGACACACAGAAGTTCCGTTGGTTATGGATGAAAGATCATAGCAAAGAAAACAATCTTCTGAATTGTACTACAAGATAAAGCCATTTGGATATACTCAAGATCCTGATTGCAACTTCGTAAGAGTCTTTTCGAATTACCTCCTAGAGTACTTCCTGGTGTTGCATTCCGGTAAGCAAATTTGCATGCTAGGAGGATGCTCTCTGACGCATGCCTGAAAATTGGAAATACAACTAGAAAAAATAAGTATATGATTTACCATAGCTCCTGTTCCTATTGGAAAAGTTGCAATCACTATAGAACAATATATTTAATCATACAATCAGCGGAATGAACAAGGACAGGTTCAACAGAATGCTTAACTCAAGAAGCAAGTTCTTAATGCAGTGAAAAATAAAAAAGAAAATGAAAATCATGTACCAAAAAGTAAGTTTCCATTGCAACAGCACTATAGGTATATGCTTACAAGTTTGGACAAACAGTCTGATTTGATTCACACACTGCCCATGATGGAATGTCAGCCGACCAGTCTTCCTGAAGATGATGGGGCATACCAAGTACATGTACAAAATATTAAAAAGTTGAATCAGTTTATGCTATTAGATTACATACGTGAGTCATAATTTTACAATTATAAATGTGAGATTATCTAGTTGAGAACTTAATTGTACAATAATTCATAAAATCAGTGAAACATGACAACCTCCATATGCATAAGTAGTTGTTCCAGAAAAATGCTATAACAAATTTAAAATTACACAAGAGAGATTGGGTGCTTAAAAACAAAATGAAATCCCTTTTTCAGATATAAATACATTTTGAGAATGTTCATAAGAATGCTCAAGAAGGATTTTCTGTAACACTCCAAGGATTGATAATAGTAGAATTTCCTATTCAAGAGGATCAGATGACACTAGTTATTCTACAGGCATCTCAAAATCAAGTTATGATGCAGTATCTGACCTTTCACTTTCAAAATATAATGACAAATATGAGTAACCTACCAAAATATTTGTTCGAAGGGTCTCCACCAACACTGCAAGGTTCAAATTGTAGAACTTCTTCAGGGCAGACTCGATGATCATATTATCCCACACCTGGAAGATAGGTAGCCGCTTATTTCTGAAATTGATGAAAGGAAATGTTGCCAACAAAGAAGACATATTTGGTGTATCTTAGAGAATGTAAGAACACCTACAAACATATTCAATCAAGCATGGGAAGTTTTGCTTGACACTGGCAGTGAGATCAAGTTTTAAATAAGAATTTTTTTTCATTTTTTACCTGATGTAACTTGAGTTTCATGACAAGATTAGCAGAAATACATGCCTATAGTTCAGAACATATGCAAGGGAACAGCCACATTGCTGCTCAAGTAGAAATAAAATATTTACACATAAACTACAAAATAGTTCTGCAGACTTACATGGTGTAAATTGGTTTTCCGCCTGTACCAGCAAACTGTTATGGTGTTCCCACCAGCATCTCCAGTGAAGCCAACATGCAATGGCTACAAGAAAAGCCAAAATGCACAACAAAACAGTATTCTCCATAAGTTTTCTTACTTAAGAAATGATACTTCCAAATAAATTACATCTAACTTAAAAAAAAAGAAACACAAAGATTTAGATGAGAGCTATTTAGTCCAGTACATTAATTTAACTTTAGGTAATAAATAGCTTGTTTATTTAAGATCATGCCTTAAGCAAATTGCTCTAGGAGCTGCGCCAATCCTATCAAGTTGGTGGGATGCAGCTATAGTACTTCTGAATAATAATTAAAGATTAAACTGCCCATAATATTATATAGGAATAAACCTATCCATATGTATAAGTTGTGATGTGCTTTGAGTTCTCAAATCTGGAGGTTGTGAAAAAGAGAACACCATGTACTCAAGATTGAGAAGACAAAAGCTTGAGGGACAGGAAACACAACTAAGAAATGGTATATTTGGGGTACCATGTTGAGCCTGGATCAAATTTCCTTCAAAATATATGCTCAATGCATGATTGTAATCTCTTTATGGTCATTGATTCTACAGGGCAGAAATTGTAATGAATCAACTTTGCAGAAAATTTGTTGCCTATTAAAATTAGATGTGATTGACTGCAACTTCTGCATTTGTATTCAGTTCAATGGCTTTAATGTACCAGTCAACTTGATGAAAAGAAATAATTACAGTCATTTCTTATTATATAGATTTGAAACAAAACATTTTGGGAACAATTACTACAAGCTACACTTACCGCACAAGCTTAATAAACATCAAAAGGTTTTATCCTCTTTCCGAAGGTTGTTGCATATGTTATGCATAAAAATTCTACTCCCAAAACTGGTCTACTTATGAAAAATCCAGATAAAGTATCGAATCTGGTACTATGTTTTTCTCTTTTGAAATTATAGTGGAACTGTGTATATTAAATGCAACGTATTGCTTTCTGCTTATGCAAGGATTAGCACTAAATGTCATGACACTTTGATTAATCAAATTCATTTGACGATCCAAATTTGAACGTGTTATCAGGATTCAGGCCTATGGAAGAGAGCAGACCTGATGAATGTCCCCAATAAAATGTGATAAGAACAAAAGAGCCTCCGTTAAATTGTCTGCAATGAGCAACAGAAGTTGTCTATCTTATTCATACCACAGGACCATGTTTAGTGAGAACAGAATGCAACTTGTCACTAGAAATTTGCCTTACATTTCTGTTCCGAAGTGGGAAGCCCATAATATGACAGCTGTGTGGAATAGTTGTAGATTGCCCCAGCAGCACATCTATCTTTCCTTCTGGCAAAATCATGGCAGTCACCTGCAACAAAGTGAATTATTCAGACTGTTATGTGTGTAGAAATTCAAGTTAAGGTGATCACAAATATTCTAGTTGATGCATAAACATTATGGTCCAGAACTTGCAGTTACTAGACAATCAGTATATGATGTTCCCATTGTAAACTTAACTCCCAAGGAAAGTAATCTTATAAATTACAAACATCAGGATGCTTACGACAGTAGTCATAGTTGCACTTGAAATCAGGAGTATCAATATAGTGCAAGGGGCCAGTCCACCGCCATCTGGGATTGTGGCGGATTTCATCCGCCCAAGAGCAAAGAGAAGCCAAATCGCCATTGGCATAGTCCGGAAGCAACATCTTCACAGCTGTAATAGCTTCTTGAGTTAGAAGACCCTGTAAACCAAATTAATGCACTTTTGGCAAAGTCAGTCCCATGTTCGATAATGTTTCCTGGTTCACCGAAACAGATTGTCCTAGTCACTTGGAATACCTCTGCAATTTTACAGGTGGCATAATGCCCTTCCTTTCCCCAAGATAGAACTCCAGGAAGAAATTGCAGAAGAATCAACAACCTCCAAATCAAGGGTGCATTTGACTTAAACATCCCTGTTAACCAAAATACAAAATCATCGACAACAAACATCCCAAAAAGGAAAAATCAACATGATTTTGATAAAATGAAGCAACTCGTCAATTGTCAATTGAATTTAACACCAAACAAGCATCCTTACAGGCAAACTTACATATATGAGTAATTACGCAGAAAAAAGATAATTTTTAGGCCAAGGGGCATCAAGACACCCTATAATCTCTCCAAATACTTACGAATCTTATACAAATTCAGCACTTCAATCGAGCATAATTATAGCTACCCATCATGAAATTAAGATGTGTCCTAAAATCTAGGGTTCATTCGCTTCAAACTTCGACAAGTTTCTTTCACGTTATAAATTGGAAAATTCAGAAAGAAATCGAACTACCATATGTAATCAGATTGCACTCAAGTAACCAGAGAATAAATCGTGAAAGAAATTCTTCCATGAAAGATTGTGCGATTAAGCACTCTCGGATTTTAAGCTGCGATCCCTTGAAAATTAAACCTTTTACTGTACCAGAAGACGCTTGCATTTCTTTCAGAGGCAGGCGCAGCATCGAAGCCGTGCGGAGGAGATACGGAGTGCCAACAGCGGCGACGTACAAGCGGACGACGTCGCCGGCGAGACGGTGAAGGCGTTACATAGTTCTCGTTTATAGGAGTCCCAAACCCGGTATGTGCCTTTCATTCAATTCATGCCGGTATAAACATTCGCAATCGTTATTTAGTTCAAACCGGTATAATCGTATATAGACCTAATAAATTTAAAATCCATATTTAAAGAATCCAAAGTAATGAGAATTTTAGGTGCCATTATCCTATCAAAAATTAAAATTGCTTCATGTTTTTTTTTCTTAACTTGTATTAACTTGATAAACATCATGCAATCAAAAATCAAATGGCTCACCAAATAGAGAATAATTAATTATTCATGAATTGGATGGGAAGAGAATTTTTTTTATTAGATGTCTAATTTTGCTAGGATGGTTTATTATATTTTTTACAATTATTAATGCTAAAAATTTTAGTAAAATTAAAATTTTATAAGTCAATTTTAGTGGGACTAATAGGGATATTATAATCACTCTTACTTAAGAGCTTTACATCTTAACATGAGGGTTTAATTTAAAATTAATAATTATTCGTTCATTAGTCTTTGTCCACTTATAATAAAAGACTAATATAATTAAAAAAATCGAAATATCTTTGTAAGTTTAAAATAACTTAACAGGTACCAATATAATTAAAAAAAATTATTTCGTGCCTTTTTCACTTGCACTTAAATTATGCATATAGATGAATTAACATTGGTTAGTATTATGTAATTAGAAATCAAATAGCTATCGCTCGTCATGTAAACACCACATAATACTTATGATAGCAAAAAAGTAGGAGTTCAAGAGACAGCTTAGATTAGTTACTAAATTATCTTTTCTATGAAATATTTATAAGAATATTCTTGAAAATCTAAGGGGTAGCTTGAGTTGGTTATAATTGTCTACGTTATAGAATCTTTATGGGATATTTCGTCTACTTCGAGTTAGGTTTAAAAATGCATTCCTCAATTCTGAATTAGAGAGAAGTAAAAAAGAGAAATTGATCTCAATACTAATTTAAGTATCGAAATGACCAACTTGGGAAGCTCTTCGAACCCAATCTTTATGAAGGTAATGATTTAGGAGAAGTCATCCTTTATTTTGAACGACTATGCGTATACGAATTAGGGTCGCGTCATACTATTTTCTATAACACTATTAAATATAAAATAATTATTTTTTATTTCTTTAAACTATATTTGATACTTAAAATTAGTAGCTAATAGAATAAATAGAGACTATATTAGATGCTCCAATCATATCAAACAACGTTTTAATAACATGGGATTTTTCCTCAATTTGTTTAATTATTATATATAATATACTTATTAAACTAAGAACAAAATGGCCTATTAGCTCAGTTGGTTAGAGCGTCGTGCTAATAACGCGAAGGTCGCAGGTTCGAGACCTGCATGGGCCAATAAAAAGTTGTTTTTATGGGTTTACTTATGATAGGCTTGAGGTAGACTTACCTTCTCATCAGCCTGCTTTGGGCTCATAATGGGCCTGCTTTAATTTTATGGGTTCATTTATGAGAGGCTTACCTTCTCATCGGCCTGATTTGGGCTGATAATGGGCCTGCTTTAATTTATCGGCTTATGCCTAACCTGACTTATATGAATTGACCTGTGGTTTGGTTTAACTGGAATTATTGTGACTATAAACTAACATGAGCCCTATGATTAGCAATCATAAGGCCTTTCTTTCACCTCACCTTTGTAAACTGACTGATATCAGGTGCTACATTGACTTTTAGATTTTTATTCTTGCAACTATTTTGATCAGTGACCAAACTCAAAAGTATTTTGGATAATTTGCTTTCAGTGGAAAAAATATATATATACATAAATATATATATATATATATATATACATATATATATATATATATACATATATATATATATATACATATATATATATATATATATATATGTATATGTATATGTATATGTATATGTATATATATTATTTTTAATTTATCCTTTATTGTTTTTATATTTTAATTATAAAAATTATCTTAAAAATTAGAAATACTCGTTTATATATTGTTGAGAGGAGCAACTTGGTTATTTATCTCCTCAAGCCTCAAACAATCGATCAAAGGGGCTTTGATCATTGTTTTTTTTTTTAATATAGAATCTTTTTTTTAATATGAAATTGTTGATTTAAATCCATATTGGTTCTGATTTGATTTGAAATGACTAACATTTCGATTATTGTTACGACTCAATTTGATTTCGATTACAACTAAGTCGAAGCTAGATGTATAAAAAATATATGGCATTATAATGACAACTATTAATGTTAAATAATAGTAGTTCTAACAACTATTAATTTGCTTGGTGACAACTATTAATATTAAAGACTCCCAATTTGATTTTTATTATAGTTCTGATTCGATTGGATTTAGATTACAATTAAACTGAAGTTAGATGTATGAAGAATATAAAGATGCTCAATTTGCTTCCGTTGGGAAAACCTGACTCGCACGAAAACAAATTTGTCATTGGTAAGAGGTAGAAAGAAAAATATGCTAGAAATATGTAGGTTGAAAAAATCCGACTTGCATGATAAAAAACTCGTTATGATGGGAGGCATAAAGGAAATACACTAAATGTATAGGTCGAGAAAACCTAACCCCAATGAAAATAAATCACTATAATGAAAAATATAAATAAAAATATGTATAAGGTGCATGGGTAACTCAACCCTCATAAGAAAAACTCATCACAAAGGAATGCATAAAGGAAGATGTGCCAAAGTACATGGATTAGAAATATTCAACCCCCTTGGAAATGCATCATAGCTCTGGAGAGGCCATGAGTTAGAAAAACACAAATATTATAGGAAGAATTCTAGAAAATACACTCAGAGTCACACAAGGCGTATAACTCCACTCACAATTTGTCCAAGGCATCGAGTTTGGGCACCCCGATCCCCTTCGCTATCGACCCCACTATTACCAAAAATACAAAGATCGGACGCCCTCAACCCCACTCGCCATTTGCTCGAGGCGTGGAGGTTGGGCACCTCTACTCCTCTCATTGCTTACCTAATAGGTAGAGGTTGAAAAACCCCAACTCACACTATGTTAACTCAAAACTTGAATATTACACACCTCGATCCTTCTCATTGATTGTTCGACGTATATAAGTTAGGTAGCCCAACCTTTTTGACTATGCACATGGGTTAGAATCACATCCACATTTTTCATAACATATACCAAATCGAAAAACTAATTTAACAAGTGAACGAAATAATTTAACAATCTGATTCTCCATGTATATTTTTTTACTCCTTCTATTTGATCCGATTTTTATAACATTTAAGTGTTGGTATTTATAGTATGGTCATAACATAAAAGTTCTACGATATCACTTAATTATAAATGAATTAAATTGGTCAATGGCTCTACAACTCAGTTCCCTCTTAATTTATTTTATTCTTAGATTATCCACCAATATTATAGATTTATTTAAATATAAAAATCAATTAATTAGCTGATAAATTTTTTAATAATATATATATATATATATATTAATTAATTAATTAATTAAAAAAATATAAATTTATTAAAAAAAATATCATAACCGGTTCGACTTATCACTACCGATTTAATTTAATTGGCGAATCGATCCGGTCGATCCAACCGGGTCTTGGTGGAAAATCTAACCATCTTTTTCTGATGGTGAATACACTTTGAGATTGACGTAGCACTAATTTTGATGCCATATTTATGATGGACAAAACGAAACAAGTGTCATATCCATCTTCTTTACGCCATGTCGGTATGGATTGAGAAGTATCGCAATCCCAACTCAAGCCAAAAAGGTGTGCGTTTGTGTCCAATTGCTTCGAGTAACGAAAACGCTGACTTCGACACATTGCCTACTATATGATGTGATTTATATTTCGATTTACCTTATAGAAATAGCATCAATAAATACCTTATGTCACGAATATTTTGAACGTAGACTCTATAAATATAACATACTTATTAAAGTAAATATTATTGAATATGATTCAGACATATGTACATATGAGTATCGAAGGTGTCTTTAAGGTGTGAATATCGTGCCCTCGAGAAGACATTAAGAAGATTCTAAAAAATTAATCATGAGAAAAAAAAATCATTCCATTTTTTTTTTTTAAAACTATAAATATGATGACAATACATCGTAATGCCCAAACTATCTTGCATCAACTATATGAATTTTAGAATTATTTAATATTTATTTATAATTTTTATTTTTAAGGTGTTCTTCTCATTATTCTCATGTCCCTAATACTATAAAATTTATAAGAAAAAACCTCACATTTTAGATAATTTTCATATATATATGTATGTTAATTGATTTTATCTGGATAGTTCTAGGAAAATTACTGATCTTATTATCTTATTTAAAATATAGAGTTTTTTAAATACAAATAATTTTATAAAATAAGTAAATTCTAAAAAAAATCTTAAATTTTTATTTATTTATTTTCCTATTGAGTATACTTTTTGCTTTATTCTCTACAAGATGTGATTACCTTACTGCGTCCCGCTGGCCGTTGCCCAGCCGGCCAAGCGCATAGTGCGCTCCCACCTCTTCCACCACTGCCCCTCTTCTGGCGCCTGCCCGCCCTAGCCGCCGTCTCTGCGAACCTAATCGGCTCTGTCGTCGACTTTAAGCTCCGGGAGTTCACGGTCGGGGCAGGATCCTCCGTCGTCGAGCCTACTGCCTCCGCCAAGTAGCTCATCGAGATCTTGCGGGAGTTCTCGGACTGCTCCAGTTTTGGCTCCGACATCTTTGGCGAGCTCCAGAGGTTGGCCTCCCTCCCTAGATCCAAGGCGCCGCGAAGATCGATGGCATCGAGGCGCTGGGGAACAGGGATCGACTCGTCGTCGAAGATCTCGGAGACCGCATCGCTGGATGGCGTGAAGCCGGTGGTGCGTGCGTGCGTGGAGGGCCTAGGGTCACTGGAGGTTCGACTTCCGGGCGCTGGTTGGGTCATCAGGAGCAATCCCGATGTTGGTTCCGTTGCTGCGTAGCACAGACCCGTCAGCGCAAGAGAGCACGATGACGACAAGGGGCGGATCACGGCGACGGGCGCGATCAAACCTCTGATTTATGCAATACGGATGGGGACGACGACCGTGAAGCAAGATGCAGAGCGATCCCACATTGAGTGGGGGTTCGATCCAGAGCAAGGAGGTTGCCCTCGCCACGCTACACAAGCTGTGATCCACATGATGGAACAACGAGCTTGCGGTGAGCGCAGGCGCTGCGGTTCTGGTAGTGGGAGGGGGAGTCCGGTGGCGGCACGATCGAGAAGGCGATGGCGGTCGCCGTTGGAGCGAACGGACAAAAATAATTTATCTTTCAGAAAATAAAAAAATATTTAATAAAAAGTTTTTTTTTGAAAAAAAAAGATCTTTAGAAAATTATTTATACTTTTATTACCAAAAATTATAAAGCATCCAAACATCATTATTTCCACTTATGAACAATTAAAGAAAAAAAAGTGAGCAGACTTTGGTGGTTGAATTATTTATAAATAAATAATTATTTAGAGGAGCCAACTGTGGGTGGGTCCTCACTGGCTGCTGATTAGCCACATATAATTAAGAAGATAGTAAAAGAAAGTCTCCAAATTCTTCTCTCTCTTGTCTCAGATCATTAAACACGCATGCTGGTCTGAAGCGGAGAGCCAAATCAAACCCTTCCCAATCCGTACACCCCTTTGCTTCGTCTTCCACCCTTTCCGCTTTCTCTCTTCTCGCTTCCTCCGTCGCCTTCCCTCCCCTCCCCATCCCAAACATCTCCGTCACCCTCTTTATCCGAGCTCTGCCGTTACCCAGAAGCATCCTCATCTTAAAGAGACATCGGCGTCTTCTTCCGTCCGACGATCGGTTCTTGAGTGAGTATGCTCTCCGATTCTTCGTTTTTGCGTCGTTTATGCGAGATCTCACAGCGAAAAGATCGATCTTTCCAGTACTGTTCTGCGTTTTGTGTGTTAATCGTATCTGGTATTGAATGGTCAGATCGGAATGGGAGGACTTGTTTGATGTGGAAATAGTGGGTGGATCCTCGAGATTTGGTTCCGAGTTTTGGCAGGGCTAGGAGAGGTTTAATCGTTTGGTCGTTCTTATCCAGAGATGTATTGCTGAGGGGTCTCGCTACGGTCGTTTAATTTTTGAGCTGCGTTGATGTACAAAACGTGAGAAATTTGAGATTTTATGTTTGTGCGTACTGTTTGAAAGTGATCGGGTCTGTTTCTGTGAAAAAGATCGTTTTTGTTAGCTGAGATATTCTTGATTCGTGGATCTTTGCAGTCACGGGAATCTGGAATTACTTGCAGATTGGAGCTTTTTCCTGAGGGGTTTGTGCACTTGAGATGGACATCGGCTGTTTGTTGAAGTCGATATACTTTGTTCTGAAGTGATGACTTTGTGCTGTCTCATCTGATATTTCTGATCGTTTCAGAGGGTTGTGGGGTGCTATCGTTAGACAGTCTAAAAGCTGCGGATACTCTTGGAAATATCAACAGAATAATTGAACCAGAAAGTGGCTGACAAAAGTATGAGAAAGAATGGTGGTCTTCACTCAGGGAGATCATTTACTGACAGAAGATGGCTTCTTCCATTCTTTGCAAGCCTGCTGGTCTCATTTACTCTTTTCATGGCAACTATTTTTGGGCTATTTTCCTCTCAGAATTCCGGGGATTCCCTGTCCTTGGACGTTGTCACTTTTACTGGTCTAGATGATTCCGAGCTCTATTCTGTGGAACTAGATAGGAAAAAGACAGTGGAGCAGCCAGTGGCTTTGGGAAATGAAGCTCCACGGATAGCTTATCTGATAACTGGCACAAAAGGTGACAGCCAAAGAATGAGGAGAACTTTGCAGGCAATTTATCATCCTCGAAATCAGTACATTCTTCACTTGGACCTGGAGGCTCCTCCTAGGGAAAGGATAGACTTGGCCATGTATGTCAAGAGTGATCCTTTGTTCAGTGAGGTTGAGAATGTACGTGTGATTGCAAAAGCCAACTTGGTGACGTACAAGGGCCCGACGATGATTGCATGCACCCTTCATGCGATTGCCACTCTGTTGAAGGAGAGCTTGAGATGGGACTGGTTTATAAACCTCAGTGCCTCGGATTATCCTCTTATGACGCAGGATGGTCTGTGCTTGTTATGTAGTTCATCATTTTATATTCTGCTTTCTTTTGTTGTTTGAACTTGCAATTATCAATTTAAACAAAGTGTAGGTGGTAATATATCTCAACATCATGTTCGTAACACAACTTTATTGGTATTCTTTGTTTTAACTACGGTAATGCCAAAAGGAAAAAATAGGAATATGAACTAGTGATATATTATGTTTTTTAATGTTTTTCTTGTTTATCTTCAATCGACCGTTTAGTGTATGATATTTATCTTATCATGACCCAAAGTTTTGGTTGAAACCATGGGCTTGAGGAAATTATCACTAGTTCTGACTATCCTACTTGTGAGGGATATTTACATTAGACTAATTGTAGATTGAATAATTGGAATCTTTTATTATATGGTATGCCTATAATGCCCTTGTTAAATATATATTTCTAATTCATAGCCTGATTTTAATAAACTTGCACTGGATATCTTCTTAGTCATAGTAATTATGATATGTTTTCTTCTAAAGCATGTCTCCATATTTTTAACTCAATTCTTTTTGCCACTGAACTCTCTCCTGTCATCAGCAAATATAATATTTTGTGGAACTTCATTCTGCCTCTCTAAATACAAGTTGCCAAATATTATGTTTTTGCTAAAAGAACTTATTTACTATAAAGTTATAAATTCTCAACCATAATTCCTTACATGCCTTATATGTCTTTTCTCTTGATCTTTTGCACCATTTTGGATATGTAATTATACAATTTAAACATCTGCAAATGAAAAGCTTACAACCACTTTAAACCTCTTATAGTTCTCATTCTCAATGAACTTCATTTTCTATATTTTTTTTAACCATTTATCCAGTATATTCCACAAGCTAACTCCAATTAGATAGGACCTATTTTGTTGGTGTTGTTGTTATCATCATATTATTCAACAATTGGTACTATCACCTTCTTTTTTTCATATTTGTCTTATTTTATTCCGTTTAAGTTGTATTATGTTGCTAGGTATCAGACTCACCCACAAAAATAACTCAAACATGTTTTTAGTTGGCGGGTGTATAACATCACATATGGTCCAGTGTAGGGTATTCCATTTGAGGATTTAAAAGTTGGTCCATGAACTACATGTTTATACTAGCTTAGATGTTGTTTTGGAATTTTGATGTTCTCATGCTTTAGCTTCCAGAGATTTCCCAGAAAAGTAAGTTGTGTCATGCTGTTGTTTCTTTCTGTAATATACGATGTATGCTTTGTTTGACACCTTTCTCTTCTTGTTAATGTTAACATATATTTTCGTAGCTAACTTGCCTTGAGTTATATATGCAGATATACTTCATGTTTTATCTTCTTTGCCTCGAAATCTCAACTTTATTGAGCACTCACCTATTGCTGGTTGGAAACTGTAAGTTCAAAAAAAAAATGGTGCTTCTTCTCACTTTGGTTTCTTACTCAAAATACAAAATTTTCACATGAAACATTCAAATGCAGGACTCAGAGGGCAAGACCGATAGTTGTTGATCCAGGTCTTTACTTGTCGAAAAAATTCGATGTCTTGGTAACTTCTGAACACCGGGAACTGCCAACATCTTTCAAATTGTACACTGGTAAGCTGTTTAACATTCATTATCTTGAATTTTTTTCCTGCTTAACATCCATTTACTTGAAATCTTTTTCTCTTTTGTACCTGTTGTGTGTATCCTCATTACCAAGTATTTTTTGTTCTTCTTTGTTGTGAAGAGGCAAGATTCCTTCTTTAAGGTATCAATGCTCCCTTCTGTTTCTTTGAGTCGATAACCCATAATTGCCTCGAGTCTAAGCACGACACTTTTTTAATACTTTCCAAGAGTGTTGATCTAGTAATTTGAGTTGAACATTATATACAAATCATATTTGGATATTACGATGAGCAAGGTTCTCTTTGACCTTAGTTTAACTATTAACCTGTTTAGCATAAATGCTATTTAAAACAAAACATCATAGTTATTGCAATAATTATCACAGGCTGCCTCATTTCTGCAATACAGTTTCAGTTCTGGATTAGTTTCCATATAAGGCTACAGATTCAAACCTGCCAACCCATGACTGTTTAGGGCCCTTCCAACTTGGCAACCCAGTTGGATTACTACTCTAGATTATTTACTGCTGGTTTTCTCAGTAGATATCTTTAAACCAATTACCTTGAGCAAATACTTGATACACAATGTCATTTTTTTGCTTTACTCGAGAGGTCAGTTATATAATTTATAGTTTTACTGACTCATCGTGTACACAGGTTCAGCGTGGGTGATGCTTTCTCGGACTTTCCTCGAGTATTGCATATGGGGATGGGAAAACCTTCCTCGAATTGTCCTGATGTACTATGTGAACTTCATCTCCTCACCTGAAGGCTACTTCCACACAGTCATATGCAATTCTGATGAGTTCCGAAACACCTCCATAAGCCATGACCTACATTACATTTCCTGGGACAACCCTCCAAAACAACACCCACTATACCTTTCTACCAAAGACTTCAACAAAATGGTTAAAAGTGGTATGCCTTTTGCTCGGAAGTTTGCAAAAGGAGATCCAGTTTTGGATAAAATCGACCGTGAACTCTTGGGGCGGTCCAAAGGGGAATTCACCCCTGGTGTGTGGTGCAATCAGGGATCAGATGAGGCAGAACGATGCTCCTCGAGGGGTGATGACTCTAAGTTTCTTCCAGGTCCCGGTGCTGAAAGGTTACAACAGTTGATGAAGAAGCTCATGTCCCAAGAATTCCGCAATGGAAGCTGTTCGTCATTGCAGTATGATCAAACTAAGAGAGGTTGGATCACTTCTTAGAAATGCACCCTAACAAGAGTAATTCCACAGTCCTTGGTTCTTGCGTTATAGTTCATGATATCTGTGAGACGCCACATATGACTGTTCATGTGCCTGCAATTCGTTTCACACTTGGTCGATAGCTGTGGCAGTCTCATCCCTTGGTCGGAATTCTGCAAAGCCTTCATGAACCATTTGGATCGACATAGCTTCGGCTGCCTAATACATGGATGTTGCAGTGTTCTGGAATTAGGAGACTTGTGGGCTACAAAACTCAGAATTTGGGTAGAGGTAGTCTGAGTGCCTCAGAGAGCTGGAAACAATTATGGCGAGAGATTCATTGTACCATCACCTCCATTGAAATCAGAAGTTCTAAGGATCAAGCCAAATGAGTTTTAGTTCATGTACTGGATTTACAATTTGTATCTGCACTTTGCGAGACCATAAGAAATTTCTACTAATTCTGTGATATGCTGTCAAGAATCTTATTGTTTCTTAGGTGCTGATATACATTCTCATCACATTTTTTTTCAATGACACAAAAGATTTATGTAGCTGATCCTAAATAATTATAATATTATAATAATATGATTCATCTTTGTCGATTGCTTCCCTCTTCACTATGCTTAACACATGTTTGTTGTATCTGAAAATAAAATCTTGAAACAAAAAAAATAGCATTGTTGTGTTGGGTGTGCCTCTGAAAATTTACAATAAATAATTAACTTTTTTTCTTTCAATATTCATCTCAAATTGACACCTGTGAGGCTCAAAATTCTTGCTAAACGTGTTTAATGCATCTTGTACTTCATTTATGATCGTTGAAACTTTAATTCTGAGAATAACAACAGCTAATTCCATCCAATAATTCCTAATCGAAATCTGATTAATTTTCATTCTATCATCTCAAATTTGATCGAAGAGAAACAGGATATCCCAAAAACAGCGTTCTGCATAAAAGCCTCCTCACCCCTCAATTTTACCTGCGTTATTGCCTCACATAACGTAGAGTTTAAGTGGGACCCACAACGCGCTGACGATCACAAGAGAGGTGCCTTTGCGGGTACGACGACAGCGGGCATGAAAAGTATTTCTAAAATTAAAATACCTCGTCTAAGCGATGGCAAACAGGTCGTGTTGAGAGGAAATATTTGGTCATCGGTTTCTGGCTTTTCGTCCGCAGAAGGAATAGAGTGCCAAAAGAGACATCAAAGAGCGATCCACCAGTTCTCCTTATTGCCTCGGACGCGCCCTCAATTCTCGCTCCCCTCTCTCCTCATCCTCCTTTCGCAGTTTCGGGTAGCACCGGGAAGGCTCGCTCGAGCGTCAAGATGAACGAAAAGGCCTCCGTTTCCAAAGAACTCAATGAGAAACACAGGAAGGTCCGTTCTTTTCTTCGATTTCTCCATCGTTTCCGATCCTTTTGATGCTAAGCTTCGTTTTGTCCGGAAAAAAACGAAGAGAAGATTCGAGTTTCCGGTGCCCGTTCGTTGATTTCGTGAATCGGTGGACTGGGAACGCGGGAATGAGAGGATCTGTCGTTATGGATCGTTGTTTCTTATTGGCACGTGATCTTGTTAGGATACTGATTTTATTAGGGTTCTTGGTCGTAGATTGTTGGTTGCATATCGTGAAATTGGTTTGATAGTTTCTGCATTCGACGTCTGTTTCTGTGCCAATTGTTTCAATCGCATTCAATCAGACATTGAAAATGTGTGATTTTTCATCCAGTGACGGTTAGATCTAGGGTTTGGTTGGTTCTACCGAGCTCCTTGTGGAAAACTTTGTAGGTCAGTTGAAAAGGGCCTTAATAGAGGGAAAATCTGCAACTTATGCATCTTCTTAACCGCTGCCAAATCCATCATCTATATGAAAACGTGTCTTTTAACCACAACTTTTCTGTATGGTTTTCCTTTTCTAAGGTTCTTGGTACAGAGGACCAGCTTGAGATCTAGGTCACAATTTAATAATTTGGGATGCTTCTACACGTAAAAATAAGAATACCAATTAAAAGAAACTTATCTGTACAATTTTTTGGACCTCCATGAAGGCTAACTTGTAAAAGCTTACCCAATATCTTTGGCGATAGAAGATCGTAAGAAGTTAGAGAAACTTTGGAAGAATTGATGGAGAAGGATCTTGCATAGGTTTAACCTTGGACAAATTTGTGAATCTGTTAAATGGAGTCATTTTTTCCATCATTTTTCTAATTATCTAATATTGCTCATGTTGATTATTTTTTGTTGAAATTGGATTAAACTAATCTGATTCTTTTAAAATTAAATTAGTTTACTAAGTTTAGGAATAAATGAGATCAAATTGTATTCCCAATTTTTTAGCATCCTTTTATTTTAAACATGAAGCCCTTAGGATTCTGTAAATCTGAAGATCATTCAAGATTTATCCTTGTTAGATTAGTGCTTAAAATTTATAGGAACTGGAGAAGAAAAGTAATTGGAAAGGCTATTAACTGGATATATCAGGACCTTACCAGTATGAATAGAAGAAAAATCTCTGATTTGAAATGATGAGCAACTGCCAGCTTGTGGAGAACAACAGTTTCGAACATATGATGGCTTACAACTTGCTGTCTTTTACCCAGCACAATCACCTATCTAGGTACTATTGTGTCTCTCCATTTTTTACTAACAAATCTGCAGCCCTCCTCCCTACCTGATCTCCCTCTTTTATTTATAAACTTTACTAAACTAAGGTGAATATTGTATTCTAATCCTTGCTGACGACATCTTGTTGTCGCTATACGTGTCACTTTGCAATCCAGTTATTAATTTCTTTTCAAAAAATTCATCTTTGTTTAGATGTCGTCAAAAATCTTATAAGCATCAAATTTGGGTGGCCGTGTTTGGCCCTTCTACTATCTTTACCAAATTGGAACCCCACCAAAAATAAGTTGAGCTGATTGCTTCTTTTTCCAATTTGCTTCATCTTTTGACTTATATATAGAAAAGTCTGAATGTTTATATTCACAATGAGTTTGTCTGTCTAAGTGTGATATTTTTCTGGTCTACTTATTTTCAGATATTGGAGGGACTTCTCAAATTGCCAGAGAACAAGGAATGCGCTGATTGCAAGTCCAAGTAAGCATTTAAGCTGATATTGTTGTTCTCATTGGAGCTTGCTAGTTTGAATTTTATTGGCTTAGTGAACATTGTTGTCCATGCAACTGGACTTGGACACTGTGAATCTGAATTATGGCATACATGTATCTTTATTTGATTTCAGGCCAGATTATTTTATTCTCATTTCATTGAAGCATTAAAAACATGTCAACATTATTGTTTATTTGCAAGGGAACATCTGGCATTGTGTATTTAATACTGAACATAAGGCATGTGCTTATTCTTTTATCAAATCTAGGAAACACATTTAAATCTTGAGTACAACTTCTAATTTTCTGTTTCATTTTTAACATGTACTTAACTTTTTGTTATATCAGGAATTATTAACATTCAGTTCTTGAATACAATTTATAATTTTTCTCTCTTTCTAAGATAACCTTCCTGATTGGTGTAAAAGCACCAATCTAGATTATGTTGTATTGTTAATAGGTTTTAAGTCAAAGCCAACATGTTATATCCCAGATAGGTTGGAGAACTTTTGGATTTATTGTGTTGGGGTGTTCTTTGAGTATTGCCTACTTTATATTTTTTCGAGTCAGGATAGGTTTAAAATTTGGTCCCTTTATGTTGAGATATTCTCTGAATCTAATGCTTATTGTCTTTATGCAGAGGTCCACGATGGGCAAGCGTGAATCTGGGAATTTTTATATGCATGGCATGCTCTGGAATTCATAGAAGTTTGGGGGTACATATATCAAAGGTCAGTTATTATTTCTAATGTGATTAAATAAAAGTACAATTTTAAGGAAGGGATCATTCTTCAGAGATGTAACATGCAAAAACTTGCTGCAGTGATGGCATTTTGCAATGCACAAGTTTATGATGTAATTCTGAATAAATCATTTAGTCCCTATGTGAATCTTAATAGTCATTTAGTTCTGCCAACAATTTGTCATGGTGATAGCATGTGCTAGGTATGTCACTTGTGTTCAGCGACACAACAATCTGACACAAATACAACACAAAAATTTAATGGGCTTAGGTTTAAGCCTATTTGGGCTTTCATCGTACATGAGTTGGCACAATTATCCCAATTAATAAATGGATTGAGTTTGAGTTTAGAGAAGTGACATTATTGGATCGAATTAACCCGTGTAATTATTAAGTTAACCATGTTATATGTGTTAACATGTCATTTTAAAATTAGATATTAATTATGATATTATCTTTAGTCCTGTAGATAGGTTAAATTGTGTCGTTATTGGGCTGTTGTAAACTGTTATGTGGATCGGATCAGGTAACGAGAATTATTAATTGGGTTGGGTTTGAGTTGTAAGCTTTGTTCAAATATATACATTTTAACATGGTATATTTTATTATAACTAACAGGTTTTTACTCAAAATATGAGTATTTTTTTAATCTTTGTGGCTAGCCCTCCATATATTGTGTATATGATTTGGTGAATCAAATGATAACACCATTACTACTACTTGTTTGGGTTGCCAGCTTCAGTTGGTCAACCAATGAGTAGTATTTTAGAATCAACTCGAGGTTGAAAGTACAGCCTTTTAGTAAAATCTATAACTTTTGTTTTTGTTGATGATGGTTGTGAATGTCATGGTTGTGGTAATACTTGCTTTTTAGAAATGTCATGGTTATGGTGAAGTCAAAACCTCTTTCTGTCTGCTTGCTTCTGCAGATTGTCTTATTCTTCATCCCTCTGTTTTTCAGAAGGTATTTTTCCATCCCTCTCTTACTTGGGTAATGTTATTATAGGACCCACCCCTGAAATCTCTTTTATCAGCTAGTGTGTAGCCAGGTTTTGCCTGGTCATAAACTAGCCTTTTTGACCATTAAAAGAGCTTAAAGCCTCAAACATGATATGACTATCTAGCCTAGAATATCTCGGTTAAGCCCTTCAACACATCGATTAGAAGTCATTACAAAAGTGCCCAATCCAGCCTGATGTCAAATCTTTCTGGCTTGGTATAGCAATCCCTTAGTCAAAGGAATCCTCCATGATTATGGAGAATGCAAAAGAAGGGCCTCTGCATCTTTTTATATATGGATGCTCAATCCTAATGAGACTAGGCATTGAAAATGATTTTCCTGTCTCACCCCTAATCAACTTAGAAGATGCAGGGGCAAACCATTTTCTGTTATTATTTATTAATTTTCATCATTATGTTTTAGCAGCTTGCCTACTTGGTTAAAAAGGTATTATTTCTAGTCAAATTAAGTTGGTTAAAGGAGTATTATTTTAATTCTAATTAATGTCCTAGAGTCACAATATAGGTAAATATAAATTAATTTTTTTCTCATAGTTCTTATATATATGAGTAAGGATTGTAAGCCCATGTGCTCATACATGGATTGTTATATTTTCTTTTAACAAAATGAAGTTATTGTATCTAGTACTTCATATTTGGATGCTTTTTCTCCTTGTTAGAGGTGTCACCTTTGATAGATATCATGCCTGTTTAACTCAATTAACTCTGAAATTGTAGTGCTTTGGGATTATATGCTGCATGAAGATATTTTCTTGGGGTCTAGGGTAAATATAGCAGATATGAAATTTGCAACTTTACATGAAGTTCACTTTTCTATTTGATGATCTGATTTCTTAATGCTACATATAAATTAAAGAGGATATGATTTTTCTAATTTTTGTTATGATGTTTCAAATCATTTACATTAAACAAAAGAAAGCTTGAATATGATATGCTGATTTCATTTATTACCATGGTTACTTTTCTTATTTTGATTTAGCAATAATATAACATTATTTATGATGTGACTGCAAATTTTGTGCATGATCTAACTCTATGTTTTTTAATTGTTTACTTCTAATACAGGTAAGATCTGCAACATTAGACACGTGGCTCCCAGAGCAGGTTGCTTTTATCCAAAGTGAGCATCTTGGCCTTTTGTTTGTTAGTTTACACACCTTCTGTACTTTTGCTGCAATTGTTTCTACTAAAAAAGGAGAAAAAAAGGGTTTCTGTTTCTATGAAATTGTTTTAAGGCCTTTTGATATGGGTGGTTGTTGTAGGCATGGGAAATGAGAAGGCAAATAGCTACTGGGAAGCAGAACTTCCTCCAAATTATGACAGAGTTGGGATTGAAAATTTCATTCGTGCAAAGTATTGTTCTTTACATCTTCCTATTTACTTGATTTTTGTGTTTTCTTTCTTCATTCTCCATATATCTAAATTGTTGACCAAGGATACTTTTCTATGCAATGAACTAAAATTTCAGATATGAAGAAAAAAGATGGGTACCTTTGGATAAAAGGTTCAAATCGCCCTCGAAGTTTCAAGAAGAAAAGGCTTCTGAGTATAAGGAAAAATCCAGTGATACAGGTGGGGATGACGATACTAACAACGTGAAATCTTTAGAGAAGCAGGATAATGAACCACAAAGTACAAGGACAGATAATCTTGTGGTTCCTAAACTACCCAGCCCGGTAATTTTGTCTTTCCTTAATCTAGATTTATCATAGATATCTTGAATTGATCTTTCTATTTACTGTCTTCAGTAGTGAAGGTGGTCTGAAGCATCAATAATGTTTTAACTATTAAGTGAATAATATATTGTTCATACATGGACTGTGCTTTGGTATTTGATGTTAGGAAGCCATATATGCATTATCAAGGTCTAATGTTAAGTTCCTTGCTGCCAAAGTGATAATTTTGTTGATGTCTAATAAACATTGGTAGGTGATAAATATGTTGGTTTTAAAGTAATCATTAATCTCAAGCGAGTGGTGTTTTCTTAACTCTAGTTCTTGAAATGACTATTGTAGTTACAGATTATTTGTGAAGATCTGTTGTTGAGGCTTCAATTTTGTAAAAGATTTTGTTAGAGAAAATGTTTCTTTACAACCAACTAACGTTTGCTGTCTCAGCATAATCAATTGAGTTTATGAGATTCTCTTGTTTACATTATAAACCTGAATTCTCAATCAAAATTTTCATAAAGAAAATTGTTTATGAATTCAGTGATTCAGAATGCCAATAGAAAAGTTGAAAATATTCTGTGGAAACTAGGAGCTATGGTGTTTGAAGCAAGCAAAAAAGGATACTCTTGTTTTATTTTTGAAAATTGGTATACATAATCAACATCACTCGTTACATAGTTAATAGCCTTTATATTAATTGGTAAGCTTTTGTTTTCACAATAATTCTCCTAGCTGTATGGCCGTTGAGTTTGTAATGATAAATGATAGGCAATTTACCAATTTTCAAATTAGAACAATGTAATCTTGTACATTTGAGGGGAAAGTCACTATGTTCAGAGGTATCACATGGAGTCATATACTTATATAGTACGTTTATATAGAAGAAAAGGAGATTCTTTATAAATATTTTGCTTTTTTTCATGGTTTTTTAAATTTTCTTTTGCTTTTGTGTATGTTCCTATTCCCCCACCCCCCCCCTTTTTTTTTGGATAAGGGGAAGATGGGGGACGATGGTACAGTTCTACTGAGGTAGTTACTATGTTGGAAATCATAACTGTTGTGATTTGGTTTGTCTTACACCATTTGGGAATTGCATGTCTTGTTACATGTAGGAAGTCATGGTCTGTTTGACGTGATTTGTTGGTGAACTCGATAAACTAATTGAAACAAATTTGTGATGCCTTTGAGTTTTGATTGTGTTCTTTAATTTACTACATTGTGCTGTGTGTTCCTCCTTCCAGGATCAGTTCGTTTGCTTTATTTAGGTAGCAAGTAAGAAAGTTTATTATGTATATATTGTTCAAACAGTTGTGGATTAATGAATTACCAGGTATCCTCCATACAAAAAGTGGAAACAGGGAGAACCCTGGTAGGTTCACCAGAATCTGCAGAGGTAGCTCCTGCTATGGTTAATGCGAAAACGACACCACCAAAAGCTGATCCCACAGTTGATCTGTTTAACATGCTTTCTATGGATGGTACAAGTGAAAATGGAACAGAATCATCTTCTGTTAATGATAATTCATGGGCAGATTTTCAGTGTAAGTTATATTTAACTGTTGGGCAAAAATAGAAAAGAAGCCTATGTCTTTCTTTTTTCCCATTTGCTCGTGAATTTTGCATGTAATTAACATCCCTTTGTTAGTTGCTACTTGCTTATTGCTGTTTCAGTATTTTTGTCGCTTCCAGTCCTGCAGCTGACTCTAAACACCTCTGTTAATCAGTATTGGTGATATCACTTCATTATACTTGATCTCCAGCTGCAGAACTAACCAGTGCCTTGGAGACAAACAGCACCACAAAATCTGTTGAAAGCAAGAACGAAAATGCACTGGGAGTTGAGGAACTGTTTAAGGAATCCACGTCTTTGACGCAGCCTTCGACTGAAAAAAAGCCCCAGACAGATGTAAAAAATGATATCATGAGCCTCTTTGATAAGGTAATTTCTGCTGTTTTTTATGACAAAAGCTTGTGCAAAATATTAGATCAAAATTCTCAACAAACTCTACCTTTTCAGAATGTCATGTAGTTCTTATATCTTTGAATTTTTTGTGGAAATTTTTATGCTTCTGTTTATTGTGATATTCAATTTTGTGAATTATTCTCTATACTTTCCCTTAGCTTTCACTCGATAGTTATCTCGTTACTATATTCTATGTCATTTGCCAAGAGATTTTGTGAGAATTTACCTTCACAGACTTGGTCATCTGTAGGTTATTATTAGATCTGAAAATTTAATTTAAAAGTACTTAATTGCTTTAATTTGTGGAATGTGATGGTTTACAGTCCAATATGGCATCTCCATTTGCACTTCAACAACAGCTAGTGTACCTTCCCCAGCAGCAAGCTCTTCTTATGGCTGCTAGTAAATCCAACAATGCACCTGAAGAATTTTCTCCCAGAACTCATCACCGAAGTGTAAGTGATTCAAACACAATGAAAGGAAACATTGCACAGAGTTGGGTGAACTTCGGTTATCAGGTCCCAGGCAATGTGCCACTAGCTGGACACCTGTATTCCAACAACTCAATCCAGGTGATGAAGTTTAACAGGCTCAATAAGTGATTTTTCCAAAGACACAGATTTTGATTTGTTCCTCTTTTTTTGTGAAATAGCAGATGGGAAACGTTACGTACCTTCATCCATCTGGGAGCTATGGTCCTGTTGCAGCATCTGGGTATGCATCCCTCCTGCCAAAATTCTTTAACCTAAACCTTGTAATGATATTGAAACTAACCCTCAGAGAGGTTGAACAGTTGAGCATTCACAGTTTCAATAACAAGATGCCTTTATCCCAGCTATTCGGTGATAGTCACATGGGTCCTTGTGTATTGTTCATATCTGCTAGGGACCAAATATCAAAAAGTTCATGTAGCAAAGAGGGCATTGAGATGGATGATCAGTGTTACATGGAAAGATGGTAGCAATCAAGGACGGGAAAATACTTAAAGTTGCCTAAACATGTCTAAAGTAGTACTTTCGTTGTGATAATAGGATAACATTAACCAATCAGGATAAATGACACTAGGAGAGCATGAAGTGACCATTGGTCAATTCCTTGAAAGGTGAAGAAAATCAATGGCCTACAAGATTGTATGCGGACTAATAAACTTTGGTGATGGAATACAGCAAATACGATCTAATGCTTGACTTTGTTTTTTGTGGATGGAATCCTTCGTTATTGGTTTAGGCAAACATTTCTCTCCTCTTTCATGAAATGAGAGGGGCAAAAGAAGGGTTGATGACTTGTCATTAAGATGATTGAATAATCATAGGGAAATGATTTTCCTGCATTTACCACCTTGTCTTGTATTGTCTGGATGTGTGGCTTATAGAAACAATGCTTTAGGACAATTCATGTGTTCAACAGTTATTTTTGCTTGGACATAACTTCGTGTACTGACTTGTTCTAGTCCTCTTCGTTCAATGTTTTCTCCCGATGTGGGATAGGGTGGTTTAGTTTTAATTGTTTGCATTTACAGTCCAAAAATCATCATATTGCATGAGTTTATACTTTAAATCGTCCAAATCTTTTGTCATTGCATGCACTAGTCGTATTCATTCTCTTGAACTGACATCTGGTTGAAATAATTGGATGAGAAAAAAAATCATTTTCTCTCTAGCTCCTATTATATTGCTTAGAAAGGTTTACGGCTCTCCTTGAAAATAAAAGAATAAGGTAGAAGCTGTCTTGGTGCACAAACATTCTGTGTTCTCTTTTTCTATAAAGGAATCTTAATTTTTTGCGGAGGATAATTAAGATGAATAAAGAGGGCATGTGTTACTATGTCGATAGAAAAAAATATTCATACAAAGTATTTTTAATTAGAAATTTTCATTACATTAAATAACATGCGAGATGCTCAAACATGAACTCGAACTTTAGACTCATCATATATGCAATAATGCACTAATCACTAGAACATTTCAATAGAAACAAATAGTATTACTATTGGCGAATTGTATATTGCAAATAATGGTATTGAGAGGGTTTTTAATGTTTTTAATTTGTTATCTATGTTAACACTAGGATGAGGCTAGGGAACATCTTAGCAATGTTTTACATATTGAGGATACTTTTTGGGACATTTATAATAATTTCAAAAACATAATTGGGTCAAAACCATTTATGGAATATTTCTTGTATGTTTCTTAAATTTACGCTTAAAATATCTGGAAGGAGTATACCATGCTTAATAAATAACTATTATTAAATAAGAATCATGTAGGGACTTGTATGAAATTAACGAAAGTGTAGTTTTAGAGATTAATATGAAAAGCAAAAACTCTCTTTTTGTCATGACTATTTGTTCATTCTTTTTCATTTTCCATAACTTTTTATCTGATGGCGAACCTTGTGATCTGTTGATACTGGAATTATTGTCTTGAAGGCTGCATGCTCTTGGATCCTCAGCATCTGCTGATGGATTAGCTGCTGGTGGTGGAGTAAACAATCCTCATGCAACTTCTTCTCCATCTACTACCAACAGTCGCTCGCTCAATGAATATGATTTCTCATCATTGACTCAAGGAATGTTCTCAAAACGGTGAACGACAGAACGATCGTCACAGTTTGTTTTGGTTGTCTCCCTCACATTTCATCTTGGACATTTAAAGCGATAAGAAGTCGATATATAGGCGGCGCTGAGTTTCCTGCATTAAGTTTCCATTGTAGAACCACTTTGGTAGCTCTTTGATGTTTTCATGTCATCTGTAAAGATGCTGAGAAATATAATAAAGGTCACAGCCTGCTGAGGTTCAGTGCAGTGATACCAAATTCAGAGTCATGAACATTCTTGTTAGAGTTTAGAATAGTTAATCTGAAGTGTGTTTTATTTTCCGTTTTGTGACTGAGGATACCTGAATTGCTGTTATGGACAATGTTTAAAAGACAGCCTATACTACCATCAGTATTTAAGGGTCCGGCTGACAATTGTGACTCACCCGGTTTGGTTGATCATTATCTGATTCGGTATGAACTGTACTACACCAAGTTGATCGAATGGTCAGCGGACTAGTATTGTTATTATTATTATTTATTTGTAATAGCTGTTACAGTTGTGTGTTTTTTTAATTTTTTTTTTCTATTTTCTTCGCTTTCTTGTTGCATCATGTTATTTTCTTGTTGCATATCGTTGCCACTGCTTCCTCATTCTCCGTGTTCTTTTTCATCATAATCTTTTTCTTTTCTCCTCTTTTCTTGTCATCTTTCTCTCACTTTCTCGATTGTTTTCTTGTTGCGTCACGTTACTTTCGCGTTGCCATCACTTCCTCATGCTGTGTTCTCTTTCGTCTTATTTTTTTTCTTTTCTCATTTTTTTTTTGTCATCGATCCATTCATTGGTGACATCGGATTAAGATTTTAAACCATGCAAAGATAAGAGGTGGATTCTAAACATTGATCTTAGCGAACAACCTGAAATTGATCAAAGAATGAGTGTGGCAAGAAAAAGAATGGCAACCAAAAACCTCCCTATAAATTTTGCGTTGCCATTGCTTCCTCATGCTGTGTTCTCTTTCGTCTTATTTTTTTTCTTTTCTCTTTTCATCGCTTCGTCTTCCTCATGCTGTGTTCTCTTTCGTCTTATTTTTTTTCTTTTTTCTTTTCATCGCTTCGTCATGCTGTGAGACAAGAGATGGATTCTAAACATTGATCTTAGCGAACAACCTGAAATTGATCAAAGAAATGAGTGTGGCAAGAAAAAGAATGGCAACCAAAAACCTCCCTATAAATTTTCTTCAAGTCAGTGTCCAGAACATCGACAACTTCACATGATCTTATTTTTCTCTTTTAATATATATTTTTAGATGGATAAATCAATATTAGGAAATCTCCTCATCTCCTGATATGGCATCCGAATGTTCTGCCCATTTTACCCGTGCACTCATCATCTAATCCCCATCAATTAGAGAAAGCATCTGCCGAAGCCAGAAGTTGACATCACTCGCATCAAGCAGAGAACCAACGGCACAAGAACAAAAATGCGCAACAATTAACACGAGCCATGTGCAGTTGGTTCCAACTCAAATTCAAAATCACAGTGGCGGTAGGAACACGGAGCTATCATCCAAGGCATGCTTGATTTCATTGTGTCATTATCAACGAGTCATATTACAAATCACAACAACATATAGTTACATATCTGTTCATTGTGTCATCATCATCTAAAGGTCGAGACGTCAAGGAAGACCACTGCGTGTATCATGTATCTGTTCATATCTACTCAAAAGGCCACACACTACTGTTCATTAAGCAACCATCTCAAATAGTTGACTCCATCATCAAGGACAGAAGCTCGACTCAGAGGAACCACCCTCTTGCGCTGTAGCATCTCTACGGACATGCATTTCCGTTTCCGTCCACCCCTTGGCCGAGAACGCAATCGCTCATCGGTTTCGATGAAGTCACCCTGCAGTAAAGAGTCCAAGAACATATCAGAAATCATGAACATTAAAGGTAGGTGATCAAATAGGAGTGTTTTGTTCCACAAATGAATCCTATGAATTAAAAAAAAAAATGAAGAAAAACTCATTGCATCGGTTGAGAACACATCCAGACGAGTTTTTATTTTCCCTACAGCATGAAGATTCTTTCTAGGGAAGAACACAAGAAAAATAAATCCTAAAGAATATTAGTACTAAGAAATTTGTGATCCTATTGGTCATGCAAACCCACATTAGACATCTTTTCAGCACTTTAAAACCCTTGACCAATCAAAGTGGAAGATTTAAGTGACTTACCTGAACATGATCGTGAACACAAGATTTCTCATGCTTGTCCCTCACGTGCTTATAGGGAAACTTCTTCCCACATCCCGAGAACTGACAGGTGAACGGCCTCAGTTTTTCATGTACGGCTCTTATGTGCTGTCTGAGATTTGATGCCTGAAACAAATCACAACATACTTTACAATCACGGAAAGCAAAAAAAACACCTGATTACCAATAGGAAATGCGTACATCAAATATCAGAGTATTGCATAAGCAAAAAAAATCAGCTTTTAATCAATCACACCATTATGAAAAATTGATACAGATGAATCTAACTGTCAAAAAACAGACTTTGTTAGATTTGTGTGTGGGCTCAGGATACACCACTTTGTTAGATTTGTGTGTGGGCTCAGGATACTCGTCGGATGTATCCCCAATTTCAGCATTGAGGAACTTTTACTATATCCAGAATACACAAGTATCTTGAACAGAGAAATGAAACCATGATCACTGTTCCATACATCTTACTACAGTACTGTTGATCAGTAATGCATAATGATAACCACCAGATGCAACAAAATCTTACTCTTTACAAGATGGGCTATATTATCTCAACACCAATGTCTAACCAAATTAAAACTGACACAATTAAATGGTAAACATGTAGATGAATGTATTGTATTATCAAGACTTCTACAATGAACTATTATTAGATCCAAAACTGGTATTTGAACTGCTTCGAAGAGAAGGATCATAGTGTAAGAGAAGCAAGTTAAAAACAAACAGAAGAGGATTACAGGTTTTCTATAACAGAAAATTTAAAACAGCAACATATTGCTTTTCTTACAGAGTAAAAAGTCACAAGCAAAATACTAAAAATGAACTACTGAAAAAAATGGCCACCTAAATAATTCTTCTATCAAGAATCATTTTTGAGTAATTTTATATAATAAATTTAGCCTCGCTATATCGGTATGCATCACCAATCTATAAGAAAGAAAATTCATGTACATTCTAGCATAATTTAACAACATAAACAGATATGTTCGGGTCTTACATTTGAAAATGTGCAATTGCAATCTTTGAAATTGCATTCGATCCTCTCAGTCTTCTCATTCAGCTCATGCTTGAGTTCGTGTCGCTTAAAGTTCCTCTTTAGTTGCTTAGTCCCACAGACCTCACACTCAGCATATTGGTGACAAGTCCTGACGTGAGCTTTAAGACATTCTGCATTTGTGAATGTTTTTGTACAGCTGGGTTCACAGCAAACAACTTCTGAACAATCCATTTTAACTGCAGAACATTAAGTGGTTTAGCTGACAGAGTAATAAAGGAAAACAAGTTTTTCATATGACCTAATTACAATGAGAAAATAGCATACTATATGACCCCTGTAAACAAATGTATATCGAGATAAATTAATAAAACCTTGAAACTGCAGAACTGACTGATATTGAAGTAATAAAACAAATTACAACTTATAATGCAATATAGAAAATTAACAAACAATGAAAATTTTAGCCATTTAATACAAACATTGTGTAGACTCAAACCCAAGCAATCACCTTAACAACAGGTTTATCATTTCCTAATGCGGAGAACTAAAAAAACTAGAATTGACTACAATGTAAATACTTCTCCATGCTTAGAAAATAGATAAAACACCTATAGCAGGGAAATTTACCATGTGCCTCTTCATGTTTCTTTAACTTTGAGGGATATTTGAATGTTCTCCCACATCCAGATTCACCGCAAACATATTGCTTTTGACCTTCACAAGGAGATTCATCTTCATGAATTTCTCTCATGTGCCTCTTCATGTTGGCCTTTATTCCAAATTTGCGATTGCAATTGTCAACAGGGCAAGCGAAAAGTTTTCCTTGGTGAGTCAATAAATGGCGAGTCAAATGATCCTTCCTTCTATAGCTAGCACGACAATCATCCACCGGGCAGGAAAAAGGTCTCTGTACCAAAATCATCAGAAAGTATGCAAAACTAGAATCAGCCCAAGCCAAGACAATCAGTACTGGGACTACCAATAGGAAAGAAAAATGAAAAATGAAGGGCCATCAGCTAACAATGAATTGTAAGTTGTAATAAGAGAAAAGAAAAAGACTTCCTATTCTTTATAAAAAGGTACAAAAATAATGAACTTTAACATGTAGGCAACTTTTATCATTTTGACTTTCAAATAGCATTGCTCTTATTGTAGCACAAATTAATTATTAGCAGGAAATATGAAACAACCAAATCAGAGCTAAGGAACAAATGCATGTTAGCAGAAAATATTTATGCAACTGTGTGATAGTTGATTCCAGGAAACAAAATAAAGGGTTTAAACAACAAACAAAATTCTCCCATATTTGGATGCCTTGATAAAAAAACATGAGAAAGCAGGCTGACAGATCATCCTTACAAGATCCCAACCATCACATTTCTCAAAACCATGGCCATTTGAGAACCTTCCCATCAATTTGGGGATCATCTTACTGGCATCGTAAGACCATACAAGCAACTTCAGAAAAAAAACACATTGTAACTTGTAACAGTTATATACTAAACATCAAATTCAAATAGATATAACAGTTAAAGACAGACCTCATAGAAATTGCGTGATTGAGGCTTTCTTGATGGAGCTTCACAGGAGGTTCCCCCTTCCTGATACTGGTCCATTCAAGATAAGTAGTGTAGCCTCTTCGCATTTTGGAGTTCGTTGCATGGGATCCAATGCTTCACGCAATATATCCATAATCCAGTATTCAAACAGGACCAAATTTTTATGCCTGCAAAACCATTTTACTTTAGAAAAGTCTGTACACAAACCTACCAAACAAATAACATTACCTGCCCTGTTTTAAAATTGTTACAAATAGTAAGCACACAATACATTGAGGTCAAATTTATTGTTACCTTAATCTGATCAAAGTGCTTTCTAAAACAGAATTACAGCAGTCTGAAATATAAATTGCAGAAAATGGTTAAATAAGTACTCAACTCATGCATATATTTGTTTACCACAAGAATCCACCGAAAAGCAGTAGAGTGAAAGAGAAACAGGCATAAGTAAACAAAATATGTTTTTGGTAAATAATGAGTGAAAGCATCTCAACAAAGAAAATGTATACAAGTTAGATGATCTAAGACAAAAGAAAAAATGCATTTCAATTCAGGAAACTGTAGCACCTCAACAGAATGGCTCTGCATATGCTGCTTCAGATGAGCTGGTTTGCGAAAACTTGCACCACACTCCTTGCAAGTATATCGCTTCATTCTGTCCACTTTGTTTATGCCTTCAACTTCATCAGATTGTGCATCTTCCAGTTCAAACTAAAGAAGTTTCAAGGCAGAAAGGAACGGATAACAAATGAGACCCTTAACAATAACAAGTAATGGCAAATTTACTTATTTTACTGCAATTAATCAATTTTAAGATGTGACGTAAATAGGCAATAAATTTTCCAAAGTTCAAAAACGAAGCATATACCCTTCAATCAAATGATCCAGAAATCACATAACCAAATCCCTTCAATCAAAATTCTCAATAACAAAATGGCAAAAACAGCATAAAAAAGGTGTATGGACAAATACCTTATGGTTGGCAAGCATGTGCGCCCGTATAAGATTCTTCTTAGACCTACAAATTCCACAATATTGACAATAGTAGCGCCTGATGTCCCTTTTAGGGGGCTTTTTAATCGCATCTGCTCCTTCGTTATTATTCGTCATCTCATCACCCGACGAACACGATCCAGCAGAGACCATCTACAAAATCAGAAGGTAAATTTAGTATAAGCACATATAAACATCAGCCACTAGTAGGTAGAACATAATTTCATAAGACAATTATGCAGACAACACAATATGGAACATGCAAGAAACAATAAATGGCACTAAATCCACTAAAAACAAGACATTTAGCACTTCAAACACCTAATCAACAAAACGAAAGAGACTAACAACCAGATCTACCTAGTTTATATAAACCTAAATGACAAGAAAAATATACTACGGCTGCAGCTCAAAGACATGTCACAGAAAGCAACAAACACTACAAGAAAATGGATCTAAGCATGGCATATAACACCACGAATGACCTCGAATCAATCAAATAAGAACAAAAAGAGAGCCGAAGTAGGAAAACAAAATCGGCACATCTACGGCGTACCTTCCCCGAGAAGGCTAACGTCAAGAAGGCAAAGCCGTTTAACCGCCAGCAACGGTGGTGACCGCAGTAGAGCGGGAGGAGCGAAGCCTTGCGAGCTGCACAGACAGATCTAGGGTTTGCGGGAGCTTGTCAATATATAGAATGTAAGCGGATCCCGACTTCATCGGACCCAAAATGAACACCCGGATCCTTTTTAGTAGGATCGGGTCAGGTTCCAAAAGGTCCGTTTTGTTGCTCCGAATCCGAGATTTAGATGCATTCGCGGACTCATCAACAAAAACCACCACTGTTGGAAGAAGGCGATTGGGTTCTCCTCTTCGTCTCTCCGGTCGAATTCGGTTCAAGAAATTTCTTGATGGGTTCGATGGGTTCCTCTTACCCTGAACCGGTCCGGCCCATTGCCGCCCATAACAGCCGACATCCTGTTGTTGTTGATGCCAGCCGTTGGATCATAAATTTAGGGGTTGATGTAAGAATATAGCGATAGGCGTCATAACACTAGGGTTAGGGTTTTCGTTCAATCTATAAATTGGGATGTCGGCCACCACTTGCAATTGCGATTGAGGGCGAGAGGAGCGGAGGGGAGAGACCATGTTTGCGGATTTTATGTAGTTCTTTATCTCGGTCTTGTGATTTTTGTTTCTTCGTCGTCTCTTAAAACGTTGGTTATCGCTTCGATTTTGAAAGGGTTTTTGGATTCGCCATTGGGTTTTGGTATTGGAATGCTGAGATGCACGGTGCACCCCGGGCCTCTCTGAGGAGGCCTGTGACGATGGAGGCCCCAGTGCCCGTGCGAGATCAGTCGCCGTTCGGCGTTGCAGTTCTGTTGATTGATTCCGATGACTGATCTGTGTCAAAGAAACGGCTAAATTTGATGCTTTTTTCTAATTACACTCTGCAGTTTGATCTGCTTCGTAAGTTTTCTTGATCGAGAAGTTGTTGCTTTGTTCTGAGAAATCTTTCAAGAATTGCTTCTTCAATTTCGTCTATTTAGCTTTTTTGAATTTGAGATGCGGTTGACTATGATGACATATCCACGTTATGGAGGTGTAGATGGTTCCAAGTTCCTGCTTTGCAGGGAGAACCTACTTGGAGCTGCTACATTCAGATGACATTGCTGGATTTGCCTGAGCCATTGCTTCCAAAACTCATTCCTCTATTGATGGATTCTTAGTATTCATCTGTATTTAAATTTCAGTCGAATTCTAGATCTTTGTAAAAGAAATCGAACAGGTCTAATTGGTATGTTTTATCTCCTTTCTCGATCGATGTTGTTCTCGTCATCTTCAAACTGGATTTGTCTGCAAACTGGATTTGTCTGCAAACTGGATTTGTTGTGGAATCAATCCTTGCATGCAGGGGGAACCTACTTGGGAAACAGCAATTCAACTTGCATAATTGAATTGTTCTCTTTGTGCATTGAAGTGTTCATATAGGGACATAATTTAGCATATAGATCCTTGCATCATTGGATCTTGTTATCTGTGATGATGCCCTTAAACTGGAGTTGTAGTAATTGCAATTCAAAGTGATAGTTTTATGTCGATCTATTGATGCAAATGTTCATTTTAATGGAAATCATCTATCTTGTTCAACATTTTCTTCCTTTTAGTGATCTTCAATCAACATACACGAGTTTAACTATCCTCCATCTGCTGATGAAATGTGGTAATGGAGGCTGAAGAACTCGGAAATGTTTGTGTTGCCATCAGCTTCATCTCCTGATCTATGAGTTTGGAGTTAAATAACAACACGACATTTATACATACTTCAGGATTTTTGTTTTATTTTGCATATTTCCTTAAATTTCGCATTTATTACATTCCAAAACAAATTCATCAATCTCTCGTGTATTAAGAGGTTACTTGATCCTTATAGTTTTTGAAATTATATTAAAATATTTATAATTACGAAAATAAAATATTTACTTTTATAACGTATTAATTTTTATTTTTAATTATATGAAATTATTTTTTTAATTCTGTATAAAAATCTTAATATTTTATTTTCGTAAATATAGAGATCTTAATATATATTTTTAAAAAATATAAAAATCGTAATATTAAAGATAATTAATTATAAAAATAATCTATAATTAGTTTATTAAGAAATAAAAATTAATTATCATTAATTTTTGGTAATGACGTTAACGAAGAAAAAGATTAGATTTAACACAGAATCATATAATTTTCATATTGAAACAAATTTCTCACCCAAATCACACCGGAAAATTCAATTCCTGCTGATTGAATCTGTCCCACACAATATGATCATCTGAATCGGATCAGATCGGTCAAACACATCAAATCAGCAATATGAAAGATACATGAAACCAGATTCAACCATTGCATGTACGGAAACAAAGTGATAAGAGACTTGTCGAGTAAACGAGATGTTAACTCTTACTGAAGCTCGAACGTAGTAGATACAAAGGTGTGTCTTCCACAATTTGATCTTTTGAGTTAGCCCTGTTGTTTCTTGGATTGTTCTGCAATGCCTAAAACACGGGACTTTTTTTGAGTTAGCTTTCTGATGGCTTCGGTTATTGGAACAATTAGGGGGGTGAACTCACCTGGATGGGAGGAAGACAGACCTCCCTGGTTGCCGTGGAAGCGTACATCACCGAGGGCGGAGGTGGAGGAGGTGTCGGCGCGGAGAGGGTTAGGTCTCTTGCGGCCCCTGGAGGTGGCGTCGTCCGACGTCATGTAGCTCGGTTGGGACGAGGAACAGGCGACATCTTCCTGTGATCCATTCGTGGATTATTCGTCCTTTTCAATACTCCTCTTTTAAAAGTTTCGTGTTTGGGGATCAAAAATTCGGTTTTTTTAACATTTTGTGACTAATTTGGAAGGTAATTCATGAAATTTTGTTGCAACGAATCGACAGATGAAGATCGCAATTAGAAATTTGACGAAAAGGGTGCTTAAATTGTTTTAGGGTAATGGAACGGAGAGAAGATGACAGATTTACCTGCGAAAGGGGGAGATTGACATTCACCCGCGTCCGCTTCAAGAAGCCACCGCCACGCTCCCTCCGACCCGCCTCCTGCTCCTCCTCGCTGCTCGACGAGCTCGACACCGGGGGCGGCGTCATCGACCATGGCACCACCTGGTTCTCCCCTTCCTCATCGACGCCATCGTCCTCCGGTTCCTCTGCTTCCTCGTCTTCGTCCTCGTCCGCCTCTTCTCCTCCCATTTCCCCCTCATCCTCCTCCGCCACGCCAACGCCACCTGGTCCTCCGTCTGCACCCCCATCCTTCCTGCCCTCGGTCGCGCACCGTCCGCAGGTGGAGGCGGCGTAGCCCGGCCTGGCGCCCTCCGCCCGCCACGGCGTGGGCGACTGGCAGCTCTGGCAGAGCAGGCACCTGGAGTGGCGCGCGACCAGAAAGTTGGCGCCGTGCACCTTGGCATCGCACTCCCAGCACAGGCTCGCTTGGTCCGACTCGCAGTGCATCCTCGCCGGCCGATCGCACAGCTCGCACTGCTTCACCCCCATTCCTCCCCTTCTCGATCGATCGATCTCTCGATCCTGCCGTCACCGTCACTTCTCTTCCTCCTCTTCGATTTCTTATCCTAGGAAATTAGCAAGAAACAGCGACCCGTTCATTTTCGTCTCACCTGCGCTGAACTTTTACGGCCGTTCTCTGGGAATCTCTCCACGCCTTAATTGTTTATTTCATTTCAGGTAGTATTGCCAAAGTAGGCAAAGTGGAGGAAACGATAAGGACGAGAAATCTGATGGCCATTACGAAAAGAGATTATAACTTCTCTTTTGTCTCGAGGTCCCTTAGCTGGGCGGTAACCGGACTCGGTACAGGGCTAATATTGTCATTTCGCACTTCCTCGGTCCACGCACGAATCCCGGGTCAAGGACGTGGCGCTCAGAAGGGTGGGCGAGATTCCCTGCTTCTGACGTGGCCCCTCTTCCGCCACCAGCCTTCTCACCGGGCCACGTGAGTTCCGTATGCGCGACAGCCTGGCCCGCCTCGTCGGCCTCTCGGGCCCACCTACCGCCTCCAATCATATTTTTTTGATTTTGATGAACTCATTAAAAAATCAAATCACGGAAATCGAGACGGAGAAAAAAAAAGGCCGATATAAAATACGAATTCCTCGTGGTGCGGAAGCGACCACGACGCCAGCGTACGTGATCTCTTACGTGGCAAGCGCTGCCACGTACTCCAGACTCTTCTCCGTTCCTTCCCGAGGATAAGACGTGCTCCTCCGGTGCGCGCACCGCGGGAACTCCAAACCGCGTGATTTCTTCGAACGAGTGGTGGGTGGTCCAGGGACGGGGGACGAGCGGCGTCGAGGGGGCAACCGGCATTTCTCTAGCCACGATGCCGATCCTGTCGCACGCTGGGTCCGTGGTCTTCGCTCGGCCTGGTCGTCGGATCACGATCCGACGGCGGTGGGCGCCGGATAGAAGGTTGCGGTGGCTGGTGACCTCGGCATGGGCGATGAAAAAAGATGTGGCCCGAGGAGGCTACGGATCAGAGGGGAGAGGACGACGATGGTGCCGTTGGGGATGGGATGCTGTGATCATCACGTGGGCATGGGGCGGATGGAATGTAGAGAGACGGGTGGGACAGGGATAGGCATGCTTGGCCTTGAGGGGGGATGTCCTTGGACATCCATCTTTGAACCTGGACTAGGAAGAATACCTGGCTGCCGATGGCTCAGAATAAGGATGAGTATGATGGGCGTAAAAATGGTACGTCTTCTGCTGCTGGTTCGTCCGCATCTCAACTAGTTGTAATCTGATCCACCATGACTCAGAACATGCTGCCTAATTACAATGAGCATGAGAAAACTATTTCTGTAAGCAAATCATGTAGTAGTTTACATCTACCTGTGTCTGCTAATCCTGTGTGTCGTAGGGTTGTGATGGTGTTGCCTCTACTGTCAAGTATGAGGGAGTGGAATGCAAAGATTAAGAGACATAGAAAGAAGTAACAAACATCACAAACACGATTCCCCTGTTAAGAAAGAGATCCATGTCGCAGGACTTGCTAAAGGTCAGGGATGATGAAGACTGATGTTATCATGGTTCTGTTGTTGGGGTCTGATTTGGTTTTGGGGACTTGGGGTTAATCTTTTGGTGCATATGGTTGTCTTATACATGAACACAATCAAATTCTGGGAGTCTTGCGTTTATTTATCCTACTTTTGATCATGATATCATCTTTTGATACTCTAAAAAGGAGAACATAAATGAGATAGGTAACATTCTGGATGAGGTCAAAGCAAACAGAAACTTTTGATGGCATCTCAAAGAACACACAAGGATCAAAATGCAAATACTAAGATCGAATCTCTTGTTGTTCAAACAATCACCATTTCATTTTAGGTTGCACACCAAGATTGATGATCCCAAGTTTTGACTTCTATCAGCTGTTCATTTGTCACTTCGGTAGGCTTCCTGAATCAAATTTCCATTGAGTCAATTTACTTCTCATGGTTTAAAGCAAACTCCAGCTGCAGAGTCAAACAAGGAAGTTGCAATTCTCTTCCTGAGTTCCTGTTGCAGAGTCAATTTACTTGTTGTTGGCGTTCTGAGCTAAATTGTTCTCATCATGAAGACAATGGCAGGTCTTCACTTCCTGGAAGCCTCTGCTTTCTTGTTTCCGATCTTTCTACATTCATTCAAATGATCGATCAGGTCAGAACCTTCTTGGTTGGTCAATGCCAGCAATCAAGTGGGGCATGCCTGGATCAGTATGTTGGACTAATCCCTTGCACTGCTATGAGAAGAGTCCAATAAGGCTGCTACGATCAAAGTCAAGGACATGGTGCAGGGGTCATTTTGCTTGTCATGCACTCTTCTTGCACTGTCTTCTTGTGACATTCTGTGGTTTGATGTTCTGAGACCAGTCTAACAGTTTGGATTCTTCTTTAGCATTTGTGAACAAAACAGGGCAAGTTAGCACCCACCAACTACAATTTGATCACTGCTTAAATTATGGAGTTCAAAATCTGCAAGCAGTTTCAAGTCCCTTCATAGAGAGGAAAGAAAGCAAAAAGAAGAAATCCTAGCTATCTACTTGCAAGAATCTCAAATGCATAAAGGTTCACAAAAAGAAGCTGCAGACTGATGGTGAGGCTACTACCGTACGTTGCAATCTTCTTGTTATCATCTCTATCTCTTCTACTGCTTGGTGCTTCAGATGACAGGCTCACTCCCGGGGAATTCATCTCCCTGAATGAGACTTTGGTCTCCGATGCTGGAGAATTTGTGTTCGGCTTCTTCTCTCCTACAAATTCCACTGGTGATTTCTATGCTGGGGTGTGGTACAACATCCCTCAGAGGACGGTCATATGGGTTGCCAACAGAGAGCAGCCGATCAATGATTCCTCTGCGACTCTTCGAATCTCTGATGACAGCAACCTCGTCATCATGGACTCAGAAGGAGGCATCTTCTGGTCATCAAATTTATCAGGCTTTGGCACACCAGGCAATGACACAGCAGCAGTGCTGCTCAACTCAGGAAGTCTGGTTCTTAGAGCAAACAGTCATAATATATTGTGGCAGAGCTTTGATCATCCTACGGACACCTTCGTTCCAGGTATGAAGATCCAGTACAATTTCGGCAAACACTCAGCCAGGTACATTACATCTTGGAAGGACGCAAATGACCCCTCACCAGGGAATTTCTCCCTTGGCATTGGTTCCAGCACTGCTGCCCAGCTCCTGATTTGGTCGGGGACAAAGCCCTACTGGAGAAGCCAAGTGTGGATTGGGAAAATATTCACTGGATCACGAGCAATCAACACCACCGCTGTGGCATACTTAACAGTGCTAGAAGATGATGATGAGATCGGCATCACATTAAGTGTCTCAGATGCATCATTGTATATTAGATACACATTAAACTATTTAGGACAGATTGAGTTACTGATTTGGGATAATAGTTCCAAGAATTGGACAAAGTACTCATCTGTGCCAAATGACAAGTGCGAAACATATGGATGGTGCGGTCAATTCGCGTATTGTGATAGTACTGAATCAGTGCCAGCATGCAAATGTATGGAAGGATTTAAGCCCAAGGTTCAGAGTGACTGGGAGAATGGGAACTTCTCGGCTGGTTGCACCAGAAAGAAGGCATTGAGGTGTGGTGATGGTGATGGATTTCTGAGAGTTGAAGGCATGAAATTGCCAGACCATGTTGTGTTTCTTAGGAACAGAAACATCGGAGACTGCAGAACTGCATGCCTAACCAATTGTTCCTGTACAGCTTATGCTTATTCTGATGTGACAACGGGAAACGAAACGTTCTCAGGGTGCTTGATTTGGGTGGGAGAGTTGATAGATACTGAGATGGTAAGCAGTGGTGGGGAGGATCTCTATTTGCGCCTAATGGATATTAGTTTAGGTATGCATTTTATCTCTTTCCCTTTGGATATTATTGTTTCAATGCAACACTGGTTGTAGTATGTGGTAGTCTTGTTGAGGATGTGGAGCATGAATACATATTGATCACTGCAGGAAACTGAGCTTTCCACTGACATATAGCTATTCTTTCTGCTATCTACAATAGAATTTTTTTTCCTTTGAGACGATCACATTGTTCCTGTAATGAACCTGGACACTGCATCGTCCTGGCAGACCTACAGTCATAATAAGACATGCTGCACCATCTTGAATTCTTAGGAGCTTTCACTCGACAATGCTTATCGGACTTTGTTTCAGAATATGCATCTGAAGTTATTTCTGTAAACAGGAACAGCAGGAAGCAAGACGAAGACTAGGAGGATAGTAATTATAGTATCTCTTTCTGCGATTATCGTTTCTTTGGCCTGCATCTTTATCTTATGGAAGTTCAGTGAGGGTTTAGGTAAGTTGTGTCCCTACAAATTTTAGGAACCAAATTGATCAGCTATGAGAATTTAATTGACTCAATTGCCTAACCAGGTGTATTCAAGGATCGAAAGAAAGGAAATCTACTAAGTGATCTGAGCTCAGGGACAGACTTTGCAAATAACATATCTGGCTCGAACGAATTCATAGAAAGGCAGCCTCATCAAGGTCCAGAACTTCCGCTAATTGGTTTTGAGAACATACTCTTTGCCACAAACAATTTCTCCGATTCAAATAAGCTGGGACAAGGAGGTTTTGGCATAGTTTACAAGGTAAGTATTAAAACTGAATTTATCGTAATGTTGAATTCTTGATAATGTTGACCTCATTTTTTCTTGTGGTATATAGAACTTCACTACAAATATTCCTTTGTCACCAACCTCAGACCCTCATCCTATATATCCTGTTACATGATTCAATTGTTCAGTATTTTTTAAGGAAATTTAATTTTATCATGATTCAACGGATTGGGTCATTATTGTGGAAGAAATTAGTATATAATATACCCATAGTCTCCTTTAGTGCTAAGTTCTCTTGTTATGTGTCAAATTTTTCTGAAGCATCTGTTTTTCGTTTTTTCCAAAATAAAGTGCGTGTTTTTCTTGTCTAAAAAAGAACTTGCTGCTGTCATCCCTTTTATATTTGTTCATTAAGACTATGTATCCATCACCATAATTGTATGTGCCACCAAAATTCACAAAGTTGGGTGCCCAAAATTGACCTTAATTTTTCATGATTATTAGTGTTTCTGACATTGCCTTATTTGTCAATGATTTGTTAATTTTACAATTAGCATTATTCATTTTATTAATATGTTACTTTATATAGTGTATAAGAAAGAAAAGGAAAAGGTCATGACCTTCCTTGTGAGCAGATGGATTCCTCGATGTCTATTAGATATAATATGACAAAGGATATCAATGATGACAATGAAGTTGATTTAAGAAAAAAAAAATTCTAATTTCAGGGAAACCTACCAGGAGGACAAGAGATTGCTGTTAAAAGACTCTTGAGAGGATCTAGGCAAGGTTTGGAGGAGTTCAAAAATGAGGTCATTTTGATTGCCAAGTTACAGCACAGGAACTTAGTCAAGCTTATTGCTTGCTGTATCCATGGGGAAGAGAAGCTACTGGTCTATGAGTACATGCCCAACAAAAGTTTGGATTTCTTCCTCTTTGGTTCGTTATAGTCCTTCACTTTCTTGTAATCATTGAGAAATCCAGATTTAGCTATAACTGATGCATCTTAAGACTAGAACATGAATTTTGAGACCAAAGATTCATTATCTTGGTTGGTCTTGTTGATCTTTTTGCAGATCCAACACAGAAAGCAAAGCTTGACTGGGGAAAGCGATTCAACATAATCAAGGGGATCGCTCGAGCACTTTTGTATCTACACCAGGACTCGAGGCTTCGTATAATTCATCGGGATCTTAAAGCCAGCAACATTCTGCTAGATGCAGAGATGAATCCAAAGATATCTGACTTTGGTATGGCAAGAATTTTTGGTGGCAACCAGGATGAAGCAAGCACAAACAGAGTCGTCGGAACATAGTAAGCATCATCCCCTGCGGCATCATCGATGTGTGTTCATGTAACACATTGATTTACTAGATTCTAATCATGGATGTAATTCATGTGGTGTGATGCCTTGTAGCGGTTACATGTCTCCTGAGTACGCAATGGAGGGCCTCTTTTCCGTGAAGTCTGATGTCTACAGCTACGGAGTGCTCTTGTTGGAGATTGTGAGCGGCTTTCGGAACAGCAGCTTTCACTTAATCATGGACTTCCCAAACCTTCTAGCTTACGTAAGCCGGCACTGAGATTTCTTGAGATTTGGCTATGACTTCTCTTTCTCACTTTGGACCTTCAATGATTCAGGCATGGGAACTCTGGAACGAAGGCAAGGAAAATGACTACGTCGATTCATCCATCGCCGACACATGCTCTCCGACCGAGGTGTTGAGAAGCATCCATGTGGGCCTCCTGTGCGTGCAAGATAGCCCGAACGATCGGCCAGCCATGTCTTCGGTTGTCTTCATGCTGGAAAACGAGGAAGCCACAATCTCTGCAGCACCCAAACAGCCCATCTTTACAATTCAAAGAAACCTGAATCCAGATATAGGTCATCCACCAGATGACACCTACCTGGTGTATTCTTACAACAACATGACCGTCACAGCTGCAGAAGGACGCTAGAGACCCATCTCAAAATATGTTGAGCAGAGACACCAACAAGCAAGCAGAGGTCTATTATGTAGAAAATTCACTTGTTTGTGAATCTATCGCGGTGTATTGTTTGACATCGCATTCTGCCTTCAGGTCTGACAAATGACAGCCACAACATGATGGGACTGTCGACGTTATCACAACTTGCAGTAGTGACTTTGACAAAAGATTGTCATTGAGGTATTATATATAGTTCGAGACACTTGTGACGGAATATTTGATGTGATTTCTTTATTTGATTTGATATAATTTTAGCTTAATTAAATCTGATTGGCAATGTGACGAGGACAAGATGGCTCTTTTATCTCTTCTCCTCCTGCTGTGCGCCCTCATTTTGTTCATCTCATCGATCGAGGTGCTATCTGCCCTCGAGGTGGAAGCGAAAAGCCGATCTCGTTTGTCGACCACCGCGTGGCTACAATGTATGATCGTTGAGAGAAACCTCGGTTCGATTCTTGGCTGCGCTAGGAACCGAATCCTCGATGTCGTTGCACGCTTTGCCTCCCCCGACGATGACCCGATGCCCTCCACGCACACATGCATCATCGGCTCTGCGTCAGCCAGCGATACACTCTCCGTGATCTTTACCAATCCCTGTTCCCTAGCACCTCAATGCCATCAACTTGTGGCAGTTGAAGAACCTTCAGGAGAATGGTACGCCCGTCTAAATTTGCTCTCTATTAGTTCTTTTGCTCTGCTTGTCGAAGAATTCCAACTTCATTTTCATGGGATTGTATGCTCAAGGCCATCGAATTATCAAATGTGTTTTGGATTTCGATGATTCAACTTATATTTTGCATTCAATTATCAAAATGTTCGGTGATGTACATGGAGAACTCTTTTATAGTATGCTCCCAATACAATTACTCCTGTGATCGATGTCAATTATGGGGGGCGGCGCATGATTCTTGTGGACTTTATCGCTATTGCACTATATCGAATATAGGATATAATAATATCCAATCAATTCAACCTCGTGCAGAGGAGTCAATCACGTGATGTTGTGATGTCAACTTTAAGGTTCCATGGTGTGTTGTTCGTATAATATTGGGGTGTCGACTATATGGCATTGAAGTGTTAACTACTTTCTTATCCCTATATTAGTTACCCTCTAGCGCCATGTGATCAACATTCAGCTCCATATGACCAACACCATAACACCAGGTAACTAACACTGCAGTATAATGTGACATGCACCATAGTGTCATTTGAACGACACCATATAAACATTATTATAGTGTCACATGATTGACACCTCAGCATTATAGATCCATATGTGGCCAACACCTCGGCAGGAGGTCATTATCGTACCTTAGATTTGACGTATTGTGATCATGATTAAATTCAAAAGAAGTGTGCATCCCCCTTCCAATAATTAACGTTGATTACAAGAGTAATAGTTCTAAGAACTTATTATAAAAAGGACTACCTAAATATGCCTCCGACACTTCAAACAACCTAGTCTAAAAATATAAGCTAATTTTTTTTAATTCAAAACTAACTTCATCGGAGACATATCATCAAAAATGCTCTTAGCGTAGTGTCATGGATAAAATTATAAATAGAATGTTTAATGTAATGCTCTTGCATGTCCATGTCTTTTGGTTTGTTCATGGTTTACACAGTATATAAAGGGACGATCGAAAGCTTAATAGCCCCAAGTTAGTTTTGAATAAATAAAGGTTGTGTCATGTGGATACTTATGGGAGATATCGGTTAGTAGTGGACCATTTTGGATCTTTTGTTGTGCGACCATTCAGTAAAGTCTATTTGTAATTTGTATTGGTCATAAAGTGTTTCTTGAAATGATTACTTATGGATCCCGAGTTAGATGTTTTCTTGAACCCTTTTTTTTTTGTAGGTCCTAAGAGACCATAGGAGGTTTCGGGAAGACTGACCTTTGTGAACAATTATGTAAGGGTACCACACGACTTAGGTAAAACCAACTAAGTCCATGACATAATTTTCCGGACATATCAAAGTTGAGCAAGTGATGTGTCCACATACTTGAGAATAGCATGAAATAGGAACCTCGTTTGGTTAGTACTATATATTGATATGATTGACACCTCAGCATTATGAGATCCATATGTGGTCAATACCTCGGCACGAGGTTATTATCGTATCTTAGATTCGACATATTGTGATCATGATTAAGTTCGAAAGAAGTGTGCATCCCCCTTCTAATAATTAACGTTGATTACAAGAGTAATAGTACTAAGAACTTACTATAAAAGGACTACCTAAATATGCCTCTGACACTTCAAACAACCTAGTGTAAAAATATAAACTATTTTTTTTTAATTCAAAACTAACTTCATCAGAGACATATCGTCAAAAATGCTCCTAAAGTAGTGTCACAAATAAAATTATAAATAGGATGTTTAATATAATGCTCTTGTATATTCATGTCTTTTGGTTTGCTCATACTTTACACAATATATAGAGGGATGGTCGAAAGTTTAACAGCCCCAAGTTAGTTTTGAATAAATAAATGTTATATCATGTGGACACTTGTGGGAGATATTATAGTGAACCATTTTGGATCTTTTGTTGTGCGACCATTCAGAGCTTATAAAGTCTATTTATAATTTGCATTTGTTATGAAGTGTTTGTATTAATTGTGGATCCCAGGTGAGATATTTCTCTAACTCATTTTTCCCTTTTGTAGGCCATAGACTATAAGAGGTTTCAGAAAGACTGATTTTTGTGGACAACTACGCAAGGGTGCCAAATAACTTAGACAAAACTAACTAAATCCGTGACATAATTGTCTACGCTATTGACTTGAGAATAGCACGAAATAGTAACCTCGTTTGGTTAGTACTATATATTAATTTGGAAATGCTTGTTTGCTAACCGATCAAGGTTTGTTTAATAAGACGATATGGTCATTTTACATTAATTAGAACACTAGGACGCGATATTTGATGCCCTCTGACCTATCCGTTCCACTGTCTTCGATCTTCAAGTAAATAATAATAATAATAATAATAATAATAATAATAATAATAATCATCATCATCATCATCATTATAACGGCAAAATCAGAATCGAGCGTTGAAGAGTAATTAATGTTTTGCATACAAATGCCATCTCATGGCTGTCGTTTGGATCACGAACATTGTCTGCTCACCAACTTACATTTGGCCATGTCCATGGAAGCTACTTACGTTGTCAGCTCTGTTGCTGCAGCTAATTCTTTGTTCTCTCTCCCCCATGGACGATCGATGCCATCTTGAATCATGTAGCAGATGTTGTCGTCGAATCTTGATGTTCCATGTGAAGAATGATGTTATCATGGTTCTGTTGTTGGGTTCTGATTTGGTTTTGGGGACTTGGGGTTAATCTTTTGGTGCATATGGTTGTCTTAAACATGAACACAGTCAAATTCTGGGAGTCTTGCGTTTATTTATCCCACTTTTGATCATGATATCATCTTTTGATACTCTAAAAAGGAGAACATAATTGAAATAGGTAACATTCTGGATGAGGTCAAAGCAAACAGAAACTTTTGATGTTCCACCTTTTGATGGCATCTCAAAGAACACACAAGGATCAAAATGCAAATACTAAGATCTAATCGCTTGTTGTTCAAACAAGCACTTTTTCATTTTAGGTTGCACACCAAGATTGATGATCCCAGGTTTGGACTTCTATTAGCTGTTCATTTGGCACTTCGGTAGGCTTCCTGAATCAAATTTCCATTGAGTCAATTCACTTCTCATGGTTTAAAGCAAACTCCAGCTGCAGAGTCAACACAAGGAAGTTGCAATTCTCTCCCTGAGTTCCTGTCGAGGTGGCGGGGGGGTCATGCACGTGTTGTTGACGTTCTGCGCTAAATTGCTCTCATGATGAAGACAATGGCAGTCTTCACTTCCTGGAAGCCTCTGCTTTCTTGTGTCCGATCTTTCTACATTCACTCAAGGTCGACAATGATCGATCAGGACAGAACCTTGTTGGTTGGTCAATGCCAGCAATCAAGTGGGGCATGCCTGGATCAGTATGCTGGACTAATCCCTTTCTCTGCTATGAGAAGAGTCCAATAAGGCTGCTGTGATCAAAGTGAGGACATGGTGCAGGGGTCATTTTGCTTGTCATGCACTCTTCTTGCACTGTCTTCTTGTGACAATCTGATGGTCAGATTTTGAGATTCTTGCAGAACGAAGATGCCAATCCTGTGGTTTGATGTTCTGAGACCAGTCTAACTGTTTGGATTCTTCTTTAGCAATGTGTGAACAAAACAGGGCAAGTTAGCACCCACCAACTACAATTTGATCACTGCTTAAAGTATGGAGTTAAAAATCTGCAAGCAGTTTCAAGTCCCTTCATAGAGAGGAAAGAAAGCGAAAAGAAGAAATCCTAGCTCTCTACTTGCAAGAAGCTTAAATGCACAAAGGTTCACAAAAAGAAGCTGCAGACTGATGGTGAGACTACCACCGTACGTTGCAATCTTCTTGTTATCATCTCTATCTCTTCTACTGCTTGGTGCTTCAGATGACAGACTCACTCCCGGGGAATTCATCTCCCTGAATGAGACTTTGGTCTCCGATGCTGGAGAATTTGTGTTCGGCTTCTTCTCTCCTACAAATTCCACTGATGATTTCTATGCCGGGGTGTGGTACAACAACATCCCACAGAGGACGGTCATATGGGTCGCCAACAGAGAGAAGCCGATCAATGATTCCTCTGCGACTCTTCGAATCTCTGATGACAGCAACCTCGTCATCGTGGACTCAGAAGGAGGCATCTTCTGGTCATCAAATTTATCAGGCTTTGGCACACCAGGCAATGACACAGCGGCAGTGCTGTACAACTCAGGAAATCTAGTTCTTAGAGCAAACAGCCATAATATATTGTGGCAGAGCTTTGATCATCCTACGGACACCTTTGTTCCAGGTATGAAGATCCTGTACAGTTACCGCAAACACTCAGCCAGGTACCTTACATCTTGGAAGGACGCAAACGACCCCTCACCAGGGAATTTCTCCCTTGGCATTATTTCCAGCACTTCTATCCAGATCCTGATTTGGTCGGGGACAAAGTTCTACTGGAGAAGCCAAGTGTGGATTGGGAAAATGTTCAGCGGATCACAAGCAATCAACACCACCGCTGTGGCATACATAACAGTGCTAGAAGATGATGATGAGGTCTACATCACACTAGGTGTCTCAGATGCATCATTGTATATTAGATACACATTAAACTATTTAGGACAGATTGAGTTACTGATTTGGGATAATAGTTCCAAGAATTGGACAAAGTACTCGTCTGTGCCAAATGACAAGTGCGAAACATATGGATGGTGCGGTCAATTCGCGTATTGTGATAGTACTGAATCAGTGCCAGCATGCAAATGTATGGAAGGATTTGAGCCCAAGGTTCAGAGTGACTGGGAGACTGGGAACTTCTCGGCTGGTTGCATCAGAAAGAAGTCATTGAGGTGTGGTGATGGAGATGTATTTCTGAGAGTTGAAGGCATGAAATTGCCGGACCATGCTGTGTTTCTTAGTAACAGAAGCATCGGAGACTGCAGAACTGCGTGCCTAACCAATTGTTCCTGTACGGCATATGCTTATCCTGATGTGACCACGGGAAACACAACGATCTCAGGGTGCTTGATTTGGGTGGGAGAGTTGATAGATACCGAGATGGTAGGCGGTGGTGGGGAGGATCTCTATTTGCGCCTAATGGATATTAGTTTAGGTATGCATTTTATCTCTTTCCCTTTGGATAGTGTTGTTTCAATGCAACACTGGTGGTAGTATGTGGTAGTCTTGTTGAGGTTGTGGAGCATGAATACATATTGATCACTGCACGAAACTGTGCTTTCCACTGACATATAGCTGCTATTCTTTCTGCTATCTACAATGGATTTTTTTTTCCTTCCTTTGAGACGATCACATTGTTCCTGTAATGAACCTGGACACTGCATCGTCCTGGCTGACCTACAGTCATAATAAGATATGCTGCACCATCTTGAATTCTTTGGAGCTTTCACTTGACAATGCTTCACGGACTTTGTTTTAGAATATGCATCTGAAGTTATTTCTGTAAACAGGAACATCAGGCAGCAAGACGAAGGCTCGGAGGATAGTAATTATAGTATCTCTTTCTGCGATTATCGTTTCTTTGGCTTGCATCTTTATCTTATGGAAGTTCAGTGAGGTATTTGGTAAGTTGTGTCCCTACAAGTTTTAGGAACCAAATTGATCGACTATGAGAATTTGGTTGACTCAACTGCCAAACCAGGTGTATTCAAGGATCGAAAGAAAGGAAAACTACTATGTGATCTGAGCTCAAGTACAGACTTTGCGAACAACATCTCTGCTTCGAACGAATTCATAGAAGGGCAGCCTCATCAAGGTCCAGAACTTCCGCTAATTGGTTTTGAGAACATACTCTTGGCCACAAACAATTTCTCCGATTCAAATAAGCTGGGACAAGGAGGTTTTGGCATAGTTTACAAGGTAAGTATTAAACCTGAATTTATCGTAATGTTGAATTCTTGATAGTGTTTGACCTCATTTTTTCTTGTGGTATATAAAGCTTCACTACAAATATTCCTTTGTCACCAACCTCACTATATATGTTACTTTATATAGTGTATAAGAAAGAAAAGGAAAAGGTCATGACCTTCCTTTTGAGCAGATGGATTCCTCGATGTCTATTAGATATAATATGACAAAGGATATCAATGATGACAATGAAGTTGATTTAGAAAAAGAAAATTCTAATTTCAGGGAAACCTACCAGGAGGACAAGAGATTGCTGTTAAAAGACTCTTGAGAGGATCCAGGCAAGGTATGGAGGAGTTCAAAAATGAGGTCATTTTGATTGCCAAGTTACAGCACAGGAACTTAGTCAAGCTTCTTGCTTGCTGTATCCATGGGGAAGAGAAGCTACTGGTCTATGAGTACATGCCCAACAAAAGTTTGGATTTCTTCCTCTTTGGTTCGTTGTAGTCCTCCACTTTCTTGTAATCATTGAGAAATCCAGATTAGCTATATTTGATGCATATTAAGCCTAGAACATGAAGATTCATTATCTCGGTTGATCTTGTTGATCTTTTTGCAGATCCAACACAAAAAGTAAAGCTTGACTGGGGAAAGCGATTCAACATAATCAAGGGGATCGCTCGAGCACTTTTGTATCTACACCAGGACTCGAGGCTTCGTATAATTCATCGGGACCTTAAAACCAGCAACATTCTGCTAGACGCAGAGATGAATCCAAAGATATCTGATTTCGGCATGGCAAGAATTTTTGGTGGCAACCAGGATGAAGCAAACACAAACAGAGTCGTCGGAACATAGTAAGCATCATCCCCTGCGGCATCATCGATGTGTGTTCATGTAACACATTGATTTACTAGTTTCTGATCATGGATGCAATTCATGTGGTGTGACGCCTTGTAGCGGTTACATGTCTCCTGAGTACGCAATGGAGGGCCTCTTTTCCGTGAAGTCTGATGTCTACAGCTACGGAGTGCTCCTGTTGGAGATTGTGAGCGGCTTTCGGAACAGCAGCTTTCACTTAATCATGGACTTCCCAAATCTTCTAGCTTACGTAAGTCGGCACCGAGATTTCTTGATCTTTAGCTATTACTTCTCTTCCTCACTTTGGACCTGCAATGATTCAGGCATGGGAACTCTGGAACGAAGGCAAGGCGAATGACTACGTCGATTCATGCATCGCCAACACGTGCTCTCCGACCGAGGTGTTGAGAAGCATCCATGTGGGCCTCCTGTGCGTGCAAGATAGCCCGAACGATCGGCCAGCCATGTCTTCGGTTGTCTTCATGCTGGAAAACGAGGAAGCCACAATCTCTGCAGCACCCAAACAGCCCATCTTTACAATTCAAAGAAACCTGAATCCAGATACAGGTCATCCACCAGATGACACCTACCAGGTGTATTCTTACAACAACGTGACCGTCACAGCTGCAGAAGGACGCTAGACACCCATCTCAAAATACGTTGAGCAGAGACACCAACAAGCAAGCAGAGGTCTGTTATGTAGAAAATTCACTTGTTTGTGAATCTATCGCGGTGTATTGTTTGACTTCGCATTCTGCCTTCAGGTCTGACACATGACAGCCACAACATGATGGGACTGTCGATGTTATCACAACTTGCAGTAGTGACTTTGACAAAAGATTGTCATCGAGGTATTATATATAGTTCGAGACACTCGTGACGGAATAAATGAGGACGAGCGTGGAATAATTGATGTGATTTCTTTATTTGATTTGATATAATTTTAGCTTAATTAAATCTGATTGGCAATGTCACGAGGACAAGATGGCTCTTTTATCTCTTCTCATCCTGCTGTGCGCTCTCATTTTGTTCATCTCATCGATCGAAGTGCTATCTGCCCTTGAGGTGGAAGCGAAAAGCCGATCTCGTTTGTCGACCACCGCATGTCTATAATGTATGATCATTGAGAGAAACCTCGGTTCGATTTTTGGCTGCGCTAGGAACCGAATCCTCGACGTCGTTGCACGCTTTGCCTCCCCCGACGATGACCCGATGCCCTCCACGCACATCGGCTCTACGTCATCCAGCGATACACTCTCCATGATCTTGGCCAATCCCTGTTCCCTAGCACCTCAATGCCATCGATCTCTAGCGATGTAGTGCTTCGCGGCGCATCGGATCTGCAGGAGGGAGGCCAACGTCTAACAGTTCAAGAACTTTCACGAGAATGGTACACCTGAAGTTGCTCTCTATTAATTCCTTTGCTCTGTTTGTCAGAGAATTCTATTAATTCCTTTGCTCTGTTTGTCAGAGAATTCAAGGCCATCGAATTATCAAATGTGTTTTGGATTCGGATGATTCAACTTATATTTTGCATTGAATTATCAAAATGTTCGATGATGTACATGGAGAACTCTTTTATAGTATACTCCCAATACAATTACTCCTGTGATTGATGTGTACTTTATCACGATTGCACGATGTCGAATATATGATATAATAATATCTAATCAATTCAACCTCGTGCAGAGGAGACATCACGTGATGTTGTGATGTCAACTTTAAGGTTCCATGGTGTGCTGTTTGTATGGCGTTGGGGTGACTATATGGTATTGAGGTGTTGACTACTTTTTTATTCCTATATTAGTTACCCTCTAGCGTCATGTGATCGACATTCAGCTCCATATGACCGACACAATAACATCAGATAACTAACACCGTAGTATCATATGACATACACCATAGTGTCATGTGAACGACACCATATAGACACTATTATAGTGTCACATGATTGACACCTCAGTATTATGAGATCCATATGTGGCCAACACCTCGGCACGAGGTCATTATCGTACCTTAGATTCGACGTATTATGATCACGATTAAGTTCGAAAGAAGTGTGCATACCCCTTCCAATAATTAACGTTGATTACAAAAGTAATAGTACTAAGAATTTACTATAAAGGACTACCTAAATATGCCTCCCGCACTTCAAACAATATAGTGTAAAAATATAAGCTAATTTTTTTTAATTCAAAACTAACTTCATCTGAGACATGTCGTCAAAAATGCTCCTAGCATCATGGAGAAAATTGTAAATAGGGTGTTTAATGTAATGCTCTTGTATATTCATGTCTTTTGGTTTGTTCATACTTTACACAGCATGTAGAGGGACGGTCGAAAGCTTAACAGCCCCAAGTTAGTTTTGAATAAATAAAGGTTATGTCATATGGACACTTGTGGGAGATATCGGTCTGTAGTGGATTATTTTGGATCTTTTGTTGTGCGACCGTTCAGAGCTTGTGAAGTCTATTTGTAATTTGTATTGGTTACGAAGTGTTTCTTGAAATGATTACTTGTCGATCCCGAGTGATATGTTTTCTCTAACCCATTTTCTCTTTTGTAGATCCTAAGAGATCATAGGAGGTTTCGGGGAGACTGACATTTGTGGACGACTATGTAAGGGTGTCACACGACTTAGACAAAATCAACTAAGTCCGTAACATAATTTTCCAACATTGGGCATATCGAAGTTGAGCAAGTGATGTGTCCACAACTATTGACTTGAGAATAGCATGAAATAGGAACCTCGTTTCGTTAATACTATATATTAATTTGGAAATGCTTGTTTGCTAACCGATCAAGGTTTGTTTAATAGGACGATATGGTCATTTTACATTAATTAGAACACGGCTGGGAGATGTGAAGAACGAGAAGCACGCATCACAATGACGCCCTTCTACGGTTTCGGGATCAGCGGTCAACAATACTGTGGTCGGTGGACGTCAGCCATTTGATTTACTGTAAAAATCGTACGTCAAGACTGCAATAATAATAACAATAATAATCTTTAATTTTCGTTTCCTAAGATAGGACGCGATATTTGATGCCCTTTGACCTCTCTGTTCCACTGTCTTCGATCTTCGAGTCAATAATAATAATAATAATAAATTAATATTCATTATAACGGCAAAATCAGAATCGAGCGTTGAAGAGTATCTAATGTTTTGCATACAAATGCCATCTCATGGCTGTCGTTTGGATCAGGAACATTGTCTGCTCACCAACTTACATTTGGCCATATGTCCATGGAAGCTACTTACGTTGTCAGCTCTGTTGCTGCAGCTAATTCTTTGTTCTCTCTCCCCCATGGACGATCGATGCCATCTTGAATCATGTAGCAGATGTTGTCGTCGAATCTCGATGTTCCATGTTGTGCCATGTACATCTCGAGATCACATTTGAGATCAGTCTCTAGCGTCCTTCCGCCGTCGTGATGGTCACGTTGTTGTAAGAACACATCTCAATATTGTCATCCCTTGAATCACCTCGGTGCGGATTCTGGTTTCTTCGGACCGTAAACGTTGGCTGTTTGGGTGCATCAGAGATTGTGGCTTCTTCGTTTTCCAGCATGAAAACAACTGAAGACATGGCTGGCCGATCACTGGGGCTGTCTTGCACGCACAGCAGGCCGACATGGATGCTTCGCACCACCTCCGCCCGAGCGCATGTGCCGGCAATCGATGGGTCGACGTAATCCTCTGCGTTGCCTTCGTTCCACAGTTGCCATGCCTGAATCATTGCAGGTCCAAAGTGAGCGGCAGAATCCATAGCTAAGCATCAACAGACGTGGGCGTCAACTCACGTAAGCCAGGAGATTAGGGGAGTCCATGGCGAGGGGAAAGCTGCTGTTCCGGAAGCCGCTCACGATCTCCAACAGCAGCACGCCGTAGCTGTAGACATCCGACTTCACGGAGAAGAGCCCTTCCATTGCGTACTCGGGAGACATGTAGCCACTGCAACGCACCTCACCACACATCAATGCCATTCATGCTTAATTAGCATCTACTCACTTCGGTGGACGATGATGAAGCTTACTATGTTCCGACGACTCTGTCGGTGTTGCCTTCGTCCTGGTTGCCGCCAAAAATCCTTGCCAGGCCGAAATCAGACACCTTGGGGTTCATCTCTTCGTCGAGCAGAACGTTGCTGGCTTTAAGATCCCGGTGAATTATCCGTAGCCTCGAATCCTGGTGAAGATAGAGAAGCGCTCGAGCAATCCCCTTGATTATGTTGAATCGCATCCCCCAGTCAAGCTTTGTTTTCTGGGTTGGATCTGCTCAAAGAGCTATCAGGCACAGGCTATCTGGAATCCACAGTGACTAGAAGTAAGTGGAAGAGTATGACGAACCAAAGAGGAGGAAATCCAAGCTTTTGTTGGGCATGTACTCGTAGACAAGTAGCTTCTCTTCTCCATGGATGCAGCAACCGAGGAGCCTGACTAAGTTCCTGTGTTGTAACTTGGCGATCAAGATGACCTCATTTTTGAACTCCTCCAAACCTTGCCCAGATCCTCTGACAAGTCTTTTGACAGCAATTTCTTGTCCTCCTGATAGCTTGCCCTGTCCAATGATTTTGTGCTTTGGTATCAAATTTCATTATCTATATAATATATATCAGAGGAAGAAAAGACCATCTACAATTCGACATTTGGGTAGTTGTCCTTTACCTTGTAAACTATGCCAAAACCTCCTTTTCCCAGCTTATTTGACTCGGAGAAATTGTTTGTGGCAAGGAGTAAGTTTCCGAAGTCGATTTGTGGAAGTTCTGGGTCTCGATCGGTCTACCCTTCTGCAAATTCGTCTGTACTTCAACTCAGATCTGTTAGTAGTCTGTCGTTTCCTTCCATCCTTTACACGATTTGGTTGCTAGAACTCGCATATAACAGGAGGGATCGACATACCTACCTTTTAATACCTTACCGCACCTCCATAAGACGAAGATACAAGCCAAAGAAAAGAGTGCTGCAGAAAGATATGCTGCAATTGCCACCTTCCTTGTCTTGCTCTTTCTGCCTGGTGTATCTGATTGCAGAAAGAGCTTCAGATGCATGTACTGTATTCAAAATCTGATCATCATTTGTCATCAAGAATGTGCTATCTTTGATAAATCCTATATAGTCCCACATCAGGAAAATCAAACTTGTTATCTCCTATTATAACTATAAATAAGGGTCTGGGCTTTGAGGTAGGTTGCAGAAATTATAACTATCATTTCATTCGAATGGTCAGTTTTGCAATAGAACAGTGGGATTTATAGCAAAAAAGATATCTAAATCATACCTAAACTCGGATCCATAAGGCGCAAATAGAGATCCTTGCCTGTCCTGTCTACCTTATTAGTATCTATCAACTCTCCCATCCAAACCAGGCATCGGGAGATGTTAGCATTTCCCACTAGCAATTCAGAATAAGCATAAGCTGTACAGGAACAGTTGGCTTGGCATTGAGATCTGCAGCCACTGATGTTGGTGTTGTTTAGAGACACGAAGTGGTCTGGCAATTTCATGCTTCCCACTTTCACAAATCCATCTCCATCATCACCACATCTCAAGGCCTTCTTTCTGATACAACCAGATGAGTTCTTCCCACTCTCCCATTCATTCTCAACCTTGGGCTCAAATCCCACCAAACATCTGCATTCTGACACCGAGTTTGTAGTATCACAGTACGCGAATCCACCACACCATCCATATCTTTCGCACCCGTCTTTTGGGAGAGACAAGTTTCTCCAGTGCTTGGAGCTATCATCCCAGATCAGGAACTCCTTCCGTCCCGAGTAGTTCATTGTGTAACGGGTATGAGGAGATCTATCAGAAATAGTTAGTGTCACGGACATCATATCTTCGTCTTTTATCACTGTTATGTATCCCACAGAGTTGGGGTTTTGCACTTGATCTCCGTAGAAGAAATTCCCGGTCCACACTTGGCTTCTCCAGTAGGGCTTTGACTTCCACCAAATCAAATACTGGAGACAAGTGCTGGGGTCGACGCCGAGGGAATAATCCCCCGGCGAAGGGTCGTCTGCGTCCTTCCAAGATGTGATGTATATGGCGGAGTGGCTGCTGCAATTGTATTGGATCTTCATGCCTGGAAGCACAGTGTCCGTAGGATGATCGAAGCTCTGCCACAAAATTCTGTTACTGTCTGCTCGAAGAACTAGATTTCCTGAGTTGAGCAGCACCGCCGCTGCGTCGCTGCCTGGCGCGCCAAGGCCGGTTAAATTCGACGACCAGAGAAGGCCTCCTTTGGCGTCCACCACGACGAGGTTGCTGTCCACACTTGGCTTCTCTTGTAGAGCTTTGTCCCCGACCAAATCAGGATCTGGGCAGGAGTGCTGGAGCCAATGCCAAGGGAGAAATTCCCTGGTGAGGGGTCGTATGCGTCCTTCCAAGATGTAAGGTACCTGGTTGAGTGGTTGCGGTAATTGTACAGGATCTTCATACCTGGAACGAAGGTGTCCGTAGGATGATCAAAGCTCTGCCACAATATATTATGACTGTTTGTTCTAAGAACTAGATTTCCTGAGTTGTACAGCACTGCCGCTGTGTCATTGCCTGGTGTGCCAAAGCCTGATAAATCTGATGACCAGAAGATGCCTCCTTCTGAGTCCACGATGACGAGGTTGCTGTCATCAGAGATTCGAAGAGTCGCAGAGGAATCATTGATCGGCTTCTCTCTGTTGGCAACCCATATGACTGTCCTTTGAGGGATGTTGTACCACACCCCGGCATAGAAATCACCAGTGGAATTTGTAGGAGAGAAGAAGCCGAACACAAATTCTCCAGCATCGGAGACCAAAGTCTCATTCAGGGAGATGAATTCCCCAGGAGTGAGTCTGTCATCTGAAGCACCAAGCAGTAGAAGAGAGAAAGATGATACCAAGAACATTACTGTTAAAATAAAGAGATAAATGAGTTGTAGAAGAAGTTGATTGTTATTGATATATCCTCCGTCTTTATATACAGGTTAGAAGGAGAAGTTTCCTCAACGGATTAGAGGATTTCCCTCAACAGAGTAGAGAGATTTCCTCAAATAGTTAGGGAAATCTCATCTACTTATCATGCCCCCGCAAAATGGTGCTCCTATCAAGGAGGCCAATCTTGGACTGATGTAATGCAAACAGTTTACGAGCTAGAGGCTTCGTAAGTGAGTCGGCCAATTGATCAGCCGTATGAACATGAGAAACACGGAGTTGACGGCGGACAACTTGATCACGTACAAAGTGGAAGTCGATAGCAATATGTTTCATGCGGGAGTGGAATACCGGATTAACGCACAGATAGGTAGCTCCAATATTATCACAATATATTGTAGGAGTGGAATCGATGTTGAGTTCCTGGAGAAGATTCGTGATCCAATTGAGTTCTGCAGTGGTAGCGGCAATGGCACGGTATTCAGCTTCAGTTGTAGACCGGGCGACTGTCTTTTGCTTCTTAGAACTCCAACTGATTGGATGAGCACCAAGGAAGATAATATACCCCGATGTGGATGTTCTATCATCAAGGTTACCCGCCCAATCAGCATCGGCAAATGCATGAAGACGAAGTGGAGAATGTTTACGAAAAAAGAGTCCATGATTTAGAGTCCCTTTAAGATATCGTAGAAGTCTCTTGACCGCAGACCAGTGTAGAGTAGATGGTTGCTGCATAAACTGTGATAATTTGTTCACAGCAAATGAGATGTCTGGACGCGTGAGAGCTAAGTATTGTAAAGAGCCAACAACTTGGCGGTATTGAGTGGGTTCTGTAGCAGGACTTCCATCTGATAATTTGAGAGAACCGCTAGCAGAGATGGGGGTTGTAACTGCATTTGCATCCTGCATGTTTGTCTTTAATAACAAATCTTGAATGTACTTGCGTTGTGATAAAAGGAGACCGGAAGATGTGAAGGTAGCTTCGACGCCCAGAAAGTAGCTCAAGGGTCCGAGATCCTTAAGCGAGAATCGAGCTGCCAACTGTTTGATGAACGCTTGGATGCTGGCGGGATTGTTGCCTGTGACAATAATATCATCCACATATACCAGAATATACATTGTGTTTCCATGATGATGTCGCAGAAACAACGAAGTGTCAGATTTGGAGTTAAGAAAGCCGACAGAAGTCAAAAATGAGCTAAGTTGAGTGTACCAAGCTCTCGGAGCCTGACGAAGTCCATAAATGGCTTTCCGAAGTTTGCAAACATGCTATGGATACTGAGGATGAGTAAAACCGGGGGGTTGTTGCATAAAAACATCTTCGAATAGAGATCCCTATAGAAAGGCATTATTAACATCCAATTGTCGTAATTGCCAGCCTTTAGTGGTATCCAGACTCAAGATAAGTCGGATTGTAGTGGGTTTAACAACAGGACTAAACGTCTCAGTGAAATCAACTCCAGGTCGTTGATGGAACCCTTTGGCGACTAGGCGTGCCTTATATCGGGCAACTGAGCCATCTGGGTTCTGCTTAATTCTAAAGACCCACTTACACCCGATGATGTTTTGTGAAGGATGAAAAGGAATTAGATCCCATGTTGAATTATGAAGGAGGGCATTATATTCCTCGCTCATGGCAATACGCCAATGCGGAGATTTTTGGGCTTGAGTGAAGGTGGTGGGTTCAATGTTGGGGGATGAGGAATTCATGACAGCTTGTAGGTTAAGTACTTGACGAGGTTTAAAAATACCATGCTTAGAGCGAGTGGTCATAGTATGATTGGAGATGACAGGATTAGGAGGTAATGTTGGGTGAGGATCAGTGGCACAAGCCGGGTCAAGTGGAGACACGTTAGGGGCACTTGGGCGAGAAGGAGGTAAAGAGGATGGTTGTGTTTCGGAACATATTGCCCCATCAATTGGAGAAGAGTGGAGTGGAGTAGGAACAGAGGAAACAGGCAAGTGTTGAACTGGAGTGATATAGTGCGGATCAGGAGGGGAGGAAGTAGACGAAGACATGGGAGGCTCGTCCGATTGATCCGAAGGTATACTCCAGTGAGATAGTGAAGTGGTCCGTATGGCAGGATATGGAAGGGTTTGGAAAGGAAAGTTAGACTCAACAAAGATAACGTGACGTGATATGAAGATTTTGTGAGTGTGGAGATTATAGCAGCGGAAAGCATTATGGTCAAGTGAGTAACCAATAAAGACGCAAGGAGAAGATCGGGATGTTAACTTATGAGAGGCATAGAGACGTAACCAAGGATAACATAAACAACCGAACACACGGAGTTTACGAAGGTTAGGGGGTTTGTGAAACAGTGTGTCAAAGGGGGACTGGTGTTGTAGAACTGGTGTAGGCATCCGATTAATTAGGTAGACAGCAGTTTGAAAGGCTGCTGTCCAGAAAGTTGAAGGCATGGAAGCCTGATGTAAAAGTGTGAGTCCAGTTTCTACTATATGCCGATGTTTGCGTTCGGCAGAACCAACTAGTTGAGGAGTATGTGGAGGAGACTTGAGGTGTTGAATGCCACAAGCTGAGAGATGAGACGCCAGGGCTTGATATTCACCGCCACCATCAGAGTAGACTGTTTTAATGGTAGACTGAAAATAATTTTCGACCAACTTCTGGAAAGTGGAAAAAACACGAGAAACGTCAGATTTATGGGAAAGAGGATATATCCATGTGTACTTGGAGAAGTGATCTACAAAAATAACATAAAATCGGAACTTATCAAAAGATAAGATTGGAGCAGGACCCCAAACATCAGTATATATAATTTCAAAAGGTTTAGAGGAGGAAATTGAAGATGAACCAAAAGGCTGCCGATGACTCTTATTACTAAGACAAGCATCACAATGCATCATAGAATTAGGGGACTTAAAAAGAGGAAGAGAGTGACGAGATAATAATTTCTGCTGAATAAAGGGTGAGGGATGGCCCAGCCGACGATGCCACACATCAACTGGAGCCGCAACAGAAGAATGAACAGTGGGCTGGGTCATTCGAGAGGCTGACGGTCATATTCATAAATGTTGTCTTTATTCGGGCCTTGGACCAATGATGCCCCCGTGCTCAAGTCCTTAACAAGAAATGAATCAGGAAAAAATTCAATGGAAGTATTGTTATGTTTGCAAAATTGAGAAACAGAAATGAGGTTGCGTTTAATATGAGGGGCGCATAAAACATCATCGAGAGTAAATGTATTAGAGTCAGAATTAAGCGTTGTGGAACCAGTATGATATCTTCATTGCCGCCATAGGGATTGTGAAGAGACAAATTCTGAAGATCAGCGGTGATGTGATGAGAGGCACCAGAGTCGACAATCCAGTTGGACTGGCTAGGTGTCGGAGTAGTTAGGAGATTTGCCTGTGGCCAGTGTGACGGAGTAGGGAGGCGGGGACGAGACCGGCAAACTTTAGCGGAATGGCCGACTTTGTCACACAGTTGGCAAATGACCCGTCTCTGATGGCTCGGTAGGGCAGGACGCCAAGACGGATGATGGCTGGAGTCGCCACTTTGCGAGAAGGGATGACTAGGAGGATAGGAGGGGTGTTGCATGGAACTCACAGAATCAAGAGGCGCAGTAGCCAAACCTTGGGTGATGTTCGGTGAGTACCGAGTGTTCTTCCGTTTAGACTTGTGACTGACTTGAGCTGTGACAGTTGATCCAGGCAGTTTGTCCGCACGCTTCAAGTACATCTCGTAGTCAGTCAGCTTATCATAGAGATCTTCAAAAGAGATTGGCGAGTCGCGTGCCCGAATTGCAGCAGCCAATTCTTTGTAGTCGATGTCGAGACCATTGAGGGTATGAATGACAACCTCTTCGTCACATAGGGAATGACCTATCAAGGCCAAGTCATCGATGATAACCTTGATAAGTTGTAAATAATCAGAGATAGTACTTCCCTCTTGTTTTGTCTCCATAAGCTTGGATAGAAGACTGAGCTTGCGAGTACGCGAATGATTTGCCAGGGTGGTTTGCAGTTTAGACCATGCATCGGCAGCTGTCACACATGAAGATATCAAGGGAGCAACGGATCCAACAACTGAAGCTTGAATGGCTTGGAGAATGAGACGATCTTGACGTAGCCACAGTTTGTGAGCTGGATTGAGTACTGGATTAGGATCGCCGGGGATGTTGAGCATGGCCGAAGGACAACTGAAAGAACCATCAACGTAACCTAACAAATCATATCCAAATAAAAGATTAGAGAATTGAGCTCGCCAGGACGCATAGTTGCCACCCTTTGATAACTTAAAGGGGATTAGCGTAGCAGCATTGATGGAGATAAGCCCTGTAGAAGAACAAGAAGTGGGAGTCCCTACAGGAACTGAAACATCAGAAGAAGTGAACGAAGATATTTTTCTTTTTCTTTGTTTTTTTTTTTTTTTTTTTTTTTTTTTTGTAGAAGGCAGCGAACCTTGTGTGATACTCAGGTCACACAAGGTGGAGAATGAGGGAGGGGGCTGCTGCTATAGATTGCTTGCTTTTGCTTGCTGTAGTAGATTGAGCAATCTACAACAGTGCCAAAAGTTGCCGGCAGCTGCTGTGGATTGCTGCTTGCTGCTGCAGATTGTAGGGACTGCAGTTCGCCGGGAGATGGCTGCAAAAACTGCAGCGGTACTCAAGACTGCAGTTCGCTGCTGTGGATTGCTGCTTGCTGCAGCAGATTGTAGAGGCTGCAGTTCGCCGGAAGATGGTTGCGAAAACTACAGCGGTACTCAAGACTGCGGTTCGCCGGAAAATGACCGCAAAAAATCTGCAGCAGTACTCAAGGAAACTGCAGTGAGAGAAATATGTAGCAATTAGGTGTATAGAGGAAAGCGACAACGAAAGCTGCTGCGATAGAGGAAGATGCAGCGGTTTCGGCTGCTGCTGGCCGGGAAGTGGCTGCGACAGCGAAGGAGGAAGACGAGAGAAAGACACCGTCGTTCGCCGTTCGTCGCTATTGAGGAGGAAGACACCGCCGTTGAGGAGGCGCCGTTGTGTAGAGGGAAACAGCAGCGAAAGCTGCTGCGGTAGAGGAAGATGCAGCAGTTGCGACTGCTACTGGCCGGAGAAGTGCAGGAGGCGGCTGATGTCTTCTCTGGTGCTGCCCAACGTGGGGCTGAAGGACCACGTTGTCCTTCCGGCGAAGAAGAAGGAAGAGGAAGATGCAGCAGTTGCGACTGCTACTGGCCGGGAAGTGAGGAAGACACCGTTGTTCGCCGTTCACTGCTATTGAGGAGAGAATGTTTTCCTCCTTGCGTGATGGCGACGGAGAGTGTCTGCTGTAGGCAGCAAATAGGAGAGGGAGCAAGGCCGGCGAAGAAAAGCAAGACCGGTTAGCACTGGCTCTGAATCCGTGTCTTGGTGCTTCTTCAATGACTCCCCTTGAGGCAGCGTGCTACTGTGGCCGCTTGGCTAACACATGGCGATGCTGCTGTCGTCAAGAGGAGCTGCTCTGATACCATGTTAAAATAAAGAGATAAATGAGTTGTAGAAGAAGTTGATTGTTATTGATATATCCTCCGTCTTTATATACAGGTTAGAAGGAGAAGTTTCCTCAACGGGTTAGAGGATTTTCCTCAACAGAGTAGAGAGATTTCCTCAACGGGTTAGAAGGGAAATCTCATCTACTTATTAATTACAACGTACGGTGGTAGCCTCACCATCAGTCTGCAGCTTCTTTTTGTGAACCTTTGTGCATTTGAGCTTCTTGCAAGCAGATAGCTACGATTTCTTCTTTTCGCTTTCTTTCCTCTCTATGAAGGGACTTGACACTGCTTGCAGATTTGGAACTCCGTACTTGCCCTGTTTTGTCCACACATGCTAAAGAAGAATCCAAACGGTTAGACTGGTCTCAGAACATCAGACCACAGGATTGGCATCTTCGTTCTTCAAGAATCTCAAAATCTGACCATCAGATTGTCACAAGAAGACAGTACAAGAAGAGTGCATGACAAGCAAAATGACTCCTGCACCATGTCCTTACTCTGATCATAGCACCCTTATTGGACTCTTCTCATAGCAGAGAAAGGGATTAGTCCAGCATACTGATCCAGGCATGCCCCACTTGATTGCTGGCATTGACCAACCAAGAAGATTCTTAGAGTTAGCCTAGAAAATTTATCATAAGGTAATTTTGGCAACACAACAAAGATAATAAAACGAAAAGATAAAACACCCGAAAATACTAAACAAGAAAAACCCAAACTATAAGTCCAAACTATTTAACTAAGTGTGGACTTAAACCAAAGTAAATACTTAGGTTTTCTTGTGGTGCTATTTGTGATGCATCTGACTTTAAAGCTCATACCCTTATTTATAGTTTCAATATGAGACAACAAGTCTGGTTTTCCCGATGTGGGACTATAGGACTTACCAAACTAACAAATCTTCACCTTGGCATGTTCCAACAAAACTTGCTCTACCTTCTTCACAAAAGCCTCAATGGGCAATCACCAATAATAAACACCAACCAAGTTCAAGCACTGCTTGAACTTGTAAACCCGAAGAGGCTTCGTAAGCATATTAACTGGATTGTCCTTCATATGAATTTTCTGAACAAGGACTTTCCCTTCAGCAATGGTATCCCATTTGCATCCAATAATTTTCTTACCAGAAGGCGGCTTCACAAGATCTCAAGTTCTATTCCGATGGAGAGATTCAATTTCTTCATTCATCGCAATTAACCAATTAGCGGAATTATCACAAGAAACTGCATCTGAGTAGGTAGTAGGCTCACCAACTTCACTTGTACCTTCTGCAACAAACAAAGCATATGCAACCAAATTTGCATATCTTTGTGGTGGTCGAATATTTCTCCGTAGTCTATCATTGGCTATGGAAGAGTTCGACTTAAAAAAATTTGAACTACCAATCTCAAGCTCCACCTGCTTCTGCGCACTATCATTTGTACAACTAGTAGAATCCTCTTTAGAAGATAACATAGATAATTCATCAAAAGTAACATCTCTACTGATTACAAATTTTGGGGATTTGAGATCAGAACACCATAATCTGTATCCTTTCACCCCAGAAGCATACCCAAGGAAAATGTATTTTTTAGCTCGAGGCTCTAATTTTCCTTTATTTACATGCATGTATGCTGGACACCCAAAAATTTTTAAATCAGAGTAATCAGCAGGAGTACCTGACCAAATTTCCTCCGGAGTTTTAAAGTTATGTGCTGCATAAGGAGCGCGGTTGACAACGTAATAGGCCATATTAATCGCCTCTGCCCAAAAGTCCTTTGTTAACCCTACATTTGAGATCATACACCTTGCTCTCTCCAAGAGTGTTATGTTCATACATTCGGCCACACTATTTTGCTGAGGCGTCATCCTAACAGTGCGATGCCGAACGATTCCTTCATTTTTGCAAAATTCATTAAAGTCACCTTCACAAAATTCCATGCCATTATCTGCTTACATTGTTTAAAAGTTAGAAAAACATCATTTTTATGCTTCAAAAAATAAACCCAAACTTTCCTGGAATAATCATCAATGAAAGTCAACATATACCTAGCACCACCCTTAGATTGAATATGAGCTGGACCCCAAAGATTTGAATGAATATAGTCAAGACTATCTTTCATTTTGTGAACTACCGAAGAAGTGAAGCTGACTCTTTTCTACTTTCAAAAAATGCAGTGTTCACAAAAATCCAGTGGCCCAGTACTCTGTCTGCAAAATAGACCCCTTTTGCTCAATATGCTCAAACATTTTTCACTCATATGATCCAAACGCATATGCCATAATTTGGTGATGTCAGAATCAGACAATGATAATGACAAGACTGCAACCGAGCCTGTGATAGTAGTTCCCTGCAAAATATATAAGCTACTAGACCTACAAGCTTTCATAACAACAAGGGCACTTCTAGAAATTTTCATAACTCCACCTTCAACTGTGTATTTACACCCAAGGGTCTCTGGGATGCCTAAAGAGATGAGATTCTTTTTTAAATCAGGAACATGTCTAACATTAGTGAGCATCCTCATGATACCATCATGCATTTTAATTCGGATTGTTCCTCTACCAACAACATCACATGCTGCATTATTACCATCAAAATAATTCTAAACATCTGCATTCTGGCACCAATCTTGTAGTATCACGGTACGCGAATCCACCACACTATCTTTCGCACTCCCCGTTTGGCAGAGACCAGGTTCTCCGGTGCTTGGAGCCATGATCCCAGCTCAGTAACTCGATCTGTCCCGAGTAGTTCATTGTGTATCGGATATGAGGAGATCTATCGGATACACTTAGTGTCACGGAGATCGCATCTTCGTCTGCTATCACTGATACGTATGTCAAGAGAGGTGGAGTTTGGCACTCGATCTCCGTAGAAGAAATTCCGGGTCCACACTTGGCTTCTCCAGTAGGGCTTTGACTTCTACCAAATCAAGCACTGGAGACAAGTGCTGGGGTCGACGCCGAGGGAATAATCCCCCGGCGAAGGGTCGTCTGCGTCCTTCCAAGATGTGATGTATATGGCGGAGTGGCTGCTGCAATTGTATTGGATCTTCATGCCTGGAAGCACAGTGTCCGTAGGATGATCGAAGCTCTGCCACAAAATTCTGTTACTGTCTGCTCGAAGAACTAGATTTCCTGAGTCGAGCAGCACCGCCGCTGCGTCGCTGCCTGGCGCGCCAAGGCCGGATAAATTTGACGACCAGAAAAGGCCTCCTTTGGCGTCCACCACGACGAGGTTGCTGTCGTCGGAGATCCGAAGAGTGGCGGAGGAATCGGTGATGGGCTTGTCTCTGTTGGCGACCCATATGACCGACTTCTCAGGGATGTCGTTGTACCACATGCCGACGTAGAAATCGGTAGTGGAATTCGTTGGCGAGAAGAAGCCTAACGCAAAGGCTCCACCATCGGAGACCAAAGTCTCGTTCCGGGAGATGAATTCCCCGGGCGTTAGTCTGTCATCTGAGGCAGATGAGATGCAGATGATAGCAAGAGGGTTATAGCGTACAGAGGTAGCCTCGCCATTATTCCCACGATCAATGTCGACTGTCAGAGATGCATGCTTCTTATGAACTTAATCATGGTCGGATATGATAACGTCCAGTCAATTTTACCTCGTGCCGAGGAGTTGGCATGGCACTACTCCGAGATGCCATGGTATATTGGTCGCATGGTGTTTAAATATTGACGATGGGACATCAAGGTGTTGATTGCTTTCTTATCTTTATATTAGTTACCCCCTAATGCTATGTAATCAACACTGTATGACCTAACCACTATAATATTATGTAATGGACACCGCATCATTTTATAACCGACACCTTATGGATATTACTAGTGTCACATGACACCATATAGATGTCACTATAATATCACATGATTCATACCTCAGTATTATATGATTAATACATGATTAATACATCGATATAAACTTAAATTGATTAGACATAATCATACATTGGATTCGACTCATCATAACCATGATTAAGTTCGGAAGAAGTATGAATCCCCATATCGATTACGAAAATAATAATATTAAAATTTATTATAAAGGGCTACCTTGATATCCATCAACATACATCAGACAATCGAATGTAAAATATTAGTTAATTAGAAGACTGCTGGGAGAAGAGGAAAATGAGAAGCATGCATCACAATGACGCACTTCTCTGGTTTCGGGATCGAGCGGTCAACAATACTATCGTCGGTGGCCGTCAGCCACTTGATTTACTGTAAACATCGTACGTCGACGATAATAATAATAATAATAATAATAATCATCTTTACTTTTTCGAAAAGACACGATTTTTGATGCCATCGGAGCTCACGTTGGTCGCAGTCAACCGACGACACCTGAACCTTTTTCTACTGTCTTCAATCTTCAAGTCCTAAATGATAATAATAATAATAATAAATTAATATTCATTATACTTCAGAAAAAGGGGTCAAAATCAGAATCGAGCGTTGAAGATTATTAGTGTTTAGCATGCGAATGTCATGTCATGGCTGTCGGTTGGATGAGGAACATTGTCTGCTCACCAACTGACATGTGGCCATGTCCATGGAAGCTACTTACGTTGTCAGCTCTGTTGATGCAGCTCATTATTTGTTCTTTCTCTTCCATGGACGATAGATGTCATCTTGAATCATGTAGCAGATGTTGTCGTCGAATCTTGATGTTCCATGTGAAGAATGATGTTATCATGGTTCTGATTTGGTTTTGGGGACTTGGGGTTAATCTTTTGGTGCATATGGTTGTCTTAAACATGAACACAGTCAAATTCTGGGAGTCTTGCGTTTATTTATCCCACTTTTGATCATGATATCATCTTTTGATACTCTAAAAAGGAGAACATAAATGAGATAGGTAACATTCTGGATGAGGTCAAAGCAAACAGAAACTTTTGATGGCATCTCAAAGAACACACAAGGATCAAAATGCAAATACTAAGATCGAATCTCTTGTTGTTCAAACAATCACCATTTCATTTTAGGTTGCACACCAAGATTGATGATCCCAAGTTTTGACTTCTATCAGCTGTTCATTTGTCACTTCGGTAGGCTTCCTGAATCAAATTTCCATTGAGTCAATTTACTTCTCATGGTTTAAAGCAAACTCCAGCTGCAGAGTCAAAGACGGAAGTTGCAATTCTCTTCCTGAGTTCCTGTTGCAGAGTCAATTTACTTGTTGTTGGCGTTCTGAGCTAAATTGTTCTCATCATGAAGACAATGGCAGGTCTTCACTTCCTGGAAGCCTCTGCTTTCTTGTGTCCGATCTTTCTACATTCACTCAAATGATCGATCAGGTCAGAACCTTCTTGGTTGGTCAATGCCAGCAATCAAGTGGGGCATGCCTGGATCAGTATGCTGGACTAATCCCTTTCTCTGCTATGAGAAGAGTCCAATAAGGCTGCTGTGATCAAAGTGAGGACATGGTGCAGGGGTCATTTTGCTTGTCATGTACTCTTCTTGCACTGTCTTCTTGTGACAATCTGATGGTCAGATTTTGAGATTCTTGCAGAACGAAGATGCCAATCCTGTGGTTTGATGTTCTGAGACCTGGCTAACTGTGTGAACAAAACAGGGCAAGTTAGCACCCACCAACTACAATTTGATCACTTCTGAAAGTATGGAGTTAAAAATCTGCAAGCAGTTTCGAGTCCCTTCATAGAGAGGAAAGAAAGCGAAAAGAAGAAATCCTAGCTATCTACTTGCAAGAAGCTCAAATGCACAAAGGTTCACAAAAAGAAGCTGCAGACTGATGGTGAGGCTACCACCGTACGTTGTAATCTTCTTGGTATCATCTCTATCTCTTCTACAGCTTGGTGCTTCAGATGACAGACTCACTCCCGGGGAATTCATCTCCCTGAATGAGACTTTGGTCTCCGATGCTGGAGGATTTGTGTTCGGCTTCTTCTCTCCTACAAATTCCACTGGTGATTTCTATGCCGGGGTTTGGTACAACATCCCTCAGAGGACAGTCATATGGGTTGCCAACAGAGAGAAGCCGATCAATGATTCCTCTGCGACTCTTCGAATCTCTGATGACAGCAACCTCGTCATCGTGGACTCAGAAGGTGGCATCTTCTGGTCATCAAATTTATCAGGCTTTGGCACACCAGGCAATGACACAGCGGCAGTGCTGTACAACTCAGGAAATCTAGTTCTTAGAGCAAACAGTCATAATATACTGTGGCAGAGCTTTGATCATCCTACGGACACCTTCGTTCCAGGTATGAAGATCCAATACAATTACCGCAAACACTCAGCCAGGTACTTTACATCTTGGAAGGACGCAAACGACCCCTCACCAGGGAATTTCTCCCTTGGCATTAATTCCAGCACTTCTATCCAGACCCTGATTTGGTCGGGGACAAAGCTCTACAGGAGAAGCCAAGTGTGGACTGGGAATATGCTCACCGGATCACGAGCAATCAACACCTCTGTGGTATACTTAACAATGCTAGAATATGATGGTGAGGTCTACATCACACTAAGTGTCTCAGATGCATCATTGTATATTAGATACACATTAAACTATTTAGGACAGATTGAGTTACTGAGTTGGAATAAGACTTCCAAGAATTGGACAAAGTACTCGTCTGTGCCAAATTACAAGTGCGAAACATATGGATGGTGCGGTCAATTCGCGTATTGTGATAGTACTGAATCAGTGCCAGCATGCAAATGTATGGAAGGATTTAAGCCCAAGGTTCAGAGTGACTGGGAGAATGGGAAATTCTCAGCTGGTTGCATCAGAAAGAAGGCATTGAGGTGTGGTGATGGAGATGGATTTCTGAGAGTTGAAGGCATGAAATTGCCAGACCACGTTGTGTTACTTGGGAACAGAAACATCGGAGACTGCAGAACTGCATGCCTAACCAATTGTTCCTGTACGGCTTATGCTTATTCTGATGTGACCACGGGAAACTCAACGATCTCAGGGTGCTTGATTTGGGTGGGAGAGTTGATAGATACTGAGATGTTAAGCAGTGGTGGGGAGGATCTCTATTTGCGCCTAATGGATATCAGTTTAGGTATGCATTTTATCTCTTTCCTTTTGGATATTATTGCTTCAATGCAACACTGGTGGTAGTATGGGGTAGTCTTGTTGAGGTTGTGGAGCATGAATACATATTGATCACTGCAGGAAACTGAGCTTTCCACTGACATATAGCTGCTATTCTTTCTGCTATCTACAATGGATTTTATTTTCCTTTGAGACGATCACATAGTTCCTGTAATGAACCTGAACACTGCATCGTCCTGGCTGACCTACAGTCATAATAAGACATGCTGCACCATCTTGAATTCTTAGGAGCTTTCACTTGACAATGCTTATCGAACTTTGTTTCAGAATATGCATCTGAAGTTGTTTCAGTAAACAGGAACATCAGGCAGCAAGACGAAGGCTCGGAGGATAGTAATTATAGTATCTCTTTCTGCGATTATCGTTTCTTTGGCCTGCATCTTTATCTTATGGAAGTTCAGTGAGGGTTTAGGTAAGTTGTGTCCCTACAAGTTTTAGGAACCAAATTGATCAGCTATGAGAATTTAATTGACTCAACTGCCCAACCAGGTGTCTTCAAGGATCAAACGAAAGGAAAACTACTATGTGATCTGAGCTCAAGTACAGATTTTGCAAACAACATCTCTGGCTCGAACGAATTCATAGAAGGGCAGCCTCATCGAGGTCCAGAACTTCCGCTAATTGGTTTTGAGAACATACTCTTGGCCACAAACAATTTCTCCGAGTCAAATAAGCTGGGAAAAGGAGGTTTTGGCATAGTTTACAAGGTAAGTATTAAACCTGAATTTATCGTAATGTTGAATTCTTGATTGTGTTTGACCTCATTTTTTCTTGTGGTATATAAAGCTTCACTACAAATATTCCTTTGTCATCAACCTCACTATATATGTTACTTTATATTGTGTACAAGAAAGAAGATGAAAAGGTGATGACCATCCTTGTGAGCAGATGGATTCCTCGATGTCCATTAGATATCCTATGATGAAGGATATCAATGACGACAATGAAGTTGATTCTTTTCTAAAAAAAAAAAATCTAATTTCAGGGAAACCTACCAGGAGGAAAAGAGATTGCTGTTAAAAGACTCTTGAGAGGATCTAGGCAAGGTTTGTCGGAGTTCAAAAATGAGGTCATTTTGATTGCCAAGTTACAGCACAGGAACCTAGTCAAGCTTCTTGCTTACTGTATCCATGGGGAAGAGAAGCTACTGGTCTACGAGTACATGCCCAACAAAAGCTTGGATTTCCTCCTCTTTGGTTCGTCATACTCTTTCACTTTCTTATAGTCACTGAGAATTCCAGATACGTTGTGCCTGATAGCTCTTTGAGCAGATCCAACACAGAAAACAGAGCTTGACTGGGGGAAGCGATTCAACATAATCAAGGGGATCGCTCGAGCGCTTCTCTATCTTCACCAGGATTCGAGGCTACGGATAATTCACCGGGATCTTAAAGCCAGCAACGTTCTGCTCGACGAAGAGATGAACCCCAAGGTGTCTGATTTCGGCCTGGCAAAGATTTTTGGCGGCAACCAGGACGAAGCCAACACCGACAGAGTCGTCGGAACGTAGTAAGTAAGCTTCATCATCGTCCACGGAAGTGAGTTGATGCTAATTAACCATGAATGCCATTGATGTGTGGTGAGGTGCGTTGCAGTGGCTACATGTCTCCCGAGTACGCAATGGAAGGGCTCTTCTCCGTGAAGTCGGATGTCTACAGCTACGGCGTGCTGCTGTTGGAGATCGTGAGCGGCTTCCGGAACAGCAGCTTTCCCCTCGCCATGGACTCCCCTAATCTCCTGGCTTACGTGAGTTGACGCCCACATCTGTTGATGCTTAGCTATGGATTCTGCCGCTCACTTTGGACCTGCAATGATTCAGGCATGGCAACTGTGGAACGAAGGCAACGCAGAGGATTACGTCGACCCATCGATTGCCTGCTCATGCGCTCGGGCGGAGGTGGTGCGAAGCATCCATGTCGGCCTGCTGTGCGTGCAAGACAGCCCCAGTGATCGCCCAGCCATGTCTTCAGTTGTTTTCATGCTGGAAAACGAAGAAGCCACAATCTCTGCAGCACCCAAACAGCCCATCTTTACAATTCAAAGAAACCTGAATCCAGATACAGGTCATCCACCAGATGACACCGACCAGGTGTGTTCTTACAACAACGTGACCGTCACAGCTGCAGAAGGACGCTAGACACCCATCTCAAAATGCGTTGAGCAGAGACACCAACAAGCAAGCAGAGGTCTGTTATGTAGAAAATTCACTTGTTATGGAATAATTGATGTGATTTCTTTATTTGATTTGATGTAGTTTTAGCTTAATTAAATCTGATTGGCAATGTGACGAGGACAAGATGGCTCTTTGTGATCTGCCCCTTGTCGATCTCCTCCAACGAGAGGTTCAGCACCGTCATCGCACGCTCTCTTGCATCGTTCGGCCTCTATCGTGCAGCATTGGATCCAACTTGGGATCGCCCTCGATGCCCCCAATCAACGCTGTAAAATCGAACCAATGCTTCGCTAGTGATAATTTATTTACATGGACAAATATTTAAAGTAAAAAATCATAAACTTTTTTCTTGTCCTTTATAACTTAAAAAAGATACTCATAAATTTTTTTTTATGATTATATATGAATACTACCTTCAACAAATATGACCTTTTTTTTATCACTCGCATCCGCACTCACACACTTCGGATTACTAACTTAGTATCAAAGGTATTGAATCGAAAAATCTCTTTTAATATTGGTCTTTATGCAAGTGATACCTTAAGAGGTTGGTGTTTCTGCTCTTTGCATATAAGTCTAGACCATGTTAGGCTGATCAAGATATCAACGATTTTTTTTCCTAATATTTTTTACATTAAAAGGAGGGCTTGTTATCGTAGGAATATTCACCTATCAACCCTCTTAATAAATGCGAGGTTCTTCATCCGACCTATAATATTTTCATTCATGGGAGACAACAATATTTTCATTCATGGGAGACAACATCCGATCTTTCCATACGTGGATGCATCCACCTCGTCAATGCGATACTAACGTTCGTTCAATGATATGGGATAATCCCAAGTCACCTATTCGTAAACCTCAGATTCCTTTTTGTCAACCTTCAACGATCTGAGCTTCCTCCAAGTACAAAGCTACGGTTCCTTCGCCCCCTGCACGAAGCGAATTGAAATTTATCGCAGGCTTTGACTCCACACTTTCCTCAATATCCCTCCGAGGGAACTGAAACTGTTGAGTGGAATTCGTAGGCGAGAAGAAGCCTAACGCAAAGGCTCCACCATCGGAGACCAAAGTCTCGTTCAGGGAGATGAATTCCCCGGGCGTTAGTCTGTCATCTGAGGCACACAGCAACAGAAGAGGGTTATAGCGTACAGAGGTAGCCTCGCCATTAGTCTTCAGCTTCCTTTTCGTCAACCTTCAACGATCTGAACTTTCTCCTTCCTTTGCTTTCCTCTCCACGAAGGAAATTGAAATTTCTCGCAGACTTCGACTCCACACACTTTCCTTTCCCCTCTAAAACTGTTGAGCTGAAGCAATCTGGTCCCCGATTTCAATAAGCGTCTTTGGCTCAACTTATTCTTCTTCTGCAAACACGTCTTCCTGCACTTCTCCGTAGTTTCGGTAGTCACCCCGCCCTCCTTCCACTTTGCTGGCATCAATTATTAGTTTCTAAAAATCTTTTTTTACTATTGATAATCCTTTTTTAAAATAATAAAATATTTATACCCTCTTATTATCGGTTTTATTTTTATTTTTCCTTCCTCACAACTCCTTATTTTGCTGCTGCGGACTCCACACAGAAATAGTATCACTCTATCATGTTTTTGTCGATGCGAGGGATGAAAAATAGTTTCATTGTTTCTATAGATCATTTCGTCTGTCACTTTCTATACATATCGAAACATTGCATGAGTGTTAATGCCTCTGTTTCGGACACCCCCCCACTTCACAAGGAGGTAAAAGCCACTGCAAGCTCACACCTTGTTCTCGGAGCTTCTCTTCCTGGTGACCCGAATGTAGGCGAAGATTGCCGCGAAGATGGCGGTGGCGAGCCCTCCGAGTATCACCTCCGCCCCGGCGATCGACTTGTCGAAGGGTCGGTGGCGCTTCCCGATGAGCGCCGCTCCCTCCGGTGCGCCGGCGACGCCCGACTCCCCGACGCCTGGGCTCGCGCTCTGGGATGGCGCAATGGCCGAGTGAGGCCCGCCGAGATCCAGTGCGGTGACTCTGGACTCCGCCGGCGTCGGCCTAGCCACCGCTAGCGTTGCCGCGAGATCCAGAACTAGCAAGCCCAAGAGAAGCAAGCGAGCCATTGGCTTGGAGCAGTATGCGTCGGTACCGAAACAAGGAGCTTCGGGTCTGGAGATCTTGCGGGAGAGAGCTTAGTGCTTCAAGGCCTTTATATAAGGACAGAGGTCCTGAAATGGTTCGTAGAGGCCTTTCTTAACGAGGGCAGGCAGTGGCATCATCCATGATGGTTCCGCCACGGTGGTCTCTTGAGCAGGTTGGCTCCATATTTTAGTGTCTGGAGAAGGGTGGTCAGTGGACAAGAGAGAAAGACACGGCCGCCTCCACAAGCGACAGCGGAAGCACAACTGGATCCTCGGGATGTGAAAGGAACTGGGGATGGCTGATGACAGAGGAGCACTGGGTGGCGCCGCGGTGGTGGGTGCGCCATTTTAGTTAGTTATTAGACCGACTGCTTCGGGAAGCGAAGAAAAGGCGCACGCATCACGATGACGCGTTTCTTAATCGAGCGGTCAGCAACACTGTGGTCGGTGGACATAAGTCATTGGATCTACCTTGGAAGTCTCACGTGAGTCTATCAGACGCCGACACGTGGTCCCCGGTAATAAAATAGTTCTTGATCAGACGGCTCCGACCTTTCGGTTTGTCGAAAAGGAGAAACCTTTAGTGTCTCCTCACCAACTTAGATTTGCGACTCTTCCATGCATTTATTCTGTGTGAACAATGTTCTGTTCGACGATGATCGTGCATCGATCTATTAATCTTAGACATGGAAGCTTCCTGCGTTGTCAGCTCCTTCGTGCAGCTAATTCTTTGTTCTCTCTCTTCCATGGATGATTGATGGCATTTTGAATCATGCAGCAGAGATGTTGCAGAAGCTGTCGTCGAATCTTGATGTTCCACGGCGTGCCCGATGGATCGCGGGATCCAGATTGCAAGATTCCTTGCCCTGTTTCAACATCCTAAATCGCCGGAGATTCTTGTTCTTCGATTCGGTTTACTATTGCCGGTAACTGATGACCTACTTTGTCGTCTCACAGGCACGTCGATGGGACGCCCAACATTGTCCCACGGGCTTCCGCTGTCGTGTCCTCGGCGAACCCTGAACGAAGCCACCCGGAGATGCTTCGGTGTTCCCCGACTCACCCAACAGCCCAGCTCACGACAGGCTGCCGCGGCGTCCGCCGAAAGGCGCGCCGCCGTGAACTCTCGCTTCCTCGATAGCGCGTCGCTCTTCGCATGCTTGGTCGCGTCTTTAGTCGTTACATCAAGGGGTGCTCTTCCTTTTCCCCGAGTATAAAGGGAGAGGGCTCGGGAAGAGAAAGAGAGAGAGAGAGAGGGAGCGCGCGTCTCAAGGAGATTGGTGGAGGATCCATGAGGGCCGCCGGGAAGGCCGCGTCCCTCGGCGGCTACCGATCGGTCGGCCCGCTCGCCGGCCGTGCGGCGATGCCTGCCGGGAGGGCTCCCAAGCCGGCCTCTTTGACCGCCTCCCCCGTGCCGCCGGCAGCCGAAGGAGGGCCGTCGATGTCCATCACCTCATCCGAAAAGTGCCTCCACGAGGCGGCTACTATCTCCACGGCGTGGGTGGGGGGAGGAGTAGCAGGGGTTCGCCCCCGATTCACTGCATCCGGCCCCAAGGCTCGTGTTCGGGCCCATCCCGACGCTGGAGGAGGCCACTTCCAATCTGAAAGATACCATCGAGAAGTAAGCTTCGTCTCCCGTCCCTCTTTCAAATAAACCTGATAAAGATTCTCCTTTTAACACAATTGACACTGCTTCGCTTCAATTTCGACGTTTTAGCCACGGAAATTTCCTCTAGGGTTTGCATCTAATTTGATTGATATCAGTGGCTCAATCTATGCAGTATGTGATAATTCACATGGTTAAGCTCTTGTGACAACAGCATACAGGGCATGAAATTTCCCTAAATGATTGCAGGTTTAAATGTATTGCTTAGTGCAAGAATGACCAGTAAATTGGAGATAAGCGTTGATGAATGAAAGGGATGTAGACAACTATTTTAGGGTCCTCTCTGGTAAGTATAGTCTACTAATTGTTTGATTTTATTGCAGAGTGTATTTCTCTCCAAGCACCAATTTCCCTGCTACAGAAGTTCCTCATATGTCTGCCCACCATGAAGCCTCAGGGATTATTCCATCAATGCAGGGACATGTTGTTCGAGAATTTTCACTGCTGCAAGGAAGTCCGGAAGTTCAGGTTCAAAAGAATGCAACAATATTAGGAATTTATGATGCACTTCTGCATGAACTTGGTGATGGATTTTGTTGTCCTTGAGCATTTTTGTGATTATCTGTTAATTTATTGCATAGAATATAAAAGTGTTTTACACTGAATGATAGGGTAGCTGTGTTAATATGACTGAAATATTTTGAGTACTACATAACATATATTGAGAGATTTTAAGAGATTGTAAATGGTAATCAATGATATTGAACAACATTCCACAATGTCGTAACTGTTTGGATCAGCTTCATGTTTTTTTTTAACAATTGAGTTTTTTTAGGCAATATCACTAGTTAAATCAAGAGCAGTCAATCTCTTTTTATTGTCTCCTTTGTCTCTTTTCTTCTCACACCACTTATTCTGATTGATTCACCTTGTCAACTGTAGCATTCGTAGGTCTTCCATGGACAGTCATTCAAACTTTGAGATGTGTTATCTATGAATTAATATGCTCGAGCTTGTGAAAAAGGCAATATTTTATATTTGATACATTCAAAGAAGGCATGTCAACCTATTTTTTGGAAACACTCTTTTATTTTACTTCTGTTAATTAATTAATGCAGTTTAGTCCAAACTTAGTCTGATGCACACTTAGTTAAATGCAGTCTTAGTTCTGTTAATTTGTAAGGGCATGTCAAGGAGTTTAATACAGACTTAGTTAGAAATCATTGGTTTTATAATGTACTGAACTAAATTTAATAGTGCACTCTATATTTGCTTCTGTTGGTTTGTAAGGGTTAATGATGATTTTTCACTTTAAATTTTGGACCAGTTGCCTTTCCACCTAAATTTTGTGTATACATTTTGTCCAAGAAGTAAATCGAGCATTGTCTGAAGTCTTCTAATGGCACAGAATTGTGCTTTGCTTTTTTAAGATAATCAAGAACACATTTTACAGAGTTTCAATTCTGCACTTGAACTCATGATGTATTTATTTAGGATTATGTATCTATTAGTTAGACGTTTGTATGTTTAGTATCAAACATGAATTACTTAACCTAAATCTCTTTTTTTGGGTGGCTGCAAGTGTCTCCTTTCAGTATGCAGGCACTAGTTCTTCCTTGAAGAAGTTATTCTATAGAGAAAGAAGTGATCAAGCTTGTAGTGTAATTCTATAAAATCTTCCAAATGCTCAATTAAAGAGAACATCTGTTGCATCAAACTGATGCATGTCCACAATTTCCTTGCTAATTGTGGCATAATGTTTAACTTAATTTATTGTTATTTGGCACAAAAGTGGACACCAGTATCTATTTCTTGCCACCAAGTCGAGGTTTCAAATCGCAAGTGAAATATTCAGAAACCTAGTCAATCACAATGTGCAAGACAGACTAATAACATAGAAGTCATTTAACTTTAAGAAGTCATCCAGCTGGGATTGTAACAATGAGCCCGAGGATTCAACCTTTTATCATTAGAAGAATTGTAACTTGCTTATGGATTTTGTTTGTAGATTTTTATGTTGTCATACTGTTGAAACATTACCAATGGTGGAATTTATGATAAATTAAATCAGATTTACTATCTGCTCAGATGGAATATCTGTCTAGAGAATGTTCTCGTAAGGATCTGAATGTGCTTTGTGATATCACCAATTCCATATTTCTTTTCTCCGACATTTTTAGTTCTGTTTAATTGTTTGAATTAAACATCCATGAATTTTCGGTGACTTGCAATTCATTTATATGGTTCTTTGTGCAGGGTGTTGTTGCTTAGCTTGCTTCCAACAAGAATGTTTGGGATGCCATAATGAAGAATGAGAAAGTCATGGAATTCTACAGAACTTACATGTCAAGTGAGTGTGCATTCACTTCTATTAACATATCAACTTGAAATGAACTTGTGATGTATCTTTAGTTTCTTCGACAGCTGAAGCAACAGGAAGATCGGTAATCGCGGACTTTGTGCATGATGTTAAGCATAAAGTGGTGGAAACAATGAGCAATATATCCAGCTTCCTTCAAGAACTTTTGGGGACTTCAGGAGCTTCCAGTTCAACCAACACAAAGACTAGCCATGAAGACTGTAGGCCATCAGTTAACTTTGCTACGGGTGCATCCTTCATGGCTCTGGCAATTGCAGCAATCTTAGTTGTCCTACTCAAGAGAGCATAGATAGATTGAGATGCTACCACTAAATAATCCTTCTACTGTGTGTGTTTGGATGTACCCAAAAAGTGCCTATGAACTCACCTGCTAATATATTCATTCATAATTAATTTGCATATAAAACCACATCTATTCCGTCAAAAGCAGTATTTTTTTGTATATATATACATATGTATATATACATATACATATGTATATATACATATACATATGTATATATTATGAATAACATAGACGGGGCAATTTAGCAAATCGCCCCGTCGACCGGAGTTTTGATGGGGGCGATTTAGTAAATTGACGTGGGTAAAAGAGGCGGTCGACGCTTTCGCTGCCCTTGCTATAAAGGGCGAGGTGGGATCATCTGAGGCGGGCCACTCATCGGACCGGGAGCGACAGTGGAGCGATGGCGGCGATGCGATCCGGATTCCGGCGCCTCTTCTCCATCTCCGCCTTCACGCCCCCGACTCCAGCTGCCGCTGCCCCGCCTGCGGAGCCTTCCACTAACCTCTTTATCTCAGGCGAGACCCTGGTTTATCCTTTCCTCTCCTCTTCTTTTATGTCTTCTATTCTCCGTCTTCTATGCAACTAGGGTTCTTTCTGTTTTACGATTCGATGTTCCGGGATAATATGGGGGCTTTAACTCTTCTTGCTGTTGATCATAGTAACTCGATTATGAGTGCTTAAGTTTCTTGGTTGTTGTGCGGTTGAGTGGTTTATCTTTGCCCTTCTTCCAGAAACTAGTCGAAGACTCTTTTCCCTACTTTTGCGGCTTGTGTATACGAAACTGATCTATGAAAGACTCGCATTTATGACAGTTCGTTGAATCTAGGTTTGAGCTGTAACAAAGGTAACATGAGAGGATTGATTTTGATTGTTGGTTGTCGTCCACAAGCTTCATTGGTTTGAGGAAATGAAATGTTTTAGGACCAAGAAAACCTACTATTGCTTTAAGAAAATTGATGCAATTGTTTCAAGTTTTTTTATTTTATTTGCAAGAGTTAAATACATTTCTTTCATTATAACAGATATTGAAGAAGCTCCTATTTAAACATTTCTGTAGAAGCACCTTATGTGTTGGAAGCCAAATAAAAGGATGGTTAGACAAAAACAATTTTAGTAATCAACTTTGTAGAGAAGTTATCTTCTTCAAATCACTGGAGCAGAAACATGTTCGAGTTTCTGTAGGTGGCAAGGGGTAATATGGCAACGCCCAGCTTGAGGCATGATGTGCCCTGCCAGTTCTGCCCATATTTAGCTAAGTTACATGATAATGTAATAAAGTCGGGTAATTCTTTAAGGTGTCACTGTAACTAGTTAACAGTTAGCTAGTGATACTTATCATTCGGCAGTTCTACCATGTGTAAAAGATAACAATTGACTATATGAATGGTTAGTAAGCAGCCTAGTGTCAATGTTGACATAGCCGACATTGTTAATTCAGGGTACTTGCTGAATACACTACAACTAGAGGATAGCAAGTGCCTTAAATATGATGACTAGGGATTGTCTTTGTTAGCGGACACTATTGGTTGGAGAATTTGATGGCCATGAATATACTTTATTCAAACTAATTTTTGTTAAAAAATGTGTTTTGTTTCAAAAGCTAGTGGTTTCTAAAGATTGTGTGAAATATTCTTGTAGAAACAAAGAAAACAAGACTTGAGGAAAAACTTTGAAGCCTCTATGTTGGAACACGTAGATATATGAAATTGGCAATTCAAGTGCATCATTCCTTTGAGTTCACAATTGTAAAGAATTACTTTAGTCTAGAATGTTGTATACATGTTTATGTTACATGATATAAACATTGTTGGATTTAAGAAAGCAATTAGGGATGATCAATTCAATGTGTCATTATTATCTGATTGATGCATTGTGAATGATGGATTCTGGTGAAATATTGGTTTCGATATCCATTCAATGTATTTCATGTAAGATCGTGTGAAAATATTACTCATTGACTGACCTCTAACCAGTTATATAGCATATTCTTTACACAAAAGATATGTTAGTGGCATAAAATTAGGAGGGGGAGGGTGATTCAGATGCTCACCTACCGTCCAGCTTAGTAATGTTTAGTGTTTTTAAAAGCACTAGGTACCAAAATACGTCAAGATCCCAAAACGATCAAGGCACTAGGCTCTCGCTTAGGCACCCACCCGAGCAAAGCAAGATGGTTTAAAATATTAAAATATAAAAAATATAATATAATGAATAAATATGATAAAATAAATAAAAATACGAAATTAAATTGAAAAGATCTAAAGTACCAAGTCACATTATCCATTTTCTAATTACAAAAATGTCAAAAGACTCAAAACAATAAAACTTTACATCAAATTCAATCATCATCATAATTAACATCGTCATTCTATCATCATATTTCTCTTTCTCTTATTCATCTACATCAAAATAGGTTTCCTCTTCACCAATGGCAGGAGATAAACTTGAGATTTTTGCACTCATTTTTACCTTCGTCAATAGTCTTGTATATGTTTGCAATTCTTTAACACCTGAGATGTAACCATAATAGTAGTGCTAAATAGGGTGAGAAAAGGAGTCAACAATAGTGGAATGTGGGGAAGGAGTCATCGAGTGGAACGTGGCGAAGGAGAGGGCGACGATGATGGAGGAACCTTTGGACAAGGATAGTGATAGTAGATGCATTTGCGGACAGCAGCAGCAACGATGGCGACGACTACCTTCAGTGGGACCAGAGGTGACTCGGGGTGGTGAATTAGGATTCGGGGGTCTCGTGCGAGGGCCGAGGGGAGGGGCATGGTTTTACTATAATGTTTAGTTGGTTCGATCGAACCAGAGTTGGCCATCTAGTTTGATTGCTTACATTCAATCGGGCACTCACCCTAAGCGCCTCGACGCTTGGGCGAGTGCCCAAGCAGCACTTCACTAAAGCGCGTCACCTAGCTTCTGTCTGAGGCACTCAGACCTTGCCTCACTAGAGTGCATAGGCGAGTGCTTGGGCCCCTTTTTAAATCATTGGTCATGTTGATACTTGATCCAGGTTTTATGGTTGTATCAGCATGAGAAATGTTAGTTGTCATGTCAATCTATGATGTGTATGATGAAACTTCAACACAGAGGGACGTTCTGATGAAAATGTATATATTCATTATGTTATTGAATCACAACATCCAAAAGCAAGGTTCAGCTTTGTCTAGAAGTAGAAATTGGAAGTTTGAACATAGGGTGATACAATGTACTTAAATTGCTTGTTCTAGGAAACTTACCATTCATCGTGTGGAAGGAGGTTTTGGGCATAGGGTGGTTTGATGTATTTTGATTAACAAATGATGTAAGCAGATTTAAACCATTGAAGAAATTGAATGATATGTAGTTGCATCATATTTCACTTGGGACCTTCATAAATTTTTCTGCTTGACAGATGTTAAGCGTCCACATAACTTTGTATTCCTTTATCTTGTTTCTTTGCAATTTGTTTGTGCAGCTTGTTTTTAGCTGGCTTGTTGGCTTTTAGTGCGTTTCCTTGTTTCTGTGCTGTTGTTCTTATGTCTGATGGTGTCTTGCTCTGCAACTTTTATACTCTGACTGTTTGCAAAGGAGTGATTTGCAGGACTTAGCAAGCGAACAACGTCGGAAGGACTCAGAGAAGCTTTTTCAAAGTTTGGGCAAATAGTCTATGGTATGTTTTTCTTTTTGAAAGTAAATTTTATGAGATCATATCTATAAGATGCTAATTCAACAGTTTATCTTCACTTTCTGCAGCTAGGGTTGTGACTGACCGCATTTCTGGATTTTCCAAAGGGTTTGGGTTTGTGAGGTATGCAACATTAGAAGAAGCAGCAGAAGGCATAAAAGGCATGGACGGCAAGGTGAGTTGGCATGTTGGTTCTTGCGTTCAACCTATGTTAACCCTTTATTATGCAACATGCAGAATTTGCTTAGTTTATTAGCAGAATTGATGTACATAATATTATTTTTAAGAGTCAGTTGCAAACATTATGCATCACATACAGAGACCCAACCATAATGGATCCTAATAATTGAGTCAATGCAACATGAATTGTTAGCTATCCTCATTGGTTCACCTTGCTGCAACTAAATATTCATGACTTTAAGGTCACTTATATTTGGCAATTCCAATATCATTTATTGACCACGTATCAACCCTTCCCGCTTGATCATCTTCTCATTGTTATATTTGGCTGCAGTTTCTCGATGGATGGGTTATTTTTGCCGAGTATGCCAGACCAAGACTACCCCCGTCAGGCCCGACACAACCACAGACACCACCTCCCCAAACATCAGAACCATCATCTGGTTTTTAACAGAGCTTGAGCTCCATCAAAGCTTCCTCATTCATGAGAGGCAACGAATCATTAAAGCAGATTTTTTTTTGCAAATTTAAATTACTTGGTTTTCCCTGGTGTGCAATAATTCTCTTAAATGGGAGGGTTAGGTTGCACAAGTGCTGCCATTGGAGACTGATGAGAACTTGAAGAACATGATGCCTATAAACTTCTAGTGTACCCATGGACTTGTCTTTTAGTATCTTGGCTGGAAGCGAGACTTCTTCATGAGAGATATGTATGTTGTGCCACACGGTTAATTCTCTGTTTTACAAATTAGACTTTACTTGGTTGTGCTTAATGCGGAGATCGTCTGGTTGCTATTGTCTTTTACGTCTTTTAAAGTTACATAACCATCAAGTGATCCACCAAATAAGTGCAAACAAATCAAATGCAACAAGAACGAAACTATAAACAAAAAGATCAAATAAGTCACACTGTTCTCGTATTCTTTTACGGTGACAAGCGCCGATGGTAGATTAGCTATAACATCTTAACAGTAAGATTTGAGGTTTATCCCAAAATAAGACATTGGGAACCCTAAACTAAACTGCTGTGAGAGGAAGGGTATGTCTTGCGGTGTTACATATAATTAATTATTCATGATAAAACAAGGCCAAATCCGGTTTCCCCGATTAAGTACCTTATTAGAACAACCTCACTCTCTCACGCAATCCACATTGCAAACAAGAGTTTGCAATACGATCCGTGACGCGGCAGCTGTATCACCCGTATCCACAGTGTGCAAAATCTTCGTCAAACAAGGCTACTGGAAGGAGCATGTTCTCCAACAAACTTGCAGCCGATCGGATTCGATCACTTCCGCACGTCTGTTTGTTGTATCGTCGTTCGTTCCCTCTTTCCAATGCCGGCATCGGAGATTTAAACTAATATATAAACAAATCCCCTAATCGTGCCGTCCTCGGCCTCTGCTCGTCCTCGTCGCCTCTCCAACGAGCAAACCCTATGTTTCCACCCCGTGATCACGCGGCCAGCATTCTTACCCTTCTGCTTGGTTGCACCGATCCGAGGTCGGAAGCACAATAAAATCTTGAATTCCTTTTTTTTCGTTTTTTTTTCGGAGTTCTTTCGGTGACCCCGAGAATAATTCCTCTGTTTCTTGCCTCAAGTTTGGCGATTGACAAAGATTGAATGTGGTTTCTGGTGGGGATATGGCTTGTGTTGTGTTGGGAGCTGATTTGATGCGGAGGTTGAGCTGCCGATGCGATGAAAAGGATCGACCGCGGGTGGAATATTGATGCAAGAAACGATGGATGCGAAAATTATCGGGGTTTTCATTGCTTCTTTTAGTTTGTTGTGTGTTCTGGTGATGAAAGGATCGGTAGGGAGGCTGGGGATAAAGAGATTGCTGTTGGGATGGGGAGATTCTAAGTTGATGGGTCCTATGCTGCACGAAGACACGGTATGGCATTCTTGTTCTTTAAATTCTTGTGTGTGATCTCTCTCGCTTCTGTACATCATTCATCTTTTTGATAGTGACTACTGTTGTAATTCTTGTAGTGAACTTTTAGTGAATTGAAACTAATTGTTCGTAGTTTCGCAAGTGCTAATTTGTCCTGCAAGTTATGGTCGATATTGATAGTGCAAACCTAGTTGTGCTGATGTACAGCTGATGAGACACATGCATCTAAGTTCCATGCATGTGATATATATTTCTTGGCGCTGGGGAGGAAGGAGCTGGTTTGATGATCGATGACTGCGATCCTGTTCTGCTCTAATGCAACACATAAAAAGGCACAACTAAGACCAGAGTCCATGAGGTTTCTTCGTTAGTCATCAGTGCTTCCTTGTTTTTTGTTCAAGATTATCTGCTTTAGTAATGAATCCAGTGGAGCTCATTCGTCTTTCCTCCTTACCCAATTGCAAACTGATTATTGACCTTTATCATCTAAGTAATTAGGCCTTGGCATCACAGTTCGCGTGCTCCTCTGTGACCTATGTAACTAGGGTTCTTTTTATGGAAACAGTCTTCTTGCTTGATCCTATAACAAGTGAGTTTGACTTCATTGTAAGACAGGCAAAAAAATTTTAAAAAAAAATTGCACTGCTCCCATGGGTGATCCATTGACCTAGGAAGAGGTTGAAAATTCTTTGGCAATCCTAAAGATCAGCCTCAAATGAACTTTTACCATTGAGGCTCCAATTTTCTTGTTCTCTTCTTTCAATAACAAAGGTGCAAAAAGATAGTGAGATGCTCATAGCTAGATTAATTTGTCTGATCGTCTTCTATAGTCTGCCAAGCCAAGTCTGTAATGATGAAAAAGATAACTTCTTTGTTATACTTGTAGTTATATTGTCTAGTAGGCCACCAGTGAACGATCAGCCACTGCCAAATTTCCAGCATTTTACCTTTCAACCTTTTTTTTCTCCTTCTTGATTTATATTCTGCTTCTTGTGTTCCTAGGTTTCCTTGACAGTATGCCTAGATTGACACCAATGAAGGCCGTATGGGCCAATTTCCGCTGCACAAGGTCCAACGGCAGTAACCACAACAAGCTGGACCTCTCAAGCTTTGCGACCGTTTTTCTTGTATGGAAATAGTCTCATGATGTTTATCCTTGGAAGGAGAGTGTCATCCTTGAGCAGAAGTAGGCCAAACAGACTTCCCGTTTTAACTGACAACCAGTAGTAGCTAATTTTTTAATTGTTTCTTTGACTCCTCACAGAAGAATATGTACAAAACTAGTTAGCCTATAAATAGGCCATGAATGTTCTCAACAGTAAATTTTGGACATTATGCTCTATTTTTCCATCAATAATCATCTTTTTTTTCTTTTTCTCTTTGGAAGGCAACTCTCTTACTCGAATTAGAGAAGCAGGACTAGCTGGCGTACCCTAACAGCTAATTACAATCTTCATGACTTTTGTTATACATGGTATCTCTTCCTTACAGCTAAAGTAATCACTCTTTCTCCTATGAAGGCTTTAAGCATGATTAACCTCACTTTGGTGATCTATTTTATGAAATTGGTTATTACATGGTCTAGAAATCCTTACATGGTTCATCTGATTTCTGACTAATATTATTGAGGCTCTTAATTCTATATTTGTTACCCTTGAATTTTGTATATTCTCATTGCCTAGATATAAAAGAGTTAAAGATGTGCAATGCTAAAGGCCTTTGTAAGTTGTTACATTGCAGCCTGCAGTTGATAATCATACAATAAGTTGGTTTTCTGTTGTGCAGGGTTCTATGTGTGTTTCTGAAGTCATGATATCTCTACCCCCTGACATAAAACATGAAGTTATCAAATGTCTTGTTAGGAAAGGATTCCACTTTGATATTTCTGGTGAATATTATAGACTGGAAAATATGTATTTTGAGTGTTTGGAATTGATACATAGTTGCCATCCTGTTCTAAGAAGACATTTAGCAGATATGCCTCAAAATACTGCACCTGCCATGTCTCCAGCTTCAGGACCTTCTCCTGCTTCAGCTTTGTCACCTAATACAAGGGTTGAACAGCAAACACCCACTCCAACTCGATCACCATCTTATGATCTTGCACCTGCAAGCTCTCCACCTCCCAATCAGCAGATATCAGTTTTGCCCACTAACATTTCTCCATCAGAACCATCCAAAACAAATCCAGGTGTTGCTTCATTTTTACACGAGGAGGAGCAAAAAAACAAGATTAAATTAATTATTATTGCTGTGCTGATATCTTCAGCTGGGACAACTCTTCTTCTTGCATGTGTATTCTGTTGTTATCAGAAATGCTGTAGACAAAATAACTCCTCCATAAAGGAAAGGGATGAAGGGGCCCTCTTGCATGTAGGCTTACATGACTTGGCTGGTATGTGGTTGTTTTATTTTATTGTGAACATAATTAATTAGACAGATTGCTTCATTTGATGGTTTTCTTCTTTTCTTAATTTTAGGCTCACCAATAAAATCATTTGGACCAGTGGTTTCAAATCATAAGGATAAACATGGAGATTTTTCAGGTAACAAAAATTGCCATTTTTCTCTTTGGATGTAAACTAAGATGGTGCATCACAATCTAACATACTATCAGGATATCACTGTACTCCAGCTGTTCCATCTTTTGGTCTCAAAGATGCTTCTGAACCGAAGGCACATCTTCCTCATCCTCCTGGGGGGTCTACTCTTTCAACTATTAACCTTCCTGCACAATCTCCTGTTGTCCCACCTCCACCACCTGCTGCTGTCCCTCCTCCACCTGCTATCCCTCCACCATCTGCTCCACGACCACCATTACCAAACCGAAAGATTGGTGCTCGGCCTCCTCCACCACCACCAAAAGCTACTCATCCATCTCAAGGAAGTTCAAGAACTACACAACCATCAAATCTTGGACCCAATCATTTAGGAAGCCTCGATGGAGATGGCGATGGCACTGCTCCTAAGACAAAGCTGAAGCCATTCTTTTGGGATAAAGTTCTTGCAAACCCGGATCAGTCCAATGTCTGGCATCAGATTAGATCAGGATCTTTTCAGTAAGTCATTACTTCTTACTGTTGTTGTCAGTATAAAACCACACTTTGATGATGATGTAATGACATCATTACAGGTTTGATGAAGATATGATAGAAACACTATTTAGCTACAGTTCTGCTGGTGGTAAGAACAATGGCAAAGGGAAGAAGGAATCCCCCCCTGGTGAAACTTCTACTCAGTATATTCAGCTTCTTGATCCAAAGAAGTCACAGAATTTGGCAATATCATTAAAGGCTTTGGGTGTCAAAAAACAAGAAGTCCATGATGCACTCATGGAAGGTACGTTTTTATCTTGTACTTAGCAGAACGGAGATCATGTGATGCCATATTTTCTGTATCGGATGAGAATAGGAGTAAAGTAGATTATAGCAGCTGCCAGCCATGGGTCTGCTTTTGTTTTTTCCCTTCTTATGTTTGATTTTCATGTATTTATTACTCGGTAGTCAGTGGAGCTGCTTATCCATTATATTGATTATTAGAGGTTTTGTTTTCCTTCCTGCACAAACATAAAATTCCGGTTTTCCTGTTTTTTATTTGTGCTTTGTGTTAAACTTTCAAGCACCTTGGAGAGCTCTTTAACAACCATCACTGGCAATTTTCTTTGATTGCACAAAACTTCTCCATTATAAATCAATTTTAATGCACTGAGACTTTTTCTGTTTATCTTCTTCATAACAGCAAATGAGCTTCCTACCGCTCTTCTGCAAACATTGTTGAGAATGCAACCAACAACAGATGAAGAGTTGAAGCTTCGGCTGTATGATGGTGATTTGTCATTACTGGGACCAGCAGAACAATTCCTGAAGGACTTAGTTCATATTCCTCTTGCCTACAAAAGGATGGATGTTCTGCTATTCATGTCTACGCTACGTGAAGATGTCTCAAGCATAAAGGAATCATTTGAAACTCTGGAGGCAAGTCTTAAAATCTCAGACAACTTGAATGCTATTGATGCATGTTTGGAACCTATTTCATGAGCATAATCTAGATAGCAGGTTTAAGCTGAGGCTTGTCCTTCCTAAAGATTGCTTGGCCTCAAATTAGGCACCCAAACTATTAATGCTACTTCCTTGGTGTTTACGCATGTCATGTTTTAACTTAAGTCATGTAAGACATATATCAACACTTCCAAAATAAGTAATATATTTTTTGCTAAATATATTCAAAAAATAGCAAATACCATTGGTACTTTTATCAATTCAATTAATCTAATAACAGATGTTTAAATGCAATCATGAATCCAATAATATGACAAAAGTAAGTACATGACTAGCATGGATACTTCCTGATTAAATAATAGTTTTTTCTATTCAATTTTGGAAATACCATTAATATTTATTATGCACTTCAATCAACCTAATAAGAGATGCTTGAGTGCAATCATGAATCCAACTATCAGCATATACAAATAAGTATGACAAAAGTAAGTGCCATATTAACACGAAAAAGATCAGTTTACTGTTGCACATGGAACTAAAAAATTAGAATCTTTTTCATAATAATCATATTCTCTTATGTTATTCACTTATCAGGCTGTTAAGACTGCTTGGTTAAACCCCAGAATGTCCATGTTCATTATGCAAGAGAACTGTAGAGAATAAAAATTGTTTTATGGTCATGAGTAATGGGTATCAATGGTTGCATCCCCATGATGTTAACCATTGTTAACCAACTTGATCATTAACTGACTTATTCCCTAAATGTGTAGGATAAGGCTGTTTCAGTAAAAGAAATGATCAGCTTTTTACCAGGAGTCCAACAGTTCAAGATTCATGTGAAAAAGGCTGCGCAAAAGACAAATGAGGGCTCATTAATTATGATCTTGTCATTTGGAAACAAGTAAATTACACTACATCCTTAAATCATTCAGCTAACCTTCGATATAAATAAGTTAACAAGTACAATCCATTTGTACTCATTTCTAAATCAGCTTCAGATTTGAATCCACAGCTGGTCTAGATTTGAATAATTCGAACTTCAAACCTAATCTGATTCATTTTGCAACGAGTGCAGTTTCAGATTAAGTGACATGGGTTAAAGCCTTAAGTACATAAATAGCAATTTTCCTATTACTAGGCATTTATACCTGCGATAATATAATTTTTTAGAAAAAGGTAAAGAAAGAAACAATTCTCAATCACAATGCAAGATTACAGAACATCTTCCTTGTGAAATTCAAGAACAACGTCTTTCATATAGTAGTGAACACATGTGAGTGACTTGCAGATAGCCAAGTGCATACCAACTTTTAATCAAAATGTCATCATACCAAAAGCACTAATCAAAAGTTCCATTTTCTATTATTGACATGCAACCTTTATATGCATTTTCTTTGTATCTCATATCCATGACTTCAATTGAGTAGCAAGATAACAGTTATGTTTGTCAATTTGTATGCATGAAAAATGGTGCAGATACTAATTTCCATAGAGCCAAGATGTATGGAAAGTAATATTGGGAGGCTTCGCCTACTATGGCCAATCTTTCATGTGTTATGCAGTGCATCTACAAACCCAACATCCATGCAGTCGATAATCTTAGCTATGCATAAACATCTGCCCCTATCATCCAGCAGCAAAATTCCATTTGGCACTGAAGTGTCTCATTGCGTTCTCTTTAACGAGACAACAAATTGATGATTCAGAAATGCTGCTTTTATTATAAATATGTTAAGATGTTTAGCTAAAGATTATGCAATGATTACCTTATATATGATGAGCACAACAAAGCTATGATGAAATTCATTCTTCAATGCTACAATCAAATTACAAGTTAGCCTTGTGCATTTCATGCTTATTAATCAGTTCACGTACTTTAGTTGAATTGTTGTTACTTGATAATGCCATGTATGTTAGTGTCAATATCTCAGAGAGGAGTAGTAGAGTTCGCTTCTCTAATATTCATTGTGTATGTTTCCTTTGATACTCTCTGCTAGATGAATGAGCATCTTGTTATCTTTGTGCTTTAGTCAATTTCATAGATAATGAAGACTACAGTTACTAATAATCATTTTGTTTCTAATATCATAATTTTCTGGTAGAAATAAACCATAGGTATTCTTTTATAATAGGTAGCTTGCACAGAGCTCAGAAGCAATCGTTTGTTCTTGAAGCTATTAGAAGCTGTTCTTAAAACTGGCAACCGCATGAATGATGGAACCTACCGTGGAGGTGCTCAAGCTTTCAAGCTTGACACGCTCTTAAAGTTGTCAGATGTTAAGGGTGCCGATGGGAAGACCACTCTGTTGCATTTTGTTGTTCAAGAGATCATTCGTTCTGAAGGTGTACGTGCTGTACGTTTGGCAAGACAAAGTGGAAACATGTCCTGCCTCACAAATTACAGTCTTAACTCTGATGATTTTGGTGAACATTCTCCTAGAGAATCTGGAGAAGATTACCATGACATTGGCCTTAAGGTTGTTTCTTGTCTGAGCAGTGAGCTTCAGAATGTCAAGAAGGCAGCAGGATTGGATGCTGATGCCATAACAAGTGCAGTGGCAAGCTTTGGGCACAGACTAATGGAGAATAAGGAGTTCCTGAACACTGACATGAAAAGTCTGGAAGAGAATAGTGGGTTTCACCATTCACTGCAGTGCTTCGTGGAGAATGCTGAGGTTGCCATAAATTTCTTGTTGGAAGAAGAACGAAGAATAAGATCCTTGGTGCAGAACACCACAGATTATTTTCAGGGGAATACAGGGAAAGAAGAAGGCTTGCGGTTATTTGTCATTGTGCGAGATTTTCTTGGCATGTTAGATAAGGCATGCAAAGAAATAAGGGAGTCACCAAATAAAGTTTCAAAGACACCAAAAGTTAAGGGCAGTCCAAGGGCAGCTCCTATTCCTGATCCTCGGCAGCTATTATTTCCTGCAATCGTGGATCAACGGGTGGATAGTTCCAGTTCGGATGAAGAGGGACCCTAAATTTTGGTTAGACGAGGTAACAATTGATCTCATACTGATGGAAAAGCTTTGAATTGAATTACGTTGGTAATAATAAACAGTTACTTGTACTGTTGATAGGAAACTACTTCAAAATATTAGTGCCATTTTTCCAATATGTAACAATCTATTAGGAAAAGCCTTCTGCACATATAGACAATTATAAAACTTTTGTTTTGATACTGTAATGGTCATGAGAAAACCACACAGTACCAATAATCCAGTTACCTACACTGATTATTATAAAGTTACAAGGAACCTTAGTAACTTCCCAAGATTTTAATCTTAAGAAGATAATAGCTGTGTGTCAACAGGGCATACAATTAGAGATGGAATACTCATGTGATCTAACTAATACGACTTTGTAACCAATGTTTGCTTGAAGTATTGATTCTGTAAGTATTTTGGCATTTAGCGACAAAGTAATTCTTCAAAATCGATTACTAAGTCGAGACTATTCACAGATTTGGTATGATATCAAACTGCATTTTGTATTAAATATGAAAAGCTTCCCATTAAAACATCCTACATTTGTTTGATTGAGTAGCATGTATGGTTTGTTTCTCCACATTGAACAGGCAATTTACCATCATGTTGCAAAAACATGACTTCTATCTCAAGTTTGCTCAACCATCTGTCGAGAGAGTTGACAAACACATAGTTTCCCTTGACCCCGTTGCTACATTTAGGGTACAGTTTTAAAATATAGTATTCATAACTCTTTTTTCTGGCTTTAGTTTATCATTATTGTTGACTATTAGTTTCCCTTAAACAGTTTGGTCAAACAAGAAGGTATAGTATCATTTGGCATTGATAAGTAAATGTCAGAAAAGTGCTAAATACCATATGATATGTCTGTAAAGTAAATGTATCACAAATCAACGACCAAGCCTGCAACCAACCTTTCATAGATAAACCCTAACTCAATGTTGCAATCTTGTTCGGCTGGTGGCTTCACAAATGTTCTGAACATGATCTAGATTGTTAATTCCTCTTGTTCATTACTCTGAGGTAAGTCCATATTATCTTCCGTGGGAGCTCAAATTGGATTGTGATCGATCTTCATCTCTGCCGTCCTCAACTATTGTGATCCCTTCAAGGTCCTCTCATTACTTCTCGCTTAATTTTTATGGAACCCCTTACCTTTTGCTTGTTCTCTGCTGTAGGTTAACCTCACACTTTTATCTCATCATTTTTCATGATATCACATTCATCTTAGTCTATTTTCCCAACATTTTCAACATAAATCTACCTTAAATTGCTGCATTTTGATTATGTAGGAATGCAGTAAAACCTCTCATTTTATTTGCCAAAACACTAAGCATAGGAGATCATTTCATCTTTCTCTCCTACAGAATGGAACACTGAATCACCTATGTTATCCATAATGCTGACTGGGGTCTCATCAAAGCTTTGTTATTCATAGTACAAAAATTTATGTGACAGATGTACCATGAGCTTAAAATGTTGCTGGTGCATTGAGCTTAATATATTGCTATTTTTACCTTTCAAGTTTTGCTTCTCCAGATCCCTCTTATATCCTATCAGAATTTTGAATTGTCTCTAGGATATTCCTGGCTTCAAGATTCCTCTAAGGAGTGTTTGTCATCTTGAGTTGCATCTTTATTCGGGTGGATCTGAAGTTTATCATGTACTCAGCAACTTGGGATTCCTAGGCAAATGCTTCTGTAGTCATGCTATTTAGATTATACAAGACCAAGCAACTCATGAGATCATGGAGAAGAGCAGGAATCAAAGAAAGGTTTAAAGGACAACAAGCACTGGGCTAGATAAGTGGGGAGCAATCAAAGCACCATGACATGAAGGATATATATACAACTCAAAGCTGTGATGAAAAATTCTGGTCTAACCAGGAAAGGTATGGGAATATTTGTACTCTGTTTCTGTAAGATATGTTGGGCATATGAAGAAGACAAATAGGTAATTGTGGTTCTGGTTTTAGACTTCCCTGCAAGGATAACCCTATTAGTTGGTGGTCTGCAACTAATTGTGCCTATTTTCATCTGTGATTCAATGATCATGCATAATAATTCCCCAGGTAATGTCTTTCTGAGAAAAGCAATGTTATCATCTATTTATCTGAGAAAAAAAGGGGACAAGTAGATGCACATCATTTGGTTGTACAGATCATGCATAATAATCTTTGATTCCCCTTTATTTTCCCAGGTGCTATATTTCTAAGAAAAGGTATATTATAGTCTATTTTATTGAAGGTCATATATAATGCATGCTGTTACATACTGTCACAGTACTAATCCAATGAGATAATTAATTTATCATGCCTCTCATCATATCCAATACAAGTCAATTCTAATATATATGTATAGCAAAAGTCAATTTTGTCAGAGCTGTAGTTCTGCCAAAATTAGGGTGTCACAACAGTATCCAATTTCCCCAAACAATCAATCTTTACATCAAATAATCCTGTCCTTGAGAGACTACAGCTTAGCTAACACATCACAACCAGTTCTGACATTGACTTGCTTGGTTGCATTGCAAAGCCAAGAACACAGGAGATGCAGCAAACAGTGGCAGAACACACAGAGAATGACTTCAAATCCCACTTTGTCATTACTTGATTTCAGCAACTTTAAGTGAGACAAAATCTAAAGGTAGGCCAAAAAAATCACACATTGGGATCTAAAAGAGTTCACAACCTATGCACGCTAATCTCCAAAGAGGGGGAGGGGGAGGGGAAGGTCTGAGCTATCAGTTGTCATCGTCTCCAGTTGCAGCCTTGGAGGAGCCAGAGCCGGCCTTCTTGGGGAGGAGGAGGTTGTGGATGTTGGGCATCACACCGCCGCTCGCAATGGTGACCTCCCCCAGTAGCTTGGACAGCTCCTCGTCGTTCCTCACCGCGAGCTGGATGTGCCTGGGGACGATCCTGGTCTTCTTGTTGTCCCTCGCCGCGTTCCCAGCGAGCTCCAAAACCTATCCACGTCAACACATAAAGGTTCATCGGATCCAAAACTTAGATCAGAGTCCGAAGAACCGTCCCAAGATCGATTCTTGATGCGAACAGGAGACCCCCAACCATCCCAAAATCCGAAATCTCATACAGATTGAAGAAGCAGAAACCTAAATTTAGTCTAAAGGGCCAGAAATCGCGGGTTTCGTTCACGAATCAAGAAAATCCCCAAAATCGAAGGAGAGGGCCATCGGGATGGAAGAAAAAGAGCGGAGGAAAGGAGGGGAAAAGGACCGTACCTCGGCGGCGAGGTACTCGAGGACGGCTGCGAGGTAGACGGGGGCGCCAGCGCCGACGCGCTCAGCGTACTTGCCGGCCTTGAGGAAGCGGGCGATCCTACCGACAGGGAACTGAAGCCCCGCCTTGCTGCTCCTCGACACGGACTTTTTCGCTGCGGCGGAGCCGATCGCCTTCCCTCTTCCCGCCATGGCGACGACACCGCTACTCCGGTTTGGGAATCGGACGGCGAGAAGAACTCCGGCTACGGCCTCGGCGTTCGATACCTCTCTCGCAGTTATAGAGTTAAGAGGCCGTCTTCGCTTCGTTTTTATAACGTCGAGAGAGAAGGGGATCTGACCAATGAGATGGGAGCACACGGATCGCCGTTCTCAGCCATCGGATGGACTGACTTTGACGGCTGGATCCTCCGACATTCGTACAGGTGATTTGGACATGTCATCCTAAATCTAATGATTCCAATCCCTCTCCGAAAAGGCAACATTACAATAACGCGTACGACACAACCTCTGTTCATTAAGACGTAACGGATTGTTGATACCGGTCACCGATATGACAAACCGTTATGATTATTTGTTTTTTGGGTTGCCTGTTTTAGTGTTGTCAACCTAAAAAATATGACGATTTTAAATCTTAATTTTCACTTCTTAATTTTAGGCACCAATTTAGCATTGAGGAACATGATATGATACGATTATGATGAATCAAAAATACAGAAAGAATAAAAATTATGGTTACGATCGATTTTGATCGTTGACGAAATTGATCGAGTTGGTTCGTAATTTTATTATCATTGCATCTGAAAAAAAGAAAAAAAATTAATTTATTAAGTAATAATTTTCTTTAAGAGGATAAAATGTATGTATCATATATATCATTTTCAGTTTATTCTTATAAAATATTGTATCAAAGGTGAATCTATTCGACGATCAAGTCTATTTCGATTTATTAGGAGAAAATAAGGTCGATAAGAAATTGAGTGTTCAAATAAATTTAATAAATTTAAAATAAAATTATTCTTGAAAAAATATTTATGTGATAAATTAGTTTATGTAATGATCATCAAAATACTAAAGCTATATGAGGAAATATTTTCTTTTATAAGTCATGATGATATGGCATGTTCATTGGCACTTTATTTGCATGCCTAATCGATGCTATTGGTAAATCTTGAACTAATTGGCTTTGATTTTAAGTATTTATTATTTAAAAATAGTATCATATCTAAGGTTTGCATTGTTAACGTGTATCATTTTGTACAGAGTCCTATGTATTGGTTTAAGAGGATAATGGTATACAGATCGCTCTCTCATGTCTTAACCTCATATAGAGTGATACAATGTTTGTGGCAAGTAATAACAATAGAAATTCAATCGTTATTGATTTGTATCGAACGATAAAGTTGAAATCCGATCATTACCCATATGTATCGGTCCATAACAATCAAATTTCAACTGTTATAAATCAAGGACTAAGATTATCTTATTTCGAATGATCAATTTGAATTAGGACTGAGATTATCCTATTTTAAATGATCAATTTAAATCAAAACTAAAATTGCCTTACAACTAAGTATATTCATCAATTGATTATTTGATATATTTGAATCTTAAGGTTTAAGTTGTATAAAAAATAATATAACAATTCAAATTTTTTTATAGATAATTTAATATTATCGGAAAGATAATTCGGTACTGATGAGGATAATAATTGCGACAAGACTCAGGCTGACGTCAGCTGCCTCAGATGACGCCTCACGCTTCGATCGACCCGACAGCACCTGGTCAAATGGACTAGAACATCGGCCGAGACGCATTGACGTCCTGCTCAGGCTCAGTCCTTCACGCCACGCCAACACCAGTGTCAGACGCTACCAGCCTGCCCCCTGCAAGCGAGCACCTTAGGAAACAGTAAGCTTCCCTATAAATACCCTCGCATTCTGAACAGAAAGGAGGAGGGAGAAAAACACACATAAAAAGACCTCTTCACTTCATCTGTCTTGATCGTCGGAGGGGTCGGGCCGAGCACCCTGACCTAACCTTTGTGCAGGTGCGAAGCCGAAGGTCCCCACCGGACGCGCGAGTGAGGAGTTCTTGCTCGGAGGAAACGATGACCCCGTCCCGATCAGACCATCGTAATCGGCCACCTCAATAGTCTCAAGGAACGTCCCAGGGAGATCCCCGTCGTCCGGACCCGAACCGAGCCGCGTTGGCCCCGAGGCCACGGCTTAAAGTTGTTTACATGAATATTTTGGCGCTAGAAGGAGGGCCGGAATGTCGAGGGATTGCCCAATTGACTCAGACGAGCTCACAGCTGAGGGGTCACACCCGAGATACAGGATCAGACAGTCCCCCCGAACTTCCGGCTCCCCTCCTTGGACGCTTACGATGGCTCCACCGACTCAGCGGACTATGTAGCTGCTTTTTGCACCCAAATGGCGCTATACGGAACCTCTGATGCTCTGATATGCTGAGCGTTTCCCACCACTCTAAGAGGGCCGGCGCACGCGTGGTATGGCGGCTTGAAGACCGAAACGATCACTTCCTTCGACCAGCTCATCAAAGACTTCGAGCTCCACTTCGTGGCCTATGCGCAACTGAAGCCTTCTGCGGCGCTTCTCCTCGGACTCAACTAGAGGGAGGACGAGCCCCTCTCCCATTTTGTGAATCGCTTTACAACACAAATCCGGGGGTTGCCGGACGCTCATCCCTCTTTGTTAGTTCAAGCATTTATGACAGGCCTGCAACCTTCCAGATTCTGCTGGTCCCTCGTGGAGCGACCCCCCACCACAGTACCACATCACGGCGGAGGCCTGGGTGGCCATGAGGAGATGAGCGACTTTTGGCAGCAGGCTCCATAGAAGAAGTCAAACACCCGTGGTGGCTATCCGATGTAGTCCTCGTAAAAGGAATCTAGGCCCTGCCTTAGTCTCTTCCGAGCGAAGGCTCAATATCTACCTGACCGCCTCCCGGCTCGCGGTTAGCTCTAGCCTAACCCCCTTCTATATCTACATGGCTCGGCCGTAGACTACCCGAGTCCACCTTAGCGTGGCCTGCCCGCCAGAGCCATATCCCTCGGCCGTAGACTACCCGAGTCCACCTCAGCGTGGCCTGCCCACCTGAGTCGTATCCCTCGACCGTAGACTACCCAGTATCCCTCGGTCGTAGACTACCCGAGTCCACCACACCTGCGCGGCCAGCCCGCCTACGTCGTGCTCCTCGGCTCCATACTTCCCGAGACCACACCTGCGCGAACAGCTCGCCTACATCGTGCTCCTCGACTCCATGCTCCCCGAGACCACACCTGCGCGGCCAGCCCGCCTGCGTCGTGCTCCTCGGCTCCATGCTCCCTGAGACCATGCTTGCGTCGTGCTCCTCGGCTCTATGCTCCTCGAGACCACGCCTACGCGGCCAGCCCGCCTGCGTCGTGCTCCTCAGCTCTATGCTCCCCGAGACCACACCTGCGCGGCCAGCCCCCCTGCGTCGTGCTCCTCGGCTCCATGCTCCCCGAGACCACAACCTCTGCGTGGCTAGCTCGCCTGAAAGCTGAAGCCATGCCTCGGACTCCCGTTACAACGACCGACGCATAACTTCTTTCTGGGGGGGAATATAATGAGGATAATAATGGCGACAAGACTCGGGCTGACGTCAGCTGCCCCAGATGACGCCTCACGCCTCGATCGACCCGACAGCACCTGGTCAAACGGTCCAGAACGCCAACCAAGGCGCATTGACATCCTACTCAGGCTCGGTCCTTCACGCCACGCCAACACCAGTGTCAGACGCTACCAGCCTACCCCCTGCAAGCGGGCACCTCAGGAAACAATAAGCTTCCCTATAAATACCCTTGCATTCTGAACGGAAAGGAGGAGGGAGAAAAACACATACAAAAAGACCTCTTCACTTCATCTGACTTGATCGTCGGAGGGGTCGAGCCGAGCACCCCAACCCAACCTTTGTACAGGTGCAAAGCCGAAGGTCCCCACCGGACGCGCGGGCGAGGAGTTCTTGCCCGGAGGAAACGATGACCCCGTCCCGATCGGACCGCCGTAATCGGCCACCTCAGTAGTCTCGAGGAACGTCCCAGGGAGATCCCCATCGTCCGGACCTGAACCGAGCCGCATCGGCCTCGAGGCCACGGCTTAAAGTTGTTTACAGGTACATGCCACAAAGTTATTTTTTCCTAATTTATATTATTTTTATTAAAATTATACTAAATTTATATTTATTTCTAACTTACAAAAACTTATTTTAATTTTTTATTTTTAAAATATTTTTGAAGAGTTTTTGACTCATTTTAAACGTATCGTTGATAAGCGTCGGTATATATCATACCGAGCTTTGCTAAGTAGATCAATACAAACCAAAATTATAAATCTTGATCCTGTCATTTGCTCCTCTGTTTTGGGGGTAAAGGCTTCTCTATTCCATTGTTAAGTCGTGTTTCATTTGCTATTATTTTAACGGGATTCATTAGCTACATGGATCCAAGTTATATCATTTTTTAGGTGCGAGTGATACTAAGTTATTTCTCACTAGAATTGGCCACATCGAATGCGTCAAATATTTTTCTTTGTCTTGATCAAACATATTGCAATGCTTTGGTCACTAAACATCCACTTATATGTGAAACGAATACATCACGTACGAGAAGATGTCATCCATTTATGGAGCATAAGATGCTTTAATGCTTATGTTCTAAGCCAATGTCATTGCTCATATCTTAGACGGACAAATAAAGATGTCTAGGTTTTGTTGAATGCCTTAGATGTTTGTCTTGGGTGAACACAATCACGTATAAATATAAATAGATTCTTTAATTACATTGAGAGCCTTCATACTTATGTCATAGTCGAATACATCATGCACGAGAGAGACTTTCGACCCATTATTTTGTGCAACAATTCACTAATCAACAATTCACTAATCAACAATTCGTTAGATAAATACAAGTTTTCCAAATGACCTTTTATTCGATGCTTAATGTCGATGTTTTTTTGAAAGTTGCCAATGAGGAAAGACTTCCCCTAACCTATTGAGGAGACAAATGCCGGAGGCCAAGAATGTATATACGTATATACATACATATGTATACACATATACACACATATATATATATATATACACGTATATACATATCTCAAGACTTGCATGTCCCCTCATCAGATGATTCAAGACTAGAACTTCTAACGAACAATAACCTCAGTCCTAAGGAGAGGAGACCAAACCAAACATGCACATGAATTGGTTGGCATACAAGCTAACATACCACCATCGATCCATGCGATACTTCAATCCTACTTTTAGCAGTCTACATTCCTAGCATCAAACCGGTTTTCGGGGACAGAGAAAGTACAATTACCAATAATCCCAGATGAACAACTTCCACGTCTGAAATAGTGAATCAACTTGCATTCTTTGCGACAACTTCCGATTTTATAATAGATGTCAGCAGCTTAATCACAATATGACAATCAGTGCAGTTCCTATGGCTTTGGACAATTTTCAGAGAAGTAAAAGCAATCACCAGTTTCTCGGTAACATAACCGAGTTCCACTATCTCACCCATCATTGGATCTAGTTTCTCATAAATTTCAAGACTTTGCGGATGAGGTTTAATTGTGCAGCCACTTCTCGATCTCAATCCAAACGCAAGCTGGAAGAAGTCCGATGACCCTTCTTCAGTTCTTCTAGATTCTGAAACCTTGGAAACCTCATCCACCATCTCAGATCTATTGCATATTTGAAGAAGCACTCTGTAAGGACTTAATCTTTCATAAGTACTGTGTAAGTGAGCACTCTGTAAGCTCTTAATCTTTCAGAGGTACTGTGCAAGTGCTTAATTCTTCATGTCCCAAACCAAAAGCTGTTCTGCTGCAAATTTCCCCAGCTCCAAGTTCCTGTGATCTCTATAAGCCATCGGTCGGCAAAACCATCCATATGTTCCTAGTGTGGCTAAAAGCAGCATTCTTTATCAAAGCATAATCTTCATCCAACAGTCCTCAACCAAACAACTTGATCATACATGGACGATGTGTTGCTCGTGACTATTCTTTGGATCTTGAATCATGACCTCAAAGTCTCCCTCCCCTTGTGTAATAAGCCAAAAAGTACACACACATAAGATGGCAAGAATCATTACACTGTCCGGGACAATCCCTTCAACATCCTCTCAAAAGTCTTGACAGACTCAATTACCATCCCATGGTTGGCATAGCTGCCTATCAGAGAATTCCAAGATTAAAGATTCTTGTGAGGCATCTTAAAAATGATTCCTAGCATCTTAAAAATGATTCCTAGCATCTTCCATCGTGCCACACTTAACAGTATAAGTCAAACAGAGCAATGTTTGCCACCATATCAAACACAAAGCCATTGCGGATAGTACTTACATGACCTTGCTTCACATGTCCAATAAGCAGAATCTAGCACAATTCTTAAAATAAGTCCATCCGAATGTTAACACCACACATCTCGTAGTACATGTCCAGAGCTTTCTCGTTGTGACCGTGAAGAGCATACGCCAATATAACGGTGTTTTCATCCTCCAACCATCTTCTCATGTATCTCATCAAAGACCTACTTTGCTCCTTTGACGCATTTACATGTCAATAAGAAAACAAGAGACAGATATTCTCATAAATCCTAACTTAAGAACATATGAATTCAACTGCTTACCAGCGAAAATGTAGCCCAAACCAGTAGTTACGAACCATGGTTGCCAACATTCATGGACTGGCATTTGATACCTCCCCTCCAAATCAAAAGAACAGATCAAATCGCTATTCATTGCTTCCACAAGCCTGGCTATATTAGTAATCCACAACATGATGTCCCTTTCAGGCATATCGTCAAACAGGCACCTTGCATCGACTATCATGCTGCAGTTCAAGTGCTCATGAGAGCCCAACTCCTCATATAATAATCTAACTCAACTCAATCATATTCACTGAAACACCATCTCCCCCCAAGTCAAACCAAAGCACACACTGACAGGAGCCTTAGAGGTGCTAGTGCCAGTGGCGATGAGGCCACCCGTCGACTGTAAGAATTTGAACAATTCAATAACCACTTCCAAAGCAACCTTCTTGATACATTAAAAGTGGCCCATCCATCTCTTTGGCCGACGTACTCAGAATCAAAATAGAAAACAAAAAACCAAAGACACCATGGTGATCCTCATGCAAACAGTCCAACCGGATTAAAACATCATTCATCCAGTCTGAACCACAACTATACTAAATTCTAGCTCAAGATATCTTATCCACTCGTCTGCATTCATTCACTGGATCATTTTCATCAACAGAACACAAATGGAGCTACATAATCAGAAAGTCGGAATCCTTTCATTGAACTTCATCATCTCCCGCCAAGCATTTGCCCTCTCGAGACCTCTCTGGGATCCATCTTCGGATGATTCGCTCGTCGACACTAAATTCCTCCGAGCTGCACACTGAACTCCTGTCCCTACTGCAGCTGCTCACATAGAGAATTAGCAGCGTCTTTGCAACAGAGCCACTCAAACGTAGAGAGCAGCAAAGGTCAGGCCATGCACTCAAACGAGTACTGCTAGCCTTGCCATCATTCTCTGGTATAACAAGCACTGCGTACTCTGCGTGAACGAGTGCAGGGTGATGCCTGTAAGCCACGAAGTCTGCGCCATAATGAGTGCCCGAGCGCACCACCCAATTCTTCGATCTCAGATGTGAGTACGCCTTGTAGAGCTCGGGGAACGCTTTCCTTTGAGAGCAGAAGTGGTTCCACAGCTCTGCATCTGCCATGGCAGTTCCGTCCTCCCTCGTAATCCTGATGCACGTCAGACCATGATACAAGTAGAAGGACTCCTCCGGACCCAACTGGAAGCACTTCTTGTCCCCTCCGAAGGTGGTGATGTTTTTGCCGATCGAGGATCGCTCGAGAAGGTCAGCGGCCTCCGGTTCGGCTTCGAGAAGAGCAATGCAACCAGAAAGCAACGCATTTGGCATCGATGGACTTAAAGAGGTTCGCAATCGAGAGACAATTTCCGACATGGGATTCGCAAGAGCTGTGTCCGCAAACCCCTTTCCCTTCCATCTTGGTCCGGTCAATTCCATGCCAGAGGAAGACCAAGGAACACGGAAACAGAAAGCAGAAGACTTGGAGAAAGTCGGGATCAAAGAGACAAGGGGTAGTCTTCAACCGATCCGCGGCTCCGATCTGAAGAACAAGGTGACGAGACGAGATGAAACCTACGAAGGTTTGAGAGAGAGAGAGAGAAGGGGGCGTTTGGAGGTCAATCAAAAGCGTTAGGGTTAAGGGATGAAACCAACGAAGGGTTTGAGAGAGAGGAAGGGGCCGTTAGGGTAGTTTGCGTTCCCCAAAGAACCCTAACGGCCCGAGCCCTCCCTCCGATCGGCAATGGACGGTGATTAGGTGGCCTCGCCACTGCCGACGGCTGTGATGTCGTCTTATGCGGCACATTGGTCGTGTCGCTCGCAGCGTGCGCATTGCCAATGTCTATTAATTTGGACGGACGATTGAGGCGCATATTTGCGGCATGCGAATTTGAGATGAACAATCTCAGTATGATTTATGTATGGACTTTGATATAAGAGAATAATAAAACACAGTCGTTAAAGCTTATTACCAACTATAAATATATTGACTTAACCATCACGTAGGCCTCTTCGCATCACACCCAAACACGACCACATGGAGACTCACGCCACCATTCGGCAACACAGACACGACTCGACTCGACTAAAGACGACAACCATGGTAGCAGGGAAGGTGGTGAGTTCACTGGCCGCCGCGGAGGCGGAGCACCAGGTGGAGGGTGGATTCCTTCTGTATGTTGTAGTCCGCCAGGGTGCGCCCGTCCTCGAGCTGCTTCCCGGCGAAGATGAGCCTCTGCTGATCCGGCGGGATGCCCTCCTTGTCCTGGATCTTAGCCTTGACGTTGTCGATGGTGTCCGAGCTCTCCACCTCCAGTGTGATCGTTTTCCCGGTGAGAGTTTTGACAAATATCTGCATCCCTCCCCTGAGTCGCAGCACCAGATGGAGCGTCGACTCCTTCTGGATGTTGTAATCAGCAAGAGTGCGGCCGTCCTCCAGCTGCTTCCCGGCGAAGATGAGCCTCTGCTGATCCGGCGGGATGCCCTCCTTGTCCTGGATCTTAGCCTTGACGTTGTCGATGGTGTCCGAGCTCTCCACCTCCAGTGTGATCGTCTTCCCGGTGAGAGTTTTCACAAATATCTGCATCCCTCCCCTGAGTCGCAGCACCAGATGGAGCGTCGACTCCTTTTGGATGTTGTAATCAGCAAGAGTGCGGCCATCCTCGAGCTGCTTCCCGGCGAAGATGAGCCTCTGCTGGTCCGGCGGGATGCCCTCCTTGTCCTGGATCTTAGCCTTGACGTTGTCGATGGTGTCCGAGCTCTCCACCTCCAGTGTGATCGTCTTCCCGGTGAGAGTTTTGACAAATATCTGCATCCCTCCCCTGAGTCGCAGCACCAGATGGAGCGTCGACTCCTTCTGGATGTTGTAATCAGCAAGAGTGCGGCCGTCCTCGAGCTGCTTCCCGGCGAAGATGAGCCTCTGCTGGTCCGGCGGGATGCCCTCCTTGTCCTGAATCTTGGCCTTGACGTTGTCGATGGTGTCTGAACTCTCCACCTCCAATGTTATGGTCTTCCCAGTGAGAGTTTTGACAAAGATCTGCATCCCTCCCCTGAGCCTCAGCACCAGATGGAGCGTGGACTCCTTCTGGATGTTGTAATCGGCAAGAGTGCGGCCGTCTTCGAGCTGTTTGCCTGCAAAGATGAGCCTTTGCTGGTCCGGCGGGATGCCCTCCTTGTCCTGGATCTTGGCCTTGACGTTGTCGATTGTGTCCGAGCTCTCAACCTCCAAGGTAATGGTCTTCCCAGTGAGAGTCTTCACGAAGATCTGCATGCCACCGCGGAGCCGGAGGACGAGGTGGAGGGTGGACTCCTTCTGAATGTTGTAGTCGGCGAGCGTGCGGCCGTCCTCGAGCTGCTTGCCTGCAAAGATGAGCCTTTGCTGGTCCGGGGGGATGCCTTCCTTGTCCTGGATCTTGGCCTTAACATTGTCGATGGTGTCAGAGCTTTCGACCTCCAAGGTTATGGTCTTCCCGGTGAGGGTCTTCACAAAGATCTGCATCTGCATGAGAGACGACACGGCATTTGCAACTTAAAGAACGATCAAAGCACGATAACCAGAAATCCACCCCGATCAAACGGTCTCTGCCGATCAAGACGGATACTACAACATAGAAAAGTAGATGGTAAAACACAACAAGATTCAACCTTCTCTAACAGATCAAACCCTATCCAACGAAACAAACGATCATACAACCTAGAAATATATGATGTTGCCGGTGAACAAAAACCCTAAAAGCCAGAGCAACAACCCAGATCGACTAGTACATACTGCTCAAAAATATCTGAGAAAGGCTTCAAATCTTTGAAACAAAATCACCATGGATCACGAATTAGAGCAACAAGACGTGGATCCAACAGCACCAAAGATCACTACAAGATCATCGCGTAACCCTATTCAGATCCGAGAGAGGCTATAAACAAGAACCGCCTTCAAATCCGAAATAGAAAAAAGATCCAACGATATCTAATCGAGAAGATGGACTCAGAGAAGGAGATAATACCTTACGAGGCGGAAACGCTGAAGCTTTCTTAGGAGATGGATTGGGTTGGAATCACACGAAAACGAAGGGGGAGAGGAGCTCTGTTTATAGCGGTCGGATGAACCGACTCACTGCCACGGTGCCGTTACCGCCACGGTTTCCGCTCAATTTCGACCGGACACGTGGATGATTGACATCTCGACAATCGAACTGCGGAATCGGTGGAACTCCTCGCGACGGTGACGGGACACATCGCAGGCCGAGGCAACGTTATGGCTCCGTTTCCTAACGTCGTTAAGAGTTCGCAGCGCACGCGATTTCTGGATTATGTGGCGACGATGAGGAGTGGGACCCGTCGATGGGCCCCTGAATTCTCCAATGACCGTGCGGGTGACGTAGTAGAGCCGTGAACGAGTAGAAAGAGGATTTTGGGAGGAGCATCGCATCCTACGGCGATGGGACCGTGGCGTGCGCGTAGAGGATACGCCTAACGCGAATCTAGAAGCATTGCAAAGGAGATGATCAGGGCCGTCGATGCTGTCACCGACATCAATCGATCGACCAAGAAAGCCAGTCAATGCGCAGACTTGCGTCCGACTCTATATAGGGAAGCCAGCCAGGAATACGGATCTTTCCACTGTCGTGCTCTCCGATCTTTCCCCGCGCCGCGATTGAAGATCTTTGCCAGTTTACTTGAGCGATCTTTAGTTGGGTACGAGAAAATCTCTCCTTTCTCGGGTTGATTGTCCTTTGTACGCTGTACGGTGATAAATAGCCTTTGTTCTTGATCTTGTTGGTTCTTGATTTCTTGTCCTTAGGCTTTTATCAGCATCAATTTTAGGGTTTCTTGGAAATCGAAGTGGTTTTTATTGGACAAGTGGGTTTCTTTTCATTAGCAATCGTTTTGTCGCGATCTCTCTGCTGATTATGCGGTCAAATTTCTTTGGAAAATCGGTTTCTTTTTCTTTGTATTCCCCTCCGTTGAATTGTAGATCTTTAAACTGTTCATACTATTCTTAAAATGGCGTTCTTTTAGATGGAAACGGCTGAGCGGATATGATTGATTTGAAAAATAATCATTGTTGTTATTGTTTATTTGGGAAATCTTCGTACTTCATATGATTTAGCTAAAGAAAAGGCGAAAACTTTCTAGTTAATTGACGATGATCTACGTCTGAGATGCCATTCCTGCTTTTTTAGTTGTGGATTCTTTTGATCTTTAATCTTGATTTTGTTTATTCGTGAAGAATAAAAAAACATTTAGTATAGAAACCTTGCGTTGTATTATTAATTCTAGAGATCTCCAATTTGAATTAGGAGAGGAAGAAGCTTAATGGGGTTTTAAGAAATCTTCGTAAGAATTGAATCTTGTACAATTGGTCTTGATTTGCAATTTTGAGTATTTCTAGCGTTGCATTTTAATTGGAGCCGATGGATTTATGGTCTTACAATCTTGCAATTGTCATCCCGCCTGTCGATTTGAAGTTTCAGGAGATAATCTTTTGCTTTAATTTCTATATTTATTCTTTTGCACTCAAGATTTTGGGGGGCTTAATTGAACCGATGTTGTTACCACTTTAATTTGTTCACGTATAGTTTGAGCTTTGTTTATCCAACCTTCTGATAGACCTATATGGATGGAGCAAATTAGCTGTCCATCTTGTAGTTATTACGATACTTAGCTTCTATGGGAAGAATTGAATTCTTTCTTTCTTTTCTCTATTAATAAATTTATATTCTTGTTCACTTTTGGGGATTTTGATAAGCTTTTAGGGAATTTAGCATTCAGTTGTTGGCTCAGAAATATTAATTTGACAGTATCCCTTTTATCAGCGAAACTAGAATGTGGCGGTCACGAGAGCTTTATTGAGCTCTCAAGTAGTTCTAATGTTGTTAATGTTCACATCAGAACTTTATTTCTGTTGAGTTGTTAATGCATTGTTAAATATTTGACCTTTTTTCTTTCCTAGGATGACTGAATATTTTCTGTATGCTTGTCAAGATGGAGCTACATTTTCAACATATTAACTATGTGATGCAATGCCTGTTCAATGATCTTGAAAAGCCTGAGATTAAATGCCTGTTCAATGGTCTGTGATGGTCTTTCCACCTCCCTTTTTGGTTGGGAGAAATGGAAATTAAGAGTTTTTTGTTGGAAATTGTTAATGCAGTGTTAATTATCTGACTTTTTTGTTTTCCTGGGATGACTCAATATTTTCTGTATGCTCGGCAAGATGGAGCTACTTTTCAACATTTGAACTGTGATACAATGCCTATTCAGTGATAAGATATTTGTCTCTGATAGCCTGAGGTTAAATGCGTGGGGAAAAACATTACATCAGATTACTATATGTGCTTCAGTCTGAGATGGTCTTCCCACCTCCCTTTTTGGTTGGGAGAAATGGGATAAACAATTTTTTATATATTTTTTTGTTGGTGCAGCCACTATGAAGTGACTAACATAAGCTTTCTATTTTTCAGCTTCAAGTGATCAGCGGGGAAGTATATTTGTTTGTTTTCTTCAGTTCTCAACTGTTAAAGAGTTCATGTCTGATCTGGACGTCCAGCTCCCCACTGCTTTTGGTAGGTTGACCTGTGATTTTGTGTATCTTTGGATTATGGTTTGCTCGTGCGATAGCAAAGACTAAATATCTTTCACTTTGTTGGTGCAGACCCGTTTGCCGAAGCAAATGCTGACGACTCTGGTGCTGGTGCAAAGGAATACGTGCATGTGCGGGTACAACAGCGGAACGGCAGGAAGAGTTTAACCACCGTGCAAGGATTGAAAAAGGAGTTCAGTTATAACAAGATCTTGAAGGACCTGAAGAAGGAGTTCTGTTGCAATGGTACTGTCGTCCAAGATCCAGAGTTAGGGCAGGTACATCATTGAAAATGAGACGACAACTACAAATACAGATGGTTATCATGTATAATGTACATAACTGATTGTTGTCTTTCTGTTATGGCAGGTTATTCAACTCCAAGGTGATCAGCGAAAGAATGTGTCTAACTTTCTTAGTCAGGTACAGCAAGTTGATTTTCTAGTAAATGTTTTTACTGGTGTATTAATCAGAGTTGGGACTTCACAGTTTTGTTGTTAGTGTATTAATCAGGTTATAGGAAATCATTCATTTTATTTTTCCTAATGTGTTTTGGACCCTGTATTGGAGCTGTTGTTGCCGTTTAAAGTCCTTGTTGGATGAGTAGGAATGTTCTTATGAGATCATCACATCATTATGAAGTGTGAGGAGAGTCTATGCTCCCATAAATGGTATCCTTTTCTGTTTTCTGTTTGTTTTTGCTCATCAGTTCATATCTGAGACCCTATTGGAACTTGAATCAAGGAATTAAAGAGTCTCGTGCATAGTTTTGCTGACAATTGAAATACCTACCCATCTTCATGTTGAATGGTGTGAGTGATAGAAATCACCCTCATCATGTTAATTCGATTTGCTTTTACTCTACAACTTACCATATTTTATTGCTGTGAAAATTCACGAGGTGTATCTGTTGATTTTGTCCTCTCCCATATGATTCATGCATCAACATTTCTAGAAAATACATCTTTAGAAATATAGTTGGAATTTGAACACACCCACTAGAGTTATCTTCGAATCGTTGGGGTTGATCTCCCAACAATCATCGACCGACAATGACATAGGAGTTGTTGAAATAGTTGAAATCACAATGCAGACCCACTAGGCTAGCCTTATCAACTTGAAGAGTTTGGATAATCTACATGAAATGTTGTTCCAAAATGTTGCTATCTAGAGATCTGTCGTCTTGATACTGGAAAATTGCTGATATTTTGGGGGGAGGATGTGAGCTAATTTTATTATGTTTTCATCTGACTGACTGCCAAATTGTGTTTCTGGATGCAGACCGGCATAGTGAAGAAGGAATACATCAAGATTCATGGTTTCTGAGTCCATGCTTGTTTAGCTATCCGAGCAGTGTGTGACATTTGGTAGCTTGTTTCTGCTTTGTTTGCTTGATACCTGAACTCTCAAGACATCCGAATAAGATGGAATATTTGAAAGGAACCTTATCCACATTAAGAGAAGTGTATTTGTTCGTGTTGGATCATCGCTTGTGTATAAGAGGCCTCAATTTTCTTTAGTATAAATGTATAATTCTAAGTCTCAATGTGATTCCAATATGCGCAAAACATTTTTTGGGTTGTACAATCGTCACAAAGAGTGTATTTGAAAGGGAACTCTTTTTCTTCTGTGTTGTGTTGCTCAAAGATGAGATCAAACATGTGAAATTTGATAGTAAGGTTTGTCCACTTGAGCTTTGCAACAAAATTTGGAGAGGGATTACCCTTTTTACAGCCAATAATCAGAACAAACGAGTATCCGATGATTCAAGACCATATGTTCATCATCTTCTTCAGATTTGATTAGGAATAGCTGCACTGCAGTTAACAACAATGCATCTGCAGTCTAGAAGAAATCAGCCAAATGGGTTGCTTATATATAAAGAAGATGGTTTGTTCAAACACACATTCATTATATTTCCCACATGAGAACCAACCATATCGGTGTGCTTAGTTTATATATAAGTCGTTCCTATCAGTGATCCATTTGTCTTTCAATGGTGGGAAATTTTATATGAATCAATGATCATATAAAAGAGGCTGTATTAATTAGCTAAGGAAAAAAAAAAAGATCAAACACCTAATGCATAAACAAACTAAAAAAAGATCAAAAAAAAAAAAAAACAGTTTGTCTTCTTCTGGAGATCTACTCGTCGTATTTATGAGCAACTCGAGAGATGGTCTCTCACCATGAACAAAGGGACCAAGCAAAGCCCCTTTTTCCTCAGATCTATCTGTACGCCCACATGAATATTCCTAGGCGAGTCCATTTCATCAATCTGCAAAACCAAGAAGAAGATGTGTTCAATCTATCTCCGATCCAGCAATAATATGAAAAGATCTCTGTAGCAGAAGAAACCACATATGTAGCCACTCGAGGAAGCAGAAGAAGTCATCGTCTATGGCTCTTCCTCCTCTTGTTGAGTATGGCATCTCAATCAACTCTGGAAATTTCCAGCACTTCGTTTTTGATTCAATCCCTCCTCACGTATCATGCAACTCCAGTGATCTTTCTCTGAGATAACCAGTCTTTCTTTTTCTTACCCCCTATTTTATGTCCGATTCAATTTTTATTTCCTTTAGAAATTTCTTAATAATTTTTTTTCTGTAAGATAATGAAATTAGGTACCCCACCCCTATTCTTCTTATAAGAGAGATCATATCTTTAACATACAGCAGTGCTTAAGGCACTCACGAATGAATCATAGACGATATTAAATTGATCCAAAAAAAGATAAAAAGGTAGAGCTTACAGATTTAAAACCACCTCCTCAAACTAACTCCGATTGATTGGTCTACAATACAGCCTATAAGCTGAACAAATTTATAATTGCAGGAAAAGATATATATATATAAGGCCATCTAACTAATTGTGGCCTCTCGATTACAATGGCACCGAGGTCTTCGTCAGCCAGAATGGAAAGAAATTGCTGCTTGCTGCTAGTACAAATAACTTGATCGCGAGAAGGATGTCGCTATGGTACAACATTTCCGCAACCGCGGTTATTGCCGCTACCCAGAGCAGGGTATTATTGTCTGCCAAACCCCGGTGGTGGCGGCGGTGGCCTCCTGATGTTCGAGCTCCTATCCAGAGCAGTGTACCGATTGGTGGTTTGCTGGTGGTGACCAAATGATCTCCCTGTAGTGTGCTGACTTGGTGGTGGTGCCCTCTCATCTCCATATTGTTCCTCCCACTGCTGGGGTGCATAGGAATGGTAGTCCCCGTAATTAGCATTGTATGGAGCCTGAGTATGAGCATAGGGTACGTGTTGAGGTACCGGTCGATTAGCAGAAGGATAAGGATATCCACCACCCTGCGGGTAGTTATAAGCTGGAACTCTGCCTCTGGCATCAGGGTGGCTGCTTCCATTATGGGGGTCGTAATATGACCTACTACTGTAATGATCTCTTTCATACTGAGATCCCAATGATCTTTCATAGTAATGAGTCGATGTGGTAGAATCATACCATCGCCCATGACCATCACCTGAATCATTTCTAGGGTCGTAATGTTGTGAATGACCAACCTGATGGCCTGCCCTAGCTGCTGCTGCTGCTCTCTGATCCCCAACATGGTGCCTGCCAGCTGAATACGGCAGACCATTTGTGCTGGTATTGTAAGACAATGGAGCAACCCTAGAATCACCACTGTAATGGTCCCTACTTATTTGTAAGCTGTTCTTCACTAGCCGATGTGCAGCATCTCCTAGTTGTTTGCCAGAGATGGATCCATGTGGATTTTGCCTGAAAGAGAAAAAAAGTAACACCACCGGTTGAAAATGTTAAAAGTTGGCATCCGGTGGAAATAAAGCAGAGGACAAACTAAAAATAGTTTGGGTCACTGGAAAAGAGTAAAATAAGATTAGTCAAATAGTTACCTTCCATTTTCAAATGGCTTCCTGCCAGTATCTTCATGCCACAGAACTGGTGGTGGCTTCAAGTCACCAGCTGTGACAGTCTGCAACAAAGACACAGGAAGGATAGAAATCAAAAGAATACAAACAACATATCAAAAGAATAGAAATCAAAGTGGAAAATGAGTGAACTTCTGATGCACTTGGCCCCCTGAGTATTGGAACAACATCGACGAATTCCTTCGTCAGAAGGATCATCACATACTTTTAGCAAATATTTAAACACTAAGGCCACACCAAAATGGCGAGCCTTGACCAACATTTTAGCCCTCAGTAATGCCATGATTTAAATCTTCTGTTTAGAGTCGAGGATCCGCAAGCCAACAGGATGCAGAATGTCACGTTGCCCTTATGCATCTTATGCTTGAATTCCAAATCAAATCAGAATACAAAAGCTAATCTGCTAGCAAAAGGCATACAATTCAATCATGTGCTTCATTTCACTGAACTTGAGGACAGTCATCATCTTTTCTTATATTGCAATAATACTATTATGTGACCTTGTGGGAAAGCATAATGACCCTGTATGGTCGATCATTGTACAACCAAAAGAATAGGTGCTCTATTAGAGTGATTCAGTTCTATTTTAATATGGTCTTTAAGCACGAGAGGCATCAATACGACACCCATGCCATATTAATTCTTCTGTTCTATTAGGCTTAAAACAACTGTCTTTCCAACATCCAATTCACATGTCATGAATAAAAAAATATGGGGGATTTCTCCTGCATTTTCCTTCTAGGAAGAATATAATGATGATCCTTTGCAACATGAGTCACCTGGTTTCAAGTCACAAAACCATTTCTCTACTTAAAGGGATAGGGTTTCATATATTGATCTTCCACTGAACCCAGCACAAGCAGGAACAGGCCACCCTTTCAATAAATAATAAAGAGAAATTTAACTACTTTATCAACCTACAATAAGTACCATAAAGCCAAGATAATTTATCCAACATGAACTAGCAAATTTCAAAAATCACATTTTACTGGTTATTACATATTAAGAATCAAATTTGAAGGTTTATATGTTAAACATAAGACACATATAATGATGAGATGCAAAAAGTCCAACACCCTGTGTGAATATTATAAAAATGACACAAATCCATATTATAAAATATCATCACAAAGTCATCACACTTTAAAATTGTATATTTCACTTGCAAATAAATGTGGGCTTAAAAATGGATACAAATTTGAGGATACTCCAAAACAATATGCTATTACAGATGCAAAAGTACAAACTCTGTGTGGATTCATGTAATTTGATAGTAGAAATAAGAACAGCCTACAGAATTCATAAAGACACCCAGTTGGTACTAGTAAATAGGATCCAAAATAAATGAATAGCTGGTTGTTATTCACACAGATATGGGTATATTTTGTTAGTACAAAAACATTCAGGACTCTTCCAAGACTAAATTAGATGAGATAAGCTAAGAGTCCTTATCTTACCAATTGCCATACAGCACTACAACTGACTGCAGGTGGTCTTGACTTAATGAACAGAATCTAATTTACTTATTTATTTATATTTTTTTCGTTCATCTTCCCCTTCCTATTCGAACTAGGCAAATTACAAAAATGTCAGAAACTGTATTAGTTCTTTATAAGGAAAACTATAACAATCCACATGTCCAGCTGGATCACGGGGAAAAAATTTAGTTAAACAAGGGCGATAAGATCAGGATTTTCAACGTATACAGATATTCCTAACACGTGAAGAAATAACAGAAAATGAGTAAACATGTAAAATTACTATATACCTTCTTTGGAATAATAACACCAGCCGGTGGCCGGGTGATGTGCTTATGTGCATCTGGAAGTTTGTAAATTGAACATCTGGAGAAAAGAGTCATTAATGCATAATTTTCTTCAAGAAATAATGTAAACTGATAATTTTGCAGCAACTGAGATTACATGACTTGATTATCCATTATATCTTCCATTCCTTTAACAGGAGATCTAAAGATAGGAGGGCATGGATCTCCACTACAAAGACATAGATACCCATTCATTCCACCACTGCACAAAGCAGAAAAAAAATCCAATTAACAGCTTCATTTATAATTTGGTTAATTTCTTTAGCATTCAAAAAGTTAACGAAAAGTGTCCGGCCACCATGCTAGTTTAATGCATAACCACAATGCCTATCCAGAAAAAAGAATGTGTTTTCTCCAATTATGCTCATGATATACAAAAAGATAGGAGCATAAAGGAGCAAAGTATATCGATGTCATTAAAATTACAAACCAACAACTTTAAAATAATTTGCAGCTTAGCTGCCATCCAGTAAGTGGCTTAACATGCTTGCTTCTAGAATCACTTGGTGCAGATATTAACAGCATAACTCAGACAATCGAGACAAGAAGGAACACAGACTTAAAAACAGAATAAAGGCATCTTGTTTTAAGTCTTGCAACATTGACACAATGACCACCTACTTCAATATGACAAATAGCAATTTCAATGCTTCTATGTAGTGTCCTAAATCGCAATGAAGAGAACACAACAGCGTCCTTAAAAATAACACATTCCAATTCATCTTCATAACCACCTTGAATGCCACAGCATCAAGTTTCAGCAAATCAAGATATTCATTTTGCTTCTAATCTATCCACGGGATCCATAACCACAACCTGAATGTCATGAGTTCAAGTTTCAGCAAATCAACATGTTCTTTTGATTCAGTAAATCTTTTTTAGTTCAAAATCTACTTTTTTTAATTAATAAAAATTAGAGTACATTTTTCCCCAAGCCTAACAATTACTATTGATTTTCTCATCATGCTAATATGTGTCAACACCTTTGACCATGGCCTTCAACCAAATATTCAAAATCATAAATCAACAATTGAGGGTGGGCCTCGGTACAAAGGTAAGATTGCACCTTGACACCAGGGTTTGAGTCATGGAAATAGCATCTATATTTATATTTAAAGGTAAAGCCATAAATATTGACCCTCCAATCCTAGACCGATGGTAACCTCGAACACAGATACCCTTTTTACCATACATACACAATTACATAAAAAGCTAAATATATTGTAATTCAGGTTAGAAACATATACCGACAGTAACCTTGAACACAGATACCCTTTTTACCATACATAAAGAGTTACAGATATTGTAATTCAGGTTAGGAACATATACCTGGATGCAGGGTCAAGTTTCTCTTTCACTTCAGCCAGTTCCTTGGCAGACAAATGTGAGAACCTGCTTGTCAGAGAGAATATGTATGGAGAAAGTGTGTGAGAAACATTCACAAAAAGCATGTCGGACATTATGCTGTTTCGACGTGCCTCCTCTTCCTATAAAAAGGGCAACAAAATTTGGTCAAATTCAATTTCCATATGCAAACAACATGAGCTTTCCTGAACTTAAAAATATCACTTCAGTACCGTTAAAGTATGCTCCACTTTTTTAATTTCAGACAGTAAGCGAATTTCCTCTATAAAAGGCAGCTTGGCGATACCCTGAAAAAGGTTACCGATGATGCCATCAAATTGCATGGTATGAAAAGCAATATCATATCAAAGGCAACAAAAGATCTACTTAAAACTTGTGATAATCTAACCTGCCAAGAAAATCTCTTTCCATTCATATCCACCTCAAAATCTGTTAAAAAATTTAAAAGAAGGTTAAAGTATCAGAAGCATAAACTAGGAGAGATATTCATGTATGTTAAATTTAAATTACCAGTTGGATAGAAATCCAGAATTGGTGATGTTGGATCTGACATCAATCTCCTATAATGTATAGGAAGTGCATGTGCACTGCAAATGCAAATATAGTATCAGCCACTTAAAAATATTTAATCGTACAAAATGTGATGAAAGATTCAATTAACTCTAACCTTGCAGCTGGAAACACCCCCATTAACTGATCAAATGGTTTGAAAGGTGAACCAAGCTTAAAGCTTATATTCAAGCCACCCAGATCCTTCATGTCAGAAGCAAAAGGAGCATAATGATATGGATAAAACCTGGTTGATGAAAGAAGCAAACAGTTAAGAAAGTCAAATATAAGATAATTTATATAAATGGATTTTTTATAATAAAATGAAAAAAGAATATTATGTTCTGATGATTTGCATATAACTTCCAGTAACATCATACAATAGATCCATCAAGTCTGTTACAGCATACATTCCATTCATTGTCAAAAGAGCCCAAAACTGCTTAAGCCTCATTTGTCTATCAATCAGAAAATAAAATGTGTAGCTAAGTCAAAAGCTTCACTACACAAAGCAAACACAGTTCATCTGTATGTAACACCTTAAACGCAAGCATCCAAATACGAATTTGGTTATTGTCGAAGATACATTAAAGCTCCTAAACTACAACTGACATGAGGTCCTTCAAAAACAAAAAGAAAGAGAGAGATAGTACCACCAGAAAACACCAGTTTAGCATATAATATGCTTAGAGAAGACCTATATATTACCTAAGCACCATAACCAGCTTCTATGTGTCACCCTAAGATATAGTGGGTTAGATCTAATAGTTACATGGGGCAAGACATAACAACATAATATATTTGGTTTACCTGCAACAAGATGTGCAAGCTATGTTCTAAAGAGAAAAGACCAAACATCCAGTAAGCAGATTTCAAGCAGGACTGAATATACAAAAGAATGTTCCATAAAGCAACCCACCATTTCCTGGGCCTGGTGATGATCAACCATAAAAATTTTGGGGCCATATTATGTATTAACTAGGATTAACTAAATTATCTCATGCACTTTATAACAAAGGAATATATATTACAAAAAACATGTACGATCAATTCAAGGCTGTGAAATCAAGAAACGAGTTAACAGGAAAGGTTTTCTTAATAGAAGACGACAGCATTTAATATTTTTGAAAAAAAATAAACTAGACTCAAGATTATCACTTCTACACTGAACAAAGCTATCTATTATTCAATAATGACAAATACATTTTAACAACAAAATTAAACAAAAAACAAATTTGTATATTAAAGTAATGGTGACAATGCTTACCATTGCCATGAGCAAACTCCCTCATAATAATAATGCATGACCCAGCATAAGCCTTCAGTGTACCTTAAAACCTAACCAAGAAAAGGAATGAGGAAAATCCCTTTAACAATTTTTGACGATTCAACCTTACAAAAAGGAAAAACACTTAAATAAATAAATTGATGAGTGTATAAAATACATAATCCATGTCTTAAATGTTAATTTTATACTCTTCATATATCAAGGGTCAAAGAACAGCATGTTTAGCTCTAGCCACTCATGCTGCCATTGCACATAAGGTAGCACTGTGCAGTGCTGGCCCATGCCAAATACATATATTGGAATAAATCAACCTCGAGAAGATATCATATTCAGTTGTGCCACATGAAAAGCACCCATAAGCACATCAAAGCATAAGTTTGGGCAGTTCTAGCTGAATTAACAAACATAAAAAAAAGAGGATTGAGTAGGGGAGAAGGCAAGGGAAGCCAAGATGGAGGAAAGAGAAAAAAATAGAAATCATATATATGACTAAGAAATAAATTTGTTGTCACTACTCGAATCCCTTCAGCCACACGCCTATCCACAATTAATTCTTTCGTACTTGAACCCATTTACCAGTGTGCCCAATCCAGACTATGTGGGATGGCACATTGTCTATCCTATACAACCAATCTTTGTCAAAGACAATCATATCTTTTATAACTGATACAGGTCTTGATATACAAACTATGCAACCTAGGATGCATCACCATGGTATGAGATACACCGATATATATTACCAAAGAAGCTCTCACCTCTATTTACAAACCATTCATTCATTGTTGTGATACTTACCATGTATCATAATTCAACTTTGACATATTCCCCTACCCACTACCAAGCATTTGCTACGACAACTACATTGAACATATTCTGGCAAAGGCATCCTTTTATCCGAGTTAACAAAATAGGCATCCCCATGTATACCCGGTTGCTTAGTTTGGATGCCAACAACTAACAGTCTTGACTAAATATTAAGTGAGGATAACAATAGACTTAGGATATAGCATGGAATCTATGTATTTTGCTTTGCTATGTGTTCAGACTTCATGCTTCTTTTCATGTTCAGATGACGAGATCCTACTGCCATCTACATAATCTATTGACAAAATTACAATCAGATTGTAAGATGCATGGGAAGTATCCTGGTAATGCTAAGCATCTTCAGTCAAAAACGCAAAGGTCAGTCAGGAAATAATGAAAAACAAGTGAGGAATGATCAGCATAGATTGTGAAGAGCAGTCGTTGAAACCCATGTAAGAAGAAAAGGATATGCATATACTTGTACATGTTTCTATAAGCTACCTGTGTATTTATTTACAAACATCAGATGTGTAGATATCCCTGAACATAAATATACAGAAAGTTTGTTTACATAGCAAATGACTTACAACATCTTTTTGAATTGCTTCAATTTCCTCAGGATATTTTGCAGAAAACTTTTCTTGATAGTATCTATCTTTCCATCCCGGCTCTCCTAGTTTTACCTGTCATAACAAGCAAAGAGCAGTATGTCAACCAATACTGTTCATCAGCAATATAAAATCCCTAAATATAACTCCTCTAGATGACTAATGCATGGCACCTGGAATGCATTCAGATCACAAAAAGATAGTTTTTTTTTTTGAAATAAAAGAAGTATTTACAACCAATAGCTTGTCTGTAGTGCATGAATGGTGTAAACTCATCACAATTCTGGAGTTGAATAGGCATTCACTAATTCAGGAAGCATCTGCAAAGGAGAGCCCAAAAACACACGATATCGTGGCAAACAAGGAATAACCAATATTTTAAAAGACAATCAAATCCAGAAAACGGATAGGACCTCCGTTTTAAGCACAATCTGGGAGACCATAGGGTAATGACATCTGAAGCATTTATATGCCAAGCTCAACTCTAATTCAACTCAAGCTGTTAAGTTTCAGTTTTATCAGCTATTTTAGATGTCACTTAGGCAGTGTTACCTGGACAACATGAAAAATGTCGGACATATACCACTTGCCAGGTTCACAGCCACAAGTTTTGCCAGTTGGATTATGAAGTGGGAATTTCAGTTACAAGCTAACACTTGCCATACTGACACTGTGAGAGGACCCTTTTTGCCTGAAAGACTAATTATAGATTTATCTTATATTTTTTCCAAAAAAGAATCAACTAGAAATGCCAAGTTTTTCATAGTTGTCATGTCCAAGCTTGGCACAGAAGTCCTAAACGGATTAGGAATTGGGCGCCGTCATAGGTTATAGAGGAGAATATCCTGTTAGGTAAAAAAGGATGGTGCACAAGTTACCCAGGACTATTTGGTGGGAGAATGCTAGTGGTGCAACATATCTGATACCAATACATTGATTTTTCTTTTCTGCAAGCCCTTGCTAAATTCTTTCTTACTACCCTGGAAATGGCTCCAGCAGCAGAACAACCTAGAATTTCATTCTAAATCAAACTGGCAATGAGTAAATTGGACCATGTCCTGTAGACATGCCTGCATGGGCAGAATTGGAGCAAAAAGAGCAAGGACAAATCAGTCCAATCCCCTCACAACCAAAAACACAAACTCCCAAGAAAAAACTACAACAGAAGTACTTAGAGGAGCAGATACAGTTTGTCTTGATGTAACAGAAAAGCAGAATTAAGTAGATAAGCATGCTAAAATCAAACAATATAAGTTTAGTTTAGTTTCAAACCTTGTCCTCCACTGGATTTTCAGAGTTAAAAAGGTCAGACTTCTCCTTAAGCAATTCCTTAAGCTTTGTCTTCAATTCCTCCCTATTTTCACAGATCTAAAAATTAAAAACATAGTTTTAGATAACAAATCAATAAAAGGAATAACATGCACAATAAAAAATAGAACTATTTAACATAATGTGAAATCAAAAGCATAGATAAGTAAACTTACTTCTACTTCAAAACTGTTCTCAGCCTCAACAATGGCTGCACCGATAGTTGCTCCAGAAGAAGAAAGCCGTGCAATTTTTCGGGCTCGGTCGTTAACCCCTTTGCTGTCGTATGTTCTAGATCGACTAGTCTGGATGTCAACTGGCATGGCACCGGTAGATCGGCCTACTTGATTTTCTCTTCTCATAGATACTGTGCTTTCCAAATTGTACGAAGAACCTATTTGTTGATATGGTGAAGGCAAAGCACCAGATGCGAGCCGCGAACCTTGAAAACGAGTAACAGGAACTATAAGATCGGTCCTCACTTGAGGATCAATATCATCTCCTCTTTTTATTTGAGCCTTTTCACGCTTAATTCTTTCTGCTTGACGCTGAAAAATAAAGACCAATAAAAAAAATCAAGAAGACCACAATTTTTATGAAACAGATTTAATCAAATGATTTAAATGACATTAATGAAAACTGCCATCGATATATCAAAAACACATACCACCTCAATTAACATGCCATAAACATTTATCATCATAAATAACTACACAATTTCATGTATTCAACCTATAAGTATCAATATTTCATGTTTGTTGGTTAACCATGATTTTCCAATTTCTGACATTCCCAAGATCTATTTGACCAGAGTTCACAGAATTTGGTGATCAGATTTGCAGAATCAAAGAGGATAATCACTCTTACGGAATCAATTAAGCCTTATTAATTCAAGATTCCATGTGAGGAAACTCCAAAACACAATTAAATTCTCACAACAATTTGAGACTCGAGATCTTGGACAATAATTAAGAAGTCACCTGATCAGAGTCCTTACCACAAAACATAATTAGTTTGGATCAAGAAGGCTAGTTGCCATATAGGTTATGATTAGTTGCTCAAAATTATAGTTTAAGTTCTGGTCTGATTTTCAGTTCTTAAAGATTATTTTTCAAAAGTTTTGGGCCTCTAAAAGACAATTGAATTGACATAAGTTAAATCAGAGTTGATTTTGGTCGTTATGAGGTCAATACATAACAGCTTTTAGTCAGCTGGATGAAGCAGGATGCAGATTATCCAGATCATTTCCTCCTTTCGCAAAAAATGCTATGCAGAACATCCTATCTCAACCAAGAAATGGCATATTCATGGCATGTGGCAACATAATCCTTCAGCTAAACAGTGAAAATCTACATGTTATCGTCATAATTGTTTCACAGGTTGCAACTAAAAGCAAAACATATAATGAACAGGCTTGGTCCTTTATCATAGTGCAGTTATATTTCTTCCAAACGAAAGATAGTGAACATGGCATCATTTGAAGGTTGATGCAGATTAATAGTTATGGTAAAATCTAAAATTGATAACGCAAAGCCAAAAAAACTAATTTATGGAGAGTAGACCTGATGCAAACGAGACCTTTTCTGGAATATTTTATCCTCATAGGACCCTACAGCCTGGATAAAATGTTCAACTCTGCTCAAGTTGGGCTGGCACAACAAAAACATAAAGTTTAGTAGGTGAGATGTAAACTTGAATCAGAGTCAAAAGAAGAGAAGGCAAATGTTGTATACCGTGCTCGAGTCTGTCAAATAACCACCCATCACCATAAACTCCTTCTTGTATACAGCCATTAACAAATTTATGGCACCCTGTCACCATTAAGATCGATTAATATTTAATATCATAAGTTCATACATAACTAAAAAAAGAAAACGTGAAAAGGCAAAAGGAAACAATGATTAACTTGTGAGCAAGATCAAACCATTTATCTGAATTCATATTTTAAAGGTAAGATGTTTCTATGAAAAGCATGTCCCATGTTAAGGAAATTAATGAAGTACAAACATTTGGTTGTTATATTTATACTGTCAAAAAGGGCCAAAATGATTAAAGGAACAAACCTCTCGAATTTCCAAAGTTGGCATGTGGGGTAGAAAGTCATTTCCAACAAAGAAACATATGAAGATGAAATCATCAACTATGCGCTCAAAGTCAACTTCAAAAGGAGGATTAGGGATTCTGAATTCATATTCCAGATATTCTCGAAGAGTCCAAATGTTAAGGAACTGCACATTTCATTCAAGTACAATAAAAGTAAGAAATGATGCACAAAAAACCATAAAAAAACATATATATCAATAAACCAGACCTGGTAAGGCTTTTTTGCAACAGAAACATCTTCACTCTTCTCATCAAACTCTCCAGATTTTCTTTTAGCATTCCCTTGGCAATTTGCTGCTAAATGGCCCATCTGACCACACAAGAAGCACTTGTCCTGCTGCCCGGGAGTGAAAACAATCTAACAAATGCCATTCACAAAGATCAAAACATGAGAAAGAAGCTATAAAATTTATGAATGCTTATTTATTTTCAGCAGTAGATGATAAGGCAACAACTACAAGCTTGGAAAGAAAAAATAAAATAAAATCTAAGTCAAATCTTTGTTCACGAAACATAAATCTCAAGGATACACCATTCAACACAAACTTCTTTGAGCTAATATAACAGTTCAACAGCTAAATCATGCAAGCAATCGATTTGACTCAAACATGTTTAATAGTCATCTATGCAAGCTGAACTACATAATTTCAAATCAGAAGGAGATTATTAGCAACTCTAACCTCTCTCAAGATTGAAAAGTGCACCTCATGTGTGGCCAAAGCTAACATGATCAAGTCCGCATCCTGCAAAGAGAAAGTGGAGAACCACATAGATTTAACTTGAAAATATACATAACAAGCTTGGTCACTGTTAGAGTCTTACAGATATCTAATAGACCATACTAAGGGAAAGCAAGTCAGAAATGGTTAAATTCAGCGAAACATGTTTAAAGGTAAATTTAATTTTACTAAAATCAATTTGAAATTCACTAAAGAAGAAAAGAAAACAGCATCGGATCTGCTTAAGTTTTGTGTTATGAGATACACTTTTTTTTCTCAACTAAAATGAGAAGGCTACACTGAAAAAGTCAGAATACTAGAAAATACAGATCATAAGACATCCGTATATACTGAAAGGTGAAGCAGCAGACGAACTCCCCAGGTTGCCGTGGAAGCTCTAGTAACAAGCTCAAGGAGTTCATTGCAAAAAACATATAAAGACACAGCACAGATGAAAAAATAATACATCGGATCCAGAGAAAAATTATTCTAGCTCATTGATAGAGAACATGAGAAGATATGATGTCCAGAGAAAGAACGTGAAGTCATGAAAGGTAGGTAACAACTCTGCAAATATGCACATAAGTAGTAACATCTCCCTGTCTATAGAAATGTTAAAAGCATCATATATAAATAAATAAATAACCTACTAATAAAGGAACATACCAATCCATAAAGACAGTGTCGAGTATTTGGATCATAACCAGGTAAATTTCGTTGAAGCCGGACGTATGACATAATTTTGTGTTCCCCTTCACCAGGAACATTTGCATCAGAAAGGAGAACCTTCAAGAAAATTTATTATAAGAAAATTTATACGCTTTATGCTTACTTTATCAATGTTGGATAACTGGTCTATTTGGACAGCAAAAATGATTGACCAAAATCCACTTTAATGTTTGCAGGGCAAAAGAAAAAACACATAAGAAACTATCGAGGACAAATGTTCTTCACTGACATACTTTTATTCGTTTCCAACCAGGGTCATAATTTAGCCGAAGATGTATATAGTACTGCAGTGCAGTTGATAAAACAGCCATGAATTCAGTCCCAGGGGTAATAACATTCGAATCAAAAACTTGTGATTCCTGTTTAGGAGGGAGCTTTCTGCCCTCACTTTCAAACTCTTGACGCAGCCTTTCTTCTTCTGCTGCCTGCAATATATGGCAACGAATGATGATCATAATCGCTATAGAGTTGCATGTAGACACTATATTTCATGTCATGATAATATAATATAGAGAAGGCAATATTGAATGTAGACACACCCACCGCATCAGCTGCATCTTTCGCTGCCCTGAATCGTCTAGAGCGCTGCTGGTTCATCTTAGCTCTTGGTGCAACACCATCTAGATTCACAATTCCATTATTAATATACTTGAGGTACACTAAGAGACATCAGAAGTAGTCACAACAAAGAACACTCTAACAAGACCATGGATCCAATTACTTGAATAATAAACAACAAAAACAGATAGGAAACCACGAGCAGCAGTTTAAGCATAGATCTCCCAGCGGACTGCTGTATAACACCTTGAAATATTTCTTAAAACATTGAAATATGAATATTGCAAGAGGGTCTTTAAATAAAAACTCACCAATTGCCATATATAGAAGCTTCCGGGGGCGGACCATGACAAACAGTCTGTCAATATAATCAAAAATGCACTGGAAGACTTCATCGAAGGTTGTAGGAGCAGGCTGTTGTAACCATGAAGATGGATTAGCAAAAAAAAAAAAAACCATGCATAATAGCATTTAATAAAGTTCAGATATAAACATAGCAATGTCATGTAAGAGTTGTAAAGCAGAAGGACAACAAGAACTCTCATTAAGCAAAAGCTTCAGCAGCAGCCAAACATGATTACATGGAAATAAGAAATCTTCAAATCTAGAACACCCTCCATGATCCAGAATCATACTAGATGACTAGGGACCACTACCAGTCAGAGTTGGGCCAGATTCAATTGAAAATGAGAAGACCAACAGAAGCTGTTTTGTACAGCGGAAAATAGAAAGAAAGAAGGAAACAGTTGGACCCAACACGTCCAGCAGGCCGAGATCTGAGTTTCATACCTAAATGTTGGCAACCAAATCTGAAATAGCAGTACAGTTCAATGATTGTTCGACTGAATTACAATTTTTTGTGTAAAAAATAACAAGAAAAAATGGTTATTAGAATTAGATATCAAACATTGAGAAGTGAGGATATATTCTACTCTTTTTTTATCAAAAAGAGAAGAAGCTCTAATTAAACCTGAGCAAAATGAATACAAAGTTCCCCACCAGCATCAGAGCTGATAATACATGACAAATCAGAAGGAAAGACAAAATTCCACATGTAAGTGGATTGAGAAGTTTTAGAATAATTAGCTATCCAGTCAGCAGCTCTATTAGCTTCTCTAAAAACATGATGTACTCTAACGGCATCAAAAACAGCATCAAGGATATATTCTACTCTACTACAACATTTAATCAATGAAATGACAGCATTGGTCGGACATAACAAATACTACACACAAATCTACTAATTACCACAAATCACCACACAAAAGGTATAAAGCTTCCGGTCTAGTTTGATATGCTGTAGCAAACTCTCATGAGAACTCATAAAATGCTACAAAAAGAATCCAAAACACAGCATAGGTAATACCCACAACGCTATAATTATCATGTCCCTAATCTGAAACTATCACAATTCATATTTAAATTCGAATTTCAGGTAACAAATAAAAGAACAAAATTGCAAGCATAATACAACATGCTAAGACAAGCTATCAGGATTATTGACAAAATATTATACAAAGACTCCAAGTTCAGAATAGCCAATATCTAAAACACTATAAATATCACGTCTCTGCGGTCCAACCATCAACGTTTCTGATCGGAAAATACAATATTCGGATTTCAGGTGACGATAAACAAGACGATATTGCGTGGTTCCATGACCAAATCTCGACGGACAAAGAACGCCGATCTGATATCCCCATCCATCGATGCCTCGATAAACGGAGTAAATGACAAACAAGGAAGACGGAGAAAGGAAAGCGAGCAAACCCGGTCCTCGGGGTGGAAGCAGGGGTGGATGATCCCGTTCATGTCGAGGTAGAGGTTGTCGAACTCGAGGCCATTAGGGTTGGGCTTGGAGGTGTCGACGGGGACCTTGACGCCCTCGATCTCGACCGGCTCCTCCTCCACCACATCCACCACCACCATCGGATACTTCTCCGCGAGCCACCGATAGAACGCCGGCACTCCCATCGCGTCGCAGCCTTCCTCTCTACCTCACGAACCCTAACCCTTCGATCGACCCGAGGAGGAGGAGAAGAAGAACAAGAAGCGGGCGAGAGGGAGAAACCCTAAACAAGGCGGCGATGTCCACGATCCGATTCCGAATTGGGTAAATATAATCCGGATGAATGAGAGGCATGCGGGTGAGCTCGATGACCACTATTGAACCGGATCGAACCGGGAATCTGTTACTCGGTTGTCACGAACCCGACGGGTGAGCCGGGTGCTATTTCTAATGGGCGAATCGACGCCGCGATGGACCCAATGTAGACCGTCCGTGAGGTCTGATTCGGTCAACCCGAGCCGCGTTCTGTGGGACCACATTATCCTGCGTTTAATGGTATAGGTGGAACAACCTGCATACACGGTTCTTCGTTTCTAGTTTGATTCGATATCCTCGTGTTGTATGTGTAGAGTAACCATATCGTTTCATCTCAGGTTTTGTGGTTGACTATAGTAGAGTGAATATTGTACGAAACTAAGATATTATGATTAAACTATACGACGATAATGAAACTAAGATATTATGATTAAACTATAATAAAGATCATGTGAAAAAATATATTATTATTGGAATGATAAAAAACTTAACACTTGTTAAATAATTTATTTTCATATTTAAAAATATTAAAAAGATAAAAAAAAATATATATATAAATATTGTCTTATTTAAGACATCGATCATAGCATCTCGGAATATATTGTTCTATTTCTTATAGATAAATATAAATAGAGATAATATATTTTTTTAGTCTTCTTAACCTGAAATGAAGAGGAAATGTTCCTTTTTAAGAACAAAATTGAAAATATTTACTTTTACGGTAAATTCCCAAAAGGCTCCATAGTTGCACTGAAAATTCATCTTTGATGAATTTTAATTTGTTCATTTCCATAAATTGGTGCAATTGTTTGGTTCATTTATTTTGTGATGCTAACTTTTTCATATCATTTGCCATCGTAGCACAACCTTATTTGTAGCGTTTTCTTTCTTCATTTATTATCCCTTATCATCATCATCTCCCCCTTCCATCATGCTTGCATCTTCCTCTCATATGCTATCACATCGTTCTTCACTTTCCACCATGCTACTCTCTCTCTCTCTCTCCTCTCTCTGCCTCCCCAATCATACTCTTGCTTTCCCAACATGTTCTTCCTTCAGGTGGGTATCATCTTTGGAGTGCTCATGAACAGAAAGCTAATCATTTGCATGTCATCTCATGTTAATGCTTCAACAGATGAGGTCCTCTATAACTTGTGAAGACTAAGCTGCTTCCAGTCTGAAGTCGAACTGCCTCAGAGCTGCATCACCCATGCACAGCTTTCGGGAGGTGGTGAGGCTGCTTGAGCTGCTGTCTGCTTCATCCCCAGGTATTGCATTACGCAGATAGAATCTGGTGGTAGGTTTGGTGAGCCAGCAGCTCAACTCCAGGTTGTGTCCATAAGTGCAGCTTCTCAGATGTCTACAGATGAGGCCGATGAGGGGTTTTCCACCATGGCCTCTCTCTCAGAAATGGAAGTTGTGTGTGTAGCCACTGTAACTAGAGGTGTTCAGAAAACCCTAATGCTGCTGCTTCATCACAGCTTACCTGTAGCATCTGCTGATGCAAAAGGTCCTGCTTAGAACAATTTGGACTTTGGCTTGCAGTTTTGGGAGATCCATTAAACAACAATCTAAAACATCCCAACTCAATCACGCAGTAAAACTGCTCTATCAGTATCTTTATAAAGATATTGGGATTGATCAGTGCTTTATCCATGTGTGACTGTCATGCATAATGATACAATAAAAAATTTCATTGTGATGGTTGAGTGCTGTGACCCTTCTCTTGGCAGCAGTAGACTTTCTTTGTGCAAGCTACTGACTACCAATCACTTTGTTCTTCAGTTGGATAAGGATGCAGTCATGTGAAATTTGACTGAGTTATTGCATCATGGAATTAGTAGACTACTAAGTCAACTGTAAATATCAACAGTTGTTGATCTCTCCCAATCATCAAGTAGAAAACTTCATACACTGTGCCCACTTTTCTTTTCCCAGTGCTTTACTGTTCCAACTAAAATCTAAGGTGCAAAAGCATGCTCCTCCTTTCACAAGTATAATTGCATGAGCACTTGCTGTTGGATGCCAACAAAAGCTTTTTGTTGGCATTAGATTAATTGTCATGTCCTCTTTAAGAGACAATAAGAAAATTAAATAGTTTTATGAGATCCAACCCTTAATAAATATGAGTTAAAAGTAGCAAGTCTTTCAAAGGCTTCATTTCTTACTAGTAGTACCTTCAATACTCTTTTAACTTCTGCTCTCATAAATATATGTGTAGTGATGCATTCAATCAAATCATCAGATACTACCCACACATCACTCAAGATCCTTCATTATTCCTGCTGCTTCTTTTCCCAACCACAAAGGATTTGGTCTGAGACCCAAAAAGGTAGGAACAAGACTTGAGCACAGCCACATTACTCACCCTCTTCTTTCTCTAGGTTATGCTCTAGTAATTGCAGTGACATTAATGTTCAGTTCCAAGCTTTCTTGAAGCTAAGGTTGTGTTGCAGAAGTGAATGGGTTCTGTAACAACAAATATGATAATGCAAACCACATATATCATAATCCTTTATGCAAAACTTATCTCCGTCATCATTGTCCCTGATCAAACCCTAGCATGATCCTTAATATTCATGGATAGTGTTTTACCATCTCACAAATCATTAAAATGTAAAATACTTAACTTCAACTCAGATTGACACAAATATTCTCTTGCTACATGTTCCAATATAACTCATGATTTTAGATTGAATTATTGAAGTACAGTTACTCGCACTCCCTGTTTTTGCTCATAATCCTTGTTGCCACCATTAGGCTTGGCCAATCCAAATGCTAATCAAGTTTGATAAGTTCAAGTCATTTTTATTATCACTGATCATATCATTTGAACCTCAAAAAAATTGAAATATTTTTAACTTTTATTTATTTTTTAATCGTATGACAAATTGACATCTTCTCAATTTGTTTACTCTATCTCTATCATCTTTTTTCTTGTTACAATAAAACCAATTTAAATTATAATTTATATAATTATATTTTTAAATATATAATATATAATCAAATTTGTTTCAGATTAATTAACCCATCCGTTCGACCATTTCTTTCATGACGTGAGATGCACAGTAATGCTTCATCACAAAATCCTTTAAAAGAGACATAATATGATCCGTCCTCTTCACTCTTTTTCTTTCTATTCATTACATTAAATTACGTGCAAGACTCTTTCTATTGGAGCGTTTTATCATAAAACCCATTCAAAATAAACATAATATAATTCCATTTTTAACTCTTAAAACTATATAGCCAACATTATCCATTTGTGTGGCCATAATATCATTATCCATTAGAGAATAATATATAATTGATATATATATATATATTAGGTAATCGTATGCATATGACAAAATTGAAGGTGATGATGAAACCTCTAAATATCTTATAGTAATCACCGAGAAAATTAAGAATTATTACTTGTAAATTCCCCATAATTAGGCTTCAATATCCCTTTACGAATCAAAATCTACTTTTACCGAGATAGATATTGTAGATGGAGAAGGCATGGCTGGAAAGAGAAAAAGGATAAAGGTGACGCTATCGTATGACTGTTTCCCACGTAATTCCCGACACAAACTCCAATCCATGCAAACGACACGCGCGCAACTCGCACCACAACACCTCTCCTGGCCTCACGTTCACGAGTCACGGGCCCCACCAACCGTGGGTCCCAGATCCATCTGTGATTGGGCTTGAAGTTGGGTCACGGTGCGAGTCTCTTTTCCCTCTCTCTCTCTCCGGTTTCCCTGTGGATACTCTCATCTACGATCTATGTGAGACCGTATACATGCATGCATGCACGCTGCCTGTGTATGCGAGCGAGGCATGAACGCAGTTAATGGCGACGGGTTTGCTCCCACCGTCGCACACCACCGCAGCAGCACTCAGAGGCATTAAATGTGGGGAGTTGGAGAGGAGGAGTCTTCTCATTAATGGCGGAAGCAGCCGGGTCTCTCTGCAAGACAACAGCAACCCACCTCACCTCTCCTCTACCCTCACCAGGGTTGGGGTCTTTTAGGGTTTGGTCCAGCGCTGAGGAGCATTAGGGCAGCCAACCGATGAAGAAACTCTTGCTTAAGAAAGAAGCCAACCTTGGAATCTGTCTGACACACAGTCTGCTCTCCAAGTCTTTTACTATCTACAATCTGTTAATTGGTATCTTTCTTTGATAAGAACAGCTTCAGCAGCAGTATGACATAAGTAGGTGGAAATATGTGTGGTTCTATATCTTCATCCTTCCACCAAGAAGTCTATTGACACTAATAACAGGAAATGATACAGTAAATTAAGCTCCTTGAAGGCAGTAATCTCTAGGAATTGTATGGTCAATCGTCCCTTTCACCTTATACCCATCTTGTGGAAGAATTCAAAGCACATAGGTGCTCTCTCACTCTCTCTCTATCTCTCTCTCTCTCGCTCTCTCTCTCTACCCTAATAACACCACCCTCTCAATAAATGCAATTGCACCCTCTCTAGAGGCTCTGCAATAACTCATCCTCTCCACCTCCTCTTTCCTCCTTCCTCCCTTTCCCTTGCTCTTCTTCTCTTGTCCAGATCCCCTTCTGTCCCTTCCATGGTTTCTCTCCTGGTGCTTTCTTCCCTGAAACCACACATCATCCTTTTTCTTGCATGAAATAAACCCTCATCCCTTTCGCTTGCTCTCTGCCTGTATCAGAGATCAAAGTGAAGAGGAGAGAGAAAAGAGAGTGTGTCTATGTGTGTGCGTGTTCATGCCCTAGAACTAGATCTTAGTCATATTAGCTGCTAAGGTTCCTTCTCTAGTTTGCTCTCGAGTTATCTCATGATCAAGGAAATCAATCTCTCTTTTCTCTCTACTCTTTCTAAGATAACTTGCAGGAGCTTCGGAAGCCAAGGTTAGTCCGTGGCAGTCTTGTCGCGAAGAGAAGCCCGAAGACACACAGAAGAATAGATCCAGAGACATCCGTCTGCAGGGAGACAGATCAGAAGTGGAAGGGGGAAAGAATTAGGGTTTCACCCAGAGCACTATGCCTGTGGGGATCATGATACCAGCAAGACAAGCACCATCCATGATCGGGAGGAACACCGGCACCGGCTATGGCTCCTCGTCAGTGTTGTCGCTCAGCCAGGTCAAAAGCTTTCTTGTATCTCCCATCATCCCTTTGTCGTAAGCGTTTGTGCAAGTATTATGTATGATAAATGATCTCCATGACCACAGTTCTGCTAGGTTTTCAAAGGCCAAGTGACAAGTTCTTATTCTTCTGCTTTATATTTCAGCTTCCTTTGACCTCTCCTCGATCTCTTCTAGAGGAGAAGGAGAAAGATATCTCACGCCGCTTCCTTCTCTCCCTGCATACTACATCTTATTATGTATATATTTATATATATATAGATAGATAGATCTAGACTTGTGTTTCACCTTGCACCCTTTCAAGCTCTTCATGCTGATCTTGAGAGAGGTAGAATCTAATCTAATTTTCTCTTTTGATCTTTTTTTCCTCTCAGTTATTTTAGCCCTAATTTTCTGTTTAAAGCTATCGATTACAGTAGAAGAGGACTAAAAAGGACTCTTTTTGTGCTTCTTGTAGCCAAACTTATTAGAGGGGCAGCAAATCCCACTTCAGTACCAGCATCACAACCAGTTCATGGAGATCGCACCGACTACCACAGCGGAGAGCGAGATGCCAAGGGCTCGCGAGGAGGACTTCGAAAGCAAGTCCGGAAGCGAGAACATCGAGGTTGCTTCCGGTGATGACCAGGACCAAAGCCATCGCCCGCGCAAGAAGCGCTACCACCGCCACACACAGCATCAGATTCAAGAGCTGGAAGCGTACTATGATCTCTCTCTCTGTCTCTCTCTTCTTTCCTTCATCGAACAGCTTAAGGATTTCGCCTTCGTTCCCCATTCTTTCTGCGATTCGCCGAGCTATTTTACTCTGCATGTTGTACAAGTTTTGATCTTAACCTGTGTACCGTTCAGCTTCTTCAAGGAATGCCCTCACCCGGATGACAAACAGAGAAAGGAGCTCAGCAGAGAGCTTGGGTTGGAGCCTCTCCAAGTCAAGTTCTGGTTTCAGAACAAGCGCACGCAGATGAAGGCACGTCTCCATATATCTTCAAGAACTAGTAGGGGCAGTTACTTATCTCTCTGATCTCAATTCTTTTGGTGTGGCAGAATCACCACGAGCGGAACGAGAACAGTCAGCTACGAACCGAGAATGATAAGCTCCGCGCCGAGAACCTGAGGTACAAGGAGGCGCTCACCAACGCGTCGTGCCCCAACTGTGGCGGACCTGCTGCTCTAGGAGAGATGTCCTTCGACGAGCACCACCTCAGGATCGAGAATGCCCGGCTGAGAGAAGAAGTTGCTCTTCTTCATCTCTATCACAAGCTTTATGAGGTTGGTGATGGAGCTAATTGCACTCTTCTTACCATGCTTTCACAGATCGATCGGATATCAGGGATAGCTGCCAAGTACGTGGGCAAGCCAGTGGTGTCGTACCCGCTGCCCTCTCCTGCCATCTCTTCACGTTCGCCTTTGGATGTTGGTGTGGGCGGCGAGATGTTCGGAGTCGGGGTCTCGGGCCAGACTGACATAGAAAAGCCAGTGGTCGTCGAGCTCGCGGTGGCCGCCATGGAGGAGCTCATCAGGATGGCCCAGCTCGGCGAGCCACTGTGGATTCCCGGTCCGGATAACGCAACCGAGACCCTCAACGAAGAGGAGTACGTGAGGGCATTACCGAGAGGCATCGGGCCAAAGCCATTTGGCCTGAACTCTGAGGCATCTCGTGAGACTGCGGTGGTGATCATGAACCAGATGAACGTTGTGGAGATGCTCATGGATGTGGTATGGATCAATGCGCAGGCAAATTAAATGCTTTGTTCTTTCGATGCTTCGGAATATTCCGTATGTGCCTAATTCTTTGCTTATTCTCCAGAATCAATGGTCAAGTGTGTTCTCCAGCATCGTGTCGAGGGCCATGACGCTCCAAGTGCTATCAACTGGAGTGGCAGGCAATTACAATGGAGCTCTGCAAGTGGTATGACTCTCTCCCTCTAACATTTCCTTTTGCTATATATCAACTGGATTACTCTTCTGAGCAAATGATTGCTCGATCTATGAATCCTCAGCTGTCAGCAGAATTCCAAGTGCCATCTCCACTTGTTCCAACTCGAGAGAGCTTGTTCGTGAGGTACTGCAAGCAACACCCTGACGGAACCTGGGCGGTGGTCGATGTTTCCTTGGACAGCTTACGCCCCAGCCCCGTGTTGAGATGCCGACGACGGCCATCCGGCTGCCTCATCCAAGAACTGCCCAATGGCTACTCCAAGGTGAAGAACCAACCACACCAACAAGATCTACAGCGCACATTGGCCTTTTGAATCCCCAACTCTCCTAATGGAAACCTCTCTCTCTCTCTCTCCCTCTCTCATGGCGCAGGTTACTTGGGTGGAGCATGTTGAAGTGGATGATAGGTCTGTTCATAATCTATACAAGCCCTTGGTCAACTCAGGCCTGGCATTTGGCGCAAAGAGGTGGGTGGGGACTTTGAACAGGCAATGCGAGCGCCTAGCTAGCGTGATGGCCAGTAACATACCCTCAGGAGACATCGGTGGTAACTATCTGCTCTATTTCGTATGATCGTTGATGCTATGGATGCCATCATATCCTCTGTGTCTTTGGTATATGTACAGTGATAACCACTCCAGAAGGCAGGAAGAGCATGTTGAAGCTGGCCGAGAGGATGGTCATCAGCTTCTGCGGCGGCGTGAGTGCTTCAACTACGCATCAATGGACGACTTTGTCTGGAAGTGGTGCGGAGGACGTCAGGGTGATGACCAGGAAGAGCGTGGACGATCCCGGTAGGCCTCCTGGTATCGTCCTCAACGCAGCCACGTCCTTCTGGCTTCCCGTCCCACCGAAGAGGGTGTTCGATTTCCTCCGTGATGAGAGCTCTCGTAGTGAGGTACTCGAGACTCATGGTCTCGGCTTCTCTTCTCACATATGTCATGTTAGTTGATGTGCTTCTTGTTGGTGCATTTGCAGTGGGACATCCTCTCTAATGGTGGTGTGGTTCAAGAGATGGCTCACATCGCTAATGGCCAAGATCACGGAAATTGCGTCTCTCTGCTGCGCGTCAACGTAAGAAACGTCGGTGACGGTGCCACTTTACGATTTATCTCTGCTCTCTTACACTCTGTGACGTACTTGATGGTGGTTGCAGAGCACAAACTCCAACCAGAGCAACATGCTGATACTGCAAGAGAGCTGCACGGACGCCACGGGCTCGTACGTGATCTACGCCCCCGTGGACGTGATCGCCATGAACGTGGTGCTCAACGGCGGCGACCCCGACTACGTGGCCCTCCTGCCGTCCGGGTTCTCCATCCTCCCCGACGGGCCGACCGGAGGAGGACCAGGCGGCGGGAGGATCAATGGGGGGGAGGAGGGGGGTGGATCCGGCGGTTCCCTCTTGACGGTCGCGTTCCAGATCCTGGTCGACTCTGTGCCTACGGCCAAGCTCTCGCTCGGCTCGGTGGCCACGGTCAACAGCCTCATTGCTTGCACCGTCGAACGAATCAAGGCTTCAGTTGCAGGCGAAGTTGCCCGCTGAGATCGGTAGTGTGACTCTGCTTGTCCCCATGCTTTTCTTCTTCTTCCGCGCTGCTGTTTGTTGTATCTCATCTGCGTAGTGGTGGGGTTTGGAGGCGTCCGTCATCTGTGGAAGTCAAGAACGCACCTCGTGCTTCCCTTGCCGGGTGGTGGCGGTGGTGGTGGTGGTGTTCCGTTGACTCTGGAAACAAGTCAACAGCAGGCACTCTCCGCCGCCGCCGCGCAAGGAGGGGTTGGTTCGGGCATTGACTTCCTCTCGTTTCAGCGTGTTGCAGGAACCACCGGCTCTCTTCCTCTCTCTCGTGCTCGCTAAGTTGTGTTTCCTCTCTTCCCTGGAACAGACACATACTCCCATCGCCTCTCACCATTCAATTCCAATCCTCCCCATGTTGTGTTGTTTGGTGTTGACTATATGTTGAGCTTATTTTAGTCTATGTTCCTTTTGCTTTCATCCTATTTTCTCATGATAATAACAAAAATTATAATAATAATTACAATGACTATTAATGTCTAAATAATTAAAACTTTAATCAACTATTAATATTCATAATTAAAGTAATTAATCGAAATTAATTGTGATTCATGAGCTAACCATCTAGAGGGGTAATACGGTATTTTACACCTTGGAAAGGATAGATACCCCGAACGATACCCACGAAGACACCCAGATAAATATTCGCCGCCAGATGTACCAACACGCACGTCACGAGTTTCCTCACACTCTAAGCTCGATAGGGTAAAAATTTGGGGTTATTATGAGACTGTCTGTGGAAAGCAATTCTCTCCAAAAAATAGACTTGTCGCTTCCACCGAATCCCCCTCACGCTCCTCGTTCTCCCTCTCCTTTCCTCCCGTCCCTCTCCTCCGCCCCGAGGTCCCCGTGATTCCCCTGGAGTTGTCGTCTTCAGCTGCTATATCTAGTCCCCGATCGTCCGTTTTTGCCGTTTCCATCGACGTCTCTGGCTGGATTTTTCTGGGTTTTTGGAGTGGGTTTGCACCCGGCAGGAACAAAGGTGGGGGCTTTTGGGATTCTCGGTCGTTTGCCTTGGTCTCATCGACGCGACAAATCGATTGAATCGTCCCTTATAATAGCCTTCCGTTCGTTTCTCTGCTTGGGCCAATCGAAAAGATCGGTTCTTGATATCAACTCCAGCGACCGACTCGCTCACCGACATGATATCCTCCGTGAAGCATTCCTCTGCGGCGATCGGCGTAACCGATCTCGTCCGGCGTGGATCGTCACCTGTCAGGCCTCAGATGGCCTCCATTCCTCTGATATCTGCGACCAAAGGTCCTAATTTGTCGCTTGCCACTCGGAAACCCCTTTATCTCGTCTCTCCGGAGGGTTTTGGTTTCGGCTCCCGAGATGGATTCATGTCGGCCGCGGAGCCTCGGGGTTTTGCTCTCAGATGCGGGGCCTACGAGGCCGATCGATCGGACAGCGTCGAGATTTCCGGCGAGGAGACTCGTTCGGCCGCCTCTCAGAAGGTTAAGATCGGCATCTACTTCGCCACCTGGTGGGCTCTCAACGTGGTGTTCAACATCTACAACAAGAAGGTCCTCAACGCCTTCCCCTACCCCTGGCTCACCTCCACCCTCTCACTGGCCACGGGTTCCCTTATGATGCTCATCTCCTGGGCCACCAGAATCGCCGAGGCCCCCAAGACCGACTTCAAATTCTGGAAAGCCCTCGCGCCGGTGAGAAAATTACGATCTTTTTTTGGCTCTTCTTCAAGATGGATAGTTGTGATCATTCGACCGCGCTCTAAAGCTATCAATTTTACCTTGATCAGGTGGCGGTGGCTCATACGATCGGGCATGTGGCGGCGACTGTGAGCATGTCCAAGGTGGCGGTGTCGTTCACCCACATAATTAAGAGTGGGGAACCGGCTTTCAGCGTGTTGGTGTCGAGATTCCTGTTGGGAGAGACTTTTCCTGTGCCAGTGTACCTATCGCTTGTGCCCATCATTGGTGGATGTGCGCTGGCTGCAGTCACAGAGCTGAACTTTAACATGACTGGTAAGAAGATGAATCCGTTTATTTGTTTTTTGGTTCTCCTTTGTCTTTAAGATACTTCAGGTTTCATGGAGCATTTGGTTTTCTTTTCCTTTTCTTTTAGTCCTGATGAGGAACGCCTCAACATACCTGCAAGCTGCATGTCGTTCAAAGATGCAAGCACTATTACAAATATTGCAAAGATCTATCAAAAATGAAAATTTGCAAGATATAGCAGTAGGACAGGATTTATATCATGAAATTTGCTTAACTTTGCTAATTTCCTCTCTGGATACATAATTTTGGTATCTCAAATATATTAGATTTTCCCTTTTTGATTGTAGCACTATTTGGCTATTACTAGTTGGTGGTTCTGGTATCTTTAGATTTAATAAGCATAGAAATATTGCATACTACCACGTTCACCAAACGTTTCTCTTTCAGGGTGTTTTTCTTCTTGCACCTTACCACCGCATGTATGGTTCAGTTTGTGCTTATTTCTCATGCCATGATTCTTGAGTTAGGTTTTGTTGAGGGTAATTTGAACACTCCATAGCTTGAGGGCTGTTTTGGAAGTTCAATTTTGTTTGGTGAATATGAGTTTCCTGGTAAAGTGTCAGTTGTTGTTTGTCTTGCTTGCAGGTTTTATGGGTGCAATGATATCGAACCTTGCATTTGTCTTTCGCAATATCTTCTCAAAGAGGGGGATGAAAGGGACGTCAGTTAGTGGGATGAACTATTATGCCTGCCTTTCTATCCTGTCCCTGTTGATACTCACACCATTTGCCATTGCGATCGAGGGTCCCCAGATGTGGGCTGCTGGCTGGCAGACGGCGCTTTCACAGATTGGTCCCCATTTCATCTGGTGAGCAGAAACCTGTTGGTTGGGCTATCCTATTTGCAAAATTCAGTTACAGCAGTAATTTATGCTCTCCTTTTTACCATTTACTTGACATATTAAGCCGTAGAAATATTTGCACTACATTGCAGAAAAACAATATTTTCATAATTTGGTGTTGCCACTTTCGTGCTATTGTTTTACTGGATTTTCAGCTGTCTGGGCTTAATCTATTAGAGACTTCTCAACTGGAACGGCTGAATCTATCAAACAAGTCAAACTCTTGTAATTGTTTATGAATTTTGATTTTCCAGATTTACTAGGTCTTTTTTCTTTTACCCCACTCATAGCATATTTAACTGTATGCTCTATTGCTTTTCAAGACTAACCACTTGAAGAAGTGAATCTTGAATTCTCTTCCTGGAGTTTGAAACAACTTTTTTTATATCAAAATCCAATATCTTTAATTTATGTGGCTATGAATTTGCAACATGTTAGGTGGGTAGCTGCCCAGAGTGTCTTCTACCACTTGTACAATCAAGTCTCCTACATGTCGTTGGATGAAATCTCTCCTTTGACGTTTAGTATTGGCAACACTATGAAGCGGATATCTGTCATCGTCTCTTCCATCATAATTTTCCATACACCTGTCCAACCCATCAATGCACTTGGAGCTGCCATTGCCATCCTTGGAACTTTCTTGTATTCCCAGGTAATCTCCTTTTATTATTTTTATTTGGTTAAATAAAATGATATATTGGTTTTGTAGAGAGGACCAAAAAGTTCATCGTTATAATTGTTTTAAAACTTCTTGCTTGTATAAGGGAAAAAAGGTTTGGGAACCAGGTCTTCAAGATTAAGGAAATGATTATTTGGTTGTATCCATGTGCATCTTTGTATTAATTTGTTTGTGCTTATTTTATTTCAAAAATTTTTCTCTTTTTGCAGTTTTGAAATGCGGATAATGAAGTCATGTTACATTACCAGTTACTGTAACAGACTGAAGATGATCCAAAAATAGGGAAGAAAAGGGATCCATCAGTAACAAAATTATTCTAAATGTACAATTCTCTGTTGTGTAAATTTCTTCACAAAAGGGATGGCTTTTTCCATATGAAATGAAACATTTGATTCATGTTTAGGAGAGATTTTCCATCCCTTAGCCATAAAGATATGTGGCCATGAAAAGGGATCAAAGTATATTTATCTTTATGAACTCGGAGAAATAGCTTTTGTCAGTTATTTTCATATGGAAATATGGAATTGTAGGTTGTCTTACTTGGTTCATCATAGATTTTTTGAGTCCAAAGGTATCTTTAAAAAACTGGCCAAGTTTCCTTAACATTCTGAGATCAACTGGTTGTGATTATGGTGGCAGACGAAGGTGGTCATGAATAATAGTCAATAGGAAGGCGTATTGTCTGTTACTAGAAGCAAATCTCTTGAAAGTAGCTTGCTGTAGCCTTGGTTAAAATTTCTATGCAACCTCTCTGTTTGATTGGCTCCATTACAATTATTAAAGCTTGTTTTTGTAGTTATTTTTGTGTGGTGGATTTGAGACTAAACAGTTCTTTACTGCAACTTTATTGCAGGCCAAGCAGTGAATAGGGATCGGTGCTCTACATTTGCATGGCTGCTGCAATAGCAATCGGATGTAGAGTAGTAGATTTTGGTGAGAGTTGAGCAACAATTTCCTGTTCCAGATATATTTGTAGACCGAACATAGAATAATGTTGTTTGTTCTGTCAGCATTTCTTTGATGATCATGAAGCAGGAACCAACTGTGATCTCAAGAGAATGTTTTGAGTTGTAGCTAAACAAATAATTTCGATTTCAAATGCAGATTGCTGTGGCTGCTGGTGATGGATGAGTGTGTTACTGCCCAGGAAAGAGTCTGTATGTGTGTCCCGTCTAAAGAAGGCTTCTATTTTTCCTACTGCTGCCGTGCGATGAATGGCATGGGCATGAAAGCAAAATTAAGTGTTTGTCCTGTCTCAAGTCATTATTTGTTGGTGAGACAGATGGGATAATTAATATATTAAATTTATAAAATTTATAGGGTAATCTATCAAAATAATAATAATAATAATAATAATAATAAATAAATAAATAATAGGTTTTTGTTTTCATATTTGATTTTTGTTAAGAGGGATTTTCATAATTTTAATAATATTTTTTTTAAATCTTGATAATATTTTGGATTTTACTATTTTAAACCTAATCGATTCGTAGGGTGGTTTGGTTTGAATCAGATTGATTCAAATAGGATCCCTTGTAAGGTTTATGTTTACTTATAAAATATATTAATTTTATATAAAAATATTTTAAAAATTTATTTAAAACAAAAAATAATATATTTTTTTTGTGAGAATCAAATGATAGTTGATTTTTTAAATTTTTGAAAATTAATTATTTTTAAAATATCTAAAAAATATTAATTAATTAAAAATAAGTTAGGTAATCGAATTTGATTTTTTATTATTTTGAATGTAACTAAGTCATATATAGGAAATAAAAATAGATAGTTTAAGATTTTATGATTAATTTTATGATAAAATTAAGATAATTTTATAAAAAATAATATATTTTTAAGGATAACTTGAGTTGTTTTACTTTTATGAAAACTTACATATTTTATATATAAATTAATATATGAATGAGTGTATCTCAAGTATATCTTGAGTGTTACAAATTTTCTATATAATTTAAGATAATTTTATATAAAAATATATTTTTTTAATATATTATATATGTGAGATTGATTCTATGTATAAAATATAAAAAGGAGGAAGAGAAAGGAAGATAATGAGCAGTGGTGACGGAAGACGTAGAAGAAGACAGAGGTGACGGAAAAGTAGGAGAAATAGAATGACAAGATAGAGTGAGGGGAGAATAAGAAGGGAAGACGTAGGAGAAGACGTAGAAGAAGACAGAGGTGACGGAAAAGTAGGAGAAATAGAATGACAAGATAGAGTGAGGGGAGAATAAGAAGGGAAGACGTAGGAGAAGACTGAGGTAACAGAAAAATTGAAGGGAGAGAGGGAAGACGTAGCACTATAGTATAAGCAAGACAAGAAGAGAAAAGGAAGAAGAGAAAGATATAACATTATGTAAGACGAGGAGTAAAAGAAAGAAACCAACTTAGGAGAAAGAGAGGAGACGATGGAAGAGTAGAAGAATGAGTTAGAGTTACGATAAAAATTAGAATAATTTAAAATTTTTTAAAAAGTAATATAAATCTTAATTAAATCAAGTTGAATAGTTATTATTTAGTCGAATTGTTTGGATTCATTAAAAAAAATCAATTCAATTTTAAAAACTTAAATCAAAGATAAATATTATATAAAAAATATATATTTAGAAAAAATCAAATATTAGAAAGCCATTTCTTAAAAAATCATTATTATGAGTTTTTTGTTTTATAAATTACTCAAATTTATATCATGGATAAATACTTAAATCCATGTTAATGATCATATATTTATCAAAAGTTCTGATTATATTAGGGATATTATAATTTTTCTTATTTAAGGGTTTGATGGCCTCATTGCGCATATTAGATGTCTGAGATAATTAATTTTATTCAAAATGCTTAACCTATATAATCATTTATTCCTAACTTTAGGTCTTCTCTTAGATGTCATACTACAATAATATTAGATCAGATGGTGATTATATGTGATGCTATTTTTTCGATTAATTAATTTAAAATATTAAATTATCGAATCATAACTAACAGTGTCTTTATAATATGTTATTGGACTCGCATATGACGAGAGATATTTCCCTCCCTCCTGTGTATTGAAGCTCGATTTCCTTTCTTCCGCTCGACGATCTCGCCGTCCGTCGAACTGCTCCAAAGGTACCCTAAACGGATTTTCTTGAGCCGAATTTTCTTCCTCTTCCTCGGCTTCTTGTGTTTTGGATCGAGGCATTTTGTATCATTAGATTCGACTGGAGGGATTTTTTTGTCATGCGTGGTGGAACGATTAGGGTTTGGAGCTATTTAATATGATGTCTCTGATGGATAAAGATGTCTCTGATGGATACCTATGCTTATGTGTGATTCTTTCACCTGTAACGAGCATAAAGAAGGAGATAGGATCAGTTGACTAATGACTGCTATGTGGTTGGAGCAGCCTTTATAACTATGTGCAGAGAAAATGACAGTCTAGTCATGAAATTTTGAGGTTGATGCTAATGGAGACTTCCTTTTCTTAATTGCTGAAGTGGTGGGTTCCAATCTTGCTTGGTCACCTTCTTTTGATGCTTGTCGCAAAACTATGCATGTCCCATAGTCTATCTATGGGATTTAAATCAAATTAAAGCTGCCCCAATTGAAGTGGCATCAGATTAGCCAAACTGCTTTTACTTTGATCTATGAATAGAAACATAGAGAAGGATCTTACCACTATGTGCACATTCCGTTGGTCAAACATCCATGCTTTCATGATTAGCTTCCTTCACACACCATACCAAATTGTTAATGAGCACTGCTTCCAAATTTCTAGAGACATGCTAAGCCCATTTGACTTTTGCAAGTTTTTCATCCATCTGTTTGAGATTCCTCTGCTCTCTTGGTTTTGGTGACAGAAGAAGAGCACAGATTACTTCATCTTGTAGATTGCTTACTGATCCCTATGATAAAGTATGTTTGTAAATCTAATGATGATAGCCCAGAAGTCCACCATTGCTTTGTTTTAGTTCCTATCCCTTCAACTCTGATGGTTAAAGGCTGTGCAGTATGAGAGAAAAAAATGTATTTGCTTGTTGGCAAAATAGGCTTAGACATTGAACTACTGTAGCAACAACTGCAAAGTAAGTCTATATGGAAGATACAGAAATTTTTACATATGTGCATATACAGTACAACATACATTCAGTATGATATGGTTTTGTAGCACAGAGAAATGGCAGTTTGCTAAAGCTTATCATGGTTCTGAGCTTGTGAATTTGCTATGCAGCATTCATGTACCAATAGCAATTATGGACGTCAACATGGTTTCAACCTTCAAATACCACATATTATAACGATAGCACACAGGTGTCCTGATTTACTAATCAGTATGCATTAATCATACTGTACTGGTTCAATATTGTGCAGTTAGATTGGTGTTCTGATAGTACCAATCAGTACTAACATCTTAGACCTTTGTCGTATTTCTAGTAGTCCACACAATGTTCCGATTGGTGTGTTGTGCTGATCTGATTAGTTTTTAGTACAGGATCGATATCAGTATTTGCAGCCTTGTTTGTCTGTGGTATCAAGGTACATGCAGTGATCTGGACAACGATATCCTTTCATTTTGTAATGTTACCCTGAAGAATACATCTCCCAAAATTGTAGACATGCTAAGTCAATGGTTGCTCGACTCCAAAGTATGTTACAGTATGGTCTTCCGTTTGACTTATTGCAAAATTCTAGAGACATGCTAAGCCCATTTGATTTATTTTAGATTATTCATCCATCCGTTGCAATCAATCTGTGACACGAGAGTGTCTAATTTATTATAATCTGATCATATGAATCTTGACTATGATATGATATTTTTTTCAACCAACAATGATGTCTCATAATCTTCAACTCAGTCCACTCAAATATGATAGCTCATCAGCAGATTCCCCGCACAAAGTTAAAGCTGTTTCAAAGTGCTTTTCTTCGTGACCAAGGAATGCATTAAAACACTTAATTTCGAAATTCCCTATGCATGAAGGGTTGTTTCATGCATTAGTACTTATGTTGGTGTTTAGGGCTTAGAAAGGACTTTAGAAAACTGATGATATTTTGCAGAAGCTCTCTTGGAGTTCTCGCTTAAACTCTGTATCTCTTGGATGCTTCCTTGAGTGGTGAGTCTTTTATTTTCAGTTCTGTATCATTGTTTAATTTCCTTAGGGTGGTGAACTTTCTGTATCCCTTTGTGATTTTAAATTGGGTGGTGAGCTGTTTTTTTGATCTTATTGAAGTATTATCGTGAGTTTGTACATTTTCTATTCGAAAAAAACTATACTATCGGTTTTCTTTCGAGATCTATTCTACTTTACCCCCCCCCCCCATTCTGCATCACACCGGTATCAGTTTGGTATTAGAGTTAAAGGCTATAGATCATGACAAGGCGGAATGGAAAAGATATAGTTGGTGAAGGTAGTGACCATGAAGACGATGCTGAATCGTTGAGGCTGCAGCTACGAAGATTGTTGTGTAGTCTGCAAGAAAAAAATGAAATAATTGAAGAACTTTGAAGTAGACACAACCAGCATGAAAATGATGTCCATGAATTTACTTCTGATGATGATACACCTCCTCATTCAAGGGAGTCGAGAAGATTTCATACAAGACATGAAGTCCAAGATGAGTGGCAGAATAAATATAACCCAAGATTGAAGATTCCAAAATTTGAAGGTAAAATAAATATTGATGACTTTATCGATTGACTTAATACAGTAGAAAGAATTTTCGATTTTTATGAATCACAAGAACAAAAGAAGGTCAAACTTGTGGCACTCAAACTCAGACGGAATGCATCTTTTTGGTGGGAAAATCTAAAAAAACAAAGAGAACGTGAGGGGAAGAGTAAAATCGTGACATGGGAAAAAATGAAAAGGGAGCTGAAAAGGAAATATTTACTTCACAATTATAGGCAAGAGATCTTTCTCAAAATCCATAATTTCAAGCAAAATAATCTTAGTGTGGAGGAGTACACTACAGAATTCGATAATCTGATGTTAAAATGAGAACTTGTGGAACCGGAAGAGCAAACCATTGCAAGATACTTATGAGGTTTGAAATATGAGATTGATAAAGTGGTTTAAATTACAGCCATATTGGTCTTTAAACGATGTGAGCAAGCTGGCATTCAAAGTTGAAAAACAACAAAAGTTTGAAAGGAGTTATCGGTATGGTTCAAAAGAAGGATATACAAAAGGAGGAAGTTCTAAGCCTACTGTCCAAAGCAAGATGATATCGAAGGTGTAAGAAAAGGGTAAAGAATCTGCTAGCAGTAAAAAAACACCTAATTCTTCTACCCCAAGTAGTCGAAAATGCTTCAAATGTCATAGTTTTGGGCATATTGCTTCAGATTGTCCAAATATGAGGATTGTAACTTTGGTTGAAGATCATAGTGATGGAGGAGAATTTGAAGTCGACGATGAACCAAAATATGATGAAGATGAGGAAGAGGTTATTTATGCAGATCATGGTTTATTTATTGTATTGCAATGTAACTTACAAGTGTCTTATGTGGTCAAGGATGAAAGTTGGATGAGAAAAAACGTGTTTCATGACCAAGGAATGCATTAAAAGAGTTGGTTAGCAGCTGTGAACACTTAATTTCGAAATTCCCTATGCATGAAGGGTTGTTTCATGTACTAGTACTTATGTTGATGTTTAGGGCCTAGAAAGGACTTTAGAAAACCGATGATATTTTGCAGAAGTTCTCTTGGAGTTCTCGCTTAAACTCTGTATCTCTTGGATGTTTCCTTGAGTGGCGAGTCTTTTATTTTCAGTTCTGTATCCTTGTTTAATTTCCTAAGGGTGGTGAATTTTCTGTATCCCTTTGTGATTTTAAATTGGGTGGTGAGTTATTTTTTCGATCTTATTGAAGTATTATCGTGAGTTCGTACATTTTCTATCCGAAAAAAAACTATATTATCGATTTTCTTTCGAGATTTATTCTACTTTACCCCCGATTCTACATCACACCGGTATCCGCTTCCTGGTTTTGGTGATATAATAAGAGAATAGATAACTTTTGTCTATCGCTCACTGATTCTTATGATTAAAATATGTTTGTGAAAAAAAAAGTAATCTACCTGTTTATACTTTGGATCTTTCTTTGCTGCATATAGTATCCGGTTCATATTTCTTTCAGTTTTTTTGTTAAAATTCTTGGTTTTATGGAATTTTTATCTTTTTATAAAAAAAAATATTTCTGAATTCGCTTGCAATATGATTGCATCCCTCAGGTAAAATATATGTTTATTTCACATATCTAAATAGTTTAATCTATTTGAATTGAAATAATTCATCAGTTTAATGTCGATTACTTATTCCCGGCCTTTCTTTAGATCGTATAATACACATCTTTGGACTAGAACTCAATTTGATACAACTAATGTGCTGGTAATTTTGGTGCAGGTCAGTGCTTTTCAAGATGTTTGAACAGAACTCACTCGAGTTCTAATGATTCCTGCTATTGCAGGCTCTGGCAGCCATACCATCTTATGACTTGGATAGATTGAGGCAGATTAAATAGATTTGGGAATACTTTTTTTTTACCATCCCTCATGTCATATTTCATGGTAAAACCTTTGAAATATTTAGCTTTTCATGCTCAGAGCGTTAAGCCTAAATCTGATCTTATGTTTTTTTAGATTGAATCATATTAGATAGACACGGATATGCTTTTTTTACCATCTCTCACATAACATGTTTGAATGTGTCTGGACCGTGGTAAAACCTTAGAGATATTGAAGTTTTCATACTCAGGACCTTAAACCTAAATCTGATCTTATGGCTTTTATAGTGAAGCAGAGTAGATAGATTTGGATATGCTTTTTTTTTTTCCATCTCTCGTATCACATGTCGGATCATGCAGATACTCGAGAGAGGTGTTTATGTAAACGCGTCTGGACCATGGTAAAACCTTGGAAGTATTTGAGTTTTCATGCTCAGAACCAGACACGGTTGTGGAATGAGCTATTGGTGTCGGACCTGCATCGGTCCCTGACCTCCCGACCTACACACATCGGTGGGGGAGTCCTGTTGAACACCGAGGAAGGCATGCTGGCTGTCAGACCCAATAGGGGATCTCCGCACCATGAGCACGCAGGTTGGCACCAGTAAAGCATCGGCTCACGAGGCCCAGGCTATGATGAACGTGAATGCAGCAGGTAAAGCAACGTATGATATCTCTGCATCCTGCTGTCCTGTGCCTCATAAATGCTGTCAGTCCCTTCGCCGTGGCGAGTCATGTGGTCGTGTTAATGCTCTTAGATGTGGCAACAACCACCTCCTTCGCTTGTGCCATCGGCTAACGTAGCTTCTGCTTCGATTTTCCGTACTAATTCTTTTTATCCGTGAAAATACTGCAAGCTTAAGGATGATTTGGGCACATAGCATCGGTAAAAGCTACGGATGAGATGAGTAAAGAAAATTTTATCACCCAATTATTTTTTTTTCTAAACATATATTGAGGATCTCACATTATTTTCTCTCTTTTTCAGGATACAAAGAGGAATCCGCCAGATACAAGAAAAGGAAGACGACCAAGAGAGTTTAACATGGAACAGCATAGTACTCGTACGTAATTTCCTACTCTTCTTCATCACTAACAGAGAAGTAGATAACTTACGGATTTTGTTTCCACGTATTAATTGACGATGATAAGAGTCGATACAATACACGAATCAATTCGTAGTAGTCATGTGGATATTAAATGAGGATGACTTGGATAGATTGTGACATTTGGTGATGCATTACTTGAAAAGATGGGTACTAATCGAGGACTTGTCCATCTTATGGTCGTCGCATGTGAGTACTAATCGAGGTTGACTTGAATAGATTGTGATGAAACTTGGTGTGCGGCACGTGAACTGTTTGGAAACAATTGTATGTGAAAAATACTGTGATAAAACAGAGTTTGATGCGAACAAGGTTTTGAAGAAAAATATTAGAAGATAATTCTGCTTACATTTCCAATTAAATTTATTAGAATCAAATAGATCTAAAAAGATAGTGTAGACAGCATTTGATTTGATTGCTTGATTACTCACCCAATAACAATGAGTGGGTATAACAAATTTAAGATGAATTAAGTTTGAGAGTCTCTCTCTCTTTGAAGCAAAATTCTCAGTTTTTCTTAGTTTGGTATTTGCTCATAAGTGATTTTATTGTATCATTTATATATGTGTGTATATAACGCAGAAGAAAAATGAATCCATGTTTAAACAAGTTGACTTTGAAAAGTCAATGTTAATAATATCTAAGTCGTGAGTTAATAAAGTGAGTTTACTATTAGACAGTTATTCTTTTAAACTACAGATAGGATAATTCATTATAAGAAAAAAGCCATCAAATTTAGACTTTCACCAAATACCGTTTTGTTTTGTTACATCTTTCAATGTTTTCTTAGAGTAGAATGTTCCTCTTTTTATCAAATTCTTTTGACCAATTCATCAATATGTTTTCCTCTCGAATCAAATCAAAATGAAGAGAAATACATGTTATTATATTAAATCCCAAATCAATGTCATTATATTGTTTATTTCAACCTGTGCATTCTGTAGTTCTTAGAATTTGATTTCGCAGGGGCAGTTAGCTTTATTGATGCACCACAGTCTCCTCTTTAATGAAGGGTGGAAAGAAGAACAACGAGAACAAGCAAGGCAAGAGAAGAAACCGAAACCGAAACCGAAACCACTCGAACACATCCTTCACCAACTTCTTGCAGGTACGTATACCCAATGGAACTGTGTTAGAGATGGAACGACGAGCAAAGCAGGATCACAGTGAACACAATACTTGGCAATGGAGGGAGAACTCGACGACGGCTTCTTTCTACCCCCTTCACTCCCTCTCCAAGATGGCAGCTCTGAGAGGCTCCTTCATCACCACCGTGAAGGCGAAGGTCTCGGTCGGGTCCGGCCGCTCGCCGGGCACCGCCACCCACCGGTACTCCCTCACCATCCTCGCGAGCATGAGCTGGATGTGGAGCATCCCCAGGGTGGCGGCGGGGCAGATCCGCCGGCCGGCCCCGAACGGCATCATCCTGATGCCTCGCGTCCCCGTGACGTCCGTCTCCCACCCCTCGCCGCCCTCCTCGAACCGCTCCGGCCGCCACTCCCCCGGGTCCTTCCACGTGCTCGGGTTCTCCGTCACCCACGCCGTGTAGAACTCCACGCTGGCGTCCGCCGGGATGCGGTACCCGCCCAGCTCCGTCTCCCTCGTCGCCGCATGCGACAGCACGAAGTGACTCGGCGGGTGCCGCCGCATTGTCTCCTTCACCACCGCTTGCAGGTAGCTCATCCCCTCCACGTCCGCCTCCGTGATCTTCCTCCCCTTGTCCCTCCCGACCTTTCCGACGATCTCCTCGTACAGCCGCTCCTGCGCCGACTGGTCGAGCACCAAATGCAGCATCGCCCACTCCAGCATGGTGGCGCTCGTGTCGGTGCCGGCGCTCATGACCTCCGAGCAGAGAGTCACCAGCTCGTCCTCGCCCAGCCGGCCTTTGCCGCTGGGTTCCATGCCATACAGGGAGTCGATGTAGGCCTCGCCGACCGGGCTCACCATCTCCCACGCCGAGCTCGGGTCCATCTCCCCCCCGCTCTCCACGAACGCCCTTCGAGCTCTCACCAGGGGCACAAGACAGTCCATCTGCCGCTTCCGCAACTTCCTGGCCTCTGTCAGCTGGCCGCGGAAGAAGGGAGTGAAGATAGGGAGGAAATCCGGCAGCTTGGGCGTCGTCATCATCATCACCTCCTTGAGCACCTCCTCGATCACCCGGACGTGGTCCTCGGGGACCCTGGCGCCGAAGCAGATGCAGACGAGGATGCTGCAGACGGTGAGGCGGCAGTTGCTCATCATCTGCACCGCGCCGGTGGCCTTGAACTCGGCGCGGACGCGGGCGAGGTGGTTGGCCATAGCCCAGTCCCGGATCCAGCCGAACTGCTTGACGCGAGCGGGGGTGACGATCTCGCTGACGAAGTTACGGCGGAGGGCGCGCCAGAGGGGCCCGTACGCGGCGGAGTTGACGGTGCACTTGCCGGCGCTGAAGAGGAGGCGGGTGGGGGAGTCGGCGGGGCGGCTGGCGAAGAGGGGACCCCTCTGCACCAGCGCCTCGTGGATGAGGTCGGCGGAGGTGACGATGATGAGGGTCCGCTGCCCCATCCGCATGGTGAAGATGGGGCCGTAGCGCTTGCGCAGGTCCCGAGCGACGTACATGAAGGGCCGCCGCTCCAGGATCACCTGGAACAGGTTTCCCACCACCGGCCACCCCGGCGGACCGGGCGGGAGCCCCTCCGGCGTCCTCGAACAGCGGCGCCACCACACGGCCGCCACAACGGCAGCGCCGACGACGTACAGGACGTCGACGAGGTCCATATGCAGAAGCGTTGCTGCTGCCACCCGCAGTGCAGCAACACAACCTATCAGAAACTGCAGCAGTGACGTTATCGGCGGAGAAAGCAGAAGAGAACACAGTAGCAAGGATTGGTGGCAGAGCAGTGGTGGTGGAAACGCGAGTGAAGACAAGCGCTGTAGTAGCAGTAGCGGTGTTCTGAGTTGAGAGCGTTAACTGCATGGGGAAGGGGTTATTATAAGGAGGGAGGACTGCATGAGGGCCATCTGCCAGCTAAAGCCATGAATGCAGACTTAAATGCAGGTGCAGTAAATCCAGTGGTTGGAGTTCACAGGTTGGGAAGGTGTTGAAAACCTCCATTGGAGGCTTGCTAAATGCTCAGAGTTGGCAAGTGGAATACTGTAGATAGATAGATAGATAGATAGATAGATAGATAGGGAGACGAGAGAGGGAGGAGATGCAGTCTCCTCTACAGACCTGCTTGCCTCTTTAATGAAAGGGATACAGAGATAGCGTAGGCTCAATAAAAGTTCATTTACTGCTTTTCTTTTCTAGACCTTATATGCTCTGCATACTTGTTGCATTTTTGAGATCTTAGATACCAATCAACCAGTCATGAAATCCAACACACCATCTTCCGACTACAACAACAAGCACAGAGAGATTGGGTCAGATTTGGCTGTGGGTTTGGAAGGGGGGGATTGTTGGGTCAGGAACAATATGAAGTTTAGGCTTAGGATTGGAATTATGGATATGCAGATTTAGGTGTTTGCTTATGGCTTGGATTGTGAATGATCAGAGTTGGGATTGGGTGTAGGATTGTGCGTGGACCAAATTAGGTGGCTGAGCAACATTACCAATCATTTATTATCACAGTATCTAGAGCTGTATTGGTCAACTATCACAGCCTTGGTGGTGGTGTCTTATATATATATGTATATATTGTGTGGAAGGAAACCACTTAAAGAAAGAAAAAAAAAGTCGAATTTATTTTGTGTGGAAGGAAAAAAAATTGGAAGAAAATTGAGGGATTTGATATTTTTTTTAAGGTCAATCATCGGATGTTGAGATAATTGATATTTGTCGTTGCTACTCCACTGATGGATCGAATGTGGCTCCAAAATAGTAGTTGAGGGGTTTGGACGAGTCGTGAGATCACAAACAATATTTTTGTATAAACGTGATCTCTATCAAAATTTCTAGATGTTTGACATCTTTATATCTTCAACTAGTTTTTAAGGCTAATAAAGTTCCTGTATTTAATTGTTTGCTCCATGCATTTTACAATAATGGCACTTTGTCTATCGGTCACCTCTTTGATTTTTGAGTCTTCAGATTTAAGTAATTCTAGCTAAGTATTTGATTGTGATATGTTTTATAGTGTCTTTGTTATAATGGTCAAAACACTATGACAAACTAATTTGTAGTGTTTTTATTCTTATTTAGGTAATTTTATTTGTAAACTATTATAAATATTTATTTTAATTTTAGTACAATATATCAAATAATTTTTAATGTATTTTAATTTTATTTAACTTATAGTGTTTTTATTATGGTATAGCCTATAACAGACTAAAACATTGTAATGGGAAAAACTAAAAGAGAGATACTATTTGAAAAAACTCAAAATAATAATCTCTTCTTAAAAATCATTATATATATATATATATATATATATATATATATATATATATATATATATATATATATTATCATGGACTTTATCTTTGAGAAAGAAAAAAAAAGAGGGTTTATTTTATGCGAATAAAAAATGAAAGAAGATCAAGAAATTGGAGAAAATTTCAAGGTTAATTATAGGGTATTGAGAAAATTGATATTTTTGATTGCTACCTCTATGGAGCTTTTGTGACAAGTGACACCCTTGAATCATGTTGTCATTCAAAACTACAACCAATTTTTAAGGCTAATAAACTGTGTTCCATATGTCCTATTGCGTGACGACGACAACGACGATGACGACTTATCTATCGCTTTTTCTTCGACATATCCTCGAAGACACGAGGTTGAAACTTTGCCGACTCTTTGCAAACTAAGAGCTTTCCCTTTCCCTTAGTTCAGGTACCAATAAAGATGGTATATGTTTGGTACATGTTTTATTAAGGCCATAAATGAGCATCATCTAACTTTTCTTTGCCAATGTGATTCGAGTGTCTCGAGTTAAGTCGTAGATCCATCTAACCCAATATAAATCATGATATATGAGGTTCAACCCAACAACAACAACAACTAAACACTCAATAACTTGATATGTCAATAATATATGAATATAATGGATGGAAAATCTTTTGCCATACAGAATACTATAGCAGGCAGTCATCGAGTAAGTACTCGGTTAATCTATGGCACAAATTAAAGCATTGTCAACTTAGGAGGTAGAGATCAGGTTTTTACCTAACAATGTCGAAGGGCATCTTAAGCCACCACATCCCTTTGTTTTCTTCCCTCCTTGATTCGGATTTTGAGCTTGTTGTAGAACAAGGATTTGAAAAAAAAAAAAAAAAAGGAGAAAACATCAAGAGAACAATAATATTTCAAAGGTTTAGTTGAACAAACTCCATGAAACATGTAACTATCATACAAAACACCGAATCGAAATCATCGGGAAGGCTGTCAAGCATGGAGGATGACACTATATAGTTGATAGTTAGTATAATGCAATCATGGCAAGTCAGAAAGAGTTGAACTTACAAAATCTGGCATCGATGCTTGTAATACGAATTATGAAGGCCAGAATGAAGATGCATGTTTTTGTGCCTAAATATATGAACCCTAAATTTCTAACAGTCTTCAGCTTCTGAATCATCGTCCGTTGGTCTGTCAACACTGAATCTCATCTCTTGTTCAACCAATTCTGCAAGATCATGCCTGCCAGCAATTTTATAAGCATCGATTAGAGCCTTGTATAGAGATTCATTAGGCTCAAGTTCCTGATACTTCAGAAGACCATAAATCCGCCTTAGTCCTTCAACCATTCTTGCCTTCCCATAACAAATTGCCAGATAAATATAAGTAACAATGTCTGGTTTCAGTCCCTCGTCTTGCATTCGCATATACAGATTCAAGGCTTTGTCAACCATCCCTGAGGCTCCATATGCGTAAATTGCAGCATTATAGGCAAAAGAGTCAAGAGGCATCCCAGCAGACAGAAAAAGATCACACGACTCGAGTGCACAAGCATGCAAACCAACCATAGAGAACAAGGAGGTAATTATAGCCTGTCTCGCAAATCGCTTTCCCTCATTATAAGATGACTCTAACTGTGACACCACCTCCATTGCAAAACCTCCTTTCTTCAATAGGGTAAAGATTGATTTAAATGTTGAGGCATCGGGTAATATTTTTCTGGATATCATCTGTTGTAATAATTCTGCACTGTCCTTGAGCTTCCCATTGACGGCATAAGCGGCTATGACACTGTTATACGAAGCACAGTCGGTCAGTAAGCCTGACTTCTGGACCTCCTGAGCGACGCCGATTGCCTCTTCCAGCATGCCCATACTCTTGTAAAGATACATCATTGTAGCATATGAAATCCCATCAGCCTCACCATTTTTTCTCAGGTCATTAAAGATTAACTTAGCTTCAGTCACCATACCAAGATCTGCATAAAGATTAATCATACAGTTAGAGGCAATAGTGTCAGGACCACCATCAAGGGTTTTCATCTTTGTGTACAACTCCTGGGCTTCCCTCCAGCAGCCAACCTTACTATATGCCTTCACTAGAGAAGTCAGGACAATGCGATTGATCGGAAGTCCAGATTCTTCCATCAAATTAAAATAGTGAAGTGCTTCTTCGACCTTCCCAGCCTCTGCAAACATGTCTATCAGTGACCCATACACAACTTCATTTGGTTCAACACCTAGTGACTTCATTTCTCGGTAGACTTCAAGGGCCTCAGAAATCATAGATTTGCGGGAATAACTTGCAATGACAGCAGAGAAGGTCTCGCACCTAGGTCTGAACCCTGCATCTCTCATTCGGCCTAGAAGCTCCCATGCTCGGTCAGGAAAATCACCACCAGAAAGCATTTGAATGAGAGAGTTAAAGGAACATCCATCTGGCCAAGTTCCAAAGTTTCTCATATCCTCAAACAGAGATAGAGCTTTATCATACTGCTTTGCCTTCCCATAAGCTTTTATTAACACATTGTATTCCACTACATCATTCTTGTTTCTGGTTCCCCTCTTCCCATAGAAGACATCCTCAGCCTCCTTCCATAAGCCCTTCTCGGCATAAGCATCTATAATGGCAGCATAATTCCTGGAAGATATGCCAGTTGAGGCACAATGCTTCTCAAGGAACATATTTGCCTCATTAAGCATCCCTTGATTGATGTACATCTTCATCACGACAGGGACGGACTGCTCGTCTACACGAGCACCTGCTTTGGTCATTTCCTCGATTGCATCCTCTACTTCTCCAACGCTGCTCCTTTCACATAAAACCTGCAAGATTATCCTATGGCTTACAGTATCAGGACAAAGACCAACCTCCCTTATCTTGTTGTAATACTTCAAGACCGTCTTGACATTCCCAACCGAAGCATACATCGACATGAGTATGTTGAATGTCTTGGTATCAGGATCAACTCTTCTCTCACGCATTTTAGCAAGCAGGGACTCTGCTTCAGAGAGAAGTCCATTCGAGCCACAGATGTTGATAATGGTATTGAATGTGATTGTATCAGGTGCGATACCTGACCTCAACATCTCAGCAAAAGCATCTGAAGCGTCTTGGAGCCTACCTGCTTTTCCATACAGATCAATCAGCGTATTGAAGGTAGCAGCAAGCCGCGGCCTTCTCGGACCATCTTCGACGCCTGGAGCAATCTTCTTGGAAACAGGTGCTCGACTTCCGGATTTGAAGAGCTCCGTCAGCAAGAAACTGTTGGGACTAATGGAATCCGAGCCATCTATTTCAGTCTCCAGAACGTCGAATTCGACCTTTCCATTGCACCATCCCCGGAAAAATCTCTCCCCCTCGTCGAACCGCCCAGAATCCTTGAGTATCCTGACGACAGTGTTCATACAAACCTCGTCAGGCGAAACCCCCCTGGCCCTCATGTGTTTGAGCCACAGAAGCGCCTCCTTTACCAGCCCGGCCTTTCCGTAGGCGTCGATGAGCGTCGCGTAGGTGTTATTGGTGGGCAAGATTCCATCTTTAGCCATCTCGAGCCAGCAGAGGCGCAGCTCGTCCCACCGTCGCGCCAGGCCGAGGGTCCGAAGCACGACGTTGTAGTGGAACGGGTTGGGGAGGTAGTGGGCGAGGGACCGCATGCGGCGGAGGAGGTGGAGGGCCCGCCGCCAGTCCCGCTGCCGCTTGAGGAGCACGGTCTGCTCCTTGGGGCTGAGGTCGGCGAGGAACGCGTCGAGGGCTTCATCGTCGAGTCCGTCCTCGCGGTACCGGGGGACGGAGGGGAGGGTGGCCGCGGCGGCGTTGCTGTTGGCCGGCGCGGGAGGGGAGACTGTTAGATTGGGGTTGGGGAGGGAACAGAGAGGGGGGAGGAAGCGAGTGGAGGGGTGGCGAGAGGAAGCGAAAGAAGGTAGCAGAGAACATGGGAGGTTGCGGAGATAGCCAAAGCGACGAGGTGAGAGGTCGCGGCCGCCGCAACAGCAGCAATGGAGACTCATCTCTGAGACAGCCGGCGAAGAACGGAGACAACACCGAGAGTATTTCTTGCTTTGTAGATATTTTAGTAAGATGTGATGCTAATGTTAATTATTATGCAACGATAATAATAAAAAGCAATAATCCAACTAGCTAATCACGATTATGATATGATATGATACAATCAAATTATTATATATATATATATAAATATACTAAGGATATATATAATATTTAATTGCATATCATACGGAATCGTCATGTAAAACATGGACCGGCCCACACAACGCGGTTTCTTGGACCCGAATCATTTATGCGGTTCATCGCACACGGTTCGAACCGTTTAATTTGCGAATGCGTCTGTGTAATCCGAATCCGAATCCGAATCCGACTTTAAGAGGAATTGGCATTCCTGTAAATTTGAACTGTAATGGAGGATATATTACGAATTGAACGAAGCCCGCCCTCAAAACTTAAGCGCCCTCTTCCCACCTCCCTTCTCTTCTTCCCCGGAGCATCCGTCCGGCGAGAGCGGCGGCCTCTGTATCCGCCCCCAAGAGCTGTTGCGATCGTGCCCCGTTGCTCTCCGAATTCGAAATCCTTGGATCGATGGTATTAAAGTTGGTAGGTAGAAGGCTAAACTTGGTCTTGGCTGACTTTTCTTCAATGTCGTTAGGGTTTTGAAACAAGATTTGTCGGCCTCGGCGTTGCACCCGCCGGCAGGATTTCGAGAAGGTTTTCAATTTCTGGATCAATGTGGTTTTTGGTTCGTCGTCGTCGATCCGTAGAGCTTATTCGTCGAGAAGACGACGCATATAACTTTTCTTGATGTTAGAATTAGGTCTATATTGTTATGTGTGCCTATGAACTTTTTTGTTTATGGATATTTGCACTGATAGCAAGTCCTTTGCATGCTGGTTTTATCGTCACGCTTTCGTCAGACCTTCTGAAAGTGGCTTGGAGAATGGTGTTCTAATGTAGCTGGTATCTATAATCAATCTCCTTTTAGAACTCATTATCGTAGCTTTTTCTTGTCTTGTATTTGACAGCATTTTCTATCTCTTTTGTCTTGTCATGCAGTTTCTACTAAGCCTGCTTCCTTCTAGGAAGCAGGCATAGAAAAATCCTTCTGGTGACGATGCCGACCTTTGCTAATCCAGAGAACGCATTAAAGCGCGCCGAGGTTAAGAGATTTTTGTTAAGCTTTCACTTTTGTGCAGAATTTAGTATGTCACAAAGCTCATGGAATATGTAAGTAGAATTGCTTCTAGATCTCTATCCGTTCAAAAAACCAATATGCTGCAGTATCATGATTTTAAGTTTTTTCCCTGGTAGAACTCATGAAAAATGTTTTGTTTCACTAACCTGAAGGGACTAGTAAAGTTATGATTTTTTCAGAACTATACTTTCTCTGCTTTAACGATGATTGATTACTTCCATTGTAATATGTCTGACAGTATCTTTTTTCTGTTTTTTTGCACAAGTTACTTTGCCCAGTCTATTTATGATGCCTTGTAAAGTTGATGACTGCCTTGTGACACAAAAACTCTCCATCATGCTGCTGTTTTGCTAACAACATTTTTTTTATATCCCCTGTACTTCAGAATTGATTAATGTTGAACAGAAGCAAGCTGCCTTGCAAGCACTACATGATCTCATTACTTCAAAAAGGCATAAGGCATGGCAGAAGGCCCTTGAAAGCATCATGTTTAAGTATGTAGAACTCTGTGTGGACATGAAGAGAGGCAGATTTGCAAAGGATGGACTTATTCAGTACCGTATTATATGCCAACAAGTCAATGTTAGCTCGTTGGAAGAGGTTATAAAGCATTTCATGCATCTTTCCTCGGAGAGGGCTGAGCAAGCTAGGATTCAAGCACAAGCCTTGGAAGAAGCACCGGATGTGGAGGGTCTAGAGGTTGATAAGAGACTTGAGGACTTAATGCTTAGCTATGTTAGTGCGGAGAAAGGAAAAAACAGGTCAGACCGGGAGATTGTGACTCCATGGTTCAAATTCTTGTGGGAAACATACAGGACAGTGCTTGAGTTTCTGCGAAACAATTCCAAATTGGAATCACTATATGCGGTAAGTCATCTAAAATTCACACAGCACTTGGTACAGGATTGCCTAAGATGGATTCCTTCAATAAACATAGAGCTTTTGGATGGGCTTCTAGAATTATGCTTATGTAATTGTTTATGTTTTAAGATTTTTCGTTTAGAACCACTACTTGACATACCTCAGACGTTAAGTGGAACTATCTGAAAGATTTGAATTTTTAGTAACCGGAGCACATTCCAAGTTCTTTGTTCCTATACTTAGGAAGAACACTATCAAGATATCATGGAAGGTTTATTTGTGTAGCTATGGAACCATTAAAAGACTTTTTAATTTGGTGCATTGGAGAAGTTTAGTTATTGTTTCTTTGTTTGTGAGCGTTGATATAACGTTGAAATACATAATCAAAACTCTTGAGGTTGGTTTAAGACATTTCATCAAACTAGTTAAACTCACTTCATGAGTTAAAAGTTTGTCAAATTATACCAGTTAAGAACGATGTACAAAAAGTTTTTTCCATCCATTATTGGTGTCATTTTGTTGGATTATATGGCAAAAAATATCTTCCAGCAACGCTTGGTCGAGGAGAAAAATCTTCACGAACGCGAGCAACTGGTTTGCTTTTTGATATTTTTCTTTGTTTTCTTGAGTTTATATTAATTACTTTTTGTAATTAATATAAAAAAATTCCCTATAAAAAGAGATAGAGCTGAGCAGGCAGCACCATGCTGGTGACGTTCAAGAGAGGAATAGACTGGCTAGAATGTTGGATAACAAGGTTTGTATTGCCTGCGCATTTCCCCCTTAAAGTGAAGTGGAGTTGTTAAATATGTTTCCCGTTTTGCTCTGATATTATTTTTGTCCATGTCCTTATTGTTTTGGCTGGTGGAAGCAGATATATGTTGCCTTCTCACCAGGATGATGATGGTTATGAAACTGTTAGTGTAGTAGTGATGTGCCCTGACAGGGAAAGCCCACAGTTATGACTTATACTATATATTTAAGCTGCCCTTCCCATCATGTTGTTCTCATTTGGAGATGTGCCTCTATATTTAAGCTGTGCCATGGGCATCTTCGGTGGGTATAACAATTTTCGTTGGTATATATACAAGCCTCTTTATATCCAAACACATTGATGTTGTGATTCAGACACTGGGATTGAGATCACAACTAAGATTCATTAGGTGATTCCATTAGGTTCTTTAAATCGTAAACCATGGTTCAGTTTGGCATAGATGGTGGAGTTTCCATATTGGTAGTTTCGACAATTTGACGTCTTATATTCTGGGACCGAGTGTAAAAACACTTTCAAGAGAATATGAAAAGTTACAAGCATTTGTACTGTGATATGTTACGGGAGCATAGTGAAGTGTTTGAGAAGAAAAAAAGAAAAGTAGACGAGAAGAAGAAAACCATGGTTAACTGTTATAAACAGTACTCACGGCTTCTTTAAGCATTTCAAAACACAACATAAAGGACTCATAAACTAGATTACTTTTACAGACTTGAGTTAAATCCAAAGTGAAGTAATAAAAAATCTCGTTATTCCACAAGATTTTATTTGTAACACCCTAGATTTATTTAAACATTAATTAAGATCATAACACCTTTCCTAAACCATGCCATGCTCATATCATGATTCATCAACACTTATCATCCTTAAAATAAAAATTCTTAGAGATGCATCAGAAGTGTTATGACACAGCATAAAGGTACTACTGATAGAACTAAAGTTTGATGGTTATATGTGCAAGATGCATCTGAAGAGTTTTATTTGACTGTTAAATCTCTTAGATGTGAATGTTTGGACCTGAGATAGGTTTGTGATGTTACTAGAAATAAAATGGAAATAAGAGCATCCATGAAACATAGGGATTTTGTACCAATTAAGGGTAAGGAATTGTTTTTGTTCTTTATACATATCTTAAGAATTTTTTTGTATAAATTGTTAATCATCAAAGTTGTGTGAGTTAATTCAGGTTAGTAGTGCCAAGTGGAAGACTAAAGGTTTATGTATTATGTGATTGGTTCCTTGATTTTGGCAATCTTGATTTTAATAATCTGTAAGGTTCTATACGATTTTTGTTGATTCAGATTGCAAATTG